>NC_142064.1:70621250-71244687 GCF_059756535.1 Pantherophis guttatus
TTAGGCAACAGATAGAGCAAATTCAACAGATTTTTTTAGAGAAACAGGCTTCGGAAACAAGCATCCATTTTGGGAGCCCAGCTTGCACAGACCAGCTAGATATTCATCTTTGTTTTTATGAAGCTGACTATCTGGAGTGCCTTTCACTCTCTCAATATTTTTTATTTAATTTACCGGTAATTTAATTTTTATTTATCTTATTTAGACTTCGCCTATCTCCCTCATGGAGGACTTTATACATGAATATAAAGTATGTTTAGGGCTCCTAAGCAGCAAAGGGCCTGCCAGAATATACTGAGGGGAATTAAAAATTAAATATGGCACCTGCATGAGGTGTGTAAAAATGGGGCGGGGCTTCTATTTAGAATAGAATAGAACAGAACAGAACAGAACCAGAAACGAAACTTTATTGTCACTTTGAATGTACACTAATCGGCATACATTAAAATGAAATTTCATTGCATACATTGCAGCTGTCAAAGAGTCACCACTACATAAACTCTGACAAAATAAATAAATGCAAAATTATGCATATATCCACATATATTATATGATTATGCATTATACGTTTTTTGTTCTTCCCTTGGCTCCTTTTAACACCAGTCCTGATGTTCCAGGTTGAGTACTACCAATGTTCTCCTATTTATAAAACCTGTTTGAAGCTTCTGCTTGGCTCTGTTTGAGAGGATGGCCATGAGGAATGACATTCCCTCAAGAAACCCCTAAGGAAAAATTAGGAAATTAAGAAATGCCAGAGAGCTCCAGGCCTAGGGCCTGGAAAGCTTTGCTTTGGATTAAGTAGTAACACTTCTGCCATAACAAGGGGTTATGGAAATGCTGGCGAATCGGGCAAGGCAGTCTTCCTCCCACAGTGAGAAAAGTGGATGAGATCAAAGCATTCTTCCTCTAGCAATCGCACCCGGGGTTGCCGTTTAGTTAACCTTCCCAATAAATTTTCTGGGGAAGAGAGTCTGGTGGGAAGGCAAATGGAAGCGGGACAGAGGCAACGGCAAGAGCTCCTTGCACCTGCACTGCTGTCAAAATTGCCACATGTTAAATCAATGTGGAATAGGTCAGCGCGGTGCCACTCTTTACAGGCTGGCTCTCTTGACATGGGTCAAAGTTTTCAAAGTGGAATTTTCCCACTGGACCCTTGAAAAGGCAGCCAGCTCTTTTATCTTTGAGGAAACTCTCTCGGCTGGTCCCTTTCCCAAACACAGCGGTGGAGGGGAAAGAGATAGCTGGATGCTCTTGTTTCACCGCTAACCTCCCATCCTGCTTCTAGCCAGATTGGACCTTCATTTGTCCTCTTGAGGCTAGGAAAGAAAGCATCAGGATAAGTCCAAACGGTGGTCCCGATGGCCATGGTCCTCCCTTATCCTTAACATTCCATAATGCCAACATCCTGGGTAGATTTATAGAGACTGTGGTGTGTGTGGTTGTGGTTTAGCATAATGTGTGAACCTGGACAATTATGGCTTACTCCAGAATAATGACTTTAAAAAAAAAACAGATTAACAGAATGTGTGCAGAGTGCAGTTATTTAGTTGACCTTGGGTACCTTCTGTCTGATTCTCCAGTCCTATGTTTAAACTTGGAAAATAACATAGGAAGCTCAACCACACTGCTTGTGAAAGAGTGGATCTGCACAGTTGCACGATGACAGAATCATGCTTTCTGTCTTTACTGTGCTCCCAGCCTTTGAAATAAGGAAAGTCTACATCTGTATTCTTTTGAACACATATGCAACTTTGTGTATGGATATGTAATGCAGTTCCCCTCGTGATCTGGTTCACTTCCAAATCTTTGACATAGATCCACAGAATAGCTTGTGGTGAGGCACCTATAGTCGCTTGATGATGAGATGGGCAGCATATACATTAATTAATTAAATAAATAAAAATCTAGAGATTTGCATGGCTGGAAAGGACCACAATGATAATTTGTTCCAGACCTCTCTATAATATGCTGGAAAATCAATTAAAGCCATCTTTCAGAGATAGTTCTCCTTTATTTCACAGAATCATTGAGTTGAAAGGGACCTTGGTGGTCTTCTAATCCAACTTCCTCCTCAGAGTAGGAATCCTCGTACTACTCCAGACAAATGGCTATCCAACCTTTGTCAGAAAACCTCCAGTAATGGAACATTCCAGACTCCAGGATACAGGCTGTTCTGCTGCTGATCAGCTCTCATAGTCAAGAAATTCCACTTTATTTCAAATTTGGATCTCTTTCTGTGAAGCTTCTGCCAACTGTTTTTTGTTCTATTCTCAAGAACTGAAGGAAACACATAAGTATTTATCAAGAGAAAGACACAGACTGGCCAAGCCTCTCCCCAGTTTTCCAGCATCACTGAAGTAATCGCTTACAATTTCCCCATCAACTGCAGACATGTGAAGAGGGAAAAGGAAACAGGGCTGCAAGAATCTATTAATATCTTCGCTTAACACACCCTGCTAGGCGCATAATGAGGACACCATCATTCAGCAGTAAATAGAAGCAATAGAAGCAAAATAGAAATGGGGATAGCAAATTTTATGCTGCATGTTTTCTATCAATGAACAGGAGGGCTTTAAGTCAGAAGTGGGATACGCCACAGCTTATAAAGTTACTGGTATATAATCTTCAGTGAGATAATGTCAGTTTAAGGGGAGATAATACTATTTTTATAGTAGTTTGTGTAGCTGCAACTTTTAAAAAAATATTTATTTATTTATTTATTTATTTATTTATATCTCCCCTTTATTATTTTTATAAATACATCAAGGCAGAGAACATACCTAATCCTTCTTCTTCCAATTTTCCCCACAACAATCACCTTGTGAGATGGGTTAGGCCGTGAGAGAGTGACTGGATCAAAGTCACCCAGCTGGCTTTCATGCCTAAAGCAGCACTAGAACTCCCAGGCTCCTGGTTTCTAGACTGCATCTTTAGACTGCCTCAGTCATGGGCTAAGGATGAAATGAAGACAAAATCTTACAAACCAGAGATTGGGTTTGCCAGGATCTGATTGCATCATGGAACATTTTAAATGGGAACACTATCTAAGGATTGGTGTAAATTTTTTCTAAAAGAAGAAAACGAGGAGGAAGGAGGAAGGGAGGAAGGAGGGAGGAGGGAGAAAGGGAGGAGAAGAAGGAAGAGTGGAGGAGGATGAGAGAATGGGTGAAGGAGAAAGAGGAAGAAGAGGAAGAGAAAGAGGAAGAGGAGGAGGAAGAAGAAGAAGAAGAGGAAGAAGAAGAGGAAGAGGAAAGAAGAGGAGGAGGAGGAGGAGGAGGAGGAGGAGGAGGAGGAGGAGAAGAAGAAGAAGAAGAAGAAGAAGAAGAAGAAGAAGAAGAAGAAGAAGAAGAAGAAGAAGAAGAAGAAAAAACAGACATTAAAACCGACATTGGGGAAAGAAAGCTACTGTAAAAAAGATATTTTTAAAAAGATGTCTAAAGAATTCCAGTCCTCAGCCATGGCATCCTGCAAAGTGGAATACTGGGCTGGGGACAAATCAAGGTATCCTATGAGATCAAGGAGACAGAGCAAAGTTGCCAGGGCGTTCTGGGGCTGTTTGAAACTTCAAGTGAGGCAAGGGCCCTGTAATAGGTTCTGGGTGAGTTCTTTGTAATTTGGTGTCACTTTACAAGGCAAAGGGGCTCCCGTGTTTCCTAAACTAACAGTTCCCTTGACCTTTTTAAGAGGAGGATCTCTGGAGCAGAGAGGGAGCGGTCCCAGTGTATGGAAAGGGACACTGGAGGGCTCATCAGAGCTTTTTAGTCATGCCTCGGAGTCAAACGGTAGTCTGTGGGAGGGTGACTAATATTAGACAGCTTGGAAAGAGCCAGCTCCTTTGCTCATCCAAACATTCAGGGGCTCCGTAGGGTCACAAAGGACACATTGCACTCCTTTGATCTGGAGGGTTATTCTTTGTTGTGGAGAAAGGGGGGGGGGAAAGGCAATTTCTAGGTCGGGTGGGCTGACTTCAAGTTGTGGGAAGAAGGATTATGAATTTCCCCAGACCTATCAACTAGAAGAGCCCGGTGCAAAGATGCATACAGAAGAATGAAAGCATCTGAACTAGGGAATTTATCTGGGATAAATACTTAATAAATGAGAAATAAAAGAGCTCACGATTCTTATATGCCCAAATCTGTGTCTGGCTTTCTTCATTGAATAATATAGGGCAGGGGAAAGTCGTGTTATTTGTTAAATAACTGGAACTCAGGAAACTTTGCTGATCTAATCAAAATTATCCAGAAGCTACCATTGGGAGTCAATTGATCTTCCCAAACTAGGATAGGAAATACTTTTTTCTTTCCTAATCCAAAAGAACATGAATAGTCCTTCTGCAGGGAAGACAATTCCACCCACATTTGTGTATTCCAGGTGGTCTCCTACCTTGGACACAGTCAATCTCAGAGCACGGATACAATCAGGGCTGCAACAGGAAGCCTACTCTGAAAGTAAGCCTTGGGATGTCACAGTTGCTTACTTGGCATATACAAACTTTCTACCTTGACTGGGATTTCTCTCCCAACCAGGGATGATAAGATAGATGTTTGTGGAGAGGGGGCCAAGGGGGGGCCAAGCATGCAATATCTTGGTATAAAGCTTGTGTTATGATATCACAATGCACATCTCGGCATCTTCATTCAGACAAATGCTTACAGCTGATTGGAAGGAAGCAAAACTAGAGTCCTGGATCATGCAAAGAAGCAGGAAGTGATAGGAGTACCTTATCCATGCAAAAATCTGGACAACTACTAGTGTAGAAATTTTGTCTCTCTCTTTTTACTGTCATCTAGTGATCCATCCCGATTCAGTCTACCTAAATATACCAACTTCAAATCAATAGTTTCCCCTACTGATCAGTGATCATGTAATCATCACACATATAGACACAGATTATCATATAATGATCAAACATATAGACACAGAGAACACAGAGAGAAAGAGAGGAAGGTAGGTAAATGTTAGAGAGGTTGCTATGCATGGTAGGAATTTAATTGAATGATGGGCAGCCTGTGACTGGATAGCCCGCATAAGGTATATTCAACATGTGCCAAAATGGAGCAAAGTAAAAAGATAGAAGCAACCAAGGCCGGCACCAGCTTGGAGGAAACCCTCAGCTCCGTGTCGCCTGATTGGCCATCTCTACTGATGGAAGAGTTTATTTGGTGGCAGTAAGCAGGGTTATTTTTCCAGCTACAATCTGCTGCTGGGTCTCCAAAAGTGCTCCGACAAAGAACAATACATTTTATATTGTACAGAAAACTATTTACTATTAACATAACTATGTTTAGTTTAGTTTAGTTTATTAGATTTGTATACCGCCCTACTCCCGAAGGACTCAGGGCGGTGAACAGCCATGAAATAAAACATATCAATACAAAATTTAAAATAGAAATAAAACAAGTTAGATAAATTTGGCTGAACCATATTTAAAACCCCAATAATTTAAAACCAAATTTAAAATTCCCATTTAAAAGAGGAGAAGTTTAGGTCAGGCCGGCTTGCTGGAATAGGAACGTCTTCAGCGTGCGACGGAAGGTACGCAGATCCGGAATCCTCCGTATCTCGGGGGGGAGCTCGTTCCAGATAGTAGGTGCCCCCACAGAGAAGGCTCTCCCCCTGGGGGCCGCCAGTCGACATTGTTTGGCCGACGGCACCCGGAGGAGCCCCTCTCTATGGGAGCGTACTGGTCGGTGGGAGGCTATTGGTGGTAGCAGGCGGTCCCGTAGATAACCAGGTCCTGAGCCATGGAGCGCTCTAAAGGTGATGACCAAAACCTTGAAGCGCACTCGGAAGACCACCGGGAGCCAGTGCAGCTCGCGCAGGAGAGGCGTTACATGGGAGCGCCACGTCGCTCCCATCACCACCCGCGCGGCCGCACTCTGCGCCAGTTGGAGCCTCCGAGTGCTCCTCAAGGGGAGCCCCATGTAGAGAGCGTTACAATAGTCCAGACGGGAGGTGACGAGGGCATGAGTGACCGTGCGTAACGAGTCCCGATCCAGAAAGGGACGCAACTGGCGAATCAGGCGAACCTGATGAAAAATCCTCCCGGTCACGGCCGTCAAGTGCTCTTCTAAAGACAGCCGTGAATCCAGGAGGACACCCAAGTTGCGAGCCCTCTCCGTGGGGGCCAATACTTCGCCCCCAATAGTCAGCGATGGCACCAGCTGACTATATCGGGATGTCGGAAACCACAGCCACTCGGTCTTGGATGGGTTGAGTCTGAGCCTGTTTCTCCCCATCCAGATCCGTACGGCCTCCAGGCACCGGGACATCACTTCAAGGGCATCGTTGGGGTGGTCCGGGGTGGAGATGTACAGCTGGGTGTCGTCAGCGTACTGATGGTACTCCACCCCGAAACCACGGATGATCTCGCCCAACGGCTTCACATAAATGTTGAACAAAAGGGGCGAGAGGACCGATCCTTGTGGCACCCCACATATAAGGGGCCTCGGGGTCGACCTCTGCCCCCCTGTCAACACAGACTGCGACCGGTCGGAGAGAAAGGAGGAGAACCACCGTAGTACGGTGCCTCCCACCCCCAACCCCCCCAACCGGTGCAGCATGATACCATGGTCGATGGTATCAAAAGCCGCTGAGAGATCTAATAGGACCAGGACAGAGGAACAACCTCTGTCCCGAGCCCTCCAGAGATCATCCACCAACGCGACCAATGCCGTTTCCGTGCTGTACCCAGGCCTGAAGCCCGACTGGAACGGATCTAGATACGTCTAGATATGTGATGGAAGGATTCAGCTAATGCTAACATCAGTGGAAAAAGACAAGAAATATCTTTATGCTACACCTACAAGGGCACAAGACATGCAAATATACATTTTATTTGCATGAAAGAGCAATATCAAGTCTTTAAAAATGTCCAGTGACAAGGAAATGAGAAAGACTGACAAATACATTTTTAAACTGATCATAAAGTGCTTTCCTGTTCCTTGATGTGCTATATAACCAAATAATTTACACATTTACTATAACTGAAGACCTGATAATTTATTGATTTATATTATCATATAACTATATAAACTATATAACTTTATAGTTCTGGAAAAGTATGATATATCCTTTTGGGCATTGAGCAGTCCATATGAAATCTTGCTAGTAGGATCTTGAACTGTTTTGGGTATAGACACGGAACATAGAGACATACTTTTTAAAGATGTCTCCATATTAAATTTTATGCAGCTCTTGTTCAATGTTTGTTGTCTTTTCTGTACAGTGTACAATGCCATTTGAGAGAATTGTCTCTAGGGTGGGGGTGGGGAAACACCCAGGACACAGTGAGAAAATATAAATCTTAATTTTTGTAGTATCCTGCAGTTGTCTATTGCCTCCCCATCCTCCTCTTTTACATGATGAATAAAAGACCTGTTTTTTTTTTCAGAGAATCAATCATTTCCAGTCAAGTTTCTTTTTGATGTCAGTACAATATAGTTTGCTTTTAATTGCTTTCTTGTTCATATGTAGAGTAGCTTTTAAAACTTTTCAGTGTAAATTGCCACGTGGTTCCTGGACGTGTATAAATAACATTAACATTGATCTAGCTCCCTCCTTCCCTTTTCAGTCTCTGCTTTAAAAGTTTGTTTGCCGTTCAAAACTGCGTTTTGCCAACTTTTGGCAGTAGCTTTGGGTCTTTTTGTACATTTAAATGACATTTGGTCCTTCATTCGCTGATCAAACCTGCATCCCATTATCTATACTTCAGGTATAACGTGTGGTCTTGTGTTTAATCTGTCCTAGGGAAATTCCACTCATGATCTGATTCTATGACATCTGGGCAGCGGTAGACTCTTAAAGTGGGCTAAGGCTGATTTTTCACCGGCAGGGATATGTTGCTTTAGACTTTTCCCGGGAAACTCTGCGCCTCCTTGCAATATCTGAAGTGTTACCGGACGGTCCAGGAGAAGAATTTCTATCACACTTAGAAATATAATACTCGAAAGCAATTTAAGGGACACGGGGTTGGGATGGGGGGGCGGGAGAAAATGCTTAATGGCTTGAGCGACGGGCATCCTGATAAAAAGTGATGTTGGCTGTATGGATGGATTCGCAAGCCCTCCGGTTCCGTGTCAGCTTGAGCACAAACGATGCTCTGACACGCTATTTTACAGCAGGGGCGCGTTTCACTTCGCCACGAAGGTGTAATCCACAGGTTTCGAAGAACAACAAGCAGAGGTTAAGACGGGGATCCGTTCCAGTCGCCGGGACTCATCCAGATTTAAAGCAGTTACTACCCAAGGAACCGAACTGGATCCCAAAGGGGTCGATTGTGACCAAGGCGGGATTCTCTCTCTCAAATGTCACCCTGACCGAGAGGTAGCCAACACCGCCCCCCCCCCCCGGTCGAATAGTCCAGCGGCCTCTCTCTGCGCCTGGATGAGAGTGGAGCCTCGTCCTGGTTTCGCCGAGATCCGTGGAGCCTTCGCGCCCAACATGGCTCCAAGCTCTCGCGACTGCCGCTCGTCTAAGCAGCGGCCTGGGCGAACGGCGAGCCGGGTTTTGGCCTTGAGGCTCTCCGGCGTGGTTTCAAGGAGCCTCTTGTCCCACTTTGTCGCGCGGAGAGGTTGCTGAGTGAGAAAAGCACGAGCAAGAGGCTCCGCGGTCAAAAAAGTCAAGATGGCCACCGCAAGGCGGGGGGCATTGAAACTCCGCCCGTTTTAAAAAGCGGGAAGGGATTCGATGCGCCGTCGTGGCCGCCATTTTGACTTTTTTTTTTTACCATTCCCCGTTCGGACATCCAGGACTGCAGCCTTTTGGTTCAGATTTGATCCGAAAAGCAGAGGGAGCCACCCGGAGACCGGCTTCTCTTGCTGGGCTGGCCTCCGCGGGTGAAAGCCGCTGGGCGAGGCGTTTATAGTACACAAAACGCCTGTTTTCGCTCGAGATAATCATTATTTAAAGTCAATCCAGGCCGGGGATCGCTGTCTTTTTACTGTGTTTGTTTTGTGTTTATGGAACAACCTCCTTTTCGTTTCCATCCGCTACGTCTCCCTTGCCACTTCGTTTTGGGTTTACACACACATTTCTCCCTGCCACCCCTCTTCGTCTTGTGGCTCTCGTTCAATCATTTACAAAACGGGCGATGGCGGGAGGCGGCTGGAAGAAGAGACGGAAAGGATTGGGAAGGAGAAAAGAGCGGCCGGTGGGGGGAGAAGGGAGGGGGAAAAGAGACACCCTGGCCCAGCCTCGACCTTTTGCATCTTTCTCTACAGGTGCTTTAGCAACAGAAGGGCAGACGCCGAGGAATTGGGGCGGGGGGGGGGAGGAAGGAGAATCCCATTCTTGGCACATTTTTAAGAGGATTAGTGCAACCTGAATCCGGGGAAGATACAGCCAAGACGCCTTTTCTTGGATAGATGCCCCGGTCAAGTCGAGGATGCCGTCGAAGCTCTTGATACAATAAACGGGAGGATAAAGCTCGCTCCTTCCGGAAGAATGTAACCAAAGGTGCTTTTTCAGGAGGCAACTGGACTTTCTAGTTTTTCTTTGAAGGCGTTTCGCTTCTGATCCAAGGAGCTTCTTCAGCTCTGAGTGGATGGTGGGGAATGGAACGATCCTTCCATTCCCCACCATCCAGTCAGAGCTGAGGAAGCTCTTTGCATCAGAAGTGAAACGCCTTCAAAGAAAAACTAAAAAGTCCAGTTGCCTCCTGAAAAAGCACCTTTGGAACAACCAGGACCTGGATGACTGACAATCTCTACAGACGTTTAGTTATGCACTTGGGAGAATTATGAGTTACAACAAGGAGGTGGTGATGGGGTTTCCTTTGTGCCCAGGATTGGGCACGCCCCGTCCGGCGAAAGCGATGCAAGAAGACAAGGGCAAAAAAAGGCTGGAGGCTGCGGTCTTTTTCCGAAGGAGATGAGCATTGTGACGTCATCGGCTTGTTTGCACTGACGTCAGCGAAGGGCTCCTGGGCGCTCTGAGTCTATGGTTGGTGGAGATACCTGCTCGATCCACAGCGGTCTAGTTCCTTGGAATTTCTCCAAGACCTTCCATACTAGTTACTTGTAGCATCTTGTGAATTTTCCCCTGCCAGTTTTTCTAGGTAATTCTGAATCGGTTCCTTTCAGCCTCCTCCGATCTTAGGCCCTCCAGATGTTTTGACCAACCGTGCCCATGAGTCCCAGACACAGAATTGGAGCCCAACATCTGGAAGGTCTCAGATTGAGGAAAATTGATAAAGGAGGCAAGGAACTTCAGCACCATCAACTTTTTAATTCATCCAACCAACGACCAGAAAGGAAGGTTTGTGTAATCCTTGTCCAGTTTTTCAAAAAACGGGTTTTCACTAGCCCGAGTCTTGCATAGTCGCCTAGGGCAGATTGTAGCAAAAAAAATATATACACGCGTGGTTTATACCGGGAAAACGAACCTTGCCTCCTGTTGACACTGTTAACAGAAAAAGGTATATTAAAAAATCTCAACGCACAAGCCTATCCAGAGGGTCAATTGCACAGTTAACATACCGATCGGAAAATGTTTGTTCCATAAACTAGAAAGATTATATCGAGTAGCTGAGTTTAGGCGAAGTTTCCCTGGCGTTTGTTTGCATGTATATATGACCCTAGAAAAATAGACATAAATGCATAAAGGAATATAAACAAATCATGTGTTGTGGGAATAAAACTCTCTGGAAAAAAAGACTATAATTTTGCTGATAGAAAACATCATTTTATTTTGTCATAAGGCTATTTTATGTATAATTTGTTCATACAACTCTTGGCAAGGTTGATTTCATCTAAATGACTCGATTAACGCAATTCCTATAACTCAACAGGCAGCCAGAACGAGGCGGTTTTCTTCCAAAATCTCCTCTCTTCCATGAAGACGAATTGATAGACGGAAATTTAACACTTGAAATCGGTCTCTTGTTTGCTAAACGAAATATTAATGAAATAATCCTTAAAGTAGCAAGAAAAGTGAAAAGGGACACAGCTAGCCATTTTCTTTCATACATTCTTACTGTTCTCAGTAAATTTTGGGTGGCATTCAGACTGAGTGGATTTACCTGGGATTAAGATCTATTTAACACAATCGTTTTGGGTACCACTTTGTATAAGTTTTAGCGGAAATACAATTTCTGTTATTTGCACCTAAATTTCACCTAACGGAAGGGTATTTCAGTTGCGACTAATAATTTAAGGACAATGGAAAGTAAGGATAGTTTAATAAGAATTAGGTTTAGTGAGATTTAAGTATATCCGAGAGCATTTTTTTTTACAAAAGGAAAATAAATGGATTTGTTGCAGTAAGATATTGAACATAATATTATTTCTGAATTTTATAATCGCAGAATAATAGCAAATGATAAAGAATCCTCTTTAGATCCCTCGGCGATATCAGAACCGATTTTCGGGGAATTTAGACCCACTCTGGAGGATTTATGGTTAGGGAAGATGTATTTTGCTCTTTTTTTGACTCCCAAGGAGCAAGGTTGCCTCCGCAACAATATTTATCCCCACAGCTCTGCTTTCGTAGCTGTTGGCGACTTTCTTTTTCAGTCTTGGGTTACCAACAGAGCATTTACACATAACTCATTTTGCTGCGGAGGCTGGTAAATAAAAGGTGATCTCGCCAAGCGGAGGGGGGAAAAAAAAAACAGCTGCCGAGACGCTGGCAAGGACCTCCGAAGGGGCGGAGCGTCGAAGAGGTGGGGACAACTGGAATTCCCTCGCAGCCAATCAGCGAGCTTTGGGCCCGACCACTCACCAATTGGTGGGTCGATCGGGCGGGTGTTCGCGTCCTGGGACCGATCATATAGGGAGGGACGTCCAGAGTCTAGAAACGGGCAGGCGTTGTGGTTGCTGCCGCTGGCGAGCTTTGCTTTCCTCTACGCCCTTCAGCTCCTGCGTTTGCGGGGTTGGGCTGCTTTCGTGGGTCCCCTCGAGAGGAGTCGCCCCGATCCACGGCTCAGAGGTGGCTGGAGACGGGGCGAGGCTTTTGGCAGGGTGAAGCCGCTTCGCCTCTAGCGGTCTCTCGGCGCGCTCCGCCTTCGCCAGGTCCGGGAGGGACCGAATGCCATTATTGCGCGCCTCTGCAACCCCCTCGGACGCTTGGCTGTGGTGAGTAACTCTGGAGAGGTCGGGGGCTGGGCAGCCCGGGGGCAGGTTACGCGAAGCAGGGACGGGAGAGGAGGCCCCCCCCTTTCCCGAGAGGCCCCTCAATTGGGCCGTCTTGGCTGAGCACCTTGCAGGCGGGGGCCTTAGTGGTCTCCTCTTCTACCTTCCTTCTTGGGTCTGAGGGTATTGCCAGGACAGTGGAAGAAACCCCGAGTCCGCTAAAAGGGAATGCCGGTGAATTCTAGTCGCTTCGGGACGTCCCTGCATTTAAAGCCAGCATTAAAACATCGAGGGCAAAATCAGCATTTGATTGCCCAGAGATGAAATTTTAACTTTACTTTCAGCATTAAGGCTGTACTTAACGCAGGGCACTTATTCTGAATGAAAGCTAGCGGTTTTGCAAATGTGGAAGATCCTTACAGGCAGATAGGGTTGTGTAATAAACCATACATTCAGCCAGCTTGACCAGTTGGATTACAACTCCTGTCAAGGCACAAAAGGTGTTTTCCAGTTACATGTGTCTATTTTCCATACAAGCAAATTGAAGGTCCACATCCATAGAACATCCTGAGACCCCCTGTGCTGCATTCAGTGACCCAAGCAATCTCTTTTGAAGAGAGAAGCAGGGTGTTCATGTGGGTCAATTGATCTTTAAACTCGAAAATGGCACAAAAAAAGCTTTCAGTGGTTGAAAGAAAACAATGAACACAAACCTCTGGCTAAGGTACTTTTGCTCTGAGGAATGTATAACGTATAGTTTACATTTACATGTAACCTAAGAAGATGAATTATGTCTGGCTAAATCCATTCTCCTTTATAATTCATCATTCTATATTGATATACACTAGAATACAAATAAGGTTAGATGCCAAAGTAATTCACCAGCCAACAAATCATGGATGCATTGGTTAGACTCAGTTTTCCCAAAGCCATAATGTAGTTTGTATGCATTTGACTTAGTGTGTGGTGAGAACCAGTCAACAAATGAGTTATTGTGATATTTTACTCATGCTTCTAGTCAAATTTATCTAGTTTTATTTATTTCATTTGTACTTGTATGAAGGAAAACATTCAATCATAAGCAGCCATGGGATTATACTTCCAGAATATTATATTTCTAGATAACCAAAACATGTCTAGGATTGGAGCTTTAAACAGATAACTTCATATTTGCTATTTTACTGAAGTGCATTTTAAAGGAAGGGGATACCTTTTTCTAGGTGCAGGAACTATGAAAATCACATCCAAAGATTTTTTTAAAAAATATGAGAAATACAATGGAAACAGGGATAATATGTAAAGAAGATCCTAGCACGTCAGAATTGTCTCTTTAAGTAGAATTTTTAAAATTAAATCTTCCAAAGCCAGCCTTATGGTCCACAGTAATGCAAATTCTGAATTTCTTAAATGCAGATTACAAGAGAATATCCTGCAATCATGGCTTGTTTGGAGACAGCTGTTTCCCTCCCCCACCTTGCATGTTGGGCTTTTGACATTTCTTAATCTATGGCAATTTATAGTATCGTCCAATGTGGGGGGGGGGAAACCTGCAATGAAACCCAACTTTATATTGCTTTCATGTTGATAGAGATCTCCCTCAGAAGTTGTTAAAAGGTGTTCTTGGATGGACCTGAATTCACACATCCAACTAAATCATCTATTTGGTTTTACTTTCTGTTGAATGCCTTGTATGAAAATGACTGTTGTGTTTAATTCACTTACAAAGCCACTTACAAATTTGAAAAATAAATAAATAATAAATAAAGCCACTTTATAAGGCCTAGAATATTCCTGCATAACATTAAACTACAGTAGGTGCATTCACATATCAAGCTAAAAGGAAAGCAAATGCACAGCATAAAGATGTGTGAATGAAGACCAATGCTGACCTTTTTCACAAGGGGGAGACAGCAATTCTCTTGAGTTCATAGAGAGACATGAATCTGACCGCAATCTTTCTGGTTAATGGAGGGGGACTTTCTACCTTCCCCTAAAGACAGCTCTGGTCTTATCTTAAAATTGTGCATCCTCCTTTCCTTCCCTCTTTTTGACAGCAGAATAGAACACACCTTGTCGACCCACATTCTACTAAGCTTCTTTATTACCACAGAGATAGGAGGAAAAAAATGCAATGAGGATGGTGGGTGTGCGTTGCAAACCACGCCAAAGCTATAACGAGGTTTTCAGCATGCTTTGTGACCCCAGCGAGTTATGATTTATTCACTAAACCCTATTTAATAAACAGAGTGCCCTATGAACTAGATCAGTGTAAAAATAAAAGGGAGCACCTCTTTTTTTTTTTTAAGAGCCAGATAAAAACCCAACTGTGATTTTTTTTTCTTTCCCTGCGTTTCATCTGGCCTTGCTCCTTGAAGGCGCCCCAAACTTTCTTGGGCAATTAAGGGTGGAGGCGAGCAGGGCAGAAGCAGGGAAGCCTTTCTAGAGAATTGCCAGCTTTACCCAACCTTGCTACCTTTCTGAATGTATCTGACTAAAATTCCCATTGCTAATTTGTTCCCTGTCCTAATTTGGGATGGTAGGAGTTGGAAATCCTACTAGCCGAAATCCAAGGCACCCCCACCCCCCTTCCTCCGCTTTTCACTCTGGGGTGAGGGCGAGGCAAGAAGACGCGTCACATTTTCATTTGTGATTGTGAAGCGTCCGAGGCATTCAGGCCTTGAGCGCTGCTAGGGGTGGGGAACTGCTGGCGGCTGAGCGAAGGAATCGAAATCCCACCTTCGCGGCGTGGGTACAATTTGTCCAAGCATGACAAGAAAGCCAAGGAATAACTCCCTTCTCCTCCCCCCAATCCCCCACGAAAGAGATCCTTCCTCCGGGTTAAGTCCCCGAGAAGTGGCGTGAGTTACCCCCACCACTCTCCGCGGATACTTAATTCAGCAGTGGCCCTCGCCGATTTCCATTCCCCCCCGACGGGTCTCTAGGCAAAGCAGCCTCGTCAATCTGGCGGGGGAAAGGTGGGCGGCTGGAGATGGGCGGGAAGGGCAGCCAGGCCAGATCGTGGCTCTAATGCGAGGAACGCCGCGGCCTCTTTTCTCCCCCTTCTCCCCCACCCCCCCATCTCTCTCGTGCAGGAAGCGAGCTGGAGGAGAAGGCGGGAGCCGCGGGGCGCGAGCCATGGCTGAGGGGCAGCAGGTGGGCCCCGCCGCCGACGCCTGGGAAATCGACGTGGAGAGCCTGGAAGAGCCCGAGCGGCCGCCGCAGCCGCCGCCTCATGCGCCACGCGCGCCTTCGCTACAGGCCGCCAGAGACGACGACGACGAGGAAGACGACAACCAGGGAGACGATGACGACGAGGAGGGCGAAGAAGACGAAGACGAAGCCGGGGCAGCGGGCGACCTTCTCCGGTTGCCTGGGTTGCCTCAGCCGCAGCTTCTCTCGCCGTCGCCGGCGGCGGAGGAAGGAGGCGTAGGCGGCGGGGAGCAGCCAGCCCGCAAGCTTAGCCGCACGCCCAAGTGCGCGCGCTGCCGCAACCATGGCGTGGTGTCCTGCCTGAAAGGCCACAAGCGCTTCTGCCGCTGGCGGGACTGCCAGTGTGCCAACTGCCTGCTGGTGGTGGAGCGGCAGCGCGTCATGGCCGCCCAGGTGGCGCTTCGCAGGCAGCAGGCCACCGAGGTAAGGGCCGGCCTCGCCTGTCCTCCCGTCCCTGAGCGAAAGGCTCTTGTTGGCTCCCCCGGGCGGATTCCGCCCTCCGCTCTCCGGGCGAGGCTCTCCCGTCATCCCCATCCTCTCCTGCCTTGTTTTCCCTCCGCGGAAAAAGAACCCGGCCCGGGAGGCGGAGCGTTTTCTTAAGGGACCCGCGCATGCTACGCTCGCCCTTAAAGGCGGCTTTTGCGCGGTGGTTTTGCTCCTTCCCGGTCCGTGGATTTTCAACGTTGGCCGGCGTTCAGCCCGGGGGAGCTGATCTTCCGAGGAAAAGGCGCGGGTGGGCCTGAGGGCGGAATCGAACCGGCCTCCTATTTGAGAGAGGGGCAGGAGCGGAGCCCCCAACGACCCTCTGAGGCGCCGCCCCAGGACGGTGCGAGGAGCTGCGTTGGGACGGGGAATCCTCTGGAACCAAAGCGGCTTCAGTAATAATCGCTTTCTGGAACCCAAAGGAAAAATAGTAGAATAATAATAATAAAATAATAATAAAATAAAATACATTTATTTTGATGGGCCTCGACTGACTGCTGGGATTTAAACTGGCTATGAGGTGCTGTTAGTTGGCCTAATCTAACAGTTTTGTGAGACTGATTTGGCTTCGACCCTAGTATTTTAATTTGGATTTTTGTGGAAGAGTGGGTTCCAAATTCCAATGGAATTTGTTCTCAGCTTTAAGTTGCAACCTCTCTTCCGATTTACCTGTTTTCCCTGGCTTCCTGAAAGCATCGAATCTAAGGTCTTCAATTTGCTAGGGGAACAAATTGAATCCAGATTGTAGCAAATATACCTAAATTGACATTTCCCAAGAAGGTCTTTTCTTTCTATTATTTCCTCAGAATGAATACTTAAGATATCAGAAGCTAAGGTTTTAAAAAGAAAACACATATGGATTTCAACTGGATAGAAAGTCAATTTTAATTTAGACCAAGAGTTTTTGTTGAAGGAATGTTTCTGTCAGATAGTGTTTAAGGGACTGTATCACACGCTTAAGGTTTTCCTTTTAAACAAGTAGTATCAAATATGTTAGAAAATGCATTTTACTTTTTCAACCGCATAGTGTGGTATGCATTTTGGCAATTTCTTCTGTGATCATTCCTAATCAAAATCTAAATGCATTTTGCATATTTTAGCCAAAGCTAAAAGTATTTAATATATTTGATTTGATTTAAAGAATTAAGTATATTTCTCCTTTGCTATTGGCTGCTGTCTGTATTTGGGAGCTTGGAATAAAACTATACAGTATAATTTGTTTAAACCTTTGAGCCAATTGTTTAGAAGTTAAATTCCTAATATATTTAGAGTCAAAGGAAGATACCTGATGTAGAAGGAATTCCATTAAAATGAAAGTATGTTTAACTTGATTAATTAACCCATTTTCTGAGTTTGCACAGTACATTGAACTATAGTCAAATGGCCAAATATAAGGCACTAACTTACAAAGAGATATAAATGCAGCTGCTAAATTGATTTAAAAATGTGGTGAAACCCCAGTCTCTTTCTAGTCTCTTAATTCAGGAAGTATGAAGAGTACTGGCTTTTTTCAGAACTGCAACCTCAGAAATTGATGCTGCTGGGAATAATAAGAATATGCATAATTTATGAAGTTTCTCAGACTTCTTTTTCCTCTCCATGTTTTTCTACTAGGATAAGAAGGGACATACAGGGAAACAGGCTAATTTTGAGCGCAGAACAGTGTACCAGAGACATGTTCGGACGCCTAGTTTGCTGGCTAAAAGCATTTTAGAAGGTAATAATTTTTAGCACTTTGAAGTTGTCTGTTTTTATATATCTTAGGAATTATTTTTGTCTGGTTTGTTAATATATAAAAATATTACGTCTGTCAGTTTGATAATAAAAAGACTAAGAAAATTAGGCAATTGTAAACACTCAAGGACCCTGATTCACTCCAAATCTCAGTAGCCTTTGAACAAAATCTTCTTAATTAGATTGTGATATGTGCACTTTAATTCTGTCATAAAAAATAGAAAATGCTTTCTTAGAAATGAACTGATGACAGTGTTATAGCCAGTAACTGAATTATAATTTCTGGCAACTGTGATAAGGGCTAGATTAGATTATGCAAAGAAGTACAGAATCTACATACCTTGTTATTTGAGGATTTTAAAAAATAGCTAATATCATATGGAAATTCCCTGTCCATTTCTTAAAAGGAATAGTCAGATTAAATTAGGAAAATAAAGTATAGAGTAGTTGCAGTGAACAAGTTATTTTTAATTCCAACTTTCTCTTCATTTTGCCTCAACCTGTATTCAAATAATTGTTGATTAAAAACATAAAGTGATATTTTGAGGAGTTAAATTAATATTTCTCTGTCAAAAGTATATATAAGCTTGTATCCTAGAAAAATTATAGATTAAAATAGTTAATTTTAATTGAATAGTATTACCTTTTTGAAAGCATTCATAGTGGAGTTCTTTTGCTCCTAAGTACGGTAATCCTATTATTTTATTATCTTTAGCATTTGATACAGATTTAGTAAATCTAAAGTCTCTGACCAAATTCTGTAGTGTTGAGAAAATTAGTAATTTAGTAATAGAAACAATCCACTAGTAATAGAAACAATCCATTTCTAGTCAAGCTAGTGACATCTTGCACTGCAGCTTTATACCATATATAAATGTTTTATTTGGATGAAAATCCCATTAAATTATTCATGGTTTTGAGCAATTATGCTTAATGGGCCTGTGGAAATGTGTGTATAACATGAGATTCTCTCCTGCAACGATCCCAAATAAATTTATTTGGGATTATGTCTCACTGAACTCAATAAGGCATATACTATATCTGAGAAGTAATGTCCACTATAGAACTGTTCTGTTGTAGTAAACTGAATTTACAAAATCAGTTATTAAAAGTTTCCTAGTGAGTTCATTTATCTGTCCTTATTTTTCTCAACAATAATATGGAAATTGTTTGCCCTTGCCTTCTTCCAAAATAGATATCTGATCTAGTCAAAATCTCTGAAATTTCATAGATTTGCTGTTGTGAAAGTTTTTCATTCTTTGTCATGTTGAGAAGCACTACTTACATTTGAGCAAATAAATACTTGAGTTGCACATCTCATGATGTCATTAGTGGATATTAATCAAGAGTTATAGTTGTATGCTATAAGAATCTCCCCAGTTTTTCTTCACACCTTTCACCCAGTATTGGTAACACAGTACCACATGGGTATAATATGATTTTTAAAAAAATTATTTGCTTTTTTCTAATCACCAGAAAATACTAAGATGCGGACAGATTTGAAGGACAGTTCAATTTTTAGGTTTATGGGTTGACACTAAAGATATCTTAAAGAGAATGATCATTGGTGATGTTACGGAAGAGATTACTGCTGTATGTAAAAGCAAGCATATTGACCACAAGGAATAAAATTCAGAATCTGTAAAGAATGAGCTTCTGAAAGTCTTCAGACTAGCTGATTTTTTGAGTTTTCAAGACATCTTGGAAATTCAGAATATTGTTTTCAACTCAACACCATTTACGTAAAATGATTCAAAAATTTGATCCCAACTCCTATTTTTATATGCAGTTTGAATCCTATGGGTTTTTTTTTTTTTTGAATGGTGGCTGTGGTTGATAACATTTATTTGGAATTTGTGAAATGAGGACCATAAGTCAGAGCTGCAAAGACCATAATTTTGAAGAGTAAAACCCATTGGCTTTACTTAAGCTTTATTTCCAGCTAAAGAAAATAGGACTATCACCTAACTATATAAAGTGATTTCTTTATATTTCTTCTTTTTCTTTTGGTTCAGTTTTTACATTCTTGCAAGGATACTTTCCTTGTAGGAGTAGAAACATTCTTATGCTTCATGCTATCTTTTCTGATTGTCTTAACTTTCTTTCTCTTTTCTCCTAGTACTCCTTGGATTTTATCTTTACCTCTGTGTACGTAGAGAGAATAGAAATGCACCAGTTGTAGGTATAGAGATCTTTCAAAATCATTTGATAAGTATCATAATAAAGAAACATTAATATAGTGAAATGGGGTTTGAAAACTGATTTACGGGCTAATTATTATTGTGATGGTTCAGTGTGACTTTGGATATGGTGAAAGTAATTAGTAGTTGGAGACAAAAAGCACTATGTTCTTTGCACTTTTTGTGTGTGCATTTTATCAAAAGAACAACTTGTACATCTATGTCTATACATAGATGTCTAAACATCTGATGCAAAGGTTGATCATAAATCTTGGCAGGTAATTAGCAAGTTTTGCTTTAGGTGTAAACCGGGAGGCAGGATAAAAGGGGAAAATCATTCAGGTTCTTGTTCTTCAAATTTACATAAACTCTGAAGTTACCTATTGAGGGTAAGAAAGCACTGTGTATGCACCAAAGTGCCATACTCTAAAACATTATCTTCAAGTGATTGTGCAGGGAGAGGCCATGTTCTTTTACAGTACATTAGCTCTCTTATCGTTTTGCTCTTACACTTTTTAAGTTATTAAAACAATTATTTTCTCCCCTCCAAGGTTATCGTCCCATTCCAGCAGAACCTTACCTTGGAGGGAATTCGTCCTTGCCACCTCCTGTTAGCGACAGAATGAGAAAAAGACGGGCTTTTGCTGACAAAGAACTTGAGAACATAATGCTTGAACGGGAATATAAGGAACGAGAAATGATGGAAGCCACCCAGGCTGCTGCTTTCTTCCTGCCAAACCGCATGGTGCATGGTCCCGAGTACAATTCTTATAAAAGTTTTAACCCTCATCAATTTGAAACTTCCAGTAAGGAGTTTTGTGGTTTTCTGCCTACCTGCTTAGATCTGACTATGCAGTATTCAGGCTCAGGGAACATGGAACTGATCTCATCAAATTTGAGTGTGGCCACCACCTACAGGCAATATCCTTTACCCTCCAGATTCTTGGTGTGGCCAAAATGTGGCCCTCTCAATGATGCCCTTCTCTATCAACAATGCCTTCTAAATGCTACCACAGTCCAGTCTGTCAAACCTGGAGTAGTTTGGGACAATAAAGCTTCACATGGCCAGGATTTTCCCACCTCTGAACATGACATCACATTGTCAAAAAATGAGAACACGTTGCACCATCCTCATGTTCGGGAACTTGAGACACCGCAAAACAAACTCCAAAACATCTCTCGGGAGGCTCATGAGAGATCAGCATTTTCATCTCCTAAGAGGACCTTTTCACAGATCTCTGGCAAGGATCCTACAGTTCATCAGGACCCGTCTCTCAACAAGATCAGCAAAGAAAGCAACAAGCAGCATCTGCTACTGCCACCCTCATCCAAATATAGCCCATTCCATTCATTATTCCAGCAGACGCTTCATAGCAAATCAGGATCAGAGTTAAAAACCAGTTTTGATGAGGCATCCAAGAAATATAGAGAGTGTACCTTCAGAGAAAACCAAAAGTACAAATTCAGCATTGACAGATATGCAAAAGACTTTCTAGAGACTAAACAAGTTGTAACGAAATTATCAGCAAATGAACCATTACCATTTTCTGTTGAATCAATTCTTAAGCGACCGTCTTCAATGGTCACCAATGTTTCTCAGTAGGCTGACAATGTGATCTTCCAAACAAATCTATTGGCACTTAGAATTGAACTTAACCATATGTGCCAAGAAGTAAGTCCCTTTGAATTCATTAGAGAGTTCCTCTGCTAGGCACTTCGTCCACCATACACTTGAAAGACGTTCTTCAGATTTTGTTGAAATTGATTTCCAATAAACAGGTTTTGAACTACAACACACCACTAATATCGGTCATTTTCAGACTGGCTGAGTTGCCCTTTTTGGGGAATTGACTATTCTAAAACGTTAACAATTATTGATATGCTGTCTGACAAACGCATAGCCACTGCCTTTTGCCACCATAATTTTGGAAAAAAGAATTTCAGATGTAAAGGGGGTTATTAAAATGTACATAGTATGCATGTTTTTATATGAAAATAAAATATTTAAATGTTTTGCAAATTAAAATAGTGCATTCTGTGAGGATTTTAAAAGTTATGAAAGCATACACACGTATGCAAAATCTGCCCCAGTTTGTTGAATCTCTTCATTTCATCTCTGTTGCAATGACATGAATGCAGAATAATACTTTTGATTCATAATCATCAAATGAAGTCTAGGAAAGAAATGGACCCAGGGTCATTCAGATTAATAGATGTAAGGCCCCAGATGATTCAAGGCTTGGCCATTTGACTTGCTAGATTAATTGCTCCAGATTTTATGCATATTTCTTCTTGCAATATGGTTACCCATGACTTTCTAACATTTACATGCAAAATGTAATGCATCTGATACCTTCCTGGAATACTCATCAATGGCTATGATGAGGAGAGATGTTTGAATTTGTCCTGTAGTATTCTGAGGTATATAGTATTTCACCAAAGCCCTCCTTTTACCACATGTGCAGAGGAGACCTACCACAAAATTGTATACCTCTTCCTGCAGGTTCCCTCTATCTCAAAATGTCTCTAAGACTATAGGGAACTGCTTAATTTGATATATACAAAATGACATTTTCTTCATCACTAATGTGATTCTGGCTAACAAAAGCCACACTAGGTTGGTTACCTAGAAATACATCCTGATCAGAGCTGGTCCTTTTGGCCTGGGCTGCCAACTTTCACTAGGTCAAGGGCTGCATTAAGTCTCAGTTACACTTTGGAGTGGTACCAGTGGTGGGTTTTCAGTGGTTCGCCCCAGTTTGGGCGAACCGGTGTCGGGAGGCTCTGCCCACCTGTCGGGACGTCATCACGGATGCTCTGCGCATGCAGAAGCGCTGCATGCGCTCACAGTTCCGAGCCAGTAGGAAAGGTAAGTGAAGCCCACTACTGAGTGATACGTTCAAAAAATATAGAGTGGGTCCAAGATACCTTGTGGAGTGCCACAGGGCATGAGGTTCTGTTTTAATGCCTGGAGGTGTGGGATTCTTGATGGGGTGCATCAGGCTTTGCTTCAATCCAAGCAAGCCTGAGTGGCTTTGAATTTTGGATCTCCCAGTTCTTGGTACTTTCCTTCCATATTTTGTTCTTGATAAGGAAATATTGCCCTAAACAGATCTGAGGTGAAATCTGGAGGTCATCCCAGACTCATGGCTCTTGCTGGAGAAAGATGGCAGCCATATTTGCACAACCATCTTTTGGTGGTTGGGGACTTGTGACTCCAGACTGGAGTATGGCAGTCCGTTCTTCATGAGGCTGCCCTTTAAGAGCGTTTGGAAGCTTCAGCTGGTGCAGAATACAGCAGTGTCATCAGTTAATGGCGTTAGTTATTTGGCATGTGACATTGCTGCTTCCCTAGCTGCCCCGGCTTCTTATGTACTTCTGGGTGCAATTCAAGGTGCTGGTTTTTACCTTTAAAGCCCTCTGACGTGAGACGGTAAATTACAAAACTCTCCCCAATTGTATCTACTCATTCTACCTGGCCCAACAGGACAGGGAAAACTGGGTCCCATTGGCTAAGGCAGGGATGTCCAACATTGGCAGCTTTAAGACTTGTGGGCTTCAACTCCCAGAGTAGCTGGCTAGGGAATTCTGGGAGTTGAAGTACACAAGTCTTGAAGATGCCAAGGTTGGATACCATGGGCTAAAGACTTTTAGCTGGTGGGTCCCAGAAAGAGACCTTTTTCTTCCATGTCTTCCAGCCTTTGAAACATTCCTTCCAAAACCAGACTAACTCTGATTGCTGGCTTGTTGCAGGGCCTTCAAAACTTGGGTTTGTGCCTGGCCTGGGGCCCTGGTTATGTGAAGGAGCCCATCTCTTGGCTTTGCTGATAGTTGAATATGGCAAAGAACTTCAGGAAAGGGAACAGTCATGGAGAGTATGGTCCATGGTGCTGGACCACCATTGTGACCTACTTCTAATTTTGTTTGTCCACAGCCATATTATATGTAATATTTAATTCAGTGTATTCAATGCACAAAAATCCTATTTGAAGGCATAAAAAACTGAAGGAGAAGCAGCCGGCTCTGCCACAGATGTCATGTCATTCATTTGAAATAGTTTGGGTTACCTTCTGGGTAGAGTTCAATGCAGCACTTTAATCTGGAAGTTAGCAGAGTGTGGATGACAAATTCCCCCCTATGACAAAGAGGCATTTCTAGCTTCCTGTCTGAATTTCATTTCTTCACCAGTAACTTACAGCATTTTTTAAAGTTATCCAATTAATATTGTGCCAAAAGACAGCAACGTGGGCATGCTTTATAGCACTTCAATGGTTGCATTGTAATGGCACGAAGGCACTGAAAATGATTATAAGTCACTGGTGGAGACATGACCTTAACTACAATTGCTATTCAGGAGTAGATCCAAGGTATAAATTAAATTTTCAGACAGAAACTGCAGCTCCACCCCAAGCCATCACTGCTATCTGTTTATTTGTATTTTTTTCTGTTTCTCTGCCACTTTTCCTGCCCCATTTCCACTGAGTTTGATACTGTTTCCTTTCTACTGTATTTCTCAAGATGCTCAGCTGCCTAACTTCACTGTTAATGGGAATAAAATAATGGTGGAACAAACATTTGATCATTGGATTTATAATTTGCCTACCATTCAGAAGCCCAAATGGACCTAGGGCTGTATTCTCCTCCCCCATTTATTATGAAGCAGATAAGAGATTTAATAGGAGATTAAATATATTTTACTCTTACAGGAACAACAGTAAAGGCATGGCTTCAGCTGCATGGCTTTGGTTGCCATCTTGACTTTTTTGACTCCCCGTGGACATCCTTGCCTCAAGTGAAGCTCATGCTAAAGATACAGTACCTGGTCTTCCATCTAGTGAATCAGCTTTTGTAGCTGAATGTAAATTTGAACCATGGATTCCTTGCTGCACATCTAATACTCTACCTTTTATGAATCTGCTTCTGAGATTTCGAGCCACATTTTCGAAGCAGAGCCTTTTACTATCTCAAGACTGCTTCCATGCGTTGGAAAAAGGGTGCCAACTAACCTAATGTTGTAACTGCCCACTCTTCTTTGGCAAAATGAAATGTGAGCAAACTTCAGTCTTCTCTAGGACAAGGAAGGAAAAGAGGTTTTGTTCCATACTGCAAGCTCTACAAGAGGCTCTGCCAAAATAAATAAATAAATAAATCAGCATTATTTTCTAACTTTGTTATCCTGCATCCTTCGCACTGAAAATGCAAAGAAAGCTACATGCACCTGGGTCAGAAGGGCAGACTGGCTGTGGAGGCTGAACCCATCTGCTTCCAGAAGCTCTAAAGTAGTAAATAGCTCTATAATAACATAAATTGTGTCTATGTAGCAGAGAAATTACCTTGTCAGTATCAATTGGGCCATCATGTTTCCCCAGCCAGCACTTGGCATAAAATCTTCTGATACGCATCATGGTTAAGCTCAGCATCTCAGCATAACTGGGCAGTAGATTCACAGCTATGATTTTGCTAGTTTATAATCTTTCTTGAGAATTATAATAAAATCATATCCAACGGTTGCTTTCTCACTGCCAGCAAGAAGTCAGGAAATTTTACATCTTTGCAGATATTTAATTTGAGATGTTTTCTGCCCTGCCAGATTCACAGATAGTTGGCATGGCATTTAGCAATTTTGAAGTTGGGTTGTGATAGGTTTATATAATGAGCATCTCGAATTTGGGAACTCCTGTTCTGCCACTGCAGCTTTAACCTTTCTATTGGCTACAGAAAAACACGAGAACAGTTATCAAATTTGATGTATTGGGGCTACTTTATTGTCCTCTTAGATTCCCAGGAAAGTGGTAACATTCTTTCATGTGGCTTAAAATTCCACATTCTTGATTCCCTTTTTTATTCTCAAGGATTTTATTCAAATGCTTTTCCAAAAGATGAATAACTGGAGTCAGGGACAATCAATGGTGAGTTTCAAATTTTTTTACTACCGGTTCTGTGGGTGTGGCTTGGTGGGCATGGCTTGGTGGGTGTGGCAGGGGAAGGATACTGTAAAATCTCCATTCCCACCCCACTCCCGGGGAAAGTTACTGCAAAATCCCCATTTCCTCCTGATCAGCTGGGACTTGGGAGGCAGAGAATAGATGGGGGCGGGGCCAATCAGAATTTTTACTACCGGTTCTCTGAACTACTCAAAATTTCCACTACCAGTTCTCCAGAACTGGTCAGAAGCTGCTGAAACCCATCTCTGGCGACAATGCAGGAGAGCATCTGACAGATTTCTCTGGTCAGCTTTACCTGACCATCCATCAGTGGCATCTATGGAGGTAGGATAGTCAAAATTCTGATGCTTGGCAGCCGGTTTATCTTTATGACAGTTGCAATGTCCTGGGGTTATTAGTGCAGTGATCACTTTTTGTGACCTTCTGACAAGCAAAGTCAATGGAGAAGCCAGGTTCACTTAACAACCTTGCCACTAACATTTTTTTAAAAAAAATGATTTATATGCCGCCTTTCTCCGGAGACTCAGGGCGGCTTACAATGTGTTAAGCAATAGCCTTCATACTTTTGTATATTTTATACAAAGTCAACTTATTGACCCCACAATCTGGGTCCTCATTTTACCTACCTTAGAAAGGATGGAAGGCTGAGTCAACCTTGAGCCTGGTGAGATTTGAACTTGCAGTAATTGCAGGCAGCTGATGTTAATAACAGTGCTTTAGTCTGCCGCGCCACCAGGGCTCTTAACAACAGCAGTGATTCATAAATGTCTCAATCAGCAACAAAAACTTTGGACTCCATTGTGATCATAAGTCGAGGACTACCTGTATATGAAAAGTTGGATGTGGGATTGCCAGAAAAGAAGAGGGAGGACACTGCTAATTATCAGCATTGAAAAGTGAACCATCTACCATCTTGAAATGGCCCTGTTTGTAATCATCGACCGTATTTTAACCAAAGCCATCTATTCAGAAATTCCTTTCTTTTACTTTGCCCTGAGTAACCTCAAAATGGAGGAGACTCTGGTTTTCATTCAAGTTTGTCTTTCTGTTCTTCTATTTGTAGAAGAAATGTATTTCATTTATATTTCCCAAATCCCTACCATTATGATGGGTCTCATACGCAAAGATACAATCCCTAGGATTTACAGGGGCAACTAAAGAGTGTTCTGCCCCAGCTACAGACCCCAAAGAACGCAACACACACAAAGTCTGTACAAACTTTAGTTTACTAAAATAAAATCAGTTTTTTCTTCAAACAAAGGCTGTTAATTAACCTTCCTAACAGCCTGCAAGAATCCAAAGAATAAATAATCTTAATCTTACTATGGTTGGCAGAAAGCCTAGAAGCAATTTGCAAAGAACTAAGATCAAGGCACGAAGGTATGTGAATTACGTTGTTCCCTGCAAATTGCTTCAGTCGGCGTTCTTCCTTAAATAGGCTAAGGAAGTGGCCAATTAGCCCCAAGCCTTACTCTCGAGGAGACCACCTCCTGAGGAGCTACTCCTGCCTTTTGGCAGCTCTGCGCGCCCGTGCATTGAGAAGAGGCTCCTCCTCTTCGTCCTCTTCACTTAAGAGAGCTTCTGGAGGTTCTGAAGGCCCTGGCTGAATCCCCGCCTCTGGCACCACATCTTCTCCAACCTCTTCATCAGGGCCGGATTTAGATGAAAAGAGGCCCTAGGCTATTCCACTTATGAGGCCCTTTCACCTATAGTGAAAGTGTAATTTTAATTTTGCTAACAATTTGAATGTAGGCCCCTCTTGATCTTGAGGCCCTAGGCTGAAGCCTAGTTAGCCTATAGGAAAATCCGGCCCTGCTCTTCATTGTCCAACTCGAGTGCCAGCTGCACAGGCTACTGGCGCAGCACTACACCAGCCTCCTCGCTGTCTGAATCAGTTACTAGCTGCACAGGCCGTGTACGGGCCACAACGAAGAGAGCAGATTTGTAGTTCTCTGAGCATTCTGCAGACCCCTCAAGAATTCCTGTTGCTGGAGGCAACAGCAAGTTGCAATATTTCTCTGTTTAAGTAGAACCCTAAAACCCACCAAGCTTGATGCAAAAGACATGTAAGTAGTCCTTCATTTATGACAATTGGGACCAGAAAATTTGTTAAGTAGCGCATACCCAATTTTGCAACCTTTTTTTTTTTTTTTGCCATAGCTGTTAAACAAATCACTGTAGTCATTAACTAAGATATAATGCGATCTTGATTTGTGATTGCAGGATGCTGTCATCAATGATAGCTGGTTGCCAAGCGCCCATGTGATCATGTGACCACGGAGGTGGTGCAAAAGTCATAACTTCAAGGATGGAGCATTAACAGTGGTGAAATGTAAAATTTGTTACTACCGGTTCTGTGGGCGTGGCTTGGTGTGGGGGAATTTGAGTGAGTGGGCGTGGCCAACTTTTTTAAAAAAAAACTTTTAAAACCATTTTTTCTACAACCTCTTCGGCTGAAGCAGTTGTTAAAAAAATGCTTTTAAAGCCTCTGACGATCCCAGCTGACCTGCCTGATCGGCAGAGGCTTTTTTTTCCCTTTAAAAACATTTTTTCTATAACCTCTTCGGCCGAAGAAGTTGTAGAAAAAATGCTTTTAAAAGCCTCTGATGATCCCAGCTGAACCGCGCGATCATCAGAGGCTTTTTTTTTAACTTTTAAAAGCATTTTTTTCGGCCAAAGAGGTTGTAGAAAAAATGCTTTTAAAAATAAAAAAAAAGCCTCTGATGATTGTGCGGCTCAGCTGGGCATGGGGAGGCCCCAGGGATTTTTGCTACCAGTTCTCCGAACCACCCGCCTCCATCGCTACCGGATTGGGCGATCCGGTCCGAACCAGGAGCATTTCGCCCCTGGCATTAAGTAACTTTTTTCAGTAGCATAATTATGAACTGTCATTAAATGAATGGTTGTTAGTTGAGGACTACCTGTATACTAAAATAAAAAAAAATCCTGGTTTCCAGAATTTGTTCTGAGTACAGTTAATCCTCAATTAACGACCACAATTGAGCCCAAAATGTATGTTATTAAGTGAGAAATGTGTTAAGTGAGCTTTACGACTTTTCTTGCCACATTTGTTAAACGAATCACTGCAGTTGTTAAATGAGTAACATGATTGTTAAAAGCATCTGGTTTTCCCAATTGACTTTGCTTGTGAGAAGGTCACAAAAGGTGACTCCTGGACACAGCAACCATCATAAATGTGAGTCAGTTGTCAAGTATCCGAATGTAAATCATGTGATCATGGGGCCGATACAACGGTTGTAAGTGTGAAAAACGGTCATAAGTCACTTTTTTCAGTGATATTGTAACTTTGAACGGTCACTAAATGAAATGTTGTAAGTCGAGGACTACCTGTAGCAGAACAGAAAAGGACTCACAAAAAGTAACCCTAGGCTTTTTAAAATTGCCATTGTTGCTGCAATAGTGATATTTTTTTCACTGGCTGATGACATCCTGAACGGGTGTGAAGCAAAACCCAAGGACGAGGCCATCACACTGCCTGCCAACATTGCTTTGTGCTGACTCAAGGATGGGTGGATAACTCTTTTAAGACAAGACCAGGGAAAGGCCCAGGGATAGAAAGCTATTTGATTGGGAGGGGAAAACATTTCCTTTTGTTCCTAGCAGGCTATTGCTGAATCATTGTAATTATTTTTTTAGAAATAGAAATTATAACTGAATCATTCATGGCTTGTTTTGAAATTATGTTATAAACAGGCTTAGTGTAAATACTACCAATAGACGTAAGCTTCCTCCAGGAGGAAAATCTTCAGGATAAGTTCACTAAATATGTTGTATTTTTAGAGAAGTGTGTGCCAAAATGTGTGACGAGTGATAGGACCCCTTCATTTGTATTTAGTGGATCTGTTCTTTTAATGTGTGCTTTAAATCTTTGCCATGGATATTGTATAGGATGGCTCTTGGCTTATGTTTTTTAGTCACTATAAGCTGCCAAAAGTCTATGATAGGTCTAAATTTGAGAAGTAAGTAATTAAAACCCACCCCACAATTTGTTTTGCCCTTTGAGAATGATTTTATGTGTGTTTCTACTGGGCATGGTTTTTAAATTATCCTATTAGCAGTCTTCCAATATTTATGGGGCTGCCATAATGAAGAGGGTGTCAACCTAATCTCAAAGCACCTGAAGGGAGAACAAAAAGCAATGGATGGAAACTAATCAAGGAGAGAACCAACCTAGAACTAAGGAGAAATTTCCTGACAGTTAGAACAATTAATCAGCGGAATGATTTGCTTCCAGAAGTTGTGGATGCTCCAACACTGAAAGTTTTTAAGAAGAGATTGGACAACCATTTGTCTGAAATGGTATAGGGTTTCCTGCTTGAGTTAGGGTTGGACTAGAAGGCTTCAACGTCCCTTCTAACTCTGTTGTTCTGTTATCTATTAAAATATCATGAAGAGGAAAGACATTTGTCAAGCAAATAACTTTTGTTTGGCTCTCCATGTCAGTAATTGTGGATCAAATTTTGCAGCTTAGTGTGATTTAAATCTAGTCTTTCTACAGGTTGACCGTGATTATCTTGGCAAGCAGAAAACTCTTTCTTTGCAAAAGAAAATGAAACAAACTGGCTTTTCAACTCTTTCTGGAGTGTGGCTGTCAACATTGGCCAATTTCTTTCTTTCAGAAGGTGCCAGAGATAAAAGAATCAGAAACAAGGATACATCACAAGAAAGTCAGAGGCAGTGCAGGGCCAAAGATTTGCTTTTTTCTTTTAGCTGCAGCATTACCCAAACCTGACAGGTACAACTGTAATCCAAATAGTTGAAGATGACCTCACCGCATTTCGTATTTTTCCCCCTCCAATTTTCCTCCCCGTTTCTTTCATGTCTCCTCCTCTCAGGGAAAGGAATGAGGAAAAATTCCCTCATTCAATTTGTTGGATATGTTCCAAGACTTCATTCATGTCTACTTTCATCTCTTCTTTCGTTCAGTTAAAAAAAAAAAACCTGTATCATTTTAAGCTGCTTTGTAACCAGCAGTTCGTGTCTTTTCCAGTCAGAACGCCTGAATTAGCATATATTAAATTCAGCTTGTAAATTAAATACTGTAAATGTTGCTCATCCAGGAAATAGTTTTCAATGGACGTGACGCTTCTCCAGATTAGACATATTCAGGGCTTAAACACTAGGTTCTGAATAGAGGGAGAGATCCATTTGTAGGCAAAACAATAAACAAACAAACAAAAATCACAGCTATTAATGCTGAATTCATATCAACATAATTAATCTGAGTGTTTTTATTTATTTATTGTTTATTTATTGGTTTGATTTATAGGCCACCCTTTTCCGGAGACTCAGGGTGGCTTACAATGCGTTAAGCAATAGCCTTCATACTTTTGTATATACCTGCTTAGTAGGGCTTTTGCCCCCCCGCCCAAGCGGTGTTCTTTTTTATACAAAGTCAGCTTATTGCCCCCACAAACCGGGTCCTCATTTTACCTACCTCGAAAGGATGGAAGGCTGAGTCAACCTTTTTTTGTTTTCTCTCCCTCTCTCCCTCTTTTCTCCAAGCAATTTATCAATAAAGGCATGTCATATTCATTGAGAAGGTGGCAACCGATGATACACAAAGACACCCATACCCACATAGTTTTAAAAACAATTAATGGTGGATCAAATGTTGCAATTTAACGTTTACTGAACTTTGTCTTTTTACAGTTTCAATTCCATTGCATTCTGAGTGGCAGAAAATTGAATCTGTGGAATTTACTTCTCGAGATCTGACCTTTCTCTCTCTCTCTCTGAAACTTATTGGAATTCATATGAAATCAGTAGTAGCTACATGGTGACTCTAATTACTTCTGCCCCCACATACTCATGAGTGCCAATGATAAAACAGCGTTGCAGTTTACCAGGGAAGGGAAAATGCAGGCCTGCCTGCCTTTTTCCCCCTCTACATCATAACACCACGGTGTGGAAATAACCTTTACCCACTGAGTTCTGGAAATTGAGTTCTCTCCTTTATTTCTACCGCCTGTGGCGCACTTGGCTCTAGCTCAGATCTAATAAAATTTAAGGCTGATTGGATGGCATCCAGTTTTTAAAACCGTTTGCATTATTTTCAAGAAAAAGGGACTGTAGACTGAGCCTCGACACTTTCTTTCAATATACAAAATTGAACGGGAGAAAAACCTTCGCAGTAGAATTACTGGAGGGTCCAATGTGTTGCCTACACCGACTCCTCTAAAGACAGGCAGCTCCTATGATCAGGGTGCATGTTTGGGCTTGAAAGGCAGATCTTGGACTAGTTGCATGGTACATCTGTTCGGTTGACTTTTTAACCACGGAGTGTTACTTTATTGCTAAGCTTAAGGATAAAAGAAGCAGAGATTGAAAGCTGGACTTGGGGGATGCTGCTGTCCTTCTAAGTACATTCAGATGTCTGCTGAGGAAGCCCCGTACTTTCTTTTCAGCTCATTTTCACCTTCCTGGTACGATGCACGTTCTTATTGTAGAAAAACAACATTGGTGGCAGAATAACAACAGCAACCAAATTCCAAGTGTTTACATGATAATTCCAGGAACACCCGCAGATGGATAGTTAGCATCAACTATTCGTGTTTCTTATCCAGCAGTCCTTGACCTGGGTAATGATTGCTTTACAGATGTTCTTGTCAGGTTCTTCAAAGTCTTTTGCTAATATTCTCGGCTGTCCTGCTCATATTGCTGCCTGCAAGATGTTAGTCCAGTAAGATGCATCGCTTTTCCACTGTTGGTTGTCTGTATCTTGTAGAAGAATTAGACCGAAGCAGCTGTATTTGAACCCCAGTTTGGTAGAGTAGCCTCTCATGACTGATGCTTCCAGGAGATCTTTATGGAATGTCTCTGGGCTGCCAGGCAGCTGTGGGTCTGGCTTCCATAGTCATACACACTTTATTTACTGCAGTTGTGCACAACTGAGGGTGCACAACTCTATGGGCAGTGGGTTCCATAGACATCTTCCGAGTTCCTGGCAGTCACCACTAGGGGGCAGTTGAGATTTTAAGCACAGTTTATCATACTTTATATTGTGATGATTTTATTAATTCACCATTAATTCATCATGTGCAACAGAGCTTTTTTTCCCCCCAGGTCAGGGAACTGTAATGTGCATAAGAAATGCTTTACATAAGCCTTTCTTAGCTGAGGTTGCTTTATGTATGGTAGTAGATACAATATTGCTGAATAGAGGCCTATTGTATTTGGTAGTAGGGACTAGAACCTAATTAGAATGCAAATTATATTTTTCATTTTTGAAGACAATCCAATTATTCTATTCTATTCTATTCTATTCTATTCTATTCTATTCTATTCTATTCTATTCTATTCTATTCTATTCCATTCCATTCCATTCCATTCCATTCCATTCCATTCCATTCATAGAATATTAAAGTATGAAATCTCACAGATGCCAACAGGGATCTCCACAGCAGAGGTAAAAAAGCCATGATGGTAGTTGTGTGCTTGATGTTCTGTGCTCGTTTTTACATGAATTGTGTGACACTTTTTAAAAAAAAGTAAGAATAGAATTGCAAGCACTGATGACACTATTGCTTTTGGGAATAACACCAACCATCCATGTGGTTACTCTGCTTTCAAAAGGTCTCTATTGATGCTCCTGGAGCATATTTTGAAGGCTTAATTCATAAAGGCTGTTGTTTGTGGAAAGATATTAAGGCATTAAGAAAGAAGTCTGGTGCAGGTTGTCCTTGACTTATGACTACAATAGAGCCCAAAATTTCAGTTGCTAAGTAAGACAGTTGTTAAGTGAGTTTTGCCTGATTTCACGACCTTCCTTGCCACATTTGTTAAGTGAATCACTGCAGTGGTTAAGTTAGTAACATGGTAGTAAGTGAACCTGGCTTCCCTATTGGCTTTGCTTGTCAGAAGGTCACAAAAGGTGATCACATGACCCAGGGACACTGCAACCGTCATAAATACAAACTAGTTGCCAAGCATCCAAATTTTGATCACGTAACCATGGAGATGCCGCAATGGTCACAAGTGTGAAAAATGGTACTAAGTCATTTAGTACCATTCCAGAGCCGTTTTAACTTCGAATGGTCACTAAACGAAGAGTTATAATCAAGGGCCACCTGTGGTGTCTTTTCAGGCTAAAAGATGGTATTAAAAGCTGTAAGCCTCTGTGAACAACAACCCACTTGATCGGATGCCGTTATCAAAAAACCCTGCATTACTTATGACTTTGAATAAAATTCATGGCAGCCAATACTCTGAAAACTGCTTAACTTCTCCTAAACTGTTGGGAGAGGTAATTCTTAATTGTTACTCAGGAACTGAAGCGGGTATCACAGTAAGAAAGCTTAGCATGGATTGTGCCATGTTAATAACCTGTCTATAGGAAGGGTTTTCTCATTTATTGTCACCTCAATCCTACCTTACTGTTTTCTATTCTGGCAAAAAGCCACAATTTCACTTACCTACATTTTTGGAATACTGAATTGATGCACACAAAGAAGTTATCCCCAGGTTTAAATAAACACAAGTAAAATGCTTGACAAGTCTCGATATTCTCCAGGTTGATTGTCGGACACAGAGGAAGTCATTGTTGAATGCTACTCATCTTGAGTATATAAACTGAACAGTTGTTGAGCAGAAATCCCTATGTCATTCAGAGGATAAAGAGCCGTAACAATTGTTGAACAGCAGAGCTGTGTGGGAAGTTTAATGTAGCAAAGTAATACAATACAACATACACACACACACAAAGCAAAAAACCCCACCCCAGATATATTAAAAAGAAATTGTAGTCAGGGATTTGTATAATAAAGATGAGCTGTGTGTGTGTGTGATTGTGTACAAGTGTGTTCAACCCAGGGTGTTGCCTTTTAATAAATTGGTCCATTTATTCATCTGCAGTAATGTTTCTCAACCTTAGAAACTTCAAGCTGACTGAGGAATTCTGGGAGTTGAAGTCCATGCATCTTCAAGTTGCCAAGGTTGAGAATTATTGATCTAAGTTAATACTGTCAACTTGGATCAGTAGAAGTTCTTCAGATTTCAAGAAGAGAATGTTTTCCAGCCCTACATTGAGGTATCAGGGATTGAACATGGCTTCGCTATAGAAGGTCTCAGGTCCAATCTGTGATATTTCCAAGTTCAATTGGAAAGACTCTCTTTCATTTTGGGGGGACTCCCCATCCATGGATGTCCATTTTGTAACAATTCTTATACAATTTCATTTTGAAATAGTAAGGATAATAGTCAAAATATTCTACAACATACTGTATCATCAGATCACCATAAAATGGGTAGAACGTCTCCGGCAAGCAGTCCAGATTTGTTTCATTTCATTTCATTTCATTTCATTTCATTTCATTTCATTTCATTTTATTTATTTTATTATTCATATTTCTATGCTGCCCACTCTCCGACAGTATATTAAATAGCATATTGCCCCCAACAATCTGGGTCCTCATTTTACCCACCTCGGAAGGATGGAAGGCTGAGTCAACCTTGAGCTGGTGAGATTTGATCCACTGATCTGCTGAACTAGCAGTCAGCTGAAGTAGCTGCAGTACTGCACTCTAACCACTGCACCACCTCGGCTCTTATAATTCATGCTAGAATTATATCATTTTATACTTTTTATTGTTGATATCATTGAATGTCAGCTGTATAAATTCAGTTTCAGGCCAGGCATGTTCCTGTATACTATACAGGATTATCCTGAATAGTATGATTTTTTTTCTAGGAGAAAAGTATAAAATAGTTCAAAACATTAAGAATAATATTTTTGTTTTTTTTACGTCTTCCCCCCTCACCCATATTTACAACATTCAAAAATGTCTGTATGTTATATTTTACATGTTTTATTCACCGGCATCCAATTCTTAAATTTCAAGATACATTTCAGCTGTGGAATACTGGAAACAAACAGAAAATGCCTTTTAACTATCTTTCCCCCCCCAAAACCCAGGTTCACTTTTTCAAGAACTATAATATAGATTAATTTGGACATATAGAGCCTTTTACTGGCAGTCTGATCACATTTTGGGGAAAAAATTGCACGGTTGGCTGGGGAATTCTGGGAGTTAAAGTCCACAAATCTTAAAGTTGCCAAGATTGGACACCCCTGGTTTAGAGGATTTATGAATCCAGTTTACTTTGGTAACGTCTTAAGAGTCACACTGGTTCTAGTTTTTTCCTGTATTTATTTAATTTATTTTTGTACCTCTTCTTATATCCAAACCATTTTGAAACATAATCCAGTCTAAAGGAATCACTGAAATATAAAACATTAGATAAAATTAAACAATTCAAAAAATCTGTGAGATAAATTTTCCCAGCTGAATTCATCCTCCATATTTTAGCAGGAAATGAAACAAAAAGACACAGAGGTTCAGATTGCTTACTATTGTTCAGATTCTTTTCTTGATGGTTGAAATTATGGCATGCAAGCCAACTGACACAGAGCATTTGAGAAAACCTGCTCTTTCAGATCTGCAACTTCATATTTGCAGATTTAAAATGGAACTTTGTAAATAGTTTTAAATTAAGCCCACAAAAGTGAAGGATGCACAACTGCTTGGAAGAAGGAGACTTGTGCATGGAAAGACCATGGGTCCTCCTGCATAAAAAAAAAACCATAAAAATAGTGCTAGGCTTGGATTATCATGGCCGCCATCTTTACTTCACCCCCTTTTGGCAGTTGCTCCTGCCTCTGATGTTCTCTTTTCTAACTGAAATATAGTGGCCCTATCCAAAATTTTATAAGTTTGGATTGATTGTATCATTAAAATAGTCTACCATTAGGACAGTTTTTACCTCAAAACTGTTTCAAAATATTGCAAATTATGGTAAATATTTACAGTTCTTGTTTGATTCTTTTTCACAGAACCCATAGGTAGTGTGAATGATTGAGGTTTAAGGCTATGTATTCAAAATCCTCCTTTTGCATTGATTTCTTTCTTTTGAAAGAAAGTTGCTTTCAGATCATGTTGCGATCAGAACAGAAAACACTTGGAACAACTGCTTTGCATTATTTTTCTATTATTTTTGTGGCTCGTATGTTATTTCCCTCTTTACCGACACCGTAGGAGTAACTAAATTTGACAACGTCTTGCTCTAGCCATTATTATTGGCAAGGCTTACAGTCTTCTACTATTGTTCTTTCAAGTTGCATGAGAAAAATTGGACCATTTTTTTTTGTCATGTCAGCATTGCCCTTCCACAAAACTCCACAAAAATAACATAAGGGGGGGAGACTTAGTGCACACCTCTTCTTTCAAAAGCTCTCATTTAACAGAAAAATGTAGCAGAATACAGCCCAGATTCTATTCTTGCATTTGTATAAAATGCAACAGAAAACTACTTCTGCGCATACTTACAAACCTTGATGACAAGCTCTGACAGCTATCTTTTCAAACTTTTTTTTTAAAAGAAACAACAAATCACATTGAAAGAGAGCCTCAATAAGCCTAAAAGTAAAATATGTATCATAAAGCCAGGTGATGGATTAATATAGTCCATGTAGGATTTAAATTGTCATCCATGCTAATAAACCATCAGTCAAGAAAGATTAGCCGAGCATTGTGAAAATTCTTATCCAAAAAAAGCATTGAGAAGCAGAAAAGTGTGCTGTCTAATTTCATATCAACACGCTGGGCCATAAAGTCAAGCCAACAGAGAGAAAAATCCACATAGAAGCTGCTTAATTGTTGAGTTGCGAGTCGAGAGGCAACAAAAGCAGGCTTTTAAGACGTCAATGCATTCAGCTAAATCAACTTGTCTTTTGTCAACCGGCATTAAAAAAAAAAGGAATGGGAAAAAAATTAGAAGCTTGCAATATACTTACCCCCAAAAATATCAACCTTCACTGGCTAGGGAAAGAAATTTCAATTTTTCACCATCTTAATCCATATATGTTTAGAGATATTTGATACTTTTGCTCATGGGTTACATGCCGAGCCCTTCACAAATGTTTTGTCAGTTAAGTGGTCGAACCCCTAAAGGGACCAGCCTTTGGCAGCTTCTGAACTTCACGACAGAAGCTGATTTCATTTAAATGAGGCTAGGCTGGGAAATGAGCGGGCATGTCCCCAAGTTTCATTTTGCACAAGAGTCAGTCATTGTGGAAATTATAGCGCAGATTGCTCTGTTATCAATCAATCAATCAATCAATCAATCAATCAATCATGCCCTTTCCCAAACTACTGATCTACAGGTAGTCCTTGACTTAACAACTGTTTGCTTAATGATGGTTCCAATTAATGGCGGCCTGGGAAAGGGTGTTTTACAGCCTGTAAAGCACTTCTGACAGTTGTAAAATGTTGCACCCCCCCAAAAGCACTTTTAACAGTGGTAAAATGTTGCAACCCCCCCTCTCTCCGCAGTCATATGTTTGTGATCTGGGCACTTGGCAACCCCTTTGCACTTACAACCAGTGGCCAAGTGCCCCCTTGATCATGTGATCGGCATTTGCACTCTTTCCGGCTAGCTTCCCTAGAAATTTAATTCTTTCTGCTTGGCTTTCGATAGGGAGAAATCAGAAAATTGGAACAGACAATAAAGGCAGGATAGGAACCAGCAATTGGGTCAGCAAATTTAACAAATTTCTACACAACCCCTTTCGCCTAAGTGATCTCAGGGAGTTTACAAAATAAAACCGGTAAAAAGAGGTGTAAGTTTAAAAACCAATATTAAAAACAGAGTTAAAAAGTTAAGAATTATAAAAGTTAAGAATTATAAAAGATAAAAAAGGGAAAGGGCATGTCTTAAAGCAGTGTTTCTCAACCTTGGAAGCTTGAAGATGGGTGGACTTCAACTCCCAGAATGCCCCAGCCAGCAGCGCTGGCTGGGGAATTCTGAGTGTTGAAGTCCACCCATCTTCAAGCTACCAAGGTTGAGAAACACTGTCTTAAAGCCACTAACCAACCCTAGGGTTTCATGCCACTCTTAAATCCCCATCCCAGTTGGCAGAGCTACGTCTATGTGGCAGCATTTCCAGGAGGCCAGAAGAAACAGAGCCTGCCTCACCTCTCAGGGCAAGATGTTCCTTTGGGTAGGGGCAACAGCAGAGAAAGCTCTCTTCCCAGACCTGGCAAGCCAACATTCTTGAACTGATTGAGTCTGCAACATGCCCGCCCTGCTTCACCAGATTGGACCAAGACAGGGGTGGGTTCTAAATTTTTTTACTACCGGTTCTGCGGGCGTGGCTTATTTTGTGGGTGTGGCTTGGAGGTCATGTGACTAGGTGGGCGTGGCTAGCTGGTCAGAGTCATTTCTGGAAGGTCCTCGCACTTACGACCTGACTCATTTGTTTGCTTTTAACACTGATCAGCTGTAGGACGGCCCTTTGAAGCCCCGTGGCAAGAGTTTAAACAGTTTTTTCCCTCTAGTCATCAGCTGGGACTCAGGAGGCAGCAATAGATTGGGGGTGGGACCAAATAAAAGGTAAGAATAACGTGGGTGGGTGGGGGGGTGGGAGAGCAGGGGGGGGGGAGAACCAGTTCGGTGACATCATATCGTCATAGATACTGGCTCGGCTGAACCAGACCGAACCGGGAGGAACCCACCACTGGACCAAGATAGGGACAAAATGGTAAGAGTTTTGCCATGAAGGGTTTTACAGGTAATAACTAACACCTTGAATTGGACTTAGAAACAGACCTGGATGCGATGCATCTCACGTAGCAAGGATGCTACATGTACATTCCGAGGGCACCCAAAACTGCTCATGCTGCTACATTTTGTACTAGCTGCAGCTTCTGGATATTCTTTAAGGGTAGCTCCACGTAGAGTGCATCTCAGTAGTCCACATGGGAAGTGATGGAAAGAATTGGAAGTTTTGTTTTCTGCTGACTTAAGGTCGGGTAGTTCAGCAGTGGAGAAAGGCTCATCATGGACTCCTTGGACCTATTTGTTTTTTTTAGTTGGAGGAAGGAGAAGGGAAGGTGTAAGAAGAGTATGGAGAAAAAGCATATAAGCGAAGGTGGTTCTACTTACACAGAGAATGAGAAAGCAAAGAAAGAAGACTTTTCCCTTTCACAAAACTTTAGTTCAGGTATGTCCAACCTTGAAAACTTTAAGACTTGTGAACTTCATATCCTAGAGTTTCCAGATGGCTGCTTTAGTTTGAAGCTACCAGAAAGAGTGCTATTTTACTCATGCCTTGACTATCAAAGTAAAAACATGCTGGCTGGTGGAAGAGGAGTCCTGATTTATCTTGCACTTCTTGTGGCCTTTCCTGTTGTGACCCAGGTCCAAGTGGATATTATAAGATGCAATCAGTTCGAAACAAACAGACTTTATTAGAACAGCTGAGAATTAACTCATTCTCAGCATAGTCCGAACTAATTCAAAACAAATTCTTCATAACACAATTCTTCAGCCTTATCATCAACCTTGGTCTAATTAGGTAACCTGCCAAAGGCTTTTCTTGGCAAAAGTTCCGAAGCAGAAGACGCCGACAAGAAATAAATGCAGCAAGACAAGAAACAAATCTATCAATGTTCTTTTCCGACAAAGAGCCAAGAGCTGTTGCTGGTCTTTTAAGCCTTATGGGAGGGGCCAATCATCTCTTGGCCCTACTCCCGAGTCGTCCTTTTTGCTTTAGCTGCTCTTGCCTTCTGCCAGCTCTTCTCATGCGTGCACTAGGAACAGGCTCCTCCTGTTGCACTGCCTTCTGCTGTCAGCCTCTGGAGGCTCCGGAGTCTGCACCTCACTCCCAGATGGCCCTGGCCTCATCTCTGCCTCCGACGCAGAGCCCTCATCCGGGCCTTCCCCAGCCTCCAGGACTGGCCCATGTTCTTCCTCAGCCTCCTCACTGTCTGACTCCGCTGCCAGCTCCGCAGGCTGCTGGCGGACCACAACATTTCCTTCTGAGCAATTCTTAATCAACCCTTTTGTGAAAAAAAAGAAGAGATGGAGACAGAGAGGGAGAAGGAGAAGGAGGAATGCTTGGATGTAGGGTCCATCTCACATAGCCTGCCTTAATGGAGAGACAGGGTTCCTGCTAGCTTATGGTAGCTGACCCTATGGAGTTCTTGATTTTCTCTGAGCTTGGTTGTTTGCTTGCAGACATTTCATTGCCTGACAAGGTAACATCTTTGTGCTGGTTATGAAGCTGATGGTGCTAGTTATGACCTTAAGATGACCCTTACAGGTGAGCATTGCCCCATACTGGAGAGGGCTGGCAAGGTGAGAATTGTAGGCATATAAGCACCAATTCCTCTCTGCGTGAAGAACATCAACTTTGGAGGTTGTCATCCAGGTACGTTGTTCACCTTTCACCAGCACTGCATTCATCTTCCCACCCCCCCAATGTGTATATTAAATAGAATAATGCCAAAAGCAGGCCTGTTGTCACAATTCACATCTTTTATTTTTTTTTCTGCACAGCTGCTGACATTCTTTTCAAATCCCCTCCTCAACTCACCTGTGTAAACATCAAGGCACCTTTTTTCTTTGTCTGGTGTGTGTATGTGTGCATTAGGGAAGCAGAAATGGGCCACCCGCTGACTCTGAATACTGTAAAGATTTTCCAGAAGGTAACAGTGACAGAATTACAGGTTTCTCCCAGGATGTCCCACCAATTTCAGCAGAATGACCTGGGAAGACACAATGGGATCATCTGATTCACTGCATAGCCAAGCCAAGCCATGGTTTTTTTTCTTAAATTAACCTCAAGCAAGCAACTCACACTATGTACAGTAATAAGATTGTGGGCCAGCATACTTGGGCAACTGGAAAACTGTTGGTAGTGTGAGAGAGCTCATTCACTCAGAGATCAGAAGATCACACAGATCACAGAAGGAATTGTGATATTGAAGCTTCCTGTTCACGTTTCAGTTCGTCTGTGTGACACCCAGAAATTATCTGAGATGGAAAGGGATGGAGGGAGAAAAGTCTGGATCTTTAACAATGGCAAAAATGCCCTTGGGAAGCCCGCCATTAAAATCTGGTGGATTCTTTGAACGTGGCCCCATACCTGGAGTATACAACGCAACAATTAATTGGCTTTGTCTACAGATTTGCATTTGAGCAGAATCATGTCAGCAAACACATTTACATTAATGCTCCTATGACACTCTGTTCCCGAGTCACAAGAAAAGACGTGGAGTGGGCAGATGGTGTCACAGGAGAGTGATCCATGAGGACAAAAAGGCCAGCAAGAAGCAAACATAAAAAAAGAAACCAAGAGAGGCTGTCACAATGAAAAGGGCTCCAAGATAGTCTCCAAAGCACCTGGAGGCAGGACAAGAAGCAATGAATGGAAAGTTATCAAAGAGAGATCTAATCTAGAACTAAGGAGAAATTTCCTGACAGTGAGAACAATTAACCAGTGGAACCGCTTGCCACCAGAAGTTGTCGGTGCTCCATCACTGGAAACTTTAAAGAAGAGATTGGACAGCCATTTTTCTGGAACAGTATAAATTCTCCTGCTTGGGCAGGAGGTTGGACTAGAAGACCTCCAAGGTCCCTTCCTACTGTGTTATTCTGTTATTCTCCACATAAAATTACTTTGCAGATTACAATTAATTGCAAAGAGCTGTTTTAGAGCAGGAGAATGTTATTGACAAAACCAGATGCTGGATTCTTCTCTCTGCTTCTTTGGTCCAAGCTGTCCCGCTGTGGGCTTGTTTCACTGAAAAATAAATGTGTCGAGTTGGGCCCTGGTTTTAAGCATGTGAGCATAAGCATGTGACTTTAGGCCTAGATAACTTCTCCTTTGTGTGGATCTTAGACACATCCATGGTAAATTAGCCCCATTTCTATTAAGGCAAGCCTATTAGGAGCTAATTCCTGAGGACTGTTTGCTCACTTGGGTGAGTGAAAGAGATCTGATGTTCCTCCATTCTCAGTTCGATGGATATCCCCCACATGTAATAAAACAGAGGAAAGAAACAATCAGGCCCAGATCAATCCCAACAAATATATGAGAATGCTGGACGATGCCTGAGACAGGGAAGGAATTTATTTCAGAATCCTGTGCTGTAGTAAAAGGGATATGAGGGGGAAATGCAACTCCAAAATGATCTGCAGAACAGGACTGAAGAAGCTGTTTGCCAGAAACCCAGAAGAACTGTTGGTTCTTCTTTGCTTGGTTGAAGAAATTGCACAATCATGAGGCTAGCATATTTAAATCTTGTTTGTAACACATAAAAATAAAAAAAAAATTCACCTGACTTCACCTTTGACATAATGGGCAGTGAAGTGTAACAAATATTACACCCTTTGTAGCTGAACCTGGAGGCTGTTGGCTTAAGAGAACACTATTCTAGCACTGAAATGGCCAAGGAAGACTTAAAGCTACCTCATTCCTGGGATGATGGGGGTCAAGAGGAAGGCAATGACATAAGGACACAGCTCCCCCTCCCAAATACTGCCAGAGCATTGTTATGTTCATGTGGGAGTTCTAGAGGGAGTCAACTTTTTTGAGACCTTCTCTCAATCATCTTGTTCTTTTTTAACCCCATAGTAAAACATACTTTAAAATGTTATCTGGGTGCATCTTCATCCCACCTGTAATTTAAGAGGGTTTCAAAAGCATTTTAAGGTGTTTTTTATTTTTTTTATTTTTTTAGGAAACTGTTCCTTGAGTTGAGTGTAACTTCTGGTCACTTTGTGGACTTGTATGTTTGCTTCTTCTGGGATGTTTCTTCTAATTTTCATGCCTGGGCAACAGACAGAAATATTTAAAAAGCACTCTAAGGTGGTCTCTTATTCCAGAGAGATCTGATAGCCTCTGATGGGCATGGAGACCCTTGCTGGTTAAAGAATATGAAAGAAAGATATCCTATAAGTAGGCCATGACTTGCCTTAAACTATTGTTTTAAATTCCATTCTGGATTGTTGTCCTTCAACATAAGGGAGTAACGCAGTGGTGAAATCCCAATTTTTTTACTACCGGTTCTGTGGGCGTGGCTTGGTGGGCATGGTGTGACTTGGTGGGTGTGGCTTGGTGGGTGTGGCAGAGGAAGGATACTGCAAAATCTCCATTCCCATCCCACTCTGGGGCCAGCCAGAGGTGGTATTTGCCGGTTCTCCAAACTACTCAAAATTTCCTCTACCACTGCTCCAAACTGCTCAAAATTTCTGCTACCGGTTCTCCAGAACCTGTCAGAACCTGCTGAATTTCACTACTGGAGTAACATCAACAAGTTCCTGAGTCAACAGTGAAAAGCTGGCTCACTAACTGTTTCAATGTACATATCAAAGTTTCTGAAATTGGACCTGCATATGAAAATTTTAACCAGAGCACTTCCAAAACTTTAGCTGAATCATATTTTTTTAAAAAAAAAAAGGATAGTGCTATGTGGTTATTTTTTATGTTTTAGCTTATCATGCAGTTCTACAAAACTGAGTTTTTTCTGAGAGATGAGTGCCAGTTTGGTGTAGTGATTAAGGCATCAGGCCAAAAAGTGGGAGACCATGAGTTCTAGTCCCACCTTAAGCACGGAATCAGCTGGGTGACCTTGAGTCAATCACTTTCTCTCAGCCCTAGGAAGCAGGCAATGGTAAACCACTCCCAAAATCTTGCCAAGAAAACTGCAGTGACTTGCCCAAGTAGTTGTCATGAATGACTTGAAGGCAGAGAGAAAAATGGAGAGAGAGAGAGAGAGAGAGAGAGAGAGAGAGAGAAAGAGAGAGAGAGAGAGAGGGCGAATCTGAAGGGCAAACAATTTGTTATATGTCATATGTCTTGGGTTTTTTAAAACCGTGTTTGTGAAAAACTGAAAGGCATCCCTGAAAAATTGTAATTGGAAGAATTATAGAGAAGGACTTTGAATCCTTTTCTTTCCAACCTACTCCATATTTTTCCTCATTTTGCAGGATGATTATCCTTCTAAAGACATATATATAGAACAAGGATGGCTGGCAGAAAAACTCCCTACCATCTTTTTTTTAAACTTTAAATTCATTCTAAATTCTTTGCTTCTGAAGCATTTTATTTGTTAAAAATGAGTGCATGTGTATCACTCTCATCAATCAAGATCTTGGATTAAGCTAATAGTCTAAATCTTTAAATAGTTATAGACATGTAGCTTTAAAAAAAAAATCAAGTTATGTCCACTAATCTCTTTTTAGAGTACTGTAAACTGGAAAAGAAAAAAAGTTGTATTCGAGATGCATTGTACTTGGTGTGTGCATAAAGTACGTCATATTCATCTGTCACTATGTATTTCTGGCTTATTATCAAATAGCTGTTTTGTTGAAAGTGTAAGAGTTATAAACACCATGAGCAGAATTTGAGGTATTGGCTACAGTCGCTGATTTACAGCTGAGGGTGAAAACCACATGTAGGCCCAGATGAGGATAAATGTGAACAACTGTACCTGAATTTCTCCAAGCAGGCAGTCACAAAAACTCCACTCAGCACAATCCTGCTCTGTTTGTAGCTGAAAATAATAAATCATGTACTTATTTCAAGGAAGGAATTTTTATTGCTGGGAGAAATCCTTGTTTTGCTTATACTTTCCATCATTTAGAGATAAAATGGATTTAGCTCAATCTGTTTCAACTGGTGCCACATCCTGAAAATGTCTTCTATTCTTTTTAACACTTACCTGCAGTTGAGGGAGGGTGACTTTAATTTTCTTTTTCCAGGTGAAGAATATAAAGGAGAAGTGCAAGTTTCTAATTTTTACTGTAATCCCAACTGGTGGTGGTCATTTCTCCTCTCCCTGAAATTTTTCTCTTTTCCATCCCTATTTTTAGGGCATTATGAGTAAGTCCTAAAAACTCATGGAGTTTTCAAATTAGGAACGCTGATAGCCAAAAAGATTTTGGAGCGATGGACAAAGATATACAGGTAATCCTCAATTTATGATCACAATTGGGGCCAGAATTTCTGTTATTGATCAAGACAGTTATGGTAAGTGAATCATGGCCATTTTATGATCTTTTTTTTTGCCATGGTTGTTAAAGGGATCACTGCAGTTGTTAACTGAATCACAAAGTTGTTAAGCAAATTAGCTTTCCCTCAGAAGCCAGCTGGGAAATTTGCAAGTGGGGATCACGTGACCCTGGGATGCTGCAACCATCATAAATACACACTGGTTGCCAAGTTTATTTATTTATTTATTTATTTATTAGTTTGATTTATATGCCGCCCTTCTCCGGAGACTCAGGGCGGCTTACAATGCTTTTAAGCAATAGCCTTCCTATTTTTGTATATACCTGCTTAGTAGGGCTTTTTGGGGCCTCCTAAGCGGTGTTCTATTTTATACAAAGTCAGCTTATTGCCCCCACAAACCGGGTCCTCATTTTACCTACCTCGGAAGGATGGAAGGCTGAGTCAACCTTGAGCCTGGTGAGAATTGAACTCGCAGTAATTGCAGGCAGCTGGCAACTAAGTGCTACTTTAACAGTAGTTTAGTCCACTGCGCTACCAAGGCTCATGTGATTTTGCTCACATGACCGTAGAGATGTTGCAATGGTGATAAATGTAAAGACAAGATGTAGATCATTTTTTCCAATGCTGCTGTAATTTTTTATGGTTGCTAGGTGAATGGTTATAAGCCAAGGACTACCATGTAATAGAAACAGCAACAATAACTGAGATCCACTGTAGGAGAATGACTCAAAGGGTTGCTTTTGGACAAAGTAGGCTTGAAATCCGGTCCATATTTGACTGCAGAGGTCCTTTCTCAGCCCAATCTACTTTACTGTGTTAATACGGTGTAGTGTTAGTTTGGTCTAGTGATTAAGGCACCAGGCAAGAAAACTGACGACAGTGAGTTTTTGTCCCACCTCAGCCATTAAAGCCACCTGGGTGACTTTGGGGCCAGTCCCTCTCTCTCAGTCCAACCCACCTCACAAAGTTGCTTTGTGGAGAAAACAGGATGAGGAAGTTGCGTAGGATATCTTCACTTGGGTTGTCCCAAAGGTGCTTTTTCCCCCAAGAGGCAACTGGTCTTTCTGGAAATCCAGTTGCCTTTAGGAAAAAAAAACACCTTTGGGACAACCATGACCTGGATGACTGAGAATCTCCATAGACACTTCACTTGGGTTGTTTGTAAAAATAAAAGTGGGATATAAATAAATAAAAATGTGGGAATAACCCTACAAGCGGCATCCTCGGTGAACTGCCATGAGCTCTCAGAGAAAAGAGATTACTGTGGTACATTTGAAGGATGGTTAAGTACAAATGGGGAAAGGCCTCATTACTGCCAAAGAGTAGACTGGGCAAATATCACTTTTTAAAATTTTGTCTCCCCTCACCCAAATCTCAACAGCCTCTAAGGAAAAGAAGAGGGCTTGAGAGATTTAATATCAGAACAACAGCATGGTGGGTAGTTTGTAAGGTTTATTTTTCCCATTTTGTTTCCAACTTTGTAAGAGAGTCTTTCAAAAACCTCCTATATTCTTGCTTTCCCCCCAACTTTTTCTCAGATTTCAGTTTTTCTTCTCTGGACCTGAGCGGTTTAATGTTTGTTTTGATTGTTTTGTTTGATTTGTTTGATATGTTTGATTGTCCTTTGCATATGGGCTATGTAAATGCCCTCTCTGTGGACAGGCAGATTATAAATGGTTTTAAACAAATAACCAATAAACAAATAAAGGTTTCAATAAGCTCAGGGACCGTGCCAGGACTGCTGATAGCATAATCCTTAGGCAAAGTCAGTTAATTTGTAGGGCAAATTATTCTGGCTACGTTAGGGTCAGTTTAAATGTGTGGATTCACTTTTCACAAGTTATGTACTAGTAAGATGCTGCCTTTTTTTTTTTTGACAGACAAGTTCTTAATACTAAAAATATATATAAATTGTATTATAACTACATTATACGGTATTAATATCTTATACGGTATCATTAATATCAATATACGATATCATTAATATACTATAATATAGTATAATAAAGAAAATAAAATATACAATATACTTCAGTAGAAAGCCAAATCAACCTGTATACTTCTTTTTAAGCACTGCACTTAAATACACAGCAGGGTATTTGTGTCACGTTGCATGTTTTGTCAGTTGCCTCCCTCTTGTGACGGTTAAAAGGCATGATCATACAAAGCTAAGCAAGTGATCTTCCTTCTTAGGAAAAAAAATGTTCCTGAAGAAACTGTACTGTATAGAATCCAGTCGCAGAGTGTGGAGTCTTCTGGATAAGTCATTGTTTGAATTGAAGATCTCGTATGTACAAAGCACCAACTTTATTCTCATCTTTTGTTCTGCACACTGTAGTGGTTGATCCTCAGATTGGCGTGCTTCCATTCACTAGAAAATAGAGTCATATATCATCTGCATGAATGTATTACTAAGTGCATCCCAAAACCCTGAACTGCACACTATGAGACAGTCTGCAATTTCTCTTTAAGCCAAACCCTCCAGGGTCATTGTTTCTCACAAACTCTCTGTGAACTTTGTAAAATATCGGCTGTTTTTCATGCACCAGTGGGTTGGATGGGGCCTCCATTTATCTTTGCTATGATAAATAATTCCAGTGACTTCAAGCACACGTTGCTTCCTTTTGCTGTCATAGAAATGAAGGGCAGTAATTTTCAGTGCTGTTTGGTCAAACCGTGGTAACTATGCGGGGAAATCTCATTGTGTAAAATAAATCAAGGACTCTAATTTAAACTTCCCTTAAGATGCCCCCTGTCTCAAGGTTTAATTGGTAGGGACTCGAGCCTTGCATTGTGTGTAAGCATTTTTATTTGTCTTGATGTATGTTTGCATTCTTGCATTCTATTGTTATGCTTATAATTTTGGGAAGAAATAATATTTTAGGATAAAATAATTCTGCTCTTGTCAGTGCCTCCTTGGATTATCAAGAAACAGAACTTTGTGAGAAGAATGAAGCAAAAGCTGGTGATTGAATTGGGGTAGGCTAAGAAGAGAAATGGTGCAATTTACACTTAAGAATCTGCTGTGCTCTAGCCTCATCAATTTGGTTTACTAAATTTAAAATAAAGATATTCTCAGTCCAGCTAAACTCCTGTTGATTTTATGGAGTTTTCTTGGCAACAGTACAGAAGTGATTTATACTGTAATTACTGTTTCCTTGGATATTTTATTTAACTTGTCACTTTAGCCAACAAAGTCCTGGGGTTCCTTGTAGTCTCCCATCTAAATATTAACCAGAACTAAACCAACATGTTTTTAAAGGTTACTTAAAGTCAGCTGGGGTGGTAGTATGTAATTTTGTAGCCACAATGTCTACCTATCTAGCCGTACATTGAGACTTCCTGTATTTCTAGGTCCAATTATTATATGTTAGACAAAATATACAAGGCAGTGGTGGGTTGCCCCCGGTTCAGGCTGGTTCTATCGAACTGGTAGTAAAACTGGAGGAGGCTCCGCCCACCCACCCCAATGTCATCAAAATGCTTCTGCGCATGTGCAGAAGAGCGTGTGCGGTCCCGTTGTGAATCGGTAGTAAAGGTAAGTAGAACCCACCCCGATAAAAGGGCAAAAATACAGATTGCCTTATATTTGACTTCTGGATGAGCAATAAAACTACGGTATATGTTATGTTAACATTCCTATTCAAAAAGCAGGAGTCCTGGGTGACTTGGGCTTTTTGAAAGCAATAGCTGTTTGGACACTACAAGGTGTTCATAGGTACCAGTGTACCTAGCAGTTATTATGCTTGTCAGGCATGGGAATGCTTGTGACTATTGGGGCGTACAAATGATATATGTGTCATGACATTATCATGGATGATGGCAGAAATTACTTTATTTGCATTAAATATATGATGACATGATGCATATGGCGGTTCTGGAAACTTATCAGTCTTCAATATTTTTTTTTCCATTTTAATAAGGTACAGTCTCTATTATCATCTCTCTCTCTCTCTCTCTCTCATATATATATATACACACACACACACAAACACACAACACACACAAACGTCTGCCTGTCTATCTGTTATCTGTCTGTCTGTCTGTCTGTCTGTCTGTCTATATCTATCTATCTATCTATCTATCTATCTATCTATCTATCTATCTATCTATCATCTAGAGCCTTGGTGGTGCAGCAGACTAAAGTGCTATTAAGTAGCACCAGCTGCCTGCAATTACTGCAAGTTCAAATCTCACCAGGTTCAAAGTTGACTCAGCCTTCCATCCTTTCGAGGTAGGTAAAATGAGGACCTGGATTGTGGGGGCAATAAGCTGACTTTGTATAAAAAAGAACACCACTTAGCGGGGGCTGAAAGCCCTACTAAGCAGGTATATACAAAAGTATGAAGGCTATTGCTTAACGTATTGTAAGCCGCCCTGAGTCTCTGTAGAAGGGCGGCATATAAATCGAACCAATAAATAAATAAATAAATAAATCTATCTAATCTCTATCTCAGGAGTGAAATCCAGCAGATTCTGACAGGTTCTGGAGAACCGGTAGCGGAAATTTTGAGTAGTTTGGAGAATCAGCAAATATCACCTCTGGCTGGCCCCAGAATGGGGTGGGAATGGAGATTTTGCAGTATCCTTCCCCTGGAGTGGGGTGGAAATGGAGATTTTGCAGTATCTTTCTCCTGGAATGAGGTGGGAATGGAGATTTTACAGTATCCTTCCCCGCCACACCTACCAAGCCACGCCCACCAAGCCACACCACGCCACCAAGCCACGCCCACAGAACCGGTAGTTAAGAAATTTGGATTTCACCACTGCTCTATCTATCTATGTAGAATATATATACATACATGGCCTGTGTGTATCCCTACTCATGAAGATTGCATCCTACCAAGCGAAACAACAAACCAAATACTCCCAAGAGGCAATTTTATCTTAGAGGTAATTTTAGAAAGTGTAATTGATTCAAGTTACAGTCCAATGTTCCTTTTGAAAATCTTTTAAGGAAAATAATCAGCAACGTAGCCAAGCGGAGGTATTAAAGAGCATCTTGGAGACTGGATGTAATGGAGGCTGAAAGGAGGCAACCTGACTGAGTTTTTTCCTTGGTCCATGTGTGGTTTGATTTGCTTCATGTCCCAAGGTAATAATTTTTGAGAGTACACAGAATAGTCTAAATCTCAAATGTGTCCACTTGTTTCCAGAGTCCCAGCTTAGTTTTTACAGTGAATTATAGCAAACATATTATGAATATTAGAACATTTGTGTTAGTTGTTTACTTTGACCGTATTAAAGTAAGTGACCCTTGTTTCAGACTATACCTGCTACTCAGGACTCCAACAACAGAAACTACTTAATGGATTTGGAAGTATTATATGATCCGTGCTGCTGTTGCATGAACTACGATAGCAGTTCATTTTAAATGCCACACAAGGAAGTGTAAATATTGATGGACTTTGAAAAGAACTTCCCTAATTTACAGTACACAGACCTTGTTTTCATAGAAATGCTTCCTGGTCACTATTGTAATGGGCACATTTCATTCCTGATATGTTATAAAAAGAAACATGCCTAAAAATACACGTACTTTTCTTATATATATATCATTGAAATTAAGTGAAGAGTATCACCAAAATATAAGAGGAATAGAAGTTATATATGCCTTTATATAAATAACAATGCATTGCATACACATGTAGTCCAATTCTTTGTCTAAGGGTGTCTTTGAGTGACTTCTTGTTACTCCTAAGTAAATTAACCTAGGCAGCATTCTCAAAGACTAAGGAAAGAAAGGAAAATGAGTGTGTGCTTACACTGTTCTTTACTCCAGCTCAGAAGCCAAGATACTTCCAGGAGAATACACCTTATATCAGGGGTGGCATTCACTTACCTTCGCTACCGGTTCCCAAATGTGAGTACGCACGCACCACCTCTGCGCATCAGAGGTGGGTTTCAGCAGGTTCTGACCAGTTCTGGAGAACCGGTAGCAGAAATTTTGAGTAGTACGGAGAACCGGTAGTAAACATTCTGACTGGCCCCACCCCCATCTATTCTCTGCCTCCCAAGTCCCAGCTGATCGGGAAGAAATGGGGATTTTGCAGTAAACTTCCCCTGGATTGGGGAGGGAGTGGAGATTTTACAGTATCCTTCCCCTGGAGTGGGATGGGAATGGAGATTTTACAGTATCCTTCCCCTGTTGGGCCTACCAAGCCACACCCACCAAGCCATGCCACGCTCACCAAGCCATGCCCACAGAACTGATAGTAAAATAATTGGAAACCCACCACTGCCACGCATGCGCAGCCTTCTGCACATGCACAGAGCATCAAAAATGGGATGTGATGACATCCTGGATCACATCCAGGCGGGTGGGCGGAGCCTCCCGCAACTGCCACTACCAGTTTGCCCAAACCGGATAGAACCAGCTGAATACCAGCACTGCCTTATATCTTCCAGGTTGGAGAAATAATCTCCATCCTTTTTTCTTCAGCAGGAATAACTACATATTAAATTAATTGAAAATAATGGTGTTACCTTTTGGAACTACTTCAAAGGTAAAGCCCAACTCTTATCCCACACTGCTGAAAGAAACAGTGATTTAATCATGATTACTGTCGAGATCCATTCTGTTCATTTACACATTTGTCAAACATTCAACTGAATATATGAGCAAAGGATGGAATCCTTGAATCAGGCAAATACCTGCTGAGGCTGTCAGGAGATTCAAAAGAGCCAAAAATAATACATAGATTCCGCATGCATACAGCAATCCTTGACTTATGACCACAATTGGGAGCGGAATTTCCATCACAAGCCATTGCGGTTGTAAGTTGAGTCAGACCCACTTTTATGACATTTGTTAGGGAAATTATTAAGCAAATCATATGGTCCTTAAGCAAACCTAGTTTCCCAATGGGAATTTGCAAAGCTTGCAAATCTGGATCACATGACTGCCAGATGCGGCAACCTATTTTAATGTGAGTGCTTGAATTGCGATCACATGACTAAAGTCAATCTGGGAAGAAATGGATGTGTGGAGATGAGGAAAACTGATCTCAACCCAAGCATCAGTTTGTTAATCATCAACCATCCCTCTGTCTCTAAAATATGTAGCAGAAGTAAACTTATTTAGTGGTGCATATTTTTCATAGAGAATATGTTTGTGTCTGATGTATGTATGAAAGTTATTAAGAACCGTTCATCCTTATGTACATAATACTCCAATGTTGCTACTGAAACATTCTTTGGACTTCCTCTAGCAGAAGTTCTTACTTTGCAATGTAAGAAGCAAGCTAAGGTGTATGTCAGCAACCATGCAAGCCATTTAATAAGTACCTGATATCTTCTTTGTATTGCCTATGAACAAAGTATTTGTTCTATAGTGTTACTATTGTGGCAACTTACAGGATAATGAAGAAAAGGGTAAAGTGATATTACCATTAAATGTATTCTTACATTAATACATATATCCTTTAAAAATGCAAATAATAGCATTGGAAAGAAGCTGATCATTATCAGGATCATAAGGTGCTGGTGGGGTGAATATGTTAACTTTTTCCTTCCATCTTTCATTTGCAATGAAAATATCTTTGGAGCTGCTATTTATATTGGAAGAATTCCTTCACTGACATTTCATATCAGAAAACTTCTCTGCTTTCTGCTTCAACCTTGGGAACAATAAGTTTGCTAGTTTTTTAAAAAAATGCACATTTAAGCGTAAAGGGTCTTTGACTTCAGATCTCCTACTTTGGTCCAGGAGAGGGAGGTAAAACATCAGGTAGGGTGGAATAGAAAAGCAAATTGGATGGATGGTTTCTTGGTTTCACCAATTCCACCCCTGTGGTCAAGAAGTTGTGTGACAGAACTAAGGTCATGGTTAACATGAGGCTTCACAACAGGGGTGGGTTCTAAATTTTTTTACTATCGGTTCTGTGGGCATGACTTATTTTGTGGGCGTGGTTTGATGGTCATGTGACAGTTCTTTAGGATTTAGCAGAGGTACTGATCTACCAGGCTTTTAACTGCTTGCAGAGCTGTACTGGTTTACCCATTTGTTTTTCGAGCGCACTGGTCTATCACCACACTGCCTTTTAACACTGATCAGCTGTAGGGTGGCCCTTTGAAGCCCCGCAGCAAGAGTTTAAAGAGTTTTTTTCCTTCTAGCTGATCAGCTGGGACTTGGGAGGCAGCGAATAGATTGGGGGTGGAGCAGTGGTGGGTTCCTCCCGGTTTGTTCCGGTTCGGCCGAGCCGGTAGCGGTGACGATATGATGTCACCGAACCAGTTCTCTCCCCCCGCCCTCCCCCCCAGCCACGTTATTCTTACCTTTTATTTGGTCCCACCCCCAATCTATTGCTGCCTCCTGAGTCCCAGCTGATGACTAGAGGGAAAAAACCTGTTTAAACTCTTGCCGCGGGGCTTCAAAAGGCCGTCCTACAGCTGATCGGTGTTAAAAGCAAACAAATGAGTCGGGTCGTAAATGCGAGGACTGGTCATAAGTGCGAGGACCTTCCAGAAATGACTCTGACCAGCCACCCCACCTAGTCACATGACCTCCAAGCCACACCCACAAAATAAGCCATGCCCACAGAACCGGTAGTAAAAAAATTTAGAACCCACCCCTGGGGTGGAGCCAAATAAAAGGTAAGAATAACACAGGGGAGGGGCGGGAGGGCCCAGCTCCCGAACAAACAGAACCGGTTCAGTGATGTCATATTGCCGAACTGGGCTGAACCGGGAGGAATCCACCACTGCTTCACAAGGTTTCACATGAACATTGAACACTCTGGAGCCCTCAGACTTTGCCTGATTTCAAAAAGTCTTTCTGAAAGGAAATACAACTCTTAGGTTGAAGATCGAACCACTTGAAGGTAGGTTGTCCTTATTAAGAGTGGGGAAAGAACATAAGAGCTGTGGTTGTTTTTGTCTATGTCAGGGATATCCAACCTTGGCAACTTTAAGTCTTGTGGACTTCAGCTCCCAGGATTCCTCAGCCAGAATGGGCTAGCTGGGGAATTCTGGGAGCTGAAATCCACAGATCTTAAAGTTTACCAAGGTTGAACACCCCTAGTCTATGCCTTCTCTTCATTTTCACGTTCGTGCTATTCCTCCCAACTATTAAGAGTTAGAAATATTGTACTCCTTGAATATTCACTTGAGTTCAAGGGCAAGGTATAATTACAATAAAATAAATATTCTATTCATCCTCATGCTGGTCTCTGCCCCTTCTGTCAATTGTTTTATTGTTATGCTACTTAAAGGCCTTCTCATTGTCCAGTGCTGTGGTGAAATCCAATTTTTTTTACTACTGGTTCTGTGGGCGTGGCTTGGTGGGCGTGGCTTGGTGGTCATGGCAGGGGAAGGATACTGCAAAATCTCCATTCCCACCTCACTCCAGGGGAAGGATACTGCAAAATCTCCATTCCCACCCCACTCCAGGGGAAGGATACTGCAAAATCTCCATTCCCACCCCACTCCAGGGGAAGGATACTGCAAAATCTCCATTCCCACCCCACTCCAGGGGAAGGATATTGCAAAATCCCCATTCCCTCCCCACTCTGGGGCCAGCCAGAGGTGGTATTTGCCAGTTCTCTGAACTACTCAAAATTTCTGCTACCGGTTCTCCAGAACCTGTTGGATTTCACCCCTCGTCCAGTGCCATGAGAACACACAATGTCATCTTCAGTGTTGAAGAGTTTCCACACTTAAATTTTGTGTTCACATTTGCAAATATATAAACACTCCCACTTCACTTATAAGTGTCGATTTTAAATGGCATGTATATCCACACTTGGAGGAGGCAGAAAAGATGGAGGCATGAATGTGTGTGTGTCAAAGGAAAGCGAGTGGGGGAAGAGTATCTCAACTCACTTATAGTCTTCCTTACTTTCTTGTCTTTGTTAGTTCTTGGGAAACATCTGCCTGAGCAAGTCCAAGATGTGGTAGCTCTGGTAGCTGTGCAGATAAAGTAAATTCTAACCATTAAATGCATGTATTGCCTGCAGTTATGATGTAGTTGTTTCATATAATTGGTACAGTTACCAGCAATAATCAAACAGAAATTGAGTGTATTGGAATACTCATAACTAAAAAATGGTATACTGTGGTACCTTGGTATTCAACTGCTTTGAAACTCATTGAATTTGGTACTCAACACATTTTGATGCAAAAATTTTATCCCAGTACTCATAGTTTGTTTGGTACTCAACGCACAAACTAGAACTTGTTGGTATTGACTGCCTTGTGACTCACTACCTTTTTCCATATGGGAAAACTTTGTTTGGTACTCAGTATTTTTGGTACTCATCACGTCTCCCAAACCCATTAATGCAGGGGTGGGTTCTAAATTTTTTTACTACTGGTTCTGTGGGCGTGGTTCTGTTATTTTGTGGGTGTGGCTTGGAGGTCATGTGACTAGGTGGGCGTGGCTAGCTGGTCAGAGTCATTTCTGGAAGGTCCTCGCACTTACGACCCGACTCATTTGTTTGCTTTTAACACTGATCAGCTGTAGGACGGCCCTTTGAAGCCCCGCGGCAAGAGTTTAAACAGTTTTTTTCCCTCTAGTCATCAGCTGGGACTCAGGAGGCACCACTACCAGCTCGGCCGAACCGGACCGAACCGGGAGGAACCCACCACTGCATTAATGATGAATACTGAGGTACCAACCACAGTATCTGGAAAAGAAATCCAAACCCAAATGCTAGAAGATTGTAGAGCTTAAAATGCCAGCTGATTCTCAACCAGAAAAGTGTAGAGGTTGTGTGCGCAGAGCGCATGGTCTTTTTTTCTACCATGGCTTGGCTTCCATTGTTTAACAAGGCACTGTTGCCATCTCTAAGGGGTATGTGGCTCTCTTAAAAACAAGAGATTCATTTTAATCCCTTTTTTTGGCAGCAAAACATCCTTCTTGATACTGTATGTAGAAGCACCACCATCATTATTGAAAAGATAAATAGCCTGATATTTTTTTAAGTGAAGACAGACAAATTTACTTCCCCCCAAATTTACTGTCTCCGGACAAGCCTCTCTCCCTAAGCAAATCTTAAACATAAGCTGTGGGCTGGTGTTATCCGTGAAGGAAAAATAAACTTGAAGAAATTTAAGTAAGAGAATACACTTGCTGCTAATGAAATCTGTTTCATCACAGTCAAGTCAGTTCCAACAGGTTAACAAAAATCTTTTGTTTAAGTTACTTCTGAGGACAACTAGGAGAAACTGAATAAGCAGATCGGTCTTGTCCTCTTGTCCTCTCATGAAGACCACAGCCTGGATGGATACATTGTCTGTTGGGAAAAAATGGGGGGTTTTTTTGGTTCTAGGACTCACAACTTAGCCAATAATGATGGGTTCCTCAGAACAAGCAGGGTCTTCAGCATTTACTTCCATAGAGTTTTCAGGAACAATTATAGTTCCTATTTGAATGGAGAATTCTACCTATGTTTAGATGTTAATGATCTGGCTGGGATTGAGACAAGTCTTATTTGTGAATGAAATCCTGCAACAGTAGCAGTACATATTTGTATAAAAGTACAAGTAATGGGCAGATTTGCATGTAATTCACAGCATACATTACCAACCAGATTTAAAACACAGACACAAGGCAGACCTCAATTCGGATGAAACATAGATATGGCACATGGATATTTTCAACCAGCATTGCAGTTGTGGCTATAATTGCTACTGTTTGATTGATTGATTGATTGATTGATTGATTCATTCATTCATTCAGACTTTGGGGCAGACACTCAGCCCAACCCATCTCACAGGTTGTTGTTGTGGGGAATTTGGGAGGAGGAAGGAGTGTTATTGGGGTGTTCGCCGCCTTGAGACATTCTAAAAGTGACAATATAAATAAAATTTTCAAGAACTGCATTCATTAACTGTGATTAGGTAGGTCTTCCCAGGCAAAGTGTGACAATTCTTTGGTTATTTTCAGTCTCGTATCCCTACCCGAGCATAGAAGAAATTGCTTAATAAAACCGATTTTCTTACCTTCTAATTCCTTGTGATCAGAAGAAGATATCATGTATAAATCATCTCTGTTTCAGCCCCATTAATATTGAGTGAAGTGGCATAGTTTTGGCTTTCCTAATTCATTCTCCCCATTCTTAATACTGTGTTGCCATCCCCAGGCAGACAGTCATGCCAGTCTCACCATTAAGAGTTAGAAGCCATAATTACTTCAATCAATCAGCATAGAAGTTGGGGGAATGGGAAGATCAAGTAAAGGAAAACAACTGAAGAAGGATCAATTGAGAAATACGTTGTGAACTTCACCAGTCACCCAGGCGTATAAGGAAATGTTTGGATAGATGGCATCTTGTCTTTTGATTAATGAAATAGAATATTCAATGCAAGATGTTTGCTTTTGAATTGTTCCATGCATTTTGTTTCATAAATAAAAATTATATATAGGTACATTAAATGAGCATTCCTTAGAGTTTTGTGGCAGAGGAATTCTGGCATAAGCAACAGTTGAAGATGTATCTGATTGTGTCTTATTTCCATCTGACACATCTCACTAGATTCTTTGTTAAATGGAGGGATTAAATTTCATGAGGATTCGCAGCCTACCATGACCGTTTTAAACAGAGCAGAATAAAAAGCACTGAAAAATCTGATACCATAAAGCAACTGATGTGGGGCCAGCAGGTGACCTTGCTGGATGATGGCCTTGACCAAGAATCTACCTTTGTTCCTAACTGAAAACAGTTTAACATGCAGTCTGTCTGGCGTGAGTTTAGCATCACAGAATAAAGATGAATGGGCTTATTTATTTATTTATTTATGCATTCATTCATTCATACATACATACATACAGTACATACGTTCATACATACATACAATGTTTACAGCTGCCTATCTCAAACCTATGATTCTGTGCAACTCAGAAGACAAAAAGCATGTAGCACAAAAGAGGTAGTCCTCGACTTACAACTATTTGTTTAGTGACCGTTCAAAGTTACAACGGCACTGAAAAAAGTGACTTATGGCCATTTTTCGCACTTATAACCGCTGCAGCAGTCATGTGATCAAAATTCAGATGCTTGGCAACTGGTTCATATTGATGACGGTTGCAGTGTCCTTGTGATCAATTTTTGAGACCCTCTGACAAGCAAAGTCAATGAGAAAGCCAGATTCATTTAAAAACCGTGTTACTAACTTAACAACTGGAGCGATTCACTTAACAACTGTGGCCAGTGAGATCATAAAATGGGGCAAAACTCCCCTAAACAACTGTCTCACTTAGGAAAAGAAATTTTGGGCTCATTTATGGTTATCAGTCAAAGACTACCTGTATTTCAATAAAAACATCATTGTACTAGAACTTCCTTTCATCCAATAGGCAAATGGTGGCTCTCTATAACTTATTGTATAGTTTGGTCCATTGCAATGCTTGTGATTTTAAGCTGTGGTCTGTAGGATTTGTGTTCTTTGGACTCAGCCTTATGTGTGCAAGTATGTGGTCTCATCATATCCTAATAGCTGTCAGTCTGTAATCAAATAACATAACCCAATGATGAGACTTAAGAGTAGGTGCGGAGCCTGATTTAAGATTCTATTTTAAAAAAGAACAGATACCTTTTGAATTGTCAGTGTACTTTTTATATCATAACTGCATTTCACCCCCAATCTTCTCTCTGAGAGGTCCAATCCTAACTTTAATAATGATAATAGTGAAAGGAAGCAGACACAACCAGGCTGCCTGTTTCTAGTCTGAAAGCTTCCTTGTGCTGGAAGACCAAACTCTACCCACTGCTATACGATATCACATTCATCACTGCGATCTACATTTGAAATATAGCAACATGTATCTTGAACAAACAATGCCTGCCGTCCATCATCCTCTGCGGATGATCCATTGCCCTTTCATAGGCAACTTGAATCTCCTGACATAAGGACAAAGTGAAATCAAATGCTCTGAAAAACCCACGGTGGACTCACAATGTACCCCAATGTGATATTCCAGTTCAAAGAAGATTGACTGAACTAAAGACTACGGTTACCGACAAACACATTATTAACGGTTGGACATCAAATGCTTTTGATTAAGGAGAGAAACTCTTCCCCAGCATAAAACAATTTCCCTCCTGCTTTCCCAGCTGTTATGTTGGATGTTCTTTAGGAAAATTGAATGCTGTTTTAAAAAAGATTAATTGCATCTGTACTATATTTTATCCTTTCTAGGCATCCAGTTAAAAGGAGTGGGGAAAGAGCTATTAATATAAGAGAAATCATTCTTGATTAACTTTGCCTTCTGACCGTAAAATGCTATAGCTCTTCACACTTCACTTAAAGGCTCCCTCTAATTCCTATCAGCTGGATAGAGTTGTCCCGAACATTTGTATAAATAACATGCATTCACATTTATGCTCGTAAAAATAAGATAATCTGGCTACATGGTTGCCGAGGTCTTCTATAAATCTTTCATGATAAAAGTGGAGACTTTATTTCCCCCCCCAGTTATAGAAATGAGATACTGCTTAATATTGCAAATAGACATGGTAATGTTTCAATCCAGTTAAAACCAATATGATTAATATCAATGGTATCGTGACTACTTTTAAAAAAGCCTCCAGGCCAATTTACACAGGTGAATTTGTGTATTTTACAGACCAAGATAATTTGTTCAACCAAAATGGTATTTCATGAATTTGCATCCTGCGCACAGTTCAATTCACAATTTCTCTGGCTCTGGAACAGAATCAGGATACACCAATGATAGAGATGAGGGTAAATTTTGTTCTAATCCACATTTTTATATGAGACAATCTATTTTGCATTGCCCCGACAAATATTTAGAAAGGTTAGTTTCAATCTTTGACTGCACTGGATTTCTCTGAATTTTGCAATGCCATTTTTTAAAAGTCAAGAATGCCATATAAAATATTTATTTTAAAAAATATGAGTTAAGGTTTATGTTAAGGAAATAATATACCGACTGTATTTATTGCAAGGAAACTCTGTAAGAAAATATATGTAATTGAAGTTTGTCTTCTTGGCATGGATGGGAAAAGTAAAGAAGCAAAGGAATCCATTGGTTGGGGACCATATTAAATCTTTCCAGCCAAAATAGAGGAAGAGAGAGATTCCCAGAAAAGGATTTTTGAGATGGGCTCATTTCCATCCAAGAGATGGAATGCAGAACAGCCCCTTAAATACTCTAGGGGAGAATTTAAAAATGCAAGATGGCAATCACAGCAGCAGAATCAAAGCAGTGGTGGGTTGCCCCCGGTTCGGACTGGTTCGCAAGAACCAGTAGTAAAACTGGTGGGAGGCTCCACCCACCGTCCCAGATGTCGTCATCGGCAATCTGTGCATGCACACGATCCCGTTGTGAACTGGTAGTAAAGGTAAGTAGAACCCACCCCTGAATCAAAGCCCCATCCTTCCACAGGACTGTGCATTGCTGACCATGTACAAAAAAATATGGGACTTTTATTCTACCCTGTGGATGCTCCTAGAAATAAATGGATCACAGAGCCTTTAGGGCTGTGGGAATCCTTAAAGAAAAGACAGATTGGAAATGTATCAAGAAGGACTTTTTTAAAAAAAGGTGTTAAAGTGGTGGCACTTTTTTCCAGGATCGCACAATTGTTTCAGAAGCTACTCCACAGCCACTTCAATTTGAGGGAGAAGACTTGTGGAGGCAGCTGCAAGCAGCCATATAAGCATGGAAAAAGACACAGCTGCATTCAAGGTATAAAAGAAGAGCTTCTAGTCCAATTCCATGTGGTCTAAAGCCCCTTTTCTGAAGGGCCTGCAGGGCTCTATCATATCATAATGTTTAGCATTATACTGTTTACTGAGCAGATAGAGTGTACCTATATTTTGGAATTGCTGACATAGGTAAGTCTCTCATGCAGATGATTTTTTTGTATAAACCTGGATGAATTCAGTTACATTCCCTAGGATTTAGCTCTTCTTTATCTCTCCAAGTCTGCTTCCTCTTGTCTTTGTGCCATGGAATGAGAAAGCAGCATGTGGCTGCATTTTCAGTTCAGGAAAAGGACTATGTTTTTCAGATTTATGGAACAGGATGTCCTAGAACTAAGAGGGATAATAAAAGAAAGAAGGGCAAATGTAATATGATGGATCTTCCCAGGAAAATGTTTGGTATATATAATGTTTATAAAAGATTTTAATTACAATAATAAAAACTCTTACTCAGAAGGAAAAGTAAAAGGGTGAATGAAATATGCAAAGAAAAAAGGGAGAAAAGAAAGGAAAAAAGGAAAGGAAAATTGCTGAGCACATTGTAAGCCGCCCTGAGTCTTCGGAGAAGGGCGGCATATAAATCATATTAAAAAAAATAAAAAATAAAAAAAAAGAAAGGAAATATATAAAGAAGGCACTTCCAATATTTATCACAAGTATAAAGACATTTGATAGCTCTTCATCCCCTATAAGGTTAAAACAGATATCTTTTCTTTCCATAACCCCCCTCTTCCCAATCTAGAAGCACATTCATAAAAACATCAGTTTTTCAATTCTGAGGTAGGCAAAAAGTCTACAAAGGTTTGCCATTTTTTAAAAAGATACATGCCTTAGTTTAATCTTAATTAAATAAACCAACTTCATATTCCTTTCTTTTAGCTCTCAAAATCTTAATATATATTCATTCAAATATGGTTGTAAAACTTGATCTCTTTTCAATTCTTCTTTGTCCCATCGCATAGGCTTCATCAAGGCTTTATAAAGTCTCTTTTATAAATCCAATAAACATACATGATTCAAGTCAGTCTCTTGGTTTATCATTTTCATTTCTCTGTAATATTTTAAAGCTTCAGCCAGCTTATTTTATATATCCAATAGAGAACTCTCATCCATGTCATTCTCTTGGCCTGTCACTTGTATTTCCATGTTAAATATCTTCTTTATCTTGCAATTCACACTTTTTTTATTCCAATATTTCTGATTCCATATTTTTGCCTCTAGCAAGATTTGTTTCCCATCTGTCATTCTTTCTTTCTTTTTTTTTTATATAATTTTTATTAATATATTCTATACACAAATAAAATATACAATCCTGCCACCATGGTATAATGTGATTACATTGTCCATAAGTATAAAGTCATTCCTTTATACATAGATATTTGCCATCATATATATACATCATCATATATCTATTCCATCTGTCATTCTTTCATTAACACATTCTACCCATAGAAAGCAGATTGTTACTGACATTGTTGACATTGTGCTACTAATTTCTGGACCCAGTCTTTGAAAACCGCCTTTAATGTTTCAAATATTACAAAGTTTTGTATCATTTTGAAAATCCTATTCTGAATCCAAACCAAAGACAGTCTTTTCCCTTTAGTCCCCTCTAGTGTCCAATTTAAATCATAAGGTTCTAACCCAGTAGTGGGTTTCAATTTAGTTTGCTACCGGTTTGCTCACACACAACACTTCTGCACATGTGCAGAAGTGTCCAGGCAGGTGGGCGGCGCCTCCTGCTGCCGCCGCTACCGATTCACCCGATCCAGGGCGAACCGGTAGTAACCCATCATTGCTCTAACCTCTGTTATGACTCAAATTAGATAAAATAATTCTGATTTCCATTAAAAACTGTATTTTATAAAGTTAGTTCCAAAATCTTATAAAAAAACTTTCAATATTCAAAATTTGTCTGGAGTCTTAATTAGTTTATAACTTTCTTAGTTCAAAACCGTATTTAGCTTTTTGTCATTTATTTCAAATTTCTTATATTCTTAAAACTTAGAGTTATTTTTTTCTTTTGTTCAGAAATGAAGATAAATTCACCAAGTGGCTTTTCAAAGTTGTTGTTCTGAAGATCTCTAATAGCCTTAAGATAGTTAAATAGATAACTACCTAGAGTGATTAGAAGTGAGGTTAGCAAACTTATTTAGTCCCTGGAAAAGCTCCACTGCAATTGCAAGGCTGATGATTGATCCCTTTGTTTTCTTGCACTCACTGTCCTATGGTTTTCTCATGAGGAGCACCCATCTGAAGCACATGTGAATGATCTCCTGTCTTCTCCTTGTCTATAGAAGTTCCAGAGAACCAGACTGTTCACTGACTCTTCTGTTTTTGCTGTGGTCATTGTCCCTGCTGGAAATGTGTTTAGCTGACCATGTTTCCATCAGAAGTTCTCCCCAGGAAAATAATTTTTAAAAACTTAAAATGAAAGATAACCAATAGATCATCAAAGATCACATCAAACATGCAATCTGCATCTATTGCTTTTGGAATAATTGCAGAAGCATCACATCTTTGAATAGAGTTGGTTAATTTTATTCCTGTTACATTTGCAAATGTCACACATTTCTCAAATTACAAATATCCTGGAAGACAGAAGTGAAATTTAAAATAAGATTGGCTATGGAAATGAAAGTTAATGGAAACAAATGAAAACAAAAATAAGTTCAGAAACAAAAGTAAAAAATGCAGGTATGATACCTCAGGATCAGAACCTGTGAAAAGGAGCGTTGAATAGGAGTTGATTGCAAATTGAAGATGTATTAGCATGTGTGAGGTGGCTAAAAAGACAAATCCAGATTTAGACTGCATCAATAGAAGCATAATCACACGAAGTAATCATTCCATGTTATTTTGCTTTGTTCAGGCTTAAATACTGTGCCAATAAACACCATATTTGAAGAAGAGGAATGGGAGTATGTTCAAAGAAGGGATCACAGGGCTAAAAACTGTCTTATGAAGACATGCTGAACAACCAGGTTAAGTAACCTGAAAGGATATTTTCAGATATGACAGGAGGGAAATTTTAAAGTAATGTTAGAAAGTACTGTATTACTTCACCAAAAGAGTAATGGAAGCTTGGAACCAACTTCCGGCAAAGGTAGTTATTCTTATTCTTATTCTTATTCTTATTCTTATTCTTATTCTTATTCTTATTCTTATTCTTATTCTTATTCTTATTTAAATTTTTATACCGCCCTTCTCCCGAAGGACTCAGGGTGGTGAACAGCCAGGATTAAAATACATATAATATGAAAATTAAAATAATTTAAAAAATAATTAAATCAATTTGGCTTCCCCAATTTAAAACCCCTTACCCATAAAAATTAACCAATTAAAAATTTTAAGCCAGCCCGGCTTGCTGAAATAGAAAAGTCTTCAGAGCCCGGCAGAAAGTACGGAGGTCCGGGATCAGTTGTATCCTTGGGGGTAGCTCGTTCCAGAGGGCGGGTGCCCCCACAGAGAAGGCTCTCCCCCTGGGGGTCGCCAGTCGACATTGCTTGACCGACAGCACCCTGAGGAGACCCTCTCTGTGGGAGTGTATTGGCCGGTGGGAGGCTATCGGTGGCAGAAGGTGGTCTTGTAGATACCCAGGCCCTAAGCCATGGAGCGCTTTAAAGATGAGAACCAATACCTTGAAGTGCACCCGGAAGACCACCGGAAGCCAGTGCAGCTCGTGCAGGAGAGGTGTTACATGGGAGCGCCATGTTGCCCCCATAATCATCCACGTGGCTGCATTCGGGACCAGTTGGAGCCTCCAGGTGCTCCTCAAGGGGAGCCCCATGTAGAGAGCATTATAGTAGTCCAGCCGGGAAGTAACGAGGGCATGAGTGACTGTGCATAAGGAGTGGGTCAATCATCAGGAACTTTTAACATGCTTGGGATAAACATGTCCATCATCTGACAAAAATTAAAAATAATAATAAAAGTATAAAAATAATAATACAAATAATAAATAAAGATAAAACAAAAAGCAAATAAATTCAAAGGGCAGACTGGATGGATCACTAGGTCTTTTTCTGCCATCAGTTTTCTATGTTTCTATATATCTCACAGACATAGAAGAAGGTCAAGATTGATTGTATTATTTTGAATTCTTACAACACGGTAAGCAATAAGACTTGCCCAATCTCATTTTAGCTTAGCCTACCAAGTTGTATGTACCTAGTCCCAGTTATTTAGCAGTTGTGGTTGTGCTATGATATAAATAAATACTGGCTGGAAGGTAGTCTGCATTTGGCAAATGTTACTGTGCGCCTGTATAATTTGTTAAACCATCTTTCAAACTGGAGTTTTAAAGACTGAAAGAAAAATAATAAAGTTTGATAAAATCTTTGTACATGAAATGCACCGGAAGTAATATTCCACAAGTTATTGCATTGATGCCAAATATCTCAGCACAAGCTTTTTGTGTTACATGCTAGTGCAGTGATGGTTAACCTTTTTGGTACCAAGTGCCATGCGCACCGGCCAGCTGCTCTCTTCTGGGTTCCGTTGCATGCATGCGCACTGGCCAGCTGCTCTTTTCTGAGTTCCATCGCATGCCTTCACTTGCATGCGCACCGACTAGCTGCTTTCTTCCAGGTTCCGTTGCGTGCATGCGCACTGGCCAGCTGCTCTTTTCTGAGTTCCATCGCATGCCTTCACTTGCATGCGCACCGGCCAGCTGCTCTTTTCTGGGTTCTGTTGGGTGCATGCACACTGGCCAGCTGCTCTCTTCCGGGTTCCGTTGCATGCCTTCACTTGCATGCGCACCGGCCAGCTGCTCTTTTCTGGGTTCTGTTGGGTGCATGCGCACTGGCCAGCTGCTCTCTTCCGGGTTCCGTTGCATGCCTTCACTTGCATGCGCACCGGCCAGCTGCTCTTTTCTGGGTTCTGTTGGGTGCATGTGCACCGGCCAGCTGCTCTCTTCCAGGTTCCATTGTGCGCATGCGCACCAGCCAGCTGTTCTTTTCTGGATTCAATCACACGCATGCACACTGCCCAGCTGCTCTCTTCTAGGTTCCGGTGTGCACATGCAAGCGAAGGATCAGCTGTCCAGCATGCATGCGTGCAACAGAACCCAGAAGGGCAGCTGGCGACAGCGCGTGTGCCCACAGAAAGGGCTCTGTGTGCCACCTCTGGCATGCGTGCCATAGGTTCACCATCACGATGCTATTGTCTTGGCTTCAGTTTGCTTATTAGTGTCGCTAGAAGAGATGTAAAGGAAGAGACAGGCTTGTTGTGATAGCAGCTTCCACAAATTGCCAGCTCAGACCACAAAATATGCATCTTCTCAGGCAGGCTAATGTACCAATATCCTCTATCCATATCTGCAACTGAAGCATGGTTTTTGCTCCCATATAGAATAAATGAGACACAACACCAACACCCCCTTTAAATCTTGAAACAGAACTGGAGAAGGGAGAAGAAGATCAAACTATTTCCTCAAAAGAGAAAAGAAGGGTCTTTTATGCCATACAGCCAGGAGGCTGCATCAAATAGTTTCCTCCATCCTGCCTGCCTGCCTCTAATCCCCAGAAAAGGCAACAGGACCAATAAGAGTCTTATGTCTCTCCCATGCTGGGGTTAAGGAGGATGATGTTAGATGAGATGCTTCCTGGAAGAGAGATTCTGGTGGTGTGAACTATTAAAGCTCTATTCCCCCTCCCCAAAACAGGAGGGTTTCCTGAAGAGGAAGTTTGAAACCTCAGGCCCTCCAAATTAATGGGTTAACGGTAATTTTTGGTAAAGGGGGATCATAGGACGATACAAATGAAAGGGTTAACCATTCCATGTTTTGCATGAAGAAATTGTGAAGTTCAGAAAGTAACTCAAAGGTAGTTTTTTTTTTCCCACCCCAAAAGACAACCGGAGTTTTGAAAAAAGCAACTTTGAGACAACTATGACCTGGATGACTGAAAACCTCAGTCAGAAAGAAACATTTTCAAGTGGCAAAACTCTGGAGAGCAATTGTCAGGCAGTGCCCGAAATACAGGTAATCTTTGACTTACAACCACAATGGGGTCCAAAATTTCTGTTGCTAAGTGAGCAATTTGTTAAGTGATTTTTGCCTTATTTTAATGACCACAGTTGTTGAGTGAATCACTGAAATTGTTAAGTTAGTGACATAGTTGTTAAGTGAATCTAGCTTCCCCATTGACTTTGCTTGTTAGAAGGCCTCAAAAGGTGATCACATGACCCCGAGGCACTGTCATAAATATGAGTCAGTTGCCAAGTACCCAAATTTTGATCGCATGGCCATGGGGGATGCTGCAATGGTCATAAGTGTAAAAAATCAGCTCACTTTTTTCAGGGCCGTTGTAACTTTGAACAGTCACCAAATGAATTGTTCTAAGTCGAGGACTCCCTGTATTGAAACACAGGGATAAGGTAGACTTCATGGTTTCCTGTTTGGCCCACTAGAAAAAGTGTTTGGTTATATGTCAGTTTCTACTATTGGAATATAGATTTTCCCTGGGAAATGGAATAGTATGATGCAATTTCTCAACCTTTTATGAACTCTGGCTGGGGAATTCTTAGAGTTGAAGTCCACACATCTTAAAGTTGTTGAGGTTGAGAAACACTGGTATAATGATAAAGGAATGGATGATTTATTCTAAGTAGTATAGACTTGGAGCCTTTTCTGATTCATATTGTGAGGTTGCTTCAATTGCAGATCTTGTTACTTGAAAGATGTAACTTGCTTATTTTGTGGCTTCTTCTAATGCGTCGTTGTCAGCACAATCCTAGATTGATGGGCTATAGCCAGGGGTGGGCTGCTAGGGTTTCTCAGGGGTTTGTGAGAGCCTCTAGCTAAGATTCTGTGCAGTTTGGAGAACTCCCAAATCCCACTCCTGGCTGGCCACGCCCACCCCTCCCCTCCCCTCCCAGGAGTCCCCACGCAGCCCGTTTTGGATGCAGGGAAATGCAGGGCATGCGGGGAGACTCGGGGAGAGTGAAAAATGGGTCTATCGGAAGTTCGGGAAGGCCGGAAATGGGCCAGTTTCCAGCTTCCAGAGGGCCATTTTCGCCCTCCTGGAGGCTCGAGGAAAACCTTTGGAGCCCGGGGAGGGCAAAAACACCTCCCCCTCCACCATCGTGCAGGAGGCCGACTAGGCCACACCCACCATGACCACACCCACCAAACTACGGGGCAGAGAACCACTTGCTAAAATTTTTGAAGCCACCCCTGGCTATAGCGAAGTACCACCTTTATGCGTTTTGGAGTGACACATTTTTGCCTACTCTTCCTGGGAGGAATATATACAGCAATTCTGACACTGAGGTACAGATAGCATTCCTCCAAACACTTAGCATTATTTGAAAAAAGAATTGCTCTCTCGACATTTTGGAAAGTAAGCTCTACTGAATTCCATGCCATTTATAGCTGCATAGGCATAAAACACTGATAAGTACACACCTCTACATATTGATGTATTTTACTAGGTCATATGAAGATAAGTAGATGCGATTTTATGCCCCTATAATGGTTCATCCCTGGTTTATGAAAAAGCTGTTTCCAATCTCACTCTTCTGTTTGTACAACTCTTCGGACAAGGCGGTACTTTCAGAGATCCTGGTATTTTCATAAATCTCAAGTATTTTCTTATTTAAATGAAACTAAAAGCTGTCGTGCTATGCTTTGAACTTCTCGATACTTGGACAGACAGGCGGGATTGCACTGCAGAGTTAGTCATTGTTTTGAATTTTTGGATGTCCATTAAATTTGCCAGGGGATTGTTATTATTTAAATGTGAGGAGGGCTTTTTATTTAAAAAAAAATTCAGGCATGTGCTGCCATCTGCCTTTCTTACACAAACACAAATATACGCACATACACACAATTTGCAGTAGTTGTTCACGGCAGTCAACCAACTGGCTGAGTTGAAAGTTTTTTTATTATTAAACTCCCATCCACAATTGCTTTAAAAACCACTCCATTTCACTCATGGATTTTTCCCCCCCTCTGTAGTCCAACCACCTGAGAGCAATGGGTTAAGTGGGGACCTCAAGGGGCCACTTGACTTTTGCTTATCTGGGTAACTTTTTGATCTTGTTTGTTTTACCTACCCGAAGAAGCCAGCCGACTACAGAACAGGCCATGTGGGTGTAATCGTGGCTGAAAGAGAAAGAGGGGGAAGGGGGTAAACAAATCCTTGATGACGGATCAAATGGTAAAGTAAAAAAGGAGAAGGGAATTACATGCCCTGGAAGAATGATAATGGAAATGGAAAGAAAAACACGGCATGGCTCATGTGTGAAAAAGAATGCCAGGCCCAAGATGTCTTGATGCACGCACTAGCCTTTCCCAACTTGGTACACCCTAGATATTGAGACTGAAACTCCTAGCCAGGATGGGGAAAGTTGATATAAGACAAGATCGCACAAACGTCTCAGTGAGAACACAATCTCTATGTTCAGGTCCAGCTTTTCCCAATTTGGTGGCATAGTGGAAAATGGTGTTTGAAGGCCAACATATTTCATAGGCAAGAGACAAGGTTTTCCCAATGTTTAATATTTTCCCTGTTGTCATTGATAGATTATAAGAGAGCCAGTTTGGTCTAGTGATGAAGGCATCAGGCTAGAAACCTGGAGACTGGGAGTTCTAGTCCTGCCTTAGCCATGAAAAAATGCTGGGTGACCCTTAGGGTCTGTCCTTCTCTCTCAGCTCAACTCACCTTACAGGATTGTTATTATAGGAAAATAGGAGAAGGGAGGGAGGTGTGCTGGATACGTTCACTGCTTTGAGTTATTTGGAAAAAATAATAAAGGTGGAATACAAATAAAATAAATAGACGATACTAAAGTGCTAAACAGACCTAGCTGTTGCCTACAGGCAGAAGGGGGCATCACAACTAAAATGATATGGAAGTGATATGGAAGAATAGCATTCTAAAGCCAGTTTCAACTGAAACCCTGTGGCCAACCTGCTTCCAGACAAACACATCGGCTATGGGGTCATTTTATTTCTCATATGGCCAATCCAGCCTTATTATTTCTTATGTATCATTACCTGCTTCCATTTCCATGGATCTTCACTTCCATTTCCATGGATCTCTGAACAACATTGGAAACGAATCAAGCCCTTGTGATTTACAAGCTGGTTTTGCAGGATCTGACATCCTGATCTTTTAGAGAGAAATCAAACCATGATGATGGGACCTTTGTAAGGTTGTTGGATCTTATTTGCAACATTGAAAGAGAGATATTTTGAATTATGGAAGGAATGTTGAATGCCTGAATGGTGGGCCTTAGCTGAAGTGGGCATTAGCTTCGAGTAAAAATGGAACCAAAACAAATAATTAGTGCAGCCGTTCATACGTTCCAAAATATGCCTTTTTCAACAACTGTGGATGCATGTGGATACAATTTACATTGCAATTTGGGAAATAGCTCTAATGGACATCTCTCCAGAGACATCACTCTCTTCACTTAAAAGGGCTGTGTGATCAGTTCTTCAAGTGGTTACAAGCCAGGCATTTTCCCAAATAAGCGCAAAGAAATTACACCAAGGCATTATAACTGGAAATCATTCTGCTTTTGTGTGCCATGAATTTTTTTTTTTTAAACTGGGCTTCTCTAGTGACACCTTAAAAATATCCCCCCCAAATTTATGAGCCAAAATCCATTTACAAAGAGAGTGACTCCCCTGTGGCTGGCCGTTTAAATAAGCACCTTCTGCATGTAATTCCTACAGTGGAAACCGAGTTCCATACGTATGATGTAAGCAGGACTTGAGGAAGAATTTCACCGACATGCTGATCAGAAATCATTTACAATAAAAAGCATAGATGACAGCCATATGCATTGGACTCTTTATTTTATATGGGATGGCTGGCCTTGCAGACCTCAAGTGGGGGTATCTTCTGATCCAAAGATACAATTGGAAACAGGTGTCTACCACACCACATGGAAATATATATATATATATATATATATTCTTCTCTCAAGAGAACTTTTCAACAGGCCGGATTGGGAGACAACTTCTCCACTTTATCCTTCCTTCTCTTCCTCCTCCCTTGAAAAAAAAATATAGAAGCGATTACAGCCTTACTGCCTTCACCTATTCTCAGAAAATATGAAAAAGGCAGGATTCATCAGCACTCTTTGAATGCTTGGTGGGGGGGCACTTTTCACATAGTTCTGCATTACGAACCATGGAGTGACCTTCATCAATACGAGCGTGGCTATAGCTGTGACTTCCATTACCTATTTCCTATTTTGCAAATAAACTAAATGTACTATTCCTGTTTGGAATAAATACCTGATTAGGTATTTGATCAAAAAAAGATGACAGCTGGGCAACACGAGGCAGGGTTTGGTTTCTTTATTATTTGTTGTCACCAAGGGCTTCCCAATTGTTTCTGACTCAAAGATTTGTTAAGTGGCTGCTTTCAGGTGGTGTGACAGGCGCTGCAGCTGTATTTCATTTGGAGAGAACCTAAGCAAGAGGTGTAATAGTATCCAGGCTGGATGTATTAACTCCTGGGTGTAGATGTTACAGTATGTTTGTGTGCAGCAGAGAATGTTTCCATCACACAGATCTGTTGCAGATAAATGCACCCCAGCCCTTTCTTCACCAGGAAGAGGGAAAAAAACTCTAGCTAGACATACAAATTCTTCCGAGTTGCAATGTGTAACATTGACTGGAAATGCTTTGAGAGCAATGGAATAAAAATGATCCAAGATTATAGAATACCTTTGTTCTAGAGGTCACCAGAAGAAGAAGAAAAATGTTGAGACTCTAGAAAGAGTGCAGAGAAGAGCAACAAAAATGATTAGGGGCTGAAAGCTAAAAAGTATGAAGAATGGTTATAGGAAGAGATATGTCTAGTGCAGGGGTCAGCAATCTGCAGCTCTGGAGCCGCATGTGGCTCTTTCACCCCTCTGCTGCGGCTCCCTGTCACTCAAAATATGCGTCACAACCGCCAATGTGCGACACCCGCCGGCACGCGATTTATTGAGCTTTTCAACCCCCGGTAGGCCAACCATGGATAAATCCAAGAAAAGAAAAGTTTCAGAAGAAAACAGAACGTTTAATTCAACTACATATGCTAGTTTTGTGGCCGCTCAAGAAATAGTCAGCACAGAAAGGGTTTTGTGGCACCCAGTGTTTTCTTTTCTGTGGGAAATGGGTCTAAATGGCTCTTTGCGTGTTTAAGGTTGCAGACCCCTGGTCTAGTGTAATGAAAAGAAGGACTAGGGGAGATATGATAACAATGTTCCAATATCTAAGGGTCTAACCCAATCTTGAGGTTGGTTTTTTAAAAAAAAAAATAAATGAAGAAATTCTTCCAAAAACACTTTCCTGCCCAGCTTGTGCAGTGTCCGCCTCAAGTGCAACAGCCAATACTTTGCGTTCCATGAAAAGAAGCATGTCCTCTTTATGCTAAAGAAAGATGAGACTAGAGAGAAAAGAAAGTGGTTAATGCAACAAGCAGAGTGGAGCAGTCAGGATCCCTGCCTGTTTTAGTCCATTTGTCTTGCTCTGCTTTCTCCTTGCTTCTTGGTGTGCTTTCACTTGGCCTGGAGTTTCATCACTATGACCCAACTGTGAAGGTTTCCTCACTTAGATTTGGGTGGATCTGGACATGTCGAAGGCAGGGATGGAACACAGTGGGACACTTTTAAAATGTTCCAAGCTCACAGTGGGTTAAACAGAATTGTTCATTTTGTATTCACATCCAGGTCATCCTCAACTGTAATTGAGGCTGCAATTACAATTGTAAGCCATGAAGGTCATCATGTGACCAGGCATGATTATGCAATCTTTTTTTGTGGCAGTCATTAAACGAACCCATTGTTCACTATGGGGTGTTTTTTTTCTGGAAACCAGAAGTAAACGCCAGAAGCATAGTTGACTGGGGAATTCTGGGAGTTGATGTCTACATATCTTAAAGTCGTTAAGGTTGAGAAACATTACTCTAGATCAGGGGTGTCAAACTCAATTTCATTGAGGGCCGCATTAGGATTGTGTTTGATCTCGAGGTGGGTGGGGGTGGGGGCGTGTCCAGGTGGACGTGTCATGATGGGCGTGTCCATGGTGGGCATGGCAAACTTGACATCACTTCTGTTGGGGGCATCTATGGTGGCCCGGGTGGGGTTGGGGGGGATACACTTTTACTAGTAGTGTGATTTGCTAGCACATCCCTGGGCTCCATTTTCGGCTGTGATGGCCTCCTCCAGCCCTCTGCCAGCGAAAAGTGCCACTATGCATGGCCCTCCTGAGCTCTGTTTTCGCTGGCAGAGGCACTGCGGGCCGGTCCTTTGCTGTTTCCAGGGCAGCCCTGTGGGCCAAATCTAAGCACCCTGCAGGCCAGATCCTGCCCATGGGCCTTGAGTTTGACACCCTTGCTCTAGATAAAGGATTGTGTGGTTGAGCTAGTCCATTGACTGGTTGTTAGTTACTGCCTTAGTGACTTAAGTGGAAAGATTTTTTTCTCTTTTGACTCTGAGCATGCGGTAAATTATGTTTTTTCCCCTATATATCCTTGAAATTGTGGTTTGTTCCTTGGGGTTTTTTTTTTAACTGCCTAGAGCCACAGTTGCAAGATGGACAGCTCTCTAGATTGTTAAAATAAATAAATAATCAATAAATCGGATTAGCTCCCATAATCCTCCATTAGGGGAGTTTAAACTGTAACACATCTGGAGGGCATCAGGTTAGACAAGCCTTTTATAGTCCGAATTTTTCCTTTTATTTCAACATGAATTGATGTCGGGTTCTGTTAAAGATCATGCTGACAGGTCTGGACTTATCATTTACATTTCTGATCAAGATGTTTGGCTCAATCACTAGCCTTTCGCTGAAGCCAAGGAAGCCCATTCTCTTCTAGTGTTTAGATGAGCGTGGTCGGCAACAGGATCTCACTTTCTCATTTTCATTTCATTTGGGTGTCTGTTGATCAGGCAATCAGGCCATAAACCCTTTACAACTGTAACTGCTCTTGAGCAGCTGTTTATGGATAGACATAAAGCTGTTTCGTAAATTGATTCACAAAGTGTGCTGTTTATACAGCAAACAACAAAAAATGTGCGCTTCTCCTTTTGCAATGCCAAGAAGGTCTAATGCGAAGGCATGATGTAGAGCAATGGTTACTGTAGAACACTAAACTTTCGTGCGAGAGACTTGCCGAGACTTTGGTACAGACCAAATGTGTACTCAATACTCAGATTCCTTGGGTGACCTTGGACCAACAACAAACATTTTCTGAATTAAAAGCCACATGCAACCTTCTCACTCGTGGAGCTGAACCTCTGTTTCGATTTATGTTTAAGTGGGAGGGAATCTATTGTTTTGTATTAGTGGCCATTTAAGGTGTTGATTCTGGAAAGTGGGATGAGATAGAGAAGCTTATGAAAAAAAAAATTGGTACCGTCTGTCAATTAATGATGCAAGTTAAAAATGGAAACGTACTGAATGTGCAGGAAACAAAACATGAATATTGAAATGATGTAATAAAAACATGAATAGAATTCTGGCAAGGAAAAGTATTATATAGTCAATTTCTACAAAAGATTGAAGAGAAAGTGGATAAAGATAAAACCTAGCAATACTTTACAATTAGAACACTAAAAAAACAAAACAAAAAGAAACCGAAGGCTTGATTTTGGCTTCTCCAGAGCAAGCTTCTCAAACTAATACAATCAGGGTCAGAATTGAAAAATCATCAAATGATTCAAAATTGTGCAAAGGCAGAAGAACCAGTAGGTCACATATACTCAGTTCTTGCAAGAAGATCACACAAACTGATTATAAACAACCACGCAACACTGTTAAGGGAAAAATAAAAATAAAACAGAGATAGAAAGGTTTGTAAGCATTGTAAAATTAACCATTGTTGATAGAAATTTACCTATTAGAATATCTTCTATCTATTTAAAGTTTTTAGTCAACATTAAAATTAGTTAATATGAAATTTGTTATTATGCAATAATTAAAACTTTAGTCCAAAAATGGTTTCCACATTTAATTAAATGTTATATAAAATTTGTTTTTCAAATACGAAGTTAGGATTTTCATTAGTATATAATCCCATTACTTAATTTGCTATTCTTCTACTGTATATAAAGGAATTTCCAGTGAAAAAGCCTAGAGAACGTGTAGCAACTGTTATTTATGTTCCTAACCAGTTCTGTATACTTGGTGGAAGTAGAGGTTTTAGTAATTTTAGTACAAAAATAGCAGGCTGAAAAGAAAAACCCACCTTTATAATATGTCTCCTATTATAAATCATTTCCCAGAACTGTTGGGATTTAAAACTTTTGTCACCAAATATGAAAAAAAAAAATACTGCATTTCCAACAGTTTTTAGAGAATGAATTGTTTATTTTGGCAATCAGTCCTGGAAAATATACCATTTCCTACCAGTTTTTTCTAAGTGTATTATTGACTGTAAATTTGATATTGTTCTTCCACTGGTATTCGCATTGTTGCATGACAAATGCTTTATTTAAATTCTGCATCCATTTTTTCATGGGCACCAGCTGGTTTAGACTCCATGTGTAATTTGAAACTTCAACCCAAGACCTGAAAAAGATGGACAATCCATTTAATTTTGAAATTTTCTTACCCCCTGACATTGTGGGGCTTCAAAACTCCAATCCAATGGACTTTTCATAGCATCAAGTGAATTTATCTTTTGTAGAGACATATAGAGAAGCTGAAGAAGACCAAGAGGAACCTCACAAAGAATTTGGAGTGAGGTATGAGTTTGGATTTGGTATCTTGGAATTTCTACAGTACAAGAAATTGTCACTAAAGAGCAGTAGTGGGTTCCACTTACCTTCGCTACTGAGCATATGCGGCGCTTCTGCGCATGTGCAGAGAGTCCGTGATGACATCCAGGCGGGTGGGCAGAGCTTCCCACCGCCACCACTACCGGTTTGCCCGGAAACCTACCACTGCTAAAGAGGTACATGAACAGTCAATCCCATTGCTGAGGGATGGGGGGAGACGCAGCAGCCTTGTAGAAGTGGAAAAAGAATTTGGTATCACTATTAGGATTGGTGGGACCTAGCAATGCACCAGGTGGCGTATTGTTCAGAATAAGTTACCGTTTGATATGAGTCACTCAAAATTTGTCGAAAGGTGAAATACAGGTAGTCCTTAACTTACAACAGTTCACTTAGTGACCGTTCGAAGTTACAATGGCATTGAAAAAAGTGACATGATTCATTTTGCACACTTATGACTGTTGCCGCATCCCCATGGTCACGTGAATAAAATCCAGATGCTTGGCAATCGACTCATATTTATGATGCTTGCAGTGTCCCAGGGTCATGTAATCACCTTTTGCGACCTTCTGACAAGCAAAGTCAATGGGGAAACCCGATTCACTTAACAACCGGGTTAATTCATTTAACAACTGCAGTGATTCACTTAACAAATTTCTCACTTAAAAACATTCATTTTGGACTCAATTGTGGTTGTATGTTGAGGACTAATAAAATAATAACTGCATATGGATTGGAAGACAGTGTTGACAAAGGTAGATAATTCTCTTTTTGTCCCTCATGCTTGGCTAAATAATGTAAAAAGATCAGGGGACCTGTTAATTCTTGTGGGCTACCCCCACTTGTTCTAACCTGGGGCCTTGCAGAGATTTTTGGATCACAGGTTCTGCTGTTCCTGGTGTCACGGCTAATAGAAGATTCTGGAAGCTGTAATCCCAACATATCTAGAGGGCGTCAGATTGAAGGCACATGGGCTTGAAACATTTGCAGCAATTTGGATGATTTGGAAGATACAGCCTAGTTAATGGAAAGTTGGGTGAAGAGATGAACGAGTCATCGTTCCAAGTTATAAATAACTGGAAATCTTCCTGAAATGTTTTGTAATGAGCATTTTCGTTATCTACTCTAGGTTTGGTGGGCTTCTTTGCTCATGGAAATCTTGATGTCTTTTGGAATCTACCCACCTAAAACTAATCATCGAAAGAGACAATCTGAGATAAAGTAGCTAGAATTCAGGCATAGAAGGTGGGGGATTAAGATATCACTGGACACCTGAGCGAATGTAAATCCTCTGTGGTTTCTGTTATTAAGATGGTTCTTCTAACAAGAAAATAATATGGCTGTCCTCCCAGCTGACCTATGAAATCCTCCGCCTCTTCGTTGTTCTGTGTTGCAAGGTGTTTAATTCAGGGCCGCAAATACCCATGATTTGTGAAGCAAAACTAATTGGTCTCCGGACGTTTTTAGCATGGACAAAGACTCGGTGGGGAAGCTTGGCAGCTCCCAACTATGATTTAGCAGGGGCCATAATGTCTGCAAGTGCAAAAAATAAGTAAGTGTTGCTAACTTAATCCATATGAATGCTTCCCCTCGAATGTACGTGAGGGTGCACAGGGACGTGTGAAATAGATAGTCATTGTCTACAGGTGAGATCCACCCCAGAGATTTACCCAAAAAAGCATTGTCATGCTGCGTCGGGAACATTTGTGCAATGCATTAGCGCTCAGAAAACTCTTGAAGGAATGAAAAATAAAGTTGTAGTCAGGTTAGGATCATCCGTAATAAATTATGGCCTTGTCTTTAAATGGCTATATCAAGGGAATTTAAGTTGGAGGGATTTGGCGGGTCTTCCTACATGGTTCCTCCAGGTGGAGATTAGATTTGAAATGGATTGTTCCACATCTCCTCCTTTTGATAGAAATGATACATGCCAAAGTGGCATAGGAAAGGATATAGAGGGAAGTATATTAAAAAAACAAGATATACACCTATAGTGGACAGACCAAATGTACAGGTAGCCCTCAATTTACAACTATTTACTTAGCAACTGTTCAATGTTATGACATATCCCCCCCCAAGGTACTTACAACCTAGTTTTGAAGTTCCTACAATTGGTCATGTCATCCTGATTTATGACATTTTTGCCGAAAACCAAGTCTCTGGCAAAAACTGCCCCATCGCAAACAATGAGTTTTGCTTTACAACTGCTACATCCACCAAAAAAGAAAAAAGTTTCACTCATGTGGTGACCTGCTTTATGACCACTCTTTGAATGGTGTGGAAGTAGGAATGGATTTCCAGGGGAAAAATGGCAGGCTACAGGAACAAGGAGCACTACTCAAGTAACTCTGAGGACACAGATAAACCTCCAAGTGCTTCAATGACCCTCTAAAACGATGCAAATGACCAGCTGTCTGCAAGGAATATAAATCCTCCCATTCTTCACCATCCAATCAGAGCTGAAGAAGCTTCTTGGATGAGAAGTGAAACGCCTTCAGAGAAGAAACAAGAAAATCCAGTTGCCTCCTGAAAACACACCTTTGGGACAACCATGACCTGGATGACTGAGAATCTCTACAGACCAGGGGTGAAGTCCAGCAGGTTCTGACAGGTTCTGGAGAACCGGTAGCAGACATTTTGAGCAGTTCGGAGAACCGGTAGCGGAAATTTTGAATAGTTTGGAGAACTGGCAAATACCACCTCTGGCTGGCCCCAGAGTGGGGTGGGAATGGAGATTTTGCAGTATCCTTCCCCCAGGAGTGGGGAGGGAATGGGGATTTTGCAGTATCCTTCCCCCAGGAGTGGGGAGAGGATTTTGCAGTATCCTTCCCCTGCCACGCCCACCAAGCCACACCCTCAGAACTGGTAGTAAAAAAATTTGGATTTCACCACTGCTACAGACTATTGGCAAGTATATTTCCTGGGAACTGCATATCGCATGTCAGCTTTTTAAGTAACAGGCTCAAATAGTGGTGTGAAAAAATGCCCCCAGTTAGCACAGAACCAATAAGACAGTACATATGAAAAAAGGGGTAGAGTTTTGATTATCTGGTCTCCATCTTGACTTTTTTGAGTCTTCTTTCCCCACACCATGGATGTCCTTGCGTTCATTCTAGCAGAGTAGAACCAGTTTTGTCTAGTGGTGAAGGCGCCATTAGGATAGAAACCAGGAAACTGTGAGTTCTAGTTCTGTTGTAGGCAGGAGAGTGACCTTCGGCCAGTCACTCTCTCTCAGCTCAACCCATCTCGAAGGGCTGTATTTGTGGGGACTATATGAGGAAGGCATATTAGGTTCACCACCTTGACTTATTTGTAAAAGTAATAAAGGTAGGAGACTGTTTTTTTTTTTTAAAGAGTATTTATCATAGCACACAGGCCTTGGAGGAAAATGCTAGCTTCCATTCTGAGCAGGTGAAAAGCAGCAAATCATAGCAATCAGAACCTGTAGAGATTCTCAGTCATCCAGGTCATGGTTGTCCCAAAGGAGGCAACTGGATTTTCTTGTTTTTTTCTTTTTTTGTTTCCCTTCTCATCCAAGCAACTTCTTCAGAATATAAATCAGAATATAAATCCTTCCATTCCCCACTATCCTGTCAGAGCTGAAGAAGCTTCTTGGATGAGAAGCGAAACGCCTTCAAAAGAAAAAAAACAAGAAAGTCCAGTTGCCTCCTGAAAAAGCACCTTTGGGACATAGCAATCAGAGAACGGGTTTAATTAAGTTGTAGTAAATTTTGGTTTGTTAAATGCATTTCCTGAAACAACTAAAGTTTTTATGTGTGGTTAGCATCTCAGGCCTTAATGAACATACAGCATTGAAAAGATACATTTTTTAAATAAGTAAACACCTCATAAAACATCTTTTCTGAAGACATTAATCAAGAGACACTTTAAAAAAATTATGTGGGAAAAGAAAGGGGAGGCCACCATATGCTTTTTTTGCTGACAAAAGTACTTGTAGCAGCAGCAGCAGCAGCAGCTGCTACTGCTGCCTACTCAGGAGACCTGAAATTTTGCAATTTACAAGGGGGAATTCAAAGATTTATATTCAGTCGTATATATGGCTCTCTCTGGCATTATTTTGTAAAGAAGATTATTGGTTTGACACCAGATAGTATTTTAGATTAAATGTTGAAAGTTTTTTGTGTTTATAGTAATAATCACCTAAAAAGTGGCCCTCCTTTTATGTATACCCAGTAATGAAATAAAACGATGTTGTTATAAGATGTTGTCCCCTTGTACTGTATGCACATTATAAAGAAACATTTGTTTGCTAATGGCTAATATTTACTCTATTGTATTAGTATCTCTTCCTTTTTTGTGTGTTCTAAAACAAACAAGGCATGTAAAAGGATTCGGTAATGGAAATTTTCCTTTTATTATTGTAATGACAGAGAATAAATTATACAATAATTTAAGACAGGTTTTAAAACTAAGCTAGTATTTTGTATATATATATATATATATATATATATATATATATATATATATATATTCGGTATATGTATTCTGTTGTAAAAAATATCATCTTAGTTTTTAAAGAAAGAATTAATATGACCACACAGAATAATACCAGGCAATTTTTAAAAATTTTGCCAATTTATGGCCAGTTCATAAACAGAGAGTAAACATATATTGTCAGTCCAAAACTATTAATCTAGACTAACACTGCCTTTCCAGCATGAAATAATGTTCAGTATCTCCCATTCTTTTCTAAGTTGTATATTTTAATAAATTATAAATGTTGAGAATATAATTTGAGAATACATTCACATTTTAAATAGTATTGCCTTTCCTAAAACTTTATTTATTTATTCATATATTATAAATTTTCAATCTTTTAAAAACATTTTCCTAGGTATCGAACAATAGTGAACACAATCTTTTCTTGACTTAATCTCATATTGAGATAATAAAACTATATTTTACCTATATTCCTAAAGCCCTTAACCATTGATTTGTCTCGTATGAGGTATTTCAACTCTTGTTTCTAAAGTTCTAATGTTGGACCATGAAAAAGTTAAGTTGCCTTAACTTCAGTAATTCAGAATGAACTGACCCATTACAAACATGGTTTCATTTTTGTGTTGTCTTTGCAGTATTGTTTTTTCTTTCTCTTTCTTTCTCAAAATCTCTCCCCCCCCCACTTCTCCAGTTACAATGGGCACTATGAAACTAAAATTGACCATGTACCATTAATTTTAAGGAGGCTTATACTATTTTTTCTCCAAGCCAAATCAATGAGTTCTGAAGATGTGTAGCCATGGCTGGAATAGGCCCAATGTACATATGCTGTATTTTAAATAAGTAAATGTTTGTGAAAAAGAATTCCTGGCTATACTTTTTAAATTACAGTGGAAGTCAAGACAAAGTTATGCCTACATGGCCAAGTTGCAAGGGTCCTGTACATCTGTTTCTTGCACTGATGTTTATGTGGCAATTTGAGTTCATCGGAATCTTTCATCACTTGGACTTTCTCAGAATGCTGGTCTACAGCAAAACAAGGTCAGGATTAGGAGAACTGAAATGTGTGTTATTTTAAGTTACTGTAGCATGTGGGCTGTGGAATGTTTATTTAAAGAAACAGATATTCAGCCACATGTTTGGTTTCTTTTTCCCCTAAAAAAAACCCCTATGCTTATTGCTTTCAGGCTTCACAGATGTCTGGGTTTTGTTTTGTTTTTTTAAAATATTCAACTTGAACTTTTCTTTATAGAGTTACAATTTCTATAAAATAATGTAACAGGGTAAACTTGATTCTACATGCCATGTAGGTAGTCCTTGACTTATAAAAATTCATTTAGTGGCTGTTCAAAGTTACAACAGCACTGAAAAATGTGACTTATGATCGTTTTTCACACTTACAACCGTTGCAGCACGTAATCAAAATTTCGATGCTTAGCTATTGGCTCATATATATGATGATTGCAGTGTCCCAGCATCATGTGATCACATTTTGTAACCTTCTGACAAGCAAAGTCAATGGGGAAGCCAAATTTACTTAACAACCTTGTTACTATCAGAAGAAAATAACACTTAGACTTATATATTGCTTCACAGTACTTTACAGCCCTCTCTAAATGGTTTATAGAGTCAACATATTGTCTCCAACAATCTGGGTTCTCGTTTATCCACCTTGGATGGAGGGAAGGCTGAGTCAACTCTGAGCTGGTGAGACTCGAACTGCCAAACTGCAGTCAACTGGAAGTCAGCAGAAATATCCAGCAGTACTGTAGTCTAACCACTGTTAGTTAGTTAGTTAGTTTATTATATTTGTATACCGCCCTTCTCCCGAAGGACTCAGGGCGGTGAACAGCCATGATAAAAACAATGTACAACAAAAATTAAAAGCTTATTAAAATAATTAAATCATTCAGCCAAATTTAAAACATCCAACTAAGATCATTTTAAAACCCCTATCAAAACCCAATTAAAAAACCTTTATCCTGTCAGTCCAGCTTGCTGGAATAATAGGATCTTCAGAGCGCGCCGGAAGGCACGGAGGTCGGGGATCCTTCGTATGTCCGGGGGCAGTTCATTCCATAGGGCTGGGGCCCCCACAGAGAAGGCTCTTCCCCTGGGGGTCGCCAGCCTACACTGTTTGGTTGACGACACCCTGAGGAGGCCCTCTCTGTGGGAGCGTACAGGTCGGTGGGAGGCAATCGGTGGCAGAATGCGGTCCTGTAGATAACCAGGTCCTAAGCCATGGAGCTCTTTAAAGGTGGTAACCAACACCTTGAAGCGCACCCGAAAGACCACCGGGAGCCACTGCAGCTCGCGCAAGATGGGTGTTACATGGGAGCGACGAGTCACCCCCATTATTACTCGCGCGGCCGCATTCTGGAGCAGCTGGAGCCTCTGGGTGTTCCTCAAGGGGAGCCCCATGTGCCACCACAGCTCAATACTTTTAACTAACTTAACTCAAATGATTCCCTCAACAATTGTGGCCAGAAAGGTCGTAAAATGGGGCAAAATTCAGTTAACAAATGTATTGCTTAGCAATAAAATTTTGGGGCTCAGCTGTAGTTGTAAATCAAGGACTTTCTGTATTTTCTCAGATTGGAGGTAAAGATTCAAGATCTGCAGGCAGGATTTAATAGAAGGAAATTGGTAGGCTCCTTCATGCAATTAAACCAACAAAGAAATATCTCTTTCTTCCTACACAACACTAAATGCTCAACTGAGAAATGTTGCTTAATTTTTATTTTACCTTTGTAAAAATATTTTTATTAATCTTTTTAAAAAAGAACTGACCATACACAAACACATGCACGCACGCACATATACACACCCATGCACATATATACAGGTAGTCCTCCACTTAAAACCACAATTGGGCTGAGAATCTTTGTTGTTGAGTGAAACAGTTAAGTGAAATGCCATGTGACAATTTCATCAATGACTGCAATCCAGGCTCTCCCCATTGCAGTTGTTAAGCAACCAGACAGGTTGACTGGAATACCAGAGAAAGATCCCAGGCCTCCTGGGCATGGGCACTTGGCAATGAGCTGTAAATGCAAAGTTACCAAGCACTCAACATGTGGTCATGTGACTGAGGTGTCCTGGCATAATGTTTTATGATGGTCCGATGTGCTTTACAGGCCATAAAGCCCTCATTATGAGGCCGTAATGACTGCAAATTATCATTAAATAACTGGTCACTAGGAAAAGTCACTAAAACATTATTAAAAACATGAAAATTGTACTCTTCCCTCCCATTACATCTTGATTGTTGACCACCTGTATAAGAAAGAAAGAAAGAAAGAAGAAAAATACAGAAATAAAATGATATTTCTATTAAGATGCTATGGTTTTCTCTAGTCATAAATTATTAAATTTGAAAATAGGCAGTCCTCATTTTACAACCACAATTGAGACTGGAACATCTATTGCCAAGAGGGTTTTGCCTGATTTTACAATCTCTTTTGTTGCAGTCATTAAGTGAATTGCCATAGTCATTTAGTGAATCACATGGTTTTCGTGTGAACCTGGTTTCCCCCTTTGATTTGGCTTGTCAGAAGCTCTCTGAGAAGGTTGCAAATGGTAATCTCATGACCTATATGCTGCCACCATCGTAAATATATGCTGGGTTGCGAAGAGTCCAGGTTTTGATCACATGACTGCTAAGACAGTTGTAAGCGTGTGTTGTGGCCCGTCAGCAGCCTGTGCGGACTGTAGCTGATTCTGACAGCGAGGAGGCTGGTGTAGTGTTGCGCCAGCAGCCTGTGCAGCTGGCACTCAAGTCAGACAATTGAGAGGCTGGAGAAGATGTGGTGCCAGAGGCAGGGATTCAGCCAGGGCCTTCAGAACATTCAGAAGCTCCTTTAAGTGAAGAGGATGAAGAGGAGGAGCCTCTTCTCAATGCATGGGCAGAGCTGCCAAAAGGCAGGAGTGGCTCCTCAGGAGGAGGTCTCCTCGAGAGTAAGGCTTGGGGCTAATTGGCCACTTCCTTAGCCTATTTAAGGAGGAACGCCGACTGAAGCAATTTGTAGGGAAAAACTTTAGTTCACTCTACTTCGCATTTGGATTCTCTGCAAATTGCTTCTGGGCTTTCTGCCAACCTTAGTAAGATTGTGATTACTTTATCTTTGGTTTCTTATAGGCTGTTAAGAAAGTTTATTAACAGCCTTTGTTTTGAAAAAACCTGAGTTATTTTAGTAAATTAAGTTTTGTACAAACTTTGTATGTGCTGTGTTCTTTGGGGTCTGTAGCTGGGGCAGAACAGCGTGAGGAGTGATCGTAAATCACTTTTTTCAACACCATTATAAATTCAAATGCTATTCAATGAATGATTGTAAGTTGAGGACTACCCTGGATGTTTCGCTCCTCCAAATCACTTTTAAATTCTACACGGAAGTACAAATGTCAGGAATAACAAGTGATGCCATATAGATCACGTAATAAAATTATGAACATATAAATTACAATAAAGTCTTGTTTTAAAAAGAAAAAGGAAAAGTAACAATATACAAAAGAAAAAAAATGAGAAAAACATAAAGGAGTAAAAATCACTAAAACATTACTAAAAATATGAAAATTGTTCTCTTCACCCTCATTACATCCTGATTGTTGATGGCCACCATAGCATACTGCTAATTATTAGATGTGAAATTTCTCTTCTCTGTTGTTGCCATCGGTTCATCCATCCCTCTCAAGGAATTCAGCAAAGGGCAGAAGCTTGAAGCTCTGTACCCCTTACTCATCTCTCTGGGAGATCCTGTAAAATGAGACCAAGAGAGGCAAGCCAGTCATTAGGAGACCTCAATAACAAGGAAAGGCTGAGCTGTTCCTTCCTCCTCAGTTTTAGAAACAGCTGTTCGAACAACAGCAACAGGAGAAATAGAATTGGTTTCCCCATGGTTGAGGCTTAGATATTTGGAGTATGGTTTCTGAGGGGGAAAAATGTTGAAAGAGAAGAAAGGATTCCAAAAGAAATCAGAAGCATCTCCTAATGTAATGTTGAAGTCCACAAGTCGTAAAGTAGCCATACTTGCCAGGCTATTAATTACATGGGGAAGTTGGTGAAGACAACTAACATCTGTGACTTTCAAGCAGAAGGGAGGCGGCTTCTTCTTCTTCTTCTTCTTCTTCTTCTTCTTCTTCTTCTTCTTCTTCTTCTTCTTCTTCTTCTTCTTCTTCTCCTCCTCCTCCTCCTCCTCCTCCTCCTCCTCCTCCCCTCCTCCTCCTCCTCCTCCTCCTCCTCCTCCTCCTCCTCCTCCTCTTAAAAAAAGATCCCCTCAAGTCACTTTGTCTTTAAGATATGAAGATATCCTCCAGCCATGTCCCAGACTCTGTTCTTCCTCCCTTTAGCTGAAAATAATTGGAGGCAACTCAATACTAGATAAACATCCTATTTAAGATGAAATGCAATGTAGGTAGTCCTTGGTTTATGACCACAATTGAGAGTAGAATTCATGTTGTTAAGCAAGGTGGTTGTTAAGTGAATCACACCCAATTTTGCAAACATTTTGCCATGGTTGTTAAGTGAATCGTTGTAATTGTTAAGTGACTCATGCGGTCCTTAAGTGAATCCGGCTTTCCCCATTGATTTTGCTTGCCGGAAGCCAGCTGGGAAGGTCATATAAATGATGATCACATGATTCCAGGGCTCTGCATGCCAGATCCAAGCAACTAAATTTGGATCACATGACTGTGGGGATGCTGCTTTGGTTGTCAGTGCAAGGACTGATTGTAAGACACATTTTTCAGTGCTGTAACAACTTTGAACAGTCACTACATGAATGATTGTAAATTGAGGACTACCTGTATAATAATGAAATACAGATAGTCCTTGACTTATGACCACAACTGAGTCCAAAATTTATGTTGTTAAGTGAAACATTTGTCAAATGAGTTTTGCCCCATTATACAACCTTTCCTGTCACAGTTGTTAAGTGAATCACTGCAGTTGATGAGTTAGTAATCCAGTGGTTAAGTGAATCTGGCTGTTGTGGCCCATACGTGGCCTGTGCGGCTGGTGGCTGATTCGGACAGCGAGGAAGCTGGTGTGGTGCTGCGCCAGCAGCCTGTGCAGCTGGAACTCGAGTCGGACAATGAGGCTGGAGAAGATGTGGTGCCAGAAGCGAGGATTCAGCCAGGGCCTTCAGAACCTCCAGAAGCTCTCTTATGTGAAGAGGACAAAGAGGAGGAGCCTCTTCTTGATGCACGGGTGCGCAGAGCTGCCAAAAGGCAGGAGTGGCTCCTCAGGAGGAGGTCTCCTCGAGAGTAAGGCTTGGCGCTAATTGGCCACTCCCTTAGCCTATTTAAGGAGGAATGCCGACTGAAGCAATTTGCGGGGAAAAACTTTGTTCACTCTCCTTCGTGCCTTGATCTTAGTTCTCTGCAAATTGCTTCTGGGCTTTCTGCCAAACTTAGTAAGATTAAGATTATTTATTCCTTGGATTCTTGTAGGCTGTTAAGAAAATTAATTAACAGCCTTTGTTTGGAAAAAAAAACTGATTTAATTTAGTAAACTAAGGTTTGTACAGACTTTGTGTGTGCTGCGTTCTTTGGGGTCCGTAGCTGGGGCAGAACACTGGCTCCCCCTTTGACTTTGCTTGTCAGAAGGTTGCAAAAGGGGATCACCCGACCTTGGGACACAGCAACGGTCATAAATATGAACCAGATGCCAAGCACCTGAATTTTGATCACATAATCATGGTGATGTTGCAAAGGTCGTAACTGTGAAAAATGGTTATAAGTCACATTTTCTAGTGCCGTTGTAACTTTGAAAGGTCACTAAACGAACTGTTGTAAGTCAAGGACTACCTATAGCAATAGTTAGAGATAACGGACAGCTTAACCACAATTTTATTCAGCTTGATTAATTCTTTCGCATGATTTCTGAGAAAGCTACCCAGATGTGATACTACCGTGTATACAATTTAAATCAGAGTGTGAAAGGAGAGAGCTGCGTTTTCTGCTTGGCCATTGTCAGCATGGGCCGCTCACCATATATTAAGTACAAATATGAAAGGAATGAAATATAATATGACTTCCTCTTGCACTGAATTGTTTTCCCTTTCTTTCACATTTAAAATGACAAAACAGGAGCAAAACTTGGAAGAAAGCAGTGGATCGTACCCAGAGCTCAGAGCAGGGGTCTCCAATTTTGGCAACTTTAAACCTGGCGGACTTCAACTCCCAGAAGCTGGCTGGGGAATTCTGGGAGTTGAAGTCCGCCAAGGTTGGAGACCCCTGGCTTAGAGAGCTGTGGGAAACCTGCAGCATTGCAGAGGCAGAAGGCATCAGAGAAGGCACTTATGGAGATACAGCCATTCCTGGCTTCTTAAGGAGCCTTGGTAGTACAGTGGTTTAATGCACCCTGTAATTAACACAGCTGCCTGCAATTTCTGCAGGTTCGAATCTTACCAGGCTCAAGGTTGACTCAGCCTTCCATCCTTTCTAAGGTAGGTTAAATGAGGACCCAGTTTGTGGGGGCAATAAGCTGACTTTGTATAAATATACAAAAGTATGAAGGCTATTGCTTAACGCATTGTAAGCCGCCCTGAGTCTCTGGAGAAGGGCGGCATATAAATCAAAAATTAAAATTAAAAAAAAAAAATCCGTGCAGTTATTTTGAAACACAATGCTCTGAAGTAGACCAAGTATTCAGATGAGGAATGACTGTGGCTCGAGGTAATAAGCATGGGGTCAGCTATGCTGGTAAAGCAAATGTTCCTTCCAGTTACAAGGATCCCACATTACTCCACCCCACCTCTCTTTCTCAGTGCAATATTGGTTGTCAGCATAAAAGGCAAGCTGATCCATAGAAAAAGGAAGACAATTAAGGCCAGGCCTAGATCCCCATTCTCCTCTGGCCGGGTACATCCTATCCTAGGTTCCCCCCTGAGCCCAGTGGGGAGCTGGCGGTAAAGAATCTGTAGCCACAGAGACATGTGATCCAGAATCAGGGACTGAATCTAATTGCAACCAGATCTTGCCTGCCTTTGGGAGGATGAGTGATGGCCGACTGGCATGTGACCTGGCTTGGCAATTTCCCTCCTCCATCCAGGCTGCCACAAAGAGATACGTAACGTCTACAGTGATGGGAAACTCTTTAAGACAGATGGTACGGAGCGACCTCGTAAAATAAGTCACGAGGAACCTTTGCAGAATTGTCTGCAATAAAAACGATAATGGAAAAAGCAAAAGAAAACTCCAAAAGAACTTAAAAGACAACTCATTCCAGCTTGGGACACCCATTTTCATTTTTTCTTTCATTAGAAATAGGATGTGGCTTTTTGGTTTTGGGGATTTTGTTTCAGGACAGCAAGCACGAAATCTCTTTGTCCTCTTCGCCTTCATCACATCCAGTAAGAATCGAAGACCAGGGGGTTTCAGTCAAAGGGTGGTGTCTATTGAAGTGACAATCCTGTTCTCATTCATTTGAAAATAAATCTTCCTCAGCCTATTTTTTGGTGCAGATATACAGATTTGTGCTATAGATAATATTGGGGAAATTGTATGCCAATCTAAAATGGGATAAATTACTACTGTACATTATCTATCTATCTATCTATCTATCTATCTATCTATCTATCTATCTACCTACTTACCCACCTACCTATCTATATCATTATCTATCTATTATCTATCATCTTATCTATCATCTATCTCATTCTGTCTGCCTGCCTGCCTGCCTGCCTATCTGTCTCATTATCTGTATCTATTATCTATTATCTATTATCTATCATCTATCTAATTCTGTCTGTCTGTCTCTCTCTCATCTATCCTCCCTCTCCCTTTCTCTCTCTCTCTCTCTCTCTCTCTCTCTCCCTTCCTCCTGTCTTTATTATTCTTTATTTTTTAAAACAAATTACTCAAAGTGGGAAACATGGCTTTCATGTCTAACGCACGACTTGAACTCCTGGCTTAGTCGCCTGGCTTCTAGCCTGATGCCCTATCACTAGACTAAACTGGCTCTATTACTACATATTATTATTACATAATGTTAGATTTGCTTCCTTAGAGAGGGAAATGCTGGAAATGATTTCCCATTCATGACTTTTTTCACATAAAGAAAAAAAGAATTGTAGGCATAATAATTTTCTGTTTATTTTTACTTAAAGTTCAAGGATTCTAAAGTTAAATGAAATCTCAGCCATCAGCTCCCGTGACCACATTCACTTAGCTGTATCAGCACTAAGGCCTACAACTTGTAGTTTAAAATAAAACAGATTTCCCAGGTTCTCCTTATGAATATGTTCCTCTAAGCAAGAACTGTAGGATGAATGCCATGAACAGCACCATTGTTTTGTCTATTATATTGTGATCTTGCTGGGAGATTTGATACTGTTACCCACAAAGTTTAAGACACATTTCTCCACATCTGGATGTCCAAATAAATGAATAACAATGTCTAATCGCTTTACAAAGGCATGCTTGAAAGACCGATGATGTTCTTCGAATTAATTCCTCATAAAAATGTATGTAATACACTTCTTAAAAAAACTTTAAGTTAAACATGTGTTAGCATGGGTCAATTATCTTTTCTACTTTTGTGTTCCAGAAATATCACACACAATGTATTGATTTGGTCCTCTTAATAGTTTTCAAAATATTAAATTGGAAAAGTGATGAGTTGGCCAATATCTCAACTCCTGCCGGTTTTCTTTCTTTAAGCTCTGATGCTTCTTTTCCACATTTGCTTTCTGTCTCAGTGAGTACTACCCTCCTTTAAGCTACATGCTATGTTACCCATTCATTATTATTAGTAATATTATTCATTCTGTGTTTTAACAAGCTTAATCCAATCTTTTTTATTTAGTTTATGATTTCGCAAAATGATAGCAAATTTTTACTTAGTTTATCATTTTGCAAAATAAGAAACTAGTCATTTATATTTTGTTTTTATTAAGGTGTCTTAATCAGGCATCAATTGTACATCTGTTCATCACTTGAAGCAACACTCATGAACGGTTTGTTGGAACAACTATGGTACATAGATAAAGAAAACACAGTGAAGCCAGGTTTTGATGGAATAGATTTTCATTTTGCTCCTAATTTTCTGATTTTAATAGTAAAAACTAATGCAAGCTAAATTTAAAAGAGGAATAAGAAAGAAGGAAAAGTGCAAGGAAAATAAAAAACAAGAAAGAAAAGAAAAATATGATTTAAAAAAGAAATAAAAATAATTACTTTTAACTTTTATTGCAAGTATAGACAAATCTAATAACTTTTCACCCCTAAAGGCTACAAATATCTCTTCATCTCCATATCCCATCCCTTATCTATAAGCATATTCATAAAACACTAACTTTTCAATCCTGGTGTCATTATAAAACCCATAAAGGGTTGGTCAGAAATTTGAAACAAAAGTTTTTTAACCCGGATCAAATAAATCAACTTTATATTACATCCTTTTACTTCAAACTGTCTTAATCTTTAGTTCATTCAAATATTGTCAGAGGATTTGTTTTTGTCTTCAGTTTTTCTTTATCCCATTGCACAGACTTCTTCAAAGGCTTAAAAAGACCATTTTGTAGATCCAATAAGAAAATATTTTCCAGGTCATTCTCTGGTTTGTCATTTGTAGTTGCCCTTTTATTTTTAAAACTTCAGCCATTTTCTTTTGTAATTCAATAATGCAGACTTTTTACAGAGACATTTCAGTTTGCCATGCCTCTCCTGGAAGTCCCTGATGCAGTGAAATTTCTATGTAGCAGACCAAATTCCTGCAGTGAGATAAATAGATGCAAATGACTTAGTTTGCACATTGCTGTCATCATACAAATGATGTAAATGCTAGAAATTTCTGACTCAACTGATGTTCCTGAATAAAAAGCATCTTTCCCCTCAATTAGTCCATTAAAATAATGTTTCATTATATTTAGATCCAGAAAGCCACATTTATTTGTTAGTTCATATCAATTTATATGCTGCTGTATGTCCAGAGACTCTGAGTGATTTATCCCTCATGTCTCTTCCACTGGAACAGATGTGATGGCAATTCATAATCTATTAGATTAAGTCTCCGGGTTCCCCAAAACTGCACTGCTGAAAATAACAGGTGGGATTACTCCCTATTTTGGTGAGAAGGAGAAATAAATAAAAAAAATACAAATTAAGCAAATCTTTATAAAATGCCAAACAAGCAAGACATAGGTTAAAGCTTCACACTTGCCCCAATGAAATTACTAGAAAGCATCTCATTTGCTGCAGCCCTTGATCACTAATAAATAAATAAAGGAGCACAATCCTATGCTTCAAAAAGTAGTTTATCCCTAGTTCAAATGTTCCTAGGGAGAAAATCCTGCCTAAGGCATAGACTTTCCCTTGTGTTGAAATCTGAGTTGAGATTTGTATGCGTGAAACAAATTTTCTAGTCTGCCTTGTGAACTACATCATGGCTTCTGTTTTAAGAAGTGTTATAAAGCCACATCCCCTCAAATCTACATCCCCATCTCCATCTGTTTCTAATTTTGCACAATGCCTCTCAAGGCTAGTTATTTGAATGGAGGGAAGGAAGAAGAAGAAGAAGGGATAGGGGATGAAAAGAAGAGGGAAGGATGAAAGAATGGCCCCTATCAATTAACTATTTCCCTACACCCTCTTTCCCTCCCTCCCCAACAGAATTCCATTAACCAGACTTCAGGTGTACCAAACAAAATCCGATTTTGACTACATGCAAAAGTAAAAGGCTGGTCAGAATAGCCAATACTTGTATAATAAATAATAAAGAGAATCACTCTCCTATTCTAGGATTCCTCGTTCCTTATTGAGGAAAGATTCCGCTATCCCTGTTTCTACTCACCATATTCACCTGCCTTGACAATCACATTCTTTGCTTTCAAGGAGCAAACCAAGAGCAGGAAATTTCAACTGTGTGCCTCAGTTGAAAATTGTGGGATTAACAGGAGAGTAACCTTGCCTTAGAGCAGGGAATGGGCAACTATGGTCCCTTTATAACCTTTGGACTTCAACTCCCAGAATTCCTGCTGGCTCATTGCAAAAAAGGCCCCTAATTATTATTACAGTATGTATGTTTTAATCAATTGAAATGCTGGAAAATTATAGCTGCCATGTTTTTTTGGGAGTTGCGATTTAGAGAGAAAAAACTTGGAAGCTGAGTGCTCCATAAAAAATCCATCACTATTCTATTTGTCTATTTTTTCAGTGAAATGAATATAAACATTCCCCTTATAATTCTGTATGTGCAGTCATGAAGATGTACTTATTTATATATTTATTTTCTTATAAAGTCTTGGAGACTTTCAGTTATCAATATGTTTATCAACCAGCATTATGCAATATAAATATTCTAACAACAAATAACATTCTGGGAATAATATTCTCCAAATATTTAAGAGAATCTGAAGAAATTTTGTTTTTTACAGATTTTTTTTGCAGATTCCCAGAAATAGTTAATTATCAATTGTCAATATGTTAGGTTGGTTGTAATTTATTGTACATCCAAAAAATGTGCGTTTATGATGGTTACACATATTGTTATATAGCCATCATGAAATTTACCACATTTACTATATCATACAACCACCCTCAAATTCGATAGATAATTTTTATAATCACTCAATAGGCCCCAAATACCACCTGCATACAATTATTGCTCAAGCAGAAGTTCCTATACCATTCTGGACAAATGGTTGTCCAAGAATCCTGGTGGCTCAGCAGACTAAAGCAGACTAAAGCACTGTTATTAACATCAGCTGCCTGCAATTACTGCAAGTTCAAATCTCACCAGGCTCAAGGTTGACTCAGCCTTCCATCCTTTCTAAGGTAGGTAAAATGAGGACCCAGATTGTGGGGGCAATAAGCTGACTTTGTATAAATATACAAAAGTATGAAGGCTATTGCTTAACGCATTGTAAGCCGCCCCGAGTCTCCGGAGAAGGGCAGCATATAAATCAAATTAAAAAAAAATAATCTCTCCTTAAAAACCTCCAGTGTTGGAGCACCCACAACTTCTGGGGGCAAATGGTTCCACTGATTAATTATTCTTATGGTCAGGAAATTTTTCCTTAGTTCTAGGTTAGATCTGTCTTTGATTAGTTTCCATCCGTTACTTCTTGTTCTGTCTTCTGGTGCTTTGAAGAATAGGTCGAGTTCCTCTTCTCTGTGACAGTCCTGCAAATATTGCAAGACTGCTATTATATCACTCCTATTCCTTCTTTTTATTAGATTAGGCATTCTATTCCTTTGTTGGTGCAGCCTAGGACTGCTTGGCTTTTTTGGCAGCTGCAGCACATTGCTGGCTCATATTTCAGTGATCGTCCACTAGGACTCCTATAGAACACTCTCACAGTTACTTCAGAATACTTTAGAAGTAAGGGGGAGTTTGAGAATTCTGACACCTGGATAAAGAAAGAGGAATTAACAAAGATAAATTCCCACTGCCCTCTCAACCAGTGGTAGGTTTCAATTTTTTTTACTACCGGTTCTGTGGGCATGGCTTGGTGGGCGTGGTATGGCTTGTGGGCATGGCAGGGGAAGGATACTGTAAAACCTCCATTCCCACCCCATTCCAGGGGAAGGTTACTGCAAAATCACTATTCCCTCCCCAATCCAGGGAAAGGATACTGCAAAATCCCCATTTCCTCCCGATCAGCTGGGACTTGGGAGGCAGAGAATAGATGGGGGTGGGGCCAGTCATAATTTTTACTACCGGTTCTCTGAACTACTCAAAATTTCCACTACCGGTTCTCCAGAAGTGGTCAGAACCTGCTGAAACCCACCTCTGCTTTCAACCCAGAGCTACAAATGTTCTCCTTTATTAGCTGTTTTTAGTTAAAGACACTTTCATTTATACCGCTGGGGGGGGGGGGGGAAAGCCCTACTAAGCAGGTATATACAAAAGTATGAAGGCTATTGCTTAACACATTGTAAGCCACCCTGAGTCTCCAGAAAAGGGCGGCATATAAATCGAACCAATAAATAAATAAATAAATAAATGAATAAATAAATACTGGGGGTGTTAAACTCGCTGCCGCAGGCCGGATGCATCACATGCTGGCCACCCCCACCCCCAGTTTAGCAAAGGGGAAAAAAGTAGTGATATGTCATGTGATGACAAGGTGCTATCGCGAGTTTGACACCCCTGATTTATACCATACAATTTAAACTTTGGGAGAATTTTCATTGCTTGTCATGTTTAAGAAATTTCCTACAATAAATTCACACGAAAGTGTTTATCTTCATGCTCCCTGAGTATTTTATGATTGCTGGACTCATATACTTGGGCTGCTCACAAGGTATATTCCAAACTCATGTCCAGGTTGTTCTGTGCGGTGATATGCCATCTTCTAAAAGGAGCACTAAGCATTAAGCAGAAGACTCTTTAAAGGTTTCTCAACCTTGCCAACTTTAAACTTTTAGGAATGGGGAATTCTGGGAGATAAAGTCCACACAGTGTAAAGTTGCCACAGTTGAGAAACATTGCTTTAAAATGAAAAGTTTGAGAGTGCTGTAGAATAAGAAAATTGGAAATCAAATCTCAAATTTCACTTTGCCCTGTAATAAAATCCATTCCTTGTATAAACAATTTTGTGTCAAAACAGAAAGACCCAAATAAAATAGTCATGTATAATAAATGTGCAATAAAATTTGCAGCTGAATGCTGTGGAAATCTTATTATTCACAGAAAACCTAATAATACGGAAAGAACAATTGCATTATTTCAACATTTTCAAATTGTGGCACAGTTCAGCTAAAAGTAACAGCAAACTGTTTTGATCTGAAGTAAAAATGCTCACTTTTGGGGAGCATTTTTAGCACTGTTAAAAAGCTCATCACTCTGAAAGAGTTTTTTGGCAAATACTTAAAAAATATGTGAGCGAGAATAATTCCATTCACTTTGGATTTTTGCACTCCGTGACATCTGCAGGACAAAATGCTTTATTTACTAGAACTTGAATATTATGAAAGTTGTATTATCATATCATTCTCTACAATTAGATAAAAGTGGTGGAGATGCCATGATGTTTATAAATTGCTGATTCCCCATAGCTGTTGCACTGGCATTCTAAGGTTAACAAAATAATGGGGTATGACTTTTAGCTGATGGGTTAGATTATCTGGTTAAATTAACTAAAAAGACATCCTTAATTGGTGGTGGGTTGCTACCAGTTCACCCCTGGTCGGTGAACTGGTAGCGGCGAGAGGCTCCGCCCGCCTTGACGTCTCTGCATGCCCACAAGCGAACCGGTAGCGGCTGTAATTGAAACCCACTACTGTCCTTAATGACTCAGGCAGCCACTAGATTTTAGATAAAGATCTATAAAAAATAAAGATGGTAGATAAACTGCTTTATACAAGAAGGACCAGATCTTCCAAGATGCCACTTACACAAAGACCATATTTTAAAAGAGAGAAGAAGAAAAGAATCTTCTTTTCCCACAAAATCATGGAAGGGTGGAAGTCCAGCAGAATGTTGCACTATGTCATAAGCAAAATTTTATTATAAACAAAATAAATAGATAGTCTTCATGGAAGAGAGATGTTTTTTCCAGTCCCAGTCTCCCTATCTTCAGGGGCGGAGTGTGTAGGGAAACGGTGCAGCTGAACCTAGTTACAGGACTTCACAAGACCGGATATCCTGCACCGTCAATGCCCTTGACAAAGCACTTTAGCCACACTCGTTCAAATGTGGTTACTATTTTTCTGCAGATTTTTCCTGTCAACACAAAGAGATCAAGGGCAGCAGGTGGAGCACCTTTTCCAAGCCTCCTGCCTTAAGCTGGTTTTTTAAAAACCACTACAATCTATCTCATTTTTAATGCCATAATTTCCTTTTGTCTGGTGACACCCTAGGCTTCTGGATGAATAGCCCAATCCTCACTCCACTTTTGCTACTAAGGTGTGACTTGTTTTGGTTCCATCGAGCTAATGTTCCACAATATTCAACCATTAAAGCTTATTATCTATTTATTTGTATCCCGCCTTTATTATTTTTACAGATAATTCCAAGTGGTGAACATATCCATCCTATCTCCCTCCCCCTATTTTCTCTACAACAACAAAACTGTGAGGTGATTTGGGCTGAGAGAGAGTGACTGGCCCTAAGTCACCCAGCTGGCATTAAATTAAATTTAAAAACTATGATAATAAAAATACCGAAAGAGTGCTGTCTACACTAACATCAGCTATTTAACAAATGCCACTTCCATGTCATCCCCAACGACAATATTCAAGTATAACTTCCATTCTTATCCAGTTCTTTTGCTTTTTACATTACAAGTAGTATTTTTTTTTGAATAACCTTATTGTCACTTTGAATGTACACTAATCGGCATACATTAAAATGAAATGTCTTGTATACAGCTCTCAAAGGATCTCCACCTCTAATATACTATACATAAAAATGACAAAATAAATAAATGAATACAAAATTATGCATATACCCACATATGTTATATGACACTGAGAAACAACACAATTTAGTTTGGATGTATACATGTACATGGCGATAGAAACAAATCTTGTGAGTTTACCAGACAGATGGCATAGGGAACAAACCTGTTACAGAATCTGGAAGTCCTGCTAGAAATACTTCGAAATCTCCTCTCAAAGGGGAGCAACAGAAACAGACCATGAAGTGGGTATGTGGGGTCTCTAACAATGCTTTGAGCTCTAAGCACATAGCGCTTATAAGCAATATCTTGAATGACAGGAAGCGAGCTTCCTATAATCTTCTCAGCTGTCCTTACAACTCTCTGAACGGACTTTGAGGCACTGCTGCCACCAAACCAAACAGTGATGCAGTTTGTTAAACCACTCTCAATTGTGCCTCTGTAAAAATGGCCAGGATAGAAGGAGAAAGATGTACTCTCCTCATCCGACACAGGAAATGCAGACACTGATTTGCATGCTTCATTAAGGATAACATGTGGAGAGACCAGTTCAGATTGTTAGTTACCTGCACCACCAGATACTTAAATACTTAATTGATTTATAACCATTTGTTTAGTGACCATCCGAAATTACAACGACATGGAAAAAAAATGGCATGACCATTTTTTCACACTTACAATCATTGCAGCGTTCCCCATGGTCATGTGATAAAGATTCAGACATTTGGCATGTATTTATGATGGTTGCAGAGTCCCAAGGTCATATGTTCATCTTTTGCGACTGTCTGAGAAGCAAAGTCAATGTGGAAGCCAGATTTATTTAACAACCTAAATGACTGCAGTGATTCACTTAACAACTGTGGCAAGAAAGGTTGTAAAATGGGGCAAAACTCACTTAACTGTCTTGGTTAGCAATGGAAATTCTGGGCTCAATTATGGTCATAAGTCAAGAACTACCTATACAGAAGAGAAATATTGAAGATGGGTTGAAGGGTATATTATGATTTGACATGCATACCTAAGAATACAAATATTTGAATACTTGAATGGAACCAGTGTGTACATAGCTGAATTATTGCAAGTTGATTCTATGGGATTAATAAAAAGGGAACCACTTAGAGTCATTATATTTCTACTGATTTTTTTCTGACTTCTACGGTTCCATAAATGAATACTGTATAAGGAAGAGATGAACCTTGTACCTTCCTTATAGCTATCTACTTTGACTATGTGAACTAAATTTGTAGATGGGATTTACCTGTTGAATGTATACTTGCTGGGAGAACTTCTTTTGTGCCTCCCCAGAATGTGTGAAATGACTGTTTAATTGTCATGTACTGTCTACCCATGTAGATAATCTTTTAACTGAACATCTAGGAGACGTATGCAATCTCCAACAAAAAGGAGAATTTATAATATATTCTTTTTCCCAATCCTCATAAATATTCCTCAGCGAAAATGTTCCTTTTGCTCTTGTTAGATATGTTAATGGCTTGAAATAAACATGCATCATTTCAAGAACTCTAAAAAGAAATAATCACGAGGGATCCCAAGCTACATGCAGTTCATACATCACTTTAACTGTGTCCGTATAACCTCTGCTTTAATCATCCGTCCTGAAAACATGTGGAATACTCATCTTCCCTAAAACCTTGTCTACAGTATTTCCAAAGTACTTTACAAGACTGGAGTAACTGACTTTAATGCCTTGCAGCAGCTGAGCTGGTAGCACACATGATATCTTAAATGTAACAATCAAAGAAGCATGCAAGATTCTGGTATTTCCGTTGGGTTTCTTGCAGATGTACAGAAGCCAGGACCAATTTTTTTTTTTTTTAAAAAAAAATGAAATGTCAGTTGTGAATCGGGTGGAGTGGGATGGGGGGAAAGCATTTTAAAAGCAACCCTTTTATTCGTTGCTTTGTGCCAACAATCTTCTAATACAAAGGAGACCTTGACTGATAGGAACTGGATCGGTGTTAAATATCCACTACTTAACTGACAGTATTTTTCCTACTGTATTTTGTGTGCAGTTATGAATAACGTTGCTTGGGTTTTATACAATGCTCTTATTAAGATAAGGCATATGAAATCATTCAGGTGCTAACCTTTGATGCTCCCACTCTTCAGAGAATTCCTGTTTTCATGGAGGCTGGTTATTCATTGACAGTAGTGTTGTTGATTTCAAATAATCTTCTTAATGGAGACTAAACCACTAGGACAAAAATAGCACGCAGTTCCAAAACGAACCTGGAACTTTTTCGCTTTCCTTTGCTCTCGGTTTTGGTTAGCCTTCCTTTCTTTCTGCCCAATTCCTCTCTTCTGATACTTTTCAGCAGAAAGGAATTTAGCAGCTATTCCAAAACACAAAAAGTGTAACTGCCTGCAAATTTTATGGCATGAAATAGTGTTTATGGCTTTATGTAAGTTACTCCTGCCCAGAATATTTTAAAGATTATGAAGAGATTGAACAGTGTAAGAATATAAAACCCACTTTCTATTTCCTCTAATGATTAACAAAACGGTAATAAGAGAATGGGAAAAGGAGGTCAGGGAAAGTAGGAGAAGCAGATAATCATCTCCTTGAAAAAATAGACTAGAATATATAAATAGACTTCTAAATTATATATATTGTATAAGTAGACCTTGGGTTACAATGGCAATTGGACCAGAGTTTCCATAGCTGAGGGAAGCAGTCGTTAAATGAAACACGTGACTGTGCTGCTTAGCGATTCAGTTCCAGTAGCCCCGGTTGCAGTTGTTAGGCAAGGACTATGTGATCGTTAGGCGAGAACCTCACATGACTGTGGTGTGAGAAGAGGTGCTAAAACCGTGTCCCAGGCAAACATACCAGTAGGTGGGTGCTGCAGATGGTCACTACAGAGTACAGGTGGGCAGGTGGACTATGGTGTGTGAGAGCCCCATCTCACGAAGAGGCTCCTCAAGTTAAAATGTGGCAGGAGCAGGAGAGACTTATGGAAGCAACTTAGCTTCCCTATTTACTTTGCTTGTGGGAAGTCAGCAGAGAAAGTCACAATGGTGATCATGTGACCATGGGACATTGCTAGCCAGTTGCCAAGCTTTTGAATCATGATCACATGACCACAGGGATAATCAGGCTGTAATCTTGAGGACTTAATAAGTCTCTTGTTCAGCACCGTCATAATTTTGAACGATTGCTAACTGAATAGTTGTACACCAAAGGTTAGTTGTAATGTAATTATGTGGGGACACATAAGGGATTTGTACTGATTAGAGTCTGTACTTCAAAAAGAATATGCAATTTTAGATTCAAAGATTGCTAACATAATTACTGCAGAAGAAACAAATCTATTTTTTTTGAATTTTTTTTTTTATTTTTAAACAAAACTTAAAACATAAAACAATTGTCATCCATTACAATCACAGAAAGTGTATTGATCGGTTACGAATCTTTTGTGCTTAATCCTCTATCCCACATTTTCTTATTTAACAGTTTATTACATTATTATTCTCATTTACCAATTATTTAACAGTAAATTGTCCTTTATAAGGGGGCGGGAAAAAAACCCCTTTATATATTTTATTATCTTGTCCATGTCATATTTCATATTTCATTTCCATTTTTTCTTATCTAACCATTGATAAAATAAATCCCATATCAGATAATATTGTTTATCTTCTTGTTCCCTAATTTCAAATGTCAATTTACTCATTTCAGCACACTCCAAAATTTTCTTGATAATGTCATCATCTGTGAGTACCTTCTCAGCTTTCCAGTTTCTAGCAAATACCATTCTAGCTGCAGTTAAAACATTCACAATTAAATATCTCATTTCTCTATTGTATATTTCTGATAAAATCCCCAATAAAAATATCTCTGGTTTATAGTCAATATGTTTCTTTGTCATTTTTTCCAACCATCTGTGGATTTTAGTCCAATATCTTTTAGCTTCTGCACATGTCCACCACATATGGTAATATGAGCCCGGGGTCTGATGACACTTCCAACATTTCTCCGATTTATTCTTGTACATTCTGGCTATTCTCGCTGGGGGTAAGTGCCACCTGTAAAACATCTTATACAAGTTTTCCTTATATGCTGTTGACATTGTCATTTTATAATTCTGTGACCATAATTTTTCCCATTTCTCTAAGTCAATCCCATGACCCACATTTTTCCCCCATGCAATCATTGTTTCTTTAACTTGTTCTTCTGCCAATTTTACTTCTAATAAATGACTGTACAATTTTTTAATTACATGGTCATCAGAACCTATTAAGATTTTATCTAAATTTGTCAAGTTGCTATAAAAACCCTCCTTTTTAGAATCTTCATCATATCTAGACTGTATTTGCATATATGAAAACCAATCCATTTCAAGCTCTTGTTCTTTTAATTCTTGCTTCGACTTAAGTTCACCCCTTTCATTTAATAATTCACCATATCTAACAATTTGTTCCTTCCTAAATGTTATTGCATGTGAAACTGCTTCAATAGGTGATAACCAGACTGTAATTTTTAAGTAATAATATTGAAACAAATCTATTTTTGATAGTTTAAAACAATGTTCCGCCTTAGCTTAAAAAGCAGTCCTTATCAGGATGAAACTTTCCTCCCTCAATGATACTTGAAAATTGTGATGTCACCATTTCAAGAGAAAAAAAAAAAAAAAAACCTGTAAAAACCCTCAGGACATCAAAAGTTATTAAAATGAGCAAGGCTCTAAAATTGGAGGAAGAAATACCAATAACCTGTATTATGCTAATAAGACCACTCTGATAGCTGAAAATACAAGTGAACTGGAAGATGTAACAATGAAAGTCAAGAAACACAATGGAAAAAAAATAGAACTAAGGTTACAGGTAGTCCTCGATTTACTACCATTCATTTAATGACCATTCAAACTTACGGCAGCACTGAAAAGGCGACTTATGACCGTTTTTCACACTTACAACCATTGCAGCATCCCAACGGTCACATGATCAAAATTCAGATGCTTGGCAACTGATTCACATGTATGATGTTTGCAGTGTTCTGGGGTCATGTGATCACCTTTTGCATCTTTCTGACAAGGAAAGTCAACGGGGAAGCTAGATTTACTAAACAACTGGAGTGATTCACTTAACAACTGTATCAAGAAGAATCGTAAAATGGGACAAAACTCACTTAGACACGGTTTCACTTAGCAATGGAAATTTTGGTCTGTAAATCAGGGGTGGGTTCTACTTACTTTTACTACTGGTTCACAACAGGTTGCAGATCGCCTGTAATGACATCCGGGGCAGTGGGTGGGGGCTCTGGCCGGTTTTACTACCGGTTCTTGCAAACTGGTGCGAACCAGGGGCTATCCACCACTGCTGTAAATTGAGGAATAACTGTATGTTCTGTGCATGTATACAATTGCATAAGAAAAATGTCAACTGGAAATGCCCCAGGTGTGAAAGGGCACAAAGTGGGTATTTGTGTTTCTCTATACGTTCTTGGAAATCTGCTTCTCATTCTCTTTCTTTTGCTGACAGATCTTATGAATTTTTAGATGGTGTACAAAAAGAGGTTAAACCAATGATTAATCATCCTTCATGTATTAGGAACTCTCTCTGTCGGTTTGCTAAATAGTTCTCCGTCTATTTTTTCAGTCAGATTAGTTACTGCACCAGTAAGCAATTTCGAGACAGATAGTCAGATTCTCTCCCCTGATAACAGGGTGCTAATGGAATGAGCAAGAAAATAGAGCTGAAAGCAAATATTTTCTTCATCTCCCATAACTTTGAGTTATTGTACGGAGCAATCTTAAGTGTCTCAAATTTCCGTATGTTACTCAACTGGCTTCTTAAGCAGGTGCTACTTTTGAGAAGCCCTTTGCTTGCTTTGTCTCCCTCTGTGTGTGTTTAATTGTGCTCTCTTGCCCTTGGTGGTGTGCAAATGCATGAGCTAATCTCGAACATTCATTCTTCATTACTGTACATTTTTAGCTGAGTGGAATTTGTTTTCTTTTTGACTGGAGGGGCCGGGAGGGAATTTCCTTTATAATGTAACGTGGAGATGTATTTGGACATGAAAGGAGAAGGCAGGTAGGATTACTACCTAGAGTGTAGTAGTGAATACATTAATCTGGCACCAGAAAAGACCAAGTTCAAATCAGCTACTGTGTGACTTTGGGCCAACTGTTTTCTTTTAGTCTGGTCAATCTGTTGTGGGGGAAAATGGAGGGGAAAATGTTATCAACACCACCTTGAGTTGCTGGAGGAAAATTGTGGGATGTAATTCTAATAAATAACAGAAAGCCAATGTTTGATGCCATCCATATTGGCAATGTGGAGACGTGTTATTCTTTCTTCTGGCACATCTCTATTAGTCTCACATTTGACCTAGGAAAGCTGCCACCAAATCTACTCTGATTTATAATAATCAATCTCTCTCTGCCCATTGTAAAGTGGAACATATCAATCTGACTGGCTTCATTTGTCATCAGTATCCATCGATTTCCAGCACAGGATGAATGACTGGGGAATGAGAGGATTTAGCCCTATACCCAAGAAGGTAGCTGGCACACCAGCGTTTGCTAGAGGAAAAGTCATCCTTACTACTTGGACATCAAGAAATCAAAGCTGATTCCAGGAGCATCTACAAATTATGTACCTATTTTTTTCAGGGAGCAGGATCCTTCCAGAACCAGTTAACCTGTTGCACCAGTAAGAAACACTTCATAAGTAATCATTTAGAATTTTTTATTTGATATGGAGATGCAGTTCCATATATTACAACGAAGCAGATAGATTCCCTGAATCTATCAACAAACTGTTTATTGATCTCTTGCAAACACCATTATAGTGTTATTTGATGCAACTTTCTTGTTAGTTGTTCATTACAAATTCTCCCTGATATTTTCCAAGGGATCATCCTTTGAAGCAAAAGAGATATTTGTCTTTGTGAGAAGTATTACAAATGCTAATTAATATACTGATGTGTATTGTTATAATTTATAGGCTGATATTCTGGTTATCTGTAAATCAGTGAATACCAATCTTGCAGTAGGTTTGGCTAAGCCATGCCTATTTCATGGGCAAATCTGTGATGTGACTAAGAAATCTGCCCAGGATATATTGTTGTGTCTTTTCTAGTGATCAGAGAATGATATTATAGTCAGGAGTGTGTTTTTCTGCTGTTTGCTTTACTGAAAATGCTTGAAGATCAAACTCCAGTGACTTTGCAAGAATTACAGCATACATAAGCAGGCAAACTTAATTTAATAACAATATATGATGAAAAGATGCTCAATCAATCAATCATAACAATGACCCAATATCTACATATCTAATTCCAACAATTAAAATGCAAACTCAGACTCTATAAATTTGCCCTGTCTTAAAAATAGTGAAACAGGGTCACTCAGGAAGCAAACTTAATGTGACAATTATTTTGAAAATGAAGGCAAATATATGTGTCCCAGGATAATGTTGCAAGATCCAATCTGGGTCAGTCACCATATTTTGCACCATGATGACACTAAAGAAATTTCACATATCAGAACATAAATACAGGCAGGCACAACAGCCATCTTTAAAATAAAAATAAAATAAAATAAAAAAGAAAACCTTTTCTTGTGTTCTCTCAGCTTTTCTTCAGGCATGTTTGCTTCTTCTGTGATAGATCTTTTTCAATGACTTACTGGTGAACCTGGCTTACCAAGTAGAACATCTTGAGTTTGAAAACTGACAGAAATGTTGGAAAAAAATAACATACATTATATCTTTCCTTGAACTACCTTCTGCTGGTGTCCTGCGGACAGGAGCTAGGGCTGTAACTCTTACACCTCAAGTGATGGAAGAAATTGTTCCCTGGTGGACTTTTTAATTTAATTTTAATGTTTTTCAAAAGTCCCCCTAAATAGTACACAGCTGAGTGAAGGAAACAATAATTTCTAAATCTGTTGTGTTTGAAATCCAGGTGTTCTACATGCCAAGCAAGCATTAGAGGCACATCTGGAGCCACTGGGAAAGATCTCTATGAAAAAGCAGCCGCTGACCTTTCCTGTTTTGAGGAAAAGCTAGGAAAATGAGGCGAGGGGTTCATAGTCTCTAAAATGGCAGGAGGTTGCTTAGAATAAAATGAAGTGTAGGAGGCAAGCTGGATAGTAGGGCTACAATTGGCAGAAGCAGGAAAACCAAACTTTTAGCCCAGAGCAGGAAAATATGGGTGGAGGTGACAGTCACAAGAACAGGATTAAGGCCAGCTGGTGCACTAAGCACAGTCGAACAGTGGTGTGAGATGGAATCAAAAGTTTACCTAGAGAAACTTTCAAAACGATTTTTTAAAGTTTAAGTGACTCCCCTGCCAGATAACACATTTTTAACAATGCAGATGAAAATCAAGCATGGAGGATAAGGATAATCACAAAAAATTCAATCCCAAGTTTTGTGTGGCAGTGAGTTTAAAGGCATGATAGCTAAGGGAAAAATCTTTATAGTGCCACTCTTTCCATGGTACCCTAAACTTATTTTGCTTAGTAATAAATCCAGGGCTGACTGAAGGTGAGAAGACAATGTCCATGTACACTTACAACCAAGGCATCTTGGCAGTGCAGATTCACCCTTAATCTCTTAGCTAGAGAAAATTATAGAACTGGAATATGAAAATATTTGTGCTGTAGGAGACTTCAATGCAACTGTAGATATAAAACTTGATTATAAGAGTAGTAAAACAGGTAGAAAAGCTAGGAAAACACTCCCTAAAACCTTTTTTAAAATGATGAAAGAAACAGGAACCCTAGATCAGGGGTAAAATGCTCCCGGTTCAACCGGATCGCCTGATCTGGTAGCGATGGCGGCGGGTAGCAAACCGGTAGCAAAAATCCCTGTGGGCCCCCCCCTCATGCCCAGCTGAGTCGCACAATCATCAGAGGCTTTTTAAAAAACTTTTAAAAGCATTTTTTCTACAACCTCTTCTGACAAAAAAATGCTTTTAAAAGTAAAAAAAAAAAGCCTCTGATGATCGCTCGGCTCAGCTGGGATCGTCAGAGGCTTTTCAAAGCATTTTTTTCTGCAACCTCTTGGCCGAAGAGGTGGTAAAAAAAATGCTTTGAAAAGTCTCTGATGATCCCAGCTGAGTTGCCTGATCATCAGAGAAGCTTTTCAAAGCATTTTTAAAAAAGCCTCTCTGATGATCCCAGCTGAGTTGCAGAGGCTTTTCAAAACATTTTTTTGCAACCTCTTCAGCCAAATGCTTTGAAAAGTTTTTAAAAAAACTTACCTCCCCCACCCCACCAAGCCACGTCCACAGAACCGGTAGTAACAAAGTTTACATTTCACCCCTGCCCTAAATGTATGGAGAGAAACACACCCCAAGAAAAATCAGTACACATTCTATTCCAATAGATATAAATCTTGGTCTAGAATAGATATGGTATGGATGTCATCAGAATTGAAAACATGTGTACAAGAGATAGAAATAGAATCTAATGTCTGGGCAGATCATAATCCTGTAAAAGTTGTATCGAAAGGACAAAAAAGAAAATTGAACAAAGTACTCTAACCACTGTGCCATCACAGCTCTTAATAGTGAAGGTTTGAATCAGGGGTGAAATGCTACTGGTTCGGACCGGTTCGGCTGAACCGTTAATGATGGCAGCGGGTGGTTCAGAGAACTGGTAGCGATAGCAGCGCGAGACTCTGCCCACCCACCCAGTTGTCCTTACTTCCTGGTTTTAACCAGGAAGTAACCTGCTTTTTACCCTCTGTGCATGCGCAGAAGGGTTTGTGCAGGTGGGCGGCACATACACTTCCAAACCAGTAGGGAAAGTAAGTAGATTTCACCCCTGGTTTGAATGTGTTTGTGTGTATTCTCTTCCCACTTCACCCAAACTATAGAAGAATTCAACTAAATATTATATTTCAGTAGTGCTTTCTTTATGGTTGCAGTACAGAGATTTGGGTGAATGGTAGGCCCTTTAAGCAAAGATCTGAGGGTGGGAAAATGAGCCACCTCAAAAAAAGTTCTTCTTTATTAAAATAAACAGAATGAAAAAGACAGTTTCACAATTCAATAGGGAAAATCAATACAAAGTAGGGCTTTTTTTTTTTTTTTTTTAAAAAGAACACTGAAGTTTATTGTACAAGATTTGTAATGTTTAAATACCATGAGAACACCGGTTGCCAAATAACACCTTAAATATTTCAAATCTGCACATTATATTATAAACATTGGCAGTGATTTTCTTTGTAAATAGATTTAACCTTGAGCCTGCTGTCATTTTGTATTTTTGCACAGGAAATTAATTTTCTACATCCTCAGTGTACCCTGAGCAAAGAGAAAGTGGAAAAAGTCCAAGGGATTTCCCCAAAAGCCTCCATATAAATTTTAAAATTAAACAGATGTTACATGATTACCATTAAATCAGAGCCATAGGTTTCTAAGTTTTAAACGGTATCTGATGTTCTCAAGCAAGAGATGAAGTAGATTTTTTTTTCAATTACTAAAGATAAAAAGACCCTCTAGGATTTCATTGGATCCAAGGGTTCTTGAGTCTCAGCAAAGCTTTAAAAAAATTCAAAATAAGTTAGTGTTTCCAAATAATTACGTATTATCAGGTAGAGGGAGAATGATTTGTCACTCCATCCTTCTTAGGCAGTCAAAAGTGCAACAATAGAAGCTTTCCCATTGGTTTCAATTACCTGGGTAGTTCTTTATTTTCCCATATTTAGGCTATCCACTCTTAAGCAAATTAAGGCAGCTAAGCATGTCTTTGTGCTGTAGGCAATCATTACACACTTTGTTTTACCTTTACTGTTCCAACAGACAGTTGTTATGACTTGTATAGTAGCATTTCTACTCCATAGGGTGTTATTATATGTAGGTAGTTAAGGTGCTACTACAGCCAAATCATGCTTAGGCTAACATTTTCCTTGGCTTGACTCTGTCTGGGAGCAGGTAGATTTCTACTCTCAAATTATATTTACACCTAAAACAAACCACCCCAATGCTCCAGCCTTCGCATTTAAGGTGTTTATACACTTGATATACTGTACACATGAAGGAATGGATTCAGGCCTGAGTCTTATGTGCATTCTGTTTCTTTTTTGTTTTTAAGATGTCCATGACTTCTTGGTTGGTTAATCTGGTTTGAACATGCCAGACTTTGAAAGCTAACAAGGTTCCCGAGACCAGAAAATGAGTCCTGCTATTTCTTGCATAGCCAGAAGCAGAAAAGGAAAGTAATATTTCCCCCTGTGGTGTTCAGATGCAAGCACAAGGGACACATCCTGAGCCTTCTTTAAACTGGGAAGGCTACTAATGAAACCAGAACATATGTACTGTAGAATCAGAGATCCTTCTAAGGGGCTCACTTAGCCTTCTCACTTCGATGCTCTTCAGAGGTGGCTTTTCAATATGGCCAATGCATCTGTAATCAGAATACATTCAGAGTGTCCAGTCTGGGAAACAGTATTCTAGCTTTTCCAGTTAGTAAAAAAAGGTCACTCATTTTTTTTAATGAAGATTTTTTACTATGGAGTAAAGAAGCTGTCATGTATCTAAGATGCTTAAATCAAGTTTAGGTCTAGAGCCATGGTACCTATGGCACCTATGGAGAGAGAGCCATCTCTCTGGGCATGCCAGCCGTCACCCGTTGCTCTTCCGGGTTCCAGCCAGCAGGTCTTCATGCACGTGGGAGTGCTGGAAACTGGAAGAGCAGCCACCCGGTGTGCATGCATGTGCTGGGAAGACGATCTTCCGGTTACTGGCACACGCATGTGCACCGGCCATCTGGTCTTCCAGTTTCTGGCGAACATGCACATGCGAAGACCAGCTCACTGGTGCACTGGAAACCAGAAGATTGTCTTCCCAGCACGCGCATGCGCACCAGGCAGCTGCTCTTTTGGTTTCCAGCAGGGGTGCGTGCATGCACGCGCTCCCGTTTCGGCACTCGGTGCTGAAAAGGTTCGCCAACACTGGTCTAGAGTCTAGTTAAACTGGCCAAGTTGGGTGTCTGGCAATTTCTGCTAAGAAATTCTGGTCTAGCCAAGGAGTGTGACATCTTGGGTGCTGTTTCTGAATTGGCACAAGTACAAAAGGAAACCCATTGCACACAATTCAGGAATCTGAATGATAGCTACTAAACCCCTAGGAATTCCACTGAACAAGTAGCCAATAGGCTGTTCTAGGATCAAACTCAAATGGCTATTCAAATGGAGGACCAGAACACACTGTCCAGGTGATTGGCCCAAAGTCACCAAGCCAGCTTTCATGACTAAGATGGGACTAGAATTTCCTGTCTCTCAATTTCTTGCCAGGTGTCTTAATTACTGGATAAAAGACATGTATGAAGATATATAGTCTCCCTACATAACACAAAGTCCCTTTGTTATGGTTGAGACTATTATAACATATATTTTAATTATATTTAATTTGTATTTAATTTTTTATACAGGTAGTCCTTGAGTTACGACCACAATTGAGCCCAAAATATATGTTGCTAAGTGAAATATTTGTTATGAGAGTTTGCCCCATTTTATGACTTTCCTTGCCAGAGTTGTTAAGTGAATCATTGCATTTGTTAAGTTAGTCACACGGTTGTTTAAGAGAATCTGGATTCCCCATTGACTTTGCTTGTCAGAAGGTCGCAAAAGCTGATCACATGACCCCATGGCCCTGCAACCTTCAAATATGAACTAATTGCCAAACATCTTAATTTTGATAATGCAACCATAGAGATGCTCCAATGGTCATAAATGTGAAAAATGGTCATAAATCACTTTTTTCAGAACCTTGTAACCTTGAACGTCACTAAATGAACTGTTGTAAATCAAGGACTATCTGTATTTTATAATTTATGTATATTAATATATTGTATATAAGATAGACTACTCGCGAGACTACTGATGGATCATCTCCGTGTTCAGATCACAGGCTGGACTGAACCCCTACAACTCTCTATTGGAAGTATTTAGAAGCATATGCAGCTTTACAGTACTAAGCCTTTGCCAAAAGGAGCATTCTATTCATTTTGAACTCGACCTAAATCAAGGAAAACCAATCAATCCTGAAGTAAATAAAGATTGACTGCTCCCTTGAGGTGATGATCAGCAAGTAAAAACTCACATACTTCGGGCATTTGATGCAAAAATATTATGCTTGGCAAGACTGAGCAAAGTCATAGAACATGATAATGGATACGTTGGATGGAAGAGTTTACTAGAATGTGTCTGGAACAGCTATACGTTGCTACTAATGATAAGTTATGCATTTCTCCATAGAGTTTCTCCACAGAGTTTCTAAAAGCTTTAATAAAACAGCACAACAACAAAACATAATGAGAGGGAAAAAAAAGAAAGTACAATAATAGTAAAAATAAATGTAGGGATTGAATGAAAAGTGAAGCCTCTACCTTTACAACTTTAGTTTAAATAGAGGTAGTTTAGTACATGAATCAGGAAAACAATCTTTGAAATGAGCTCTTTGGTTATTTTTATTCATTTCTTCACATACTGTTATAATCACAATTTACTATACATTTGCCAATAATGGAAAAGCTTTTTAAACCATCATAAAGAACTCTACAGTTTGTCTGGAATGTAGCATTCAGTGTTGATACCAGATTTAAGGAAATCCGTGTGAATAACACTTATCTGCATCAGGGACGGGCTTCAAAACCCGTTTCTACGAGTTTGCTCACAGGCGCGGGCGCACTTGTGCACTTGCGCAATGCTTCTGCGCATGCACAGAAGCGCCTGGACGAGTGGGCAGAGCCTCCCGCCACTGCCGCTAGCAGCTGAACCGGTAGCAACCCACCACTGATCTGCATATATAAAACTATAGATACGTCCATTTCTTTTTAAGTGAACTAACATTTTGTATATGGGTCATAAGAATGAGCCCATATTTTGTCAGCACTAACAGTGTTTAGAGAAATTCCTTGCCTGACAATTGCTGGCAAATTTCAACTCTTCAGTGTTTTCATCTTGGCCATCAGCATGCAAGGAAGCCATTTTGAATAAACCTTCCAGAACAGCATTGGAGAACATCAATAACATGTATAGCTGTGAAATGCCAAAGTTGGAAGCAATTTCTCTTTGAACAATTGTCCTTAATCAGTACATCAACCTTTCTCCAGTGAAACTCATTGGTTGCTGTCATAGGTTGCCCACTTTGATCTTGATCACATGAAGCAACTCTTTCTGCTCTTCCCAATTAACCATCTTTACATTTTTTTGGCCCAGAAATGCACAATACTCTGGTGAATACAGTAAACAGCCTACAGTTTGTAATGAATTTCAACTGGGGAGATTCATTCAGCATTGACAAATCCAGCCCTGGCACAGTGCTTAAAGTGTGCAGACAAATACAGCAAGCTTCCATTTCATAAATAATAGCAAGGCAACCTTTCTTCAAGTCAAATTCCTGCCAGTTGAAGTGAAAAACATAAGTTAAAGAACACACAGAGAGCTTTTAGAGCTGTTGGTCACTTAAACCATTGGAGGCATTACCTTTCATTCAGCTCTTACATGTACAGGATTCCTTAGATAAATATATTCAAAATTATTTTGCACAATGGTATCAATAAAGGTTGACCTTACTTCATTGTCATTGTGTACACATAATACATGGCTGTAAGCTCCTCACTCATAAATCCTAATTAACATCAGTTCTTCCATCCTCTGTGTAATTGGGGTCATGTATTTGTCTTTCAAATATTGAAAGACTAATATGTTTGCAAAAGAAAGGGCATAGAGAATCCATTTCTTTTGTCCAGTTCATTTCTACCCAAAAGATTAAATCTTGTTTCAAAGTCAAATTAATAGACACAATTACTTCTTCCCATAACATAAGAACTGTAGAACATAACAAAAACATGTTTTAATTGTTCCCACTGCATCTTCAGCAACATAATGATTTACTCAGTTACTCATTTCTCATTTACTCTATGAAAGCAATCAAGTCCAATACATTCAATTTCTTTTGTTGTTCAACAAGCTGTGCTCTAAAGTCTACTGCAATGTTTACTACTGACGTTAAGACTCCTATTATTTAGATAAAATGATAGTCTGAATGGAGTAAGGTTTTTGTCTCTGTTCTACCAGGAGCTGAACTCAGCTTGACGGGGATACCCAAGGAATAAAATTTATCATCAGAGAAAAATGGAGGTAGAAGAAGTTGTGAATGCGCCAACACTGCAAATTTTTAAGAAGATGTTGGATAACCATTTGTCTGAAGTGGTGTAGGGTTTCCTGCCTGGGCAGGGGGTTGGACTAGAAGACCTCCAAGGTCCCTTGCAACTCTGTTATTCTATTCTATTCTATTCTATTCTATTCTATTCTATTCTATTCTATTCTATTCTATTCTATTCTATTCTATTCTATTCCATTCCATTCCATTCCATTCTATTCTAAAAAGAAGCTCTGGGCCAAAATGGTTAGAGGACAGGGGGCATCCAACTTTCCAACCTTTTACTTCTCCTCTAAAAATGATCTCCATCCTGAGAATAATCTTAGACAAGGAATATTAAATTAGATTGAAATGTTGGGCTGTTACAAAAACAACAACCCTGTTGGATGGTTTCAAAATCCTATCAAGTCCTAATCGGAACATTGAGACCCCAAGCTTTACTCTTTGTCCAGGAACTGATATTTAATAATATTAGTTATTATTTAATGATTAAATATTAAATATTATGTAATAATAATAATATACTATTTTGAAACACTGTCTAGTACCAAGCAGCTAGAAACAGACTGCACTAATTTACACTACAGGTTCATCTCCATCCATCCGGTGTTCAACAAGGTAAGGATAGCATGCAGTCCAGGGGTGGGTTCTAAAATTTTTTACTACCGGTTCTGTGGGCGTGGCTTATTTTGTGGGCATGGTTTGATGGTCATGTGACAATTCTTTAGGATTTATCAGAGGTACTGGTCTACCAGGCTTTTAACTGCTTGCAGAGCTGTACCGGTCTACCCATTTGTTCTTGGAGCGTTCCGGTGTACCCATTTGTTTTTGGAGGCACCGGTCTACCACCACACTGCCTTTTAACACTGATCAGCTGCAGCAGCAGCATACTTTATTGCTGTCATAGACCAAAAAAAACCAAAACATCCAGGACACATAGCTGGCACATGACCAGACTGAAGTGCAGTACGGCAACAAGATCAGTGGTGGAAACCACTCCGTCAGACTCACAGTTCATGTATTTTAAATTTTTAGCTCCAATCTATATGGACTATAGTCAATTAAAATTGTACATAGGTAGAAAATACTATATTGCAATTTGCATAAAATCCACACATCGGCACTTTATACAACCACCAGCTAACTCAACCGCTAGCGATCAATAAAGCTAACCTCAGTCAGTGGGTCCAGCCCATCCCTTCCCCCGGCTCTTGCATCCCAAGACTGCAGCAAAATTTTTTGCTACCTTTAGTGTAATCTTAGAATCAGTATCTTGGAGTAAGAAACGAAGACTAAGATTTTCAGATAATCCAGGAAATCTTTGGCAAATGGGAGAGATAAATTCTGACCTTACCTCCCGATAATGGGGGCATGTAAATACAATGTGAGCCAACGATTCTGGAGATCGGCCATCACATGAACAGTGGGTGGATTTCACCCCCCCGAGCACCTGCTATCTAGGACATTCGAGGGGATCACATTAAAACGTACCTTTAAAAAGGCCAACCTATATTTAACAAAGGATAGCGTCGAGAGATATTTGGGGGGGGTGCATTCGGGGAATAATACCAAGAGAAAATGGAGAACATACTCCCGCACCAAGTGCCAGATTCTGTTGTCTTTCAATATTATCCAATTGCTGAAATATCAGCGATTTGGCTGCATCTGGGCCAAGCATAAGGGCTTCAATAGGGGGAATACCTTTCTTCATAAATTTGGTGTGAATATTGCGAGCCCAAGGACTGTGGAAGTCGTCCCGCCATAAGCACTGGCCTAAATAGTTGTCTGAAAGTCTGACCCACAGGGTCAGCCAGTAACCAATAGCACACTTCCACAGAACAGTAGCGAAAGATGGTATGCCCAGTTCCAAGCGGATTGACTGATCAGCTGTAGGGCAGCCCTTTGAAACCCTGAGTTTAAACAGTTTTTTTTCTTCTAGCCGATCAGCTGGGACTCGGGAGGCAGCGAATAGATTGGGGGCGGAGCCAAATAAAAGGTAAAAATAACGCGGGGGCGAGCAGCTCCCAAACAAAGAGAACCGGTTCGGTGACGTCATATTGTCACCGCTACCGGCTTGGCCGAACCATGCTGAACCGGGAGGAACCCATCACTGATGCAGTCTCTTGATCAACTACAGCCATAAGTATCATCTCTTTTCTCCTGTGACCTGCATATCTTTCTTCTCTTTCCACATGATGCAGGTCCATGTATGTGTGTGCACTTTCTTCCTAGGTAGTCTACTCAGGGTATATGTACATCTAAATAGATAAATATTGTCTGTTTCTATGTAGGTCTGCATTGTCATATTTTTATTACATGCTGCATGAACCTAAGTTTGTATGTGCCTACTTTTTCCCAGGGATTGTGCTAGTGTTTTGCTTGTGGGTCGGTATGTACACACCTCATGGTGTTAATGTGTGTCTTTATACATGTTGTGGTCCACCAGCAGCCTGAGGAGCTGGCAGTGGAGTCAGACAGCGATGAGGCTGAGGAAGAACATGGGCCAGTCCTGGAGACTGGGGAAGGCCCAAATGAGGGCTCTGCGTCGGAGGCAGAGATGGAGCCAGGGCCATTGGGGAGTGATACGCGGACTTCGGAGACTCCAGAGCAGGGGTGAAATGTAAAATTTGTTACTACCGGTTCTGTGGGTGTGGCTTGGTGTGGGGGTAATGCAACTGGGTGGATGTGGCCAACTTTTTTTAAAAAAAACTTTTCAAAGCATTTTTTCTGCAAATGCAAAAAAATGCTTTGAAAAGTCTCTGCCGATCAGGCAACACAGCTGGGATCGTCAGAGCCTTTTCAAAGCATTTTTTTTAACCACCTCTTCCCTGGAAGAGGTTGCAGAAAAAAATGCTTTAAAAGTCTCTGTGATGATCCCAGCTGAGTTGCCTGATCGTCAGAGAGACTTTTAAAGCATTTTTTTTCTGCAACCTCTTCCGGGGAAGAGGTGGTTAAAAAATGCTTTGAAAAGGCTCTGATGATCCCAGCTGAGCTGTGCGATCATCAGAGGCTTTTTTTTTTTTACTTTTAAAAGCATTTTTTCGGTGGAAGTAGAAAAAATGCTTTTAAAAGTAAAAAAAAAAAGCCTCTGATGATCATGCGGCTCAGCTGGGCATGGTGGTGGTGGGGGGAATGCAGGGATTTTTGCTACCGGTTCTCCGAACCACCTGTCGCCATTGCTATCGGATCGGGCGATCCGGTCCGAACCGGGAGCATTTCATCCCTGCCCCAGAGGCTGACAGTAGAGAGGCAGAGGAACAGGAGGAGCCTGTTCCTAGTGCATGTATGAGAAGAGCTGCCAGAAGGCAGGAGCAGCTAAAGCAGAGAGGACGACTCAGGAGTAGGGCCAAGAGATGATTGGTCCAGTGGTGAAATCTAAAATTTGTTACTGCTGGTTCTGAGGGCATGGCTTAGTGGGGGGGTAATGTGACTGGGTGGGCGTGGCCAATTTTTTTTTACTTTTAAAACCATTTTTTACATGTAAAACCATGTAAAAATTGCTTTCAAAAGGCTCTGACGATCCCAGCTGAGTTGCCTGATTGTCAGAGGGTTTTTAAAAAATCCTCTGCCGATCAGGCAACTCAACTGAGATCGTCAGAGCTTGGATCGTCAGAGCCATTTAAAAGAAAAAACTGTAGCCATCCATGATTTTATTCATGTTTAACTTGCTTGCTTTTATTTCTTGTACTTTTTTGTGTATGGCTTAAATTGTAAACCTGGACTCCTCTTTTCAAACAGAAATGCAGCATATGAATCAATTTTTTAAAAAAACAACAACCCCTATGATTAATTTTATGTTGTGGTTGGACAAACAATAGTAATATAAGACGATTTATCTTAAATATTGCAGTATTGGCAGACTATCTTAACCAGACAATGCTCAGGAGGAATTCTGACGGAATTGTTCGTGAAGAGCAGATTTCACAGTGAATACAAGGCAATTAAATAAAACGTATTTTCTGCAATTAGGAATGGATTCCCAGGTTTTTCCCAAGAAAGAGGCTTGGTTCTCATAAGCAGAGTAAACAATGTGGCTCCAGGGCAACCGACAGCCCTTGAAAACCTTCCAAAAATCAGGGTGCAGCCCCCAAATCTTCCCAAAGTTGTTAGCAACTTGTAGTTTTAATGTGACAGAAATGGAAAATGATTAAATAGATGACTGGAAAGTAATCATATACTTACATACCCATCATGCTATTCCCTAATGGGTTAAACTGTGCTCTGCAAAGTACAGAAAATAAATATGAAATAGTAAGACAAGGACATTACGGGATGAGTAAGCCAAAGAAAAGGATATAACAGTTGATTCTAGTTTATACTAATACCATTTGCTAGGCCTCTCCATAGCTTTCTCCCCTTGCAAAGCAACCCTGGCTCTACCATTCCGTTTCTTACGTTGCCTTTTCTTCTTCAAGCTTATCATATCTCTCATTTGGTGGATCTCATTAACTTTTTCAAACCATGTTAATCCTGCTAGGCAGTCCAGACAAGAAGCACAATCTGGTTTACTAGCTCTTTACTGTGCATTCTTTTTTTACATATGGGGCCAGGCTACCTACCAAATCATCTTTGTTCCATTACATTGATCCACCCAACTTGGTCAGGCAGGGAAGGTATGTTGCAGACCCTGCTAAAGAACTCCGACTGGCAGGATTCAAGAAAAGAGCCTTGTCTACCGTTGCCCCCACTTTGCAGAATGCACCCCCCCCCGAGGTAAGTCAGCCTCCACTCTCTTGGCCTTCTGAAAAGGAATCAAAACATGGCTCTCAGGCCTTGCATGGGGAGCCCAGAGGAGCATACAGTCATAGGGCTGGCTGGTGCCCTGGGAGTCCTCACCATGCCTTTTAATTAATTTTAACAATGTCTAATCATTCTGGACTCTTTCTAACTTTATTTAATTTTTATATACTGTTTTTATATTTTAACATTTTATTATATACTGCCCAGAGTCCCTCTCTGAGGGAGATGCACTGTTCAAAAATATGTTGAATAAATAAATAATCTGTTTTGTAATTCAGTACTCATTTATTCTCTCTCTCTCTCTGTGAGTGTGTGTGTGTGTGTGTGTATAAGAGAGAGAGAGAGAGAGAGAGAGAGAGAGAGAGAGAGAGAGAGAGAGAGAGAGAGACTATATGGCTTAGTGAAGCAAGTACCAGTACTAGTAGTTCTACATTTCTTCTTCCTTTTTTAACCTCCATGTATGTGTAGCATCTGGAGAAGTGGTGGGTTGCTCCTGGTTCTGTCTGGTTCTTTAGAACTGGTAGTAAAAGTGGCGGGAGGCTCTGCCCACCCGCCCGGGTGTCATAATTGACAATCTGCATGCGCTCCCATTGCGAACCGGTAGTAAAGGTAAGTAGAACCACTCCTGATCTGGAACACATTTCTCCGCTATATCTCCTTTGTGAAGTCCAAGGTGGCTGCTTCTCCCTGACCCATCAGTCCAACTTGTTTTCCATCTTTCAGTGCAAGTGACCTGGTTTGGATGATATATTATATGGTCACCCTATTTCAATATGATCCAACCAACATTATTCTTTGGTAACAGTAATTGAGTTTTTATACCTTATTCATGCTTATCTACTACCACTCATTCTTGAATCTCATTTTACTAGACACATTGCTTAAGTTCCCCTTTTCTATGGCATACCATTTTTATTGACTTATCCTACTTCCATAACTTCTATTGACCTATCTTACTTCCTATCTTCTAGTCCAACTTCTTGCTCAGGGCAAGAGATCTTATACCATCCTGGTGATATGGTTGTCCAGTCTATTTTTGAACACCTCCAGTGATGGAGCGCCCCCAACTCCAGGAGGCAAGCAGTTTCATTAATTAACACACACACACACACACACACACACACACGCACACACACACCATATACATTATCATATAATTAACATAAATATAAAATTGGGGAGAAAGAAGAAAACTGGATAGAAAGATCTGGAAGGCTTCATTTGATTGTAGATGAGAGATTTTCCAATTTCCACGAGTTTTCTATAGCTAAAGTCATAAAATAATTCTGGGGTTGAATAATGCAGAATTCAGTAACTTGCCAGGTTCATAACTAATGACTTTACTGAATATTTTAAGGCTTTATATACCTTATAAGCATAGAAAGAAGCAACAAGCATGCTATCCATTAATGAAATAGGAAATGGAAATAAAATAGACAAAGGAAAAATATTCTATGTATTTTGTTAGCCATTTAAGAGGCACCTTTATGATGGTTTTCAATTTTTATGTACACTTTGATGTGTATACGGAGCATTCTTTTAACTGACTGATCTTCTCAAGAAGATAAATCAGATACATTTTACACACATCTGATTTTATTAAAAGGACTTCACCAGAACCTATCTTTGTTCACAAAGGATGTAAGTTTAACTTTTCCCCTCTTCTTAAAAAACAGAAAGAAAATCACCTGATACCAATTAGAATTCCTTTACTGCTAAGCTGATTTATAGTACTGTAATACAGCACTGAAAATATGAAAGCAGAGAAGCAATATTTCAAATTCAGCATAAAATCAACAATAAAAATGTATATTTATAACCTGAAAAGTATGATTTCATCTTGGAGAATTACCAAGCTAATAACTGTAATAAGCAAGATTTTTTGGTTGTCCCATATTGCATCTATTAAACACTTCAAGTGGAGTGGGAATAAATCAAATCACAAAATTATTTCTGGATATTCAGACATATTTTTAAATATTGTAAAAATGTGAATGACTATCACAACTGGTTATCATTTGTTCATATATTTCAAGCAGGTTTGAATCATGAGCTTCGTTGTTACATCTTCCAAACTGCTGGATGGATGCCTATAAGTCTGAAAAGAAATTTCATTAAATAAAGATTTACTAGCCTTAAAAAATAAATAAAAAAAACCCAACCAAAATATGTGGGATAATGTGGATTCTAAACACTACCAAGGAAACATGTTAGATGCAGAAATGATGTTTAGGAGAAACAAAATGGTTACTAAAAATGGCTGAAACCCAACATCCTTAAAACAAAATGATTTCAAGCTGACCTCTTCTACATCAATTATTTGATTCATAGTTTTATTCTACTGCCAGGATCAGCTCTAAACATGTGTCAAGGAAACTGTTCCCTGTGGCATCAAAACTCTCTCTTATTCTTCTCTAATCAAACTTCACCTAATAGTCCAGAGGGCCCATAACCTTCTGGAGAAGATTTGCAGAGATCTCAAGGGAGCAGAAGAAAAAAGAGAAAGTGGCAAATAATCTATTCCCGCTCTTCCAGAAAATTACAATTGGATGAAAAAATTCCACTGACAGTTTTTATTAGCAGATTTATTTAGCCCCAGTTCCAATTAATTAAACCCTAATGTGGTGAAATGAAAATGCTTTAAACCAGGCATGTCCAAACTGCAATCCATGGGCCGCATGTGGCCCTGGACAGCTGATAATGTGGCCCCACAAGATCCCAAACTTTTAATATTATTACATGATTTATACTCATTAACTGTATGATATATTTTATTTGTGGTCCAAGACAATTCCTCTTCACTCAATGTGGCCCTTGCAAGTCAAAAGGCTGGACAACCGTACATTAAACAAAGGAAGGGCAGGTTCCCAGGAAATTTATAAAACAATCTCTGGATGCCCCTAAACTCACAAAGGACTGAGAGAAACATTGGCCTCTTTCCATAATATTGGTAATCAAAGTCAACTATTCAAATGGCTTGGGTTCAGGAATGACAAAAAAAGCTATATTCATAATGTATACTAAATGTAGGAAATTTAATTTACAGAGATGTGAGGGCTACCAATTTAGGCAGCCATTAAAAGGGATGGCAAATTCCTGGAGAATAGGTCTGTGATATTCACCACAATGGTTCACTTGAACTGGATGGTAGAAATGGGGAATCTGCTGTCTTCAAAGAACGTTGACTTCTATTGTCCAGCATACTTTCTCATTGTTAAGTTGCTTGAGGAGTTGCCTAGGTTTATCAAAAGTTGAAGGATCATAGGTTCCTGCCTTTATCATGCAGAAGCTCAGTGATGAAAACTTCAAGTACCATGATGGCAAAAAAAGGAAAGGAAAAACAAAAGGAAAAAGTCTGGAAACTTTCCAGTAGCTTATCAAATCCTGCGTTATAAAATAAGAACATCAATTTTCCCATCAATATAGTCTCATTGGTACATTTCCCTCCTTGTTTGTACATACTACTGGCTTTTTTTCCTGCAGAAATATTGGCTGTTTTCACAAAACTCATTTAACTGGATCAAGTAGAAGGGAGAAGCATGTTTTGTGAACATGATAATTGGTCCTTAGATGAGTGAGTACAGTTTCCTTTGATCTATAGTGTTAGACAAACAGAAATGAACAGAGAATTAAGTTTCTCTTCCAGCTGGCAGGAGAGAGATGATTGTCTAGAGCAGTCTCTCCAAAATAGGACTTCTCTAGGAATTCCCTGACTTTTCTTCTCTCTGATTAGTGGGATGTACCCAGGGATAACAGGCATTGCCCAACTGTGTTCTTAGTTATTGCTATTGTTAGTGAGGTATCTTTATTTTGTTCATCGACTAGAATCATATACAGTAGAAACTCTGGTCATGACCATAATTCATTTCATAACTTTGGTCGCAACCTGATTTGGTCATGACCCGAACCTAATTTTGGAAATTTGGTGCTTACATAAAAAAAAAAAAAAGAGGGAGGGGAGAAAATCAGCCATGAAAAAAAAAAATGTGAAATTTTTGGTCGGAACCTGATTTGGTCGTGCTCAGAAGTGTTTGTGACCAGAGATTTTACTATAGCATTAAGTAATGACATTGATAAGCATTCCATGGTGTCAGCCTGACCTAAAAACTGTAGGAAACTAACTAAAATTTGGAATTATGAATACAGATAATAAAAATCAAAACCCCACTAAAATATTAAGATTATGGAAAGTATGGGGCAACACAGTGCAGTATAAAAGCGTGTGATTTAAAACAATGGCTAACTGTATGAATTTTGACATCTTCTAGAAGTGAGAAAAAAAATTAAACACTTGAGATTCTAAAACGCTTGAGATACTAATTCACATTCAGCTACATGCCTTCAACATGTCTAGATAACCTGCATATAGATGGAGTCTCTGTGTGTAAAATGAAATTCATTGCAGTAATGAATCTCGGGTGCTTATCAGGGGTGGGTTCTAAATTTTTTTACTACCGGTTCTGTGGGTGTGGCTTATTTTGTGGGTGTGGCTTGGGGATCATGTGAGTAGGTGGGCGTGGCTACTGGTCAGAGTCATTTCTGGAAGGTCCTCGCACTTACAACCAGTTCTCGCACTTACGACCCGACTCATTTGTTTGCTTTTAACACTGATCAGCTGTAGAATGGCCCTTTGAAGTCCCGCGGCAAGAGTTTAAACAGTTTTTTTCCCTCTAGTCATCAGCTGGGACTCAGGAGGCAGCAATAGATTGGGGGTGGGACCAAATAAAAGGTAAGAATAACGTGGGGGGGGGGTGGGGGGGTGGGAGGGGGGAGAACCGGTTCGGTGACGTCATATCGTCACAGCTATCGGCTCGGCCAAACTGGACCGAACCGGGAGGAACCCACCACTGGTGCTTATTGATGTAGTGTAACTTGTCTCTAGCAATAAGCACCTGGTGTCTTCTAAGAACAAGTGGTTTCATAGCTGTTTGGTTTGGTTTTACTTAGTAACATGTGGTTGGTTCAATTAAAAACATGACTTCAGGGCATGCTGGGACTTTTTTCGGAGGGCAGCTGACCATTACTGACCACTGATGCTAGTGTGGCTAGAATGTAAGGTCCCAGGAGATGATAGTCATCAAAGTGAGGGAAGAGGACAGAAAGATCCAATAAGATGTCAGACAGATCTACCGGGCTAAGACTAAATGTGGAATTTATACCAATAGAAATTACATGGTGGTCTATGTTTCATTTCTCAGATAATTGCTTTTCAAGTTTGATACACGTATTACAATATTTTTGACAAATCTTGCTAATGTCCTCTAAGAAAGAAAGAAAGAAAGAAAGAAAGAAAATCAACATTCATTGCTGCTCCTCTGTTTTTTCTGACCATGTTGTAATACTTGAAGCTAAGCTATCGCTTGCATGGGGAAGAGTTCAACAAATTGCAATTTAAAACAACTGGAAGAGCTTGTTGTTTAAAATGTCGCCTGCTTCTGTTTTATTGCCTAATAGATTTGAGGTTTTCCTCTATAGAAGCCTACAGCCATTTGTACCAAATGTTTCACATTATTCAGTGTGAAAAGCCTCCTATTCTTTCAGATTTTTACAAGTGTATACTTCCACGGAAACCTGATATTTCATATTTCATTCTACTTTGTGAATGTCATTGTGAAGGAGGCTGGTTCACATGCAACCCGCCCAGTCTGCCTTTGATCAGCTTGACCGCAGCTAATTGTAAATGGAGAACAAATGAAAGAAATATTTATAAATTTCATGGGAATTCAGGCAGGGCCTAAGCCTTTGCTAATACCTCCATTCACAGAAAATATTTGTTGAATAGCTTTAGTCTACTGTGTATTTATACAGTGTTAGATTGAGCTTGTTCAGAGAAGATACACAAGGTTAGTATTATAAAGAGCCTGAACTTACTTTTTTCTTTCTTTCTTTCTTTCTTTCTTTCTTTCTTTCTTTCTTTCTTTCTTTCTTTCTTTCTTTCTTTCTTTCTTTCTTTTTCTTTCTTTCTTTCTTTCTTTCTTTCTCTCTCTCTCTTTCTCTCTCTCTCTCTTTCTCTCTCCCCTGCTCCCCTGCTCCTCTTCTCTCGTTCCTTCCTTCCATTATACTTTGCCTTCTACTTCACAGAACATGTTCATTGAGAAAAGAGTAACACCATAGTTGTTAGACTCCAAGGAATACAGCTGTATGGAAGACATGTGAGAGACAGGAGGAACCCACCGTAAAATCTAAAACAAATTTCAAAAGGCAAAACTGAGTTGGGAAAAATCAAAATGAAAATGTTAAAGATTTGTCCAAAATAAAGTCATAAAAACTTTGAGCCAAGGGAAACAGCTGCTGGTTCATGCACACTAAATCTCGAGAGAGACAACACCGCAAAACATTTAATACCATGAAACAAACCAGCACTTGCTGGCAATATACACATCCCCTTGGACTGCGGATCCTCTCACATTATGCCTTTTTTATGTTCAATTTTACAACTTTACAACTGAAGCTAAGTCCCACAGCCTGAAACTATTTCCTCAGTTGCTTCTGAGAACTATTTTGTCTAGAGAGCCAAATTAATGCAGTGTTGTTATACTCTCTAATCATAGTAATATCTTTGCATTGTGCTTGTTGTTTCTGCTGTCAACAACAACTCTGTAACTCTGTGTGAAAATGGCTATGAAAGCTTACTGGGGTTTGTGCTTGGAGTTTCACCCAAGGAAACATTGTCCAATGTGTTCTTTGTGTGGTAAAAAAAAAAAAAGCGGCCCTGCACCTGTGGGAAAATACTACCATAAGAAGAAAAAGAAAGGGGAAAAACCCTCTGCATCTTATGTTATTCCCTGAAAATAGATTATGCTACAGGAGCAGTGGATTTCAACGGGATTCACATCATCTACTGAAAATATAATGAACCAAGATAATCTCATTATTTTACTTGGTCAATAAAAAATAACGCAAATCTCATATAATCAAGGTAAATATTATTAATATGTTTGGAGGTTTTTTTAGGAGGGATTTTTTTTGAGTCAATGTCGATTGCCTGTACAAGTCTCTGCAATTTTATTGGCAAGATTTCAGAAGTGGTTTGCCATTCCCTTCTTCCTAGGGTTGAGGGAGAGTGATTGGCCCAAGGTCACTCTCCTAGCTTTGTGTCTAAGTCAAGATCCAGATACGCAGTCTCCCGGTGTCTAGCTTGATGCCTTAACCACTACACCAAACTGGCTTTCTAACAATATGTTTAATATTTATTTTATTTTATTTTTATTTTATTTCAAATTTATATACTGCCCTTCTCCCTGAGGACTCAGGGTGGTGTACAGCCAGATAAAAACATATAACACAAACATTAAAAACAATTAAAAGAAATATATCTGTTTGGCCCCAAATTTAAAAAGACAAAACCAATTAAAATTATTAAAAGAATTTGTTAAGCCAGGCTGGCTTGCTGAAATAAGAAAGTTTTAAGGGCGCGGCGGAAGGCACCGAGGTCTTGGATTCTCCTTATCTCTGAGGGCAGCTGATTCCAGAGGGTAGGTGCCCCCACAGAGAAGGCCCTCCCCCTGGGGGTCACCAGCCTACATTGTTTGGCTGATGGCACCCCGAGGAGGCCCTCTCTGTGGGAGCGTACGGGTCGATGGGAGGTCGTCGGTGGCAGCAGGCAGTCTCGAAGGTAACTAGGTCCTATGCCATGGAGCGCTTTAAAGGTGGTAACCAACACCTTGAAGCGCACCCGGAAGACCACTGGGAGCCAGTGCAGCTTACGCAGGAGTGGTAATAATGTGTTTGTAAACAAATAAGTTCCTTTAATAAATGTAGTGAGCAGTATACAACTACATTTTGTGGCTATTACATAGCATTCTCCTTTGACCAAGTCAGGATTCTCATGGTGATGTGGAATTCTCACAGTGGGAAAGTGTTCATGCAAATACAATCAGGTTACCTATGGTGGGCACTGACTTTTAAAGGGGAGAGAATTAATGATACCTACCCACGATAGGAGATTGGATAAAGTGAGTATGGGAAGAAAGAAGAGTGAGGAAGAAGTGTGTGAGCTCATAACCACTGCCAGACAACACTGCCTTGCCACTGGGACCTAGAAGGGGCATCCACAAATGATGTCACATCATAATTACATGCACAAATAATAAAGAGCCTGTTGGAAGAAATGTCCATCTGGGTTCAGTTCCAAGTGGGGAAAAAGACACTGGATTCATGGAAGTTGCTTGGAAAGAAGGTTTATTGATGAACAGGATCACATGGCTTGACATCCTGGGCAAAAAAAGACAGAGATGCTGAGAGTGCCTGGGTTTTATGCCCTCTGTTGGCTTTGAATTTGAGCTTGTGTTCTGATTGGTTGTCAAATTCCCATGAGGCCATGCAGGGGTAACTTTGTAGGTTTTCTTTTGAGTCCCAGGCTTGGTTGACTCTTGCTGGGTGATGATGCAATGAAAGGGCTTTGGGCAAGTCCTATTATGGCTCTGCCTGAAGGAGGTAGATCTTTGTTATGTAGAATAGACTGGCCCAGGCTTCAATGGCCCATTGACAAAGGTGGGGGGCTGAGTTTCTGCCTCCCTTTTAGGGGAAATATTTTGCCCTTTTAATATTTCCTAAAATATCTCATTTTCCTAGGGGAGGGGTGGGTGCTAACTTCCTACAAGCCTATGCAAAACTCAAATTCACAGACTTGTCCATGCCTCTTATTAAGTGGCCAGGAGCTTTCCATTTTATGTGCTCAGTCTGTGACTTAATCTTACATATAAACAAGAAATCACAGTAGAAGATAGAACCATATGTTATCTGTAAAGTTACAAAATTTAGGTAGGGAAAAAATCTATTGGCCACTGGAAGGAAGCAGAGAGAGCTAGTTAAACATGAAGTTAGCCTTAATCAACAAAGAAGTGAGCTTTGTGGGCTAGTTAACTAGAGTTTTGTTGTGCTAGGACGTTGCTCAGTACTTATTTTATTTCTGGGTCTGCTTGTCATTGTACAAAATTAAGAGACCTGTTTACTAAATATCATTGTTTTTTAGTAAAGACTTTTAGAATATTTTATGAAAGGCTTTTAGAATATTTTTTAAAAAAATATAAACTTATTATCCTTATTACTGTTTCTACTGACAAGGGTAATTTAGTTCCAATAGAAGCGAATATTTGTATCTCATGGTTGAACTGTGGGGTCCTTGGGGTTCTCTGAGCTTGGTTGTTTTCCTTACTTAACTAGGTAACATCATTAGTGCTAGTTACCTAGTTGGGTAATGAAACGTCTGCAAGAAATTAACCAAGATCAGACAGCACTAAGGACCCCATAATTTTATTCTATTAGATCTGCCCTATGAAAATCTGGATTACCATTAAAAAGAGTTTTCTGTATCTCTTTGCTTTTATCTGGTGCTTATCCAGATTTTTACAGTCCTATATTTTTTATGTGAAAGGGGAAGATAGTTTACTGTTGGATTTTTGGGGATATATGGGAAGTTAGATCCTGAAAACAACCAAATATGTGATGTTTATCTATAAATAACAACTGAACTTGCTTTCAACAATAGAAGAATGTTTCTCATCCTCCAGAAAGACCATGATAATAATGGGAACTCATTTTTGTTAACTGTAGAAAAGTGGAATGGATAAATAAATAAATAAACTTGGATAATGTATTGAACTGAGTCAGAGAACTTTGCCTCGGAGTGGTAATTGGAGTGTTATTTATCTGTCTGGACTTTGCAAAGAATTTGTCTGGGCTTGTCACAAACACAGTAACTAAAACTCTTACTTAGCCTGTAATGTGAGCTATGAAAATTGTGTTACATTTAAGTGGTTTGAAAGCCATGGGCTTTTAACCACAATTGCAGAATGAAAGAAAAAGTAGTAAAGGAATATAGCTTGCAAATCACTTTTATGGAAGTTGCTGAGGCAACAGAATCAAATACCCAAAAAGGATTTTCAAACAGATTAATTTAGAAATACTCATCCATTCAGACTCTACTTAATGCAGATCTATGCACTCTTATCCAGAAGCCAGTATTATGGAAGAAAATTCAATTTATTTCTTCAACATTTATAGGATTGAATTACAATTGCTAAAAAGTGTCTCTATGGAATCGGGAACAGTTGATTGAATTCATCCTATGATAATTAATGGTGCAAACAAAGAAATAATGGACTTCATTTTCCCCAATTTATTTTACAGTCTTTGAGTGATTCAAGATGGAGAAAATGAGGCCATGACATCCCTGCAATCCTTGTTCTGGTAACCATGAGCTACAATCTTAAAAAAAGACAATCTCAGTTGCTATTTATATACAACAGGGTCTCCCAACCTTGGCAACTTTAAGACATGTGGACTTCAACTCCCAGAATTCCTCAGTCAACATGTTTCAGCTTCTGGGAATTGAAACTCAGTAGTACTACAGGTGGTACTCCCAACTCTTTAATGCAATTTCAGATTTGTTGTTACATCAGTAATGACACAGAAAGATTGTATGAACAATGGAGGTAACAGCAACAATGAGATGATTCAATATGGAAACAGCAAGAGGAACAGACAATTATACTTCCTTAATTATGATAGAATATTATAATAAAATTATTATTAAGTAAGAATAACAGATTAACAGAGTTGGAAGGAACCTTGTAGGTCATTTAGTCCAACCCCCTGCCCAAGCATTTTTTTCCCAATGTTCTGAAAACCTCTTCAATCTTCTAGAACATTGCAAGATTGCTGCATCTTTTTATATTGCAAAAGTGGAGTTCTTCTGCTGGACAAAAAGTTTCTAGTGGAGGAAAGTAATTTTTCTGTTCACTGGTGGAAAAATCGGGATCCAATCCAGGCATACACAAGATTGTGTCCCATTTTCTTAATCATGCAGAAGATAAAAGGATATCTAGATGGCTTTTTGCTCTAAATTCAGTTGATCTGGCAATTGCTCCTTAAAACTGTATGAAACCAGAATGATTTAATATGCTGAATAATATCTAATCTAATCTAATCTAATCTAATCTAATCTAATCTAATCTAATCTAATCTAATCACACAAGACATATTCATCAGTTATATATTCCCCTTTGAGTTAAACAAAGCAGGCAACGTTTAGCAAAAGAATAAGAAATAACAAGAAAAAAAAATTACAGCAGATAAAAGGAAACAAAATTTAATGAAATCATCATAATCTCTCGCTATCTTTGTATCCTTGTAAACTATTCTTATTTTAAATATATCCATACATCAATTCATAATTGACTTTTGTTTTTTAAATGTCTTTCTTTCTAAGGGCTACAGTACAACTTTCCAGTGTGCTGCTTAAGTGGTTACGAACACGACCCTGTTCGTCTGTCAAGACGTACTGTAAATTTATTTTTGTGCTGAGGCTGAAGCAAACATTTAAACTGGTTAGAAAAATTTTGGGAGATGGAAAGATTGGTTGATTTGAGATGCTCATGGGAGGCTAGCCCTTCCTGTCTTGTGGTCTTGCCTGATCCAGTTCAGGCCAGACAGTGGATGCAAAAGTCCTTGCTAAACCTTTTCAGTGCCTGTGTGAAGACTTGAACGTGGGGCCCTCTGCATCCAGAATAGAGATTCTTATCATTGAACTATGCTCCTTCCCCTATGGAAGAGAATTTCAACAGGTGCAGCTTTTCTCTTCTATATATATAGATCAGATTAGATTTTCTCTTTGTATAAGAGCAGATTTATTTATGGAAGGCCCAAAGAAGTTGTTTCAGGAAGCAAATGGATTGAAACAGCACCTTTAGTACAACCAAGACCTGGATGACTGAGAATCTCCGTAGACATATTTATGGAAGGGTAGTAAAACAAGTAATGAAATAATATATATCATTTATGTTAGTTTATTACTTGTTTTACTGCCTTTCCATAAATAAAGCCATTCTTATACAAAGAGAAAATCTAATCTGATCCATAATTAAACAGGTCTTTAAGTTTTGGAAAGCTAGTTTGTATTTCCTAATAATTTAGTTTAGTTTAGTTTAGTTTAGTTTAGTTTAGTTTATTGGATTTATATACCGCCCTACTCCCGAAGGACTCAGGGCGGTGAACAGCCACAAAGTAAAATACATATATACAAAATTTAAAAGCTGAATAAAACCGAATTAAACAGTTTGGCCCCAGACAGAATTAAAACACCCCAATAATTTAAAAACAAATTAAAATTTACATTTTAAAAGGAAAAGGGGAGAAAATGAAGATTAGGCCAGGCCAGCTTGATGGAATAAAAAGGACTTGAGGGCGCGGTGGAAGGTGCGTAGGTCCGGGATCCTCCGTATCTCGGGGGGAGCTCGTTCTAGATAGTAGGTCCCCCACAGAGAAGGCCCTCCCCCTAGGAGCCGCCAGTCAACACTGTTTGGCCGACGGCACCTGGAGGAGCCCCTCTCTATGAGAGTGTACCGGTCGGTGGGAGGCTATTGGTGGTAGCAAGCGGTCCCGTAAGTAACCAGGTCCTAAACCATGGAGTGCTCTAAAGGTGGTAACCAAAACCTTGAAGCACACCTGGAAGACCACCGGGAGCCAGTGCAGCTCGCGCAGGAGAGGTGTCGCTCCCATAACCACCTGTGCAGCCGCATTCTGCGCCAGTTGGAGCCTCCGGGTGCTCCTCAAGGGGAGCCCCATGTAGAGAGCATTACAATAGTCCAGGCAGGAGGTGACGAGGGCATGAGTGACTGTGTGTAAGGAATCCCGATCCAGAAAGGGACGCAACTGGTGGATCAGGCGAACCTGATGAAAAATCCTCCCGGCCATGGCCGTCAAGTGCTCTTCTAAAGACAGCCATGAATCCAGGAGGACGCCCAAGTTGCGGGCCCTCTCCGTGGGGGCCAACGACTCACCCCCAATAGTCAGTGATGGCGTCAACTAACTATATCAGGACATATTCTATTCTATTCTATATTGGTATTATTAATCCATGGTGATTCAGAACACACTTATCATCTCAAAGGGATTTCCTAACAGCTTTTGGGAACGTTACATCTGTGTCATGCAATTGTATACTTTTCTATTTAATCAAGAAAGTTTATCCCTAGGAAGTTAGGAAGTTTCTAAATGTTTGTGTATAGAGTTCCTCTCTGAAAAATAAAAGCCAACAGTAGCTTTTTTTCCCAACAACTTTTTTCCCCCAATAGTCATAGATTAAAAACAACCCTGGGTGTAATTGCCACTCTTAATCCCACTTTCCAATTATTTTACTATAAGTAAAATTAAGGTTTGGTATCTTGGTTTTGTGACGTTCTGTGTTCAAACATCTGTTGTTTCAGAGTGTGAAAAGGTCATGAGGAAAAAAATTTTTTTTTCCTTAACTGTTCTGCATTTTCCCCCCAAATTGGTTCACAGGCATTCTTTCACCTCCATCTGTTGCTGTTTCAGCACAAGGGTTTTTTTTTTCTTGAAAGGATATTATATAGCTCACCTTTCCCCACCCCCAGACTCATTTTGTATGAGCTGCTCATATCCGAAAGCATATTAAACGGATCATATCCAGCCTCACACAAGGAAATTGTCTTCTCCTCTTCCTCTGCTGTTCGCTCTGCCGTGAAGAGAGATATTTTGAGACATAACAAAATATTTTATTTTGAACCTTCTTGCTTTAGAGATCAACGGGGTCTCTACCTGCTCACCTGTTTTTCACCCCTGATCTACAAAAGAAGGGCCGATAGTTTATACCAAGTGTTATCTTCTAGCCAGTCTATCCAAAAATTGGCAAAAGGGATGATCTTTTTTTATGATTGAATTTCTCTTAGAAAACAGTGAAAGTACTAGTGAAGAAGAGTCAATAATACTTTTTTTTTTTTTTTTTTGCTGATGGTTGGATCTGGTTTGATCCAAATCTGAACCTGAATTTTCAGAAATACCAAAGGCTGCCTTTTGTGGACTGTAATTAGAATGTTCTCCCATTTTTTCATCCCCACACTTGAAAATATTCCATTTAGTTCATTCAGAAATAACAAGGAGCAGCAAGCAAGTGTGAGCAAACTGTAACATGTAATTTCACATTTTTCCCACCAAGCACAATAATTGGACCATCCTGATACATTCATGCCACAGATTAGAACATAGATTTATGTACACAGCCTCTCTCTTACCCCCTTTGTCCTCATGCTAGCTTTTTTATAACCTGTTCAAGGAACTATAGGATAGTTCTCACTAAGAATAATGGAAGAAACAACCAAAAAATGAGTGAATAGGCCCAAAGTACAAGTGACTGCGTACAGCACCGCTGAATCATAAAAAATAGCTTGAAAATTAGCAGGTGCTTTGGACAAGCTACTTGGCTAATTTTAGCCTTTTGCCTCCTCATCTTCTACTTTTATTCCCCCATCCCGTCCCTTTTGCTGCCCTACAAAGCCTTTCTTTTAATTTCCAAGGACACTATCACTTTCCCTTTTCCTACTAATTTTTTTTTCTGCTTCTTTTTGTTGCTTCTGCTGGGAAGAGAGAAGGGAAAGTACATGTGTGTATATTTCTGTGCTTCCTTGAACAAGAGAGATCGATGGGCATTTGCAGATAGAGGTTCACTTATAATTCTATAAACCTTCTGCAAGGCGCTGAAGACCTGGTTCTGCCAGCGGGCCTGGGGAATGCAGAGCGGGATGGAGCCCACTAAATGGCTTGTGTGGTGTGTTGTTGCTGGGGTGGGGTTTTTTATTATATTACTTTATTAATTTATTATATGATTCTCTCTTTTATTAGTTTTATCATTTTTTATATGAGGTTTTTATATTCTTGTAAGCTGCCTTGAATCTCCATCTGCAAATAGGCACGATATAAATTTCCTAAATAAATAAATTTTATAAATGGGACATTTTATTTACAGGCAGTAGGAAGCAACCTGAGTACTACTATGGTGTAAGTAGTTAAGGCCTCATGCTACAAACCAGGAAACTCTTGAGTTCCAATCCTGCCTAAGGCACAAAACTAGCTGGGTGATCTTGGACCAGTTCTTCTCTCTCAGCCCTAGGAAGGACACCATGGCAATCCACTTCCAAAGTCTTGCCAAGAAAACTGCAGGGCCTGGCCTAGCTAGTTGCCAAGGGTCAAGACTCCAAAGCACCTGAAGGCAGGACCAGAAGCAATGGATGGAAGCTAATCAAGGAGAGAAGCAACCTAGAACTAAAGGAGAAATTTCCTGACAGTTAGAACAATTAATCAGTGGAACAACTTGCCTCCAGAAGTTGTGGATGCTCCAACACTGGAAGTTTTAAACAAGAGATTGGACAGCCATTTGTCTGAAATGGTATAGGGTTTCCTGCCTGAGTAAGGGGTTGGACTAGAAGACCTCCAAGGTCCCTTTCAACTCTGTTATTCTGTATTCTGTTAAGACTAACTTGAAGGGAAAGGGAAAGGGAAAGAGAAAGGAAGGAAGGAAGGAAGGAAGGAAGGAAGGAAAAAGAAAGAAAGAAAGAAAGAAAGAAAGAAAGAAAGAAAGAAAAGGAAGGAAGGAAGGAGGAGAAAAAAAGAAAGAAAAAAGAAAGGAAAAGAAAGGAAGATAGGAAAGTAGGAAGGAAGGAAGGAAGGAAAGAAGGAAGGAAGGAAGGAAGGAAGGAAGGAAGGAAGAGAAAGAAAGAAAGAAAGAAAAAAGAAAGAAGGAAGGAAGGAAAAAGAAAGAAAGAAAAGAAAAAAGGAAGGAAGGAAAGGAGGAGGAAAAAAAAGAAAGAAAAAAGAAAGAAAAAGAAAGGAAGGTAGGAAAATAGGAAGGAAGGAAAGAAAGAAAGAAGGAAGGAAGGAAGAGAAAGAAAGAAAGAAAAAAGAAAAAAGAAAGAAAAAGGAAGGAAGGAAGGAAGGAAAAAGAAAGAAAGAAAGAAAAAAGAAGGAAGGAAGGAAGGAAGGAGGAGAAAAAAGAAAGAAAAAAGAAAGAAAAAGAAAGGAAGGTAGGAAAGTAGGAAGGAAGGAAGGAAGGAAAGAAAGAAGGAAGGAAGGAAGGAAGGAAGAGAAAGAAAGAAAGAAAAAAGAAAAGAAAGAAGGAAGGAAGGAAGGAAAAAGAAAGAAAGAAAGAAAGAAAAGAAAAAAGGAAGGAAGCAAAGGAGGAGGAGAAAAAAAGAAAGAAAAAAGAAAGAAAAAGAAAGGAAGGTAGGAAAGTAGGAAGGAAGGAAAGAAAGAAAGAAAGAAGGAAGGAAGGAAGAGAAAGAAAGAAAAAAGAAAAAAGAAAGAAAGAAGGAAGGAAGGAAGAGAAAGAAAGAAAGAAAGAAAAGAAAGAAGGAAGGAAGGAAGGAAAAAGAAAGAAAGAAAGAAAGAAAAGAAAAAAGGAAGGAAGGAAAGGAGGAGGAGAAAAAAAGAAAGAAAAAAGAAAGAAAAAGAAAGGAAGGTAGGAAAGTAGGAAGGAAGGAAGGAAAGAAAGAAGGAAGGAAGAGAAAGAAAGAAAGAAAAAAGAAAAAAGAAAGAAAAAGGAAGGAAGGAAGGAAGGAAGGAAGGAAGGAAGGAAGGAAGGAAGGAGAGCAGGAAGGAAAGGAAGGAAGAAGCTGCATAAGGAAGTCAACGAAAGTAAGCAATAATCAGCTCTATTTATTTCTGATGCAACAGACTGTTATCTACGGTGGCTTTATTGCATTTTGCTCTCACAAAAGGATTAGGACATTTTTGAGAGAGGTCATAAATTTCATTAACTGACCAGATACTGTTCCTTCCCAGCATTAAAACTGCATTGCTTATACTCAGAAGTTTGGTAGTCTTTTCTTGTTAACTATATTTCAACACAAATGGCCCCAGAAATAGAAGACTTTCCCAATTTTCTTCATGGTAAACAAAGATAATATCATTAACCTTGGACAAAGGCACGTCTCTTATTACAAAACTGGTTAGTGTTTGGCATTCTTATGCACCCCAAATATTATGGTTGTAGTCTAGTATAAACTGTATTTTTACACATTTTCCACTGTGTGTGTGTGTGTGTGTGTGTGTGTGTGTGTGTGTATACAGGCATGCATGTAGCAGGAGATCTGAATATTATGAAGCCAAGGGTGCAGCAACATTTGATTCCAAGAAGTTTTGTCTTAAATATCGCAACAATTCAAGGACCATTTTTTAAAGCAGGGAAACTTAAGAAAAAGACTAGGTTTCCCTCTCACTAGATATGGTGATCCTGAATTCTGTTGGGCTGCCATGTGCTTATCAGATTTATGTGGCTGCCTACCTCACACAAGGTGACTCTGGACAGTATGCAATAAAATATAATTAACTCTGCTAAGTTTGGCAAAAAAAAGTGTCCTATCCAATTTAGCCTTCATTTAAATTAATCAAAAAGGATAAATGAAAAAAAGAAGAAGGTATGGCTGCATTTGAGGAAACAGCTCTTCTAATCAATGGTGAAATCTGACATGATGGCTAGGGAATTCTGGAAGCTGAAGTCTTAAAGTTGAGGGGATTGAAGAACACTGGTTTTTAAATGGTGCCCCAGTTCTTGAATAATTTTCAGGTTGTTTCTTAGTCTGAGAATTTACTTTCACATATAGAAGGCAGCAAGATTAATATGAGTAGAATAAGACTAGGTGTTTCTCTTTCAGGGCACAAAGATAAAATATTTGCTGTGAACTCTGTGTAGGTGTCAGGAAGGGCATCCAGCCAGTAAATGCTCATCTCCATTCAGTCCCCCCAACACCACCCCAATAAAAGGGATTACAGGGTTGTAAAAAGGAAAAAAAAAGATCTGTTCACACAATAATTTATTCTCTGAGCAAAAATATTGGAGAAAGGCTTTACTGAATATTTGAACTGGGTTCTTTTTTTGTTAACAGAACTCACCACCTATTCAAGGTTCTGGGAGGCGAAGCTTGAATTTCAAAATATTGGCACAAAGATCCACCTAGATAAGAGAAAGTTTTGCCTCTGCTGCTTCACTACTGTGTCTGCTTTGTAACCCAAATTCTCCTGAAGCTGAAAGATCTCTCAGATGGATCTCTGGATGCAAGATCACATTGGGAGAAATAGACTTGCAGAAAATCAAGTGAAGCCAGATTACACACTATCCAGCTTCTCTCTCTCTCTCTCTCTCTCTCTCTCTCTCTCTGTAATCTCACCTATATTACAAGTTCATGGAGGACCAGTTTGCCTTAGGACCCAGTGAGAAGAAATATTATCTGATGTGTTTGGAGAGAAAGGTATATACTTCACACTCTCACTGAAATAAATGCACTTTGAAATTTGGCTAGACTTATCCGGTAAATTAACACTATGACGCCATTTATATCAAACGTATGCAACTGTGTTTCTGATATATACAAAAAAGCTTGTGGGTTATGTGGCTTGTAATTATGTTAAAGAAGGAGCAGAGTTAAGATTAAATACTGTTTATGTAACCTTCAAAGAAAAACACTCACATTATTTGGTACACAGAAACTAGCATTTAATTTAGCAAATTTCAATAGGCTTTTGCCTATATTTGGCTCAATTTCACTAGATTGCACCAGTGTTTATGAAGGGCATGTCCTGAAAGCAAAGAGCAAAAAACGAGGTGTGTTTAGAAATGTTGGATCATTCAAAGTAAAAACATTTACATTTGTTTTCATTCAATGTATTCCAATTATATTCCCCCCCTTTTTTTTTCGGGATAAGACTCAGGAAAATGGTTAATATTTGCAGATTACCCCCAAACTGGGCAAGATTTGCATGGCAAACTTTGCAGAATGAAATCCACTTGAACAAAAGTATATGGCATCTTTATAACTTCAGGAAAAATAGATAGATTTCCTGTTTTTCAGGAAAAAACAGGGTAAAATTTGGTTGGTGGGAGACAATTGGGAAGTACCTGGCTAAATTAGGAAGGGCTATAAAGTTTTCTACAAACCTAGAAGAAGTTGGTGGCTAATAATTTTGGTACTGTTACCAAGAAAATTTGTACAGATATGCCCATGAAATCTCCAGGAACTGACCTTGATCTGAAAGGAATTTTTGTTTTGGTTTTCCACAGATCCACAGGTTTATATCATCGTTCTAGATTTCTGTGCATTTGATGTGAGTCTCCTTTCTTTCTTTCTAAGGTAATGTGTTGGTGGGAATAAAAATAAAAAGCAAGAATATAGCTTTCTTCCTTGTGCTCTAAACTTTTTTCAGTTATAATAGAGAATATTTGTAGCTCAAGGTTGAACTGTGGGGTCTTGGTGCTCTCTGAGTTTGGTTGTTTGCTTGTAGACATTTAATTACCCAACTAGATAACATCATCAGTGAAAGAATTCTCCATCTCATAGGCACTGATGGGAATGCATTAGACTGAAACATATAAAATCTGTCTCTTTTTGTTGTTGTTGTTGTTGTTGTTGTTGTTGTTGTTGTTATTATTATTATTATTATTAATAATAATAATAATAATAATAATAATAATAATAATAATAGATAACCGAGCAAAGGAAAAAAAGAACCGAAAACCAAAAAAGATAAGGAAAAAAAGATACAGGTACAAAAAGAAAAAAAGAAAGGAAAAGTAAGGAAAAGAAAAAAAGAATGACTTCTGACTTTCTTTGATACAGATATAAATTTTAAAAAATGCATCAAATTCTTATTCTAAGGTTAACAGTTGTCTACAGTATTTCTGTGCTCACATCTAATTCTAATAATCAAATCCCCAAATCAACATTTCATTTCTTTCAGTTTCTTGCAAAACCTCCAAAAGTGGTTTCCAAGTAGAGGTTACAACTCTCTCAAGCAGAGGTTCTACAGATTGAGTTTTTTTATATGTTCATTTTCTACACGAAACCTTTAGTGCCGATGAAGCCCAAATATATTAATAATGCAGCAATACTGCAGGCCCTCCTATTTCCTTTCAAGCTGCCTAATGCAAGAGGAGACTGGGAAGAGTTAGGATAAGGTGAGAAAGAGGGGAGTTTGACTTGTGAGAATTGGAAAGTCATTTCCAGAGTAGCTACCACATTTTAAGGAGCCCTCAGAAAGGTTCCTTGAGGACTCAAGTTCCTCCCAATGATCCTATGCTTTTAACTGGTGTGGTGCTGTGTGTGATCTTTGCACTTGAATAACAGAATAACAGAGTTGGAAGGGATCTTGGAGGTCTTCTAGTCCAACCTCCTGCTCAAGCAGGAAACTTTATATCATTTCAGACAAATGATAGTTCAATCTCTTCTTAAAAACTTCCAGTGTTAGAGCATGCACGGCTTCTGGAGGCAAGTTGTTCCACTGATTAATTGTTCTAACTGTCAGGAAATTTTGCTAAGTTCTAGGTTGGTTTTCTCTCCTTGATTACTTTCCATCTGTTGCTTCTTGTCCTGCCTTCAGATGCTTTGGAGAATAGCTTGACTCCTTCTTCTTTGTGGCAACCCCTGAGATATCTGAACACTGCTATCATGTCACCCCTAGTCCTTCTTTTCATTAAACTAGACATACCTAATTCCAGCAACCGTTCTTCATATGTTTTAGCTTCCAGTCCCCTAATCATTTTTGTTGCTCTTTTCTGCACTCTTCTAAAGTCTCAACATCTTTTTTAACACCATGGCGAACATCTTTTTTTACATTATGACGTGCAGTATTCCAAGTGTGGTCTTATCAAGGCATTATAGAGTGGTATTAATACTTCACGTGAACTTGATTCTATCCCTTTGTTAATGCAGCCTAGAACTGTGTTAGCTTTTTTGGCAGCTGCAGCACACTGTTGGCTCATATTTAAGTGATTGTCCACTAGGACTCCAAGATCCCTCTCACAGTCACCACTATTGAGCAAGGTACCACATATATAGGTTCCTGTGCATTTTGTTTATCACTCCTATTTAAGTGATTGTCCACTAGGACAGTGATGAACATGTGATTGTGATCTCTCGCTAATCAATGTGGCACTTTCTGAGTGGATGATTGGCAGGGTTATTTGGTGACCTTTCTGGACTTTGGATCCTGAGGTTGGGGCCAAAGTAACAATACTGCTTTTGTGCCTTTGATTTCATAAAATCATTGGACAGCTCCAAATTATTGTCTTCTTACAACGTGACTTTGAAGGTTTGCCTGCTTTTTTATGACCTTTCCCCAGGTTGTGAGGGAGTGGAGGGAATCCCTTCAAGTCAATGTTGACTCCTGGCAAATATAAGTTCTTGCAGGTTTTTTGGCAAGTGGTTTTCCTTCTTCCTAGGGCTGAGAGTGACTGACCCAAAATCATCCAGCTGGCTTCAGGGCTAAAGTGGGAGTAGAATTGAGTCTCCTGGACTCTAACCTTTTGCCTTAAGCACTATATCGCACAATGCACATTAAAAACAGGCAAAGTTTCCATTGTACTTTTGTGGCTACCATTTAAAAAAAAACTTGCAGATACTCCAGATTTCACTATTTACACTGCAGATTTAACCAATGTGCCTCTGTTTCTCCTTGGTACCAATTCAGGCTGACATTGAAGTTATGGCTTTGGAGGCATCAGTGGGATTTGCTCTTACTTACCACACAGCATGACTATTTGTATTCAGAGCCTTAAACCCCTTGGGGAAAAGCCCTTCTTAGGAGAGTGCAGGAAAGAATCTAGGAAATTGCGAAAAATCTTTCTCCAGCTGTTACCACACTTTCTCCAAACTCAGTGAAAGATGGCTAAGGGATGAAAGCAGACTCCCGTCCCCCCATGATAGACTTGAAGAGGGAAAGCAGCAGAATCTGTGGGAGATTGTTCAACATCCTTCTCTACGGAGGCCCAGGAGTATTACGAGGAGTTAAGAGTCCCATTTTATTCAGGACATTCTCGTTTGCTGGATTTGCCAGAGATGTTCTACAGGGTTAATCAAATAAGTATTGTTGGGCCCTTGGCTGCTGTTGCTGATGAGTTCTGCTATTTCCCCTCCTGATAAACGACAACGGGCGTAAATTCCCCATCCCTCCTGCAGGAATGATGGATCATTTATACAGCTTAACGCATTAAGATGAGACAAGAATACTGAAAAAAGCTTGTCTGCTGAACGACTTGACTTGGAAATAATCTTCAGTCACACACGTTATCTGGAAGGCCCAGGGGTGTCTACTAAATTGACAGAGGAAAAAGTTAAATTTTATCAACGTTGCACTTTTCACATTAATTCCTCCAGGTTGACATGCCTCCTGGTTTCTCTCTTCCCCGGTTTGATTGGACCTACTGTCTTGCTGCTGTAGCCAACCTGATACACATGGCTTTTGAGTCATGATGGAACTTTGACACTCCTAATCGAGCTTGAAGATATCGGAGGCCCGAAACATGTGTTAGCCACTTGTCATGATGAAACAGGCAAGGAAATGCCATCTTGACATAGGTTACTTTATCTAGCAAATGCCCTGTCAGGTAAATTGAAATCTATCTTAAATTTCTGTTCTCTTTTGTGGCTGTTACTTTTTCATATGTTTACAGAAGTGAAGTCCCGCTCGACTTAAACATGTATCTTGTTTTGATTTAGATATAGCCTGAGGTGTTTCAAATGCCTTCTTAAAAAACCGTCAAAATCACTGAAAAAGGTTCCATGCACCAGTAATGGAAGCAATCCATTCATCTGTCCCTTCTATTTTTCCAAGGACAACTTGAAAGTGGAATGGCCCAGAATACCAGACCCTTTTTGCTTAAGAACACAAGAAGAAAGACGCTTTGTGCTGCTGTCAAAGATCAAAACTATCCACTGCGGTGATCACTGTTATTTTTAGGAAATACAAAAGAACGTAGTTCTGCACAGGTTCTATGTTTTCTAATGTCTTCTGTGCAATAAGTAAAATCTTTTTACTGGACGTTTGCAAGTAGCTGCGATCTACATATTAACTGGCCTGTTGATACTTTTCTGCCTAAATCCTTTCCAGCACCATGCAGACCTTTTTAGTTCCACACACCCGTGTATCTCCTCTAATGCCTTTCCACCTGGCCAGTTTCTTTTTATGTGGGAACATTAAACTAATTTTTTTGGAATGTGGGGATGGTTTCTCAAGACGATGCACCTGATACTAAAAAGCAGTTCACAAAGCTTCTTCGGGAAGACAAATGGCTCCCCAGAGTCTCCTTCTGCTTTGGATTACAGATTATGGCCTCGTTCGAGAGCTCCGTTCATCCCTTGACAGCTTCTGCTTCGCATTTGGCATCCTTGTGACATCTTACAAAATGAACGGAGGGTCAAGAAGTCAGCGGGCTCCCTCACATGCTTTTGCCATTACCACTAGCGGAGGCCTGACGGGGAAGAGGACGGGACTGAGGCAGAGAGCAGAACCGGGATGAAGGGATCATGCAGGCAAATCTAGAATCATCGAATCAGAGGGCTGAAGGGGAGCTTGGAGGTCTTCTAGTCTAACCCCTTGCCAAAGATAGGAGACCTTATACCAGTGATGGCTAACCTTTTCCGGGCTGAGTGCCCAAAGCGTGCATGCGTGCCTGCAATTGTGTGCACACGCCCCCAAAAGCCCAAAATGCAATGTGTGCCCTACCTGCACATGCCCCTTGCCCCCTGCACATGTGCATGTCCCCCTGCCCCCTGTGCATGCGTGGGAGAGATCCAATGACCATGTAGCTGGCGGGAAGCACACACAGATGTGGTGGAACTGAACTGGGGTGACGGCTCATGTGCCCACAGAGAGGGTGCTGCATGTCACCTGTGGCACGTGTGCCATAGGTTCGACATCATGGCCTTATACCATTCTGAACAAATGCTTTTCAACCTTCCCTCCCCTCCTTTCCCCTCCCCTCCCCTTCCTTTCCTTTCACTTGTAGATTTTAGCTTTCAGGCAGTTGCTCATACAACAAAGACACAGGTAAGCAGACAAATTGCTTTTTAATTCAAATGTGCTGCTAGTTTAGTTTGATGAGATTGTTTCTTCTACTTTTTCTCCAGCCATTGGAGACGAAAGGTGTGAGTGGTTTGGCTAAATCAGGATGCTGCTCCCTGGCTCCAGTTGAAGTGTATTAAGGTATTTTGTCTGTCAGCCATCCAGCGCCTCTCCATTCACAAGCCCCGAACAGCAACATTTGAAATGGGAGCCCATGAGAAGCTTGGCATATAAAGCATTTGCACTTAATGAAAAAGACTTTTGAAAAGAAAAATTGGAAGTATTAAGTTTGCTATTGCAGGTAAAGTATCATTTAATACCATCTTGTGTGCAGAACTCTTAACTCCTTCAAATCCAGGAAGCCTCACCAGCTTTCAGTCTGGTTTTGATATTGCAGGGATTGAATTAAAGCAGATTGGGATGATCAGATTTAGAAGAAAATGGGGCTGAACTAAATAGGATCCTCTATCCTCATTTTTTTAAAGTTGGTTTGTACCTCTTGAACAATGTATGGCTTTTTATAGATTTATGTTCTGCTCTATAGTGAATTTTAGGGGTTCTAGATCAAAAAATATCCAGCTATTCACCAAAAATGATTGCTTTTCCAGTGATTTTTGGTCCTTTCCAAGCTTCTTCCTGTTGCCTGTCTTTGTTCCTCTCTTATCATATTGATACAGTTTTTAGACAATTGTAGGTGCTGCTTAATATTAACATTTGATAGTCGAGTCATTTTATTATCATTAGATTTGATCAATAACTAAATAAAATTTCTATAATAATAACAGAAAAGAAGAGAATGGACTGGAGAAGATAGCAAAATACAAAGACCTGCAAATAGAAATAGAATGACTGTGGCAAAAGAAAGCAAAGGTAGTCCCAATAGTAATAAGTGCCTTGGGTGTAATCCCAAAACTGGAGCACCACTTGAACATTATCGGCATTGACAAATTAACCATCAGTCAATTGCAAAAGGCAGCTTTACTTGGAACAGCTTGCATCCTGTGACGATACCTCTAACACCACAAAACATCAACATCTGCCTATCCCAGGTCCAGATAGGTGGCTAAAAATGCCAAATTCAGTCTTAACATCTGTCTGACTGTGTGACGAACCATAATAAAGAAATTGAAAGCTGGCTGGGTGACTTTGAGCCAGTTGCTCTCTCTCTCTCTCTTCACTTCACAGAGTTGTGGTTGTTATGGGGAAAATAGGAAGAGGAAGGAGCATTAGATATGTTTACTGCCTTAATGTATTTATAAAAATAATAAAGGTGGGATACAATTAGATTAAAAAAATTAAAATAATCCCATCAGTCAATTGCCAAAGGTAACATTATTTGGAACAGCTTACATCCAGCAACAATACTTTTAATGCCATCAGACAACTTCTGCCTATCCCAAGTCCTTGGGAAGAACTTGATAGGTCGATAAAAATGCCAAATCCCATCTAAACATCTGGCTGATTCTGCGACCAACCATCACCGTCATATGTCTCTTCTCTAAACCATATACTTCTAATTGATTTGAAGAATATTCTGTACATTCAGTAAATACAAATCTTTATAAACCAACAATCCTTATTAACCAATGACGAGACAGTCTGGTGTATGGTAATGCGACCAGTCATCACCATGGCATCAGGTTATAAATCAGGAGACAGTGAGTTCTACTGCTGCCTCAGGCACAAACCCAGCTGTGTGACCTTGGGCCAGTACTCCTCACTCAGTCCTAGAAAAAGGGTAATGGCAAACCATTTCAAAAATCATAAGAAGAAAACTGCAGGAACTTGCCCAGGCTGGCAGTCACCAAGTGTCGAAAACTGACTTGAAGGTACAAATCAATAAATAACATACTAGATTTACTCTATAGCTTTCTTTTTTAAAAAGTTATAAAAACTATATACATATGCCAGTCTAATCAGTCATATTCTATACGACAAAAACTCAGAGTTCATAAAATACAGAAACACTATACCTCTATAAAGCAATGGATTTTAATCTGCTGACGTATCTACTGCAATCTCTGGTTTGCTTACATGAGATCATTTTCCATTTTTGAGGTCTATGGATGGGGAAAGATGTTTGTAGGTCTATGGTGCATCACATGCTCTTTTGACCTCCCTCTCATTCCCCTTACCCCGTTTTGGATTCTTTTAAAAAAATTGTCTCATGTGCATGTTGGGAAGGCAGGAAAAAAACCATGTTCATAAAGCAATGCAAAATCAGTCATGATTTTCACTGCAAGTTGTTGTGAACATTGTTGAGCAATGTTTGGGAGCTTAAAAAAAATCTCACAATCTCATATTCCAGTAATAGTTGCTCAAACTGGTGCATAGTTATTGTTAACCAGAAAATGTAAGTTCAACAACCGAGGCGAACTACATTGACATAAAAGATTATGAAATAATAATTCAAATTATAATGGTTACTATCTTCAGACTACACCTCTTGGGCAAATCAATCAATCACTGTGAGGACATGCATTTTTTTTAAAATTTTTCAGCCCAAACAGGATTTCTTGTAAAGATGAATCTGTAACCTAATAAAGAGAGAAAAGGGAAAGTTAATGTTAACTATAACTTTTAAAAACTGTGCAATCATTTCTATCCTGGAATGTGTACATAACTTGAAATTAGAAGCACAGCAGTCAAAGCACCTTTTGGGGCCCCCAATAATTTCATAAAGGGTTTGTTCAAACTCATAATATCGCTTCCTGTGCTGGATTTCCACATTAATTTCCCTTCTGTACATATTGGTCACATTTCCCACTGAATACTTGAAGTCTAATTCTGTTATGGATATACTGTAACATACAGGGACCATGTTGGTAATTCAGTATGTATTTGTATTTGATTGTGAAGCATGAAATTAAAGAACATATGCATAGCTTGCATAAGGAAATCAAATATGCTGACTATTGTGTTTGCTGAAGTGCATGTATTCCAAGAATTTATTTAGAGTTTGTTTGGATGCTTGCCCTGTGCAAAGAATGATTACAAAGAGGGTATCGATGTCAGAATAATCTAGTGAGCCAGATTACACTGCTGCTCAGATGTAATCAGGAGTGGGAACCCACATGGTTTAACTATTTCTACATGCTCCTGACTCCACTTAGGTAAGAAACACAGAAGCAAAGAATAGATAGAGATAAAGGAAAGCGCTAGAATGTGATGGATTAGACCTGCAACTAGGTAGCTGCAACATTATTTCAATCCTAATCCGTTACTGATCCAATTAATTAATTGGGCCAGCATAGTGGTGTGATTGAAAGGGAGCACGATGGCTCAGTGGTTAAAGACACTGAGCTTGTCAGCTGGAAAGCTGACTGTCCCAGTTCAAGATCCAAGCACTGTGTTATGGGGTGAGCTCCTGTTACTCGCCCCACCTCCTGCCAACCTACCAGTTCAAAAGCATGCAAATGAGAGTAGATAAATAGGTATCCTTTATCTACTGTATCACTTGGGTGGGAAGGTAACAGCATTCCATGCACCTCAGCATATAGTCGTCCTAGCCACATGACCACGGAAAGGTCTTTGGACAATGGTGGCTCCCTCGGCTAAGAAATGGAGATGAGCACTGTGCCTTAGAGTCGGACACAACTGGACAGAGGAAACCTTTACCTTTACCTTTAGTGTGATTACAGAACGGGGCACAATCTATCCCCCTCAAGTAGGACTGGAGGCATTTATGAAGAGTGGGACAGTTATCAAAAATGGCCTGGACTACGCTAACGCTCTCTACATGGGGCTCCCCTTGAGGATCACCCGGAGGCTCCAACTGGTCCAGAATGTGGCCGCGCGGGTGATCACGGGAGCGACATGGTGCTCCCATATAACACCTCTCCTGTGCGAGCTGCACTGGCTCCCGGTGGTCTTCCGAGTGCGCTTCAAGGTGTTGGTTCTCACCTTTAAAGCGCTCCATGGCTTAGGGCCAGGGTATTTACGAGACCGCCTTCTGCTACCGATAACCTCCCACCGGCCAATACGCTCTCACAGAGAGGGCCTCCTCAGGGTGCCGTCGGTCAAGCAATGTCGGCTGGCGGCCCCCAGGGGGAGAGCCTTCTCTGTGGGAGCACCCGCCCTCTGGAACAAGCTACCTCCCGGAATACGGCTGATTCCGGATCTCCGCACTTTCCGTAAGGCCCTGAAGACATTTTTATTTCAGCAAGCCGGCCTGGCCTGAATAGGTTTTATGGGTTAATTTTTAATTGTATCGCTAGGGGTTTTAAACTGGGGTGGCCATTTAATTTAATTTATTTTTAATTATTTTAACTTTTATATTGTATGTCATTTTAATTCTCGGCTGTTCACCGCCCTGAGTTCCTTCAGGGAGAAGGGCGGGATATAATTTTAATAAATAAATAAATAAATAAATAAATAAATAAATAAATAAATAAATAAATAAATAGCATTATGAAATCCAAGCCTTTGCTTTTCTTGGGTGGGGCTTTGATCACATTATTGCAGTCACCATTTTGACTTTTTGCCCTCTCCATTTGGATAACTCTGGATAGGGCCCCTGAACCTCTCTAGAAACAGCGTCCAACTATAATCATTAATGTCACAGAAGTGAAACATTGTGGGATATAGATGGTATTTTCATTGCATTTAATTCTAATTAAATTCAATCAAATTTGGTACGTTGTCATGCCCCCCTTTTTTATCAGGATTGTTCTGGCTGCTTGAGGTATTGCCCTGGCATGCTATTCCACAGCCAGGGTGGAATGCACACCTATAGGGTTAGCTAGCTGTAATTTTTATAACAAAACTATAAAGTAAAAGAGTTTTATGAAGTTTCCATGGCTCAGCCAGGAGAACTCAAAATTGAAAAGGAACGGAAACTTCCATTTGTTCTCAATTGCATGTTAACAGGCTGTAATGGCAACATATGGACCAGAAGCAATCCACATGACAATATTCCCACACCGAAATCGACATTATTTGGATTGATCATTGGACATTCACCTGATCAGATAAATAATCCTAGCTCACATGTCAAAGAGTGGACTATAAATGGCTGGAACTGAGGAACACATTTTGCTCCAGGTTTTTTTTTTTTTTTGTAAATATTTTTTTATTTTTTCAAACATAAACATAAAATATAACTTTCAAGAACAGAGTCTCGATCTGGTCATAGATGGTTACCACGCTTACATTCCTTTAACAAGCTCCATTCAATTTCCCATTATATCTTTTACGGATAGAAATTCAAAACATAAAAGAACAGGTTTTAACATAATCTAGCATCTTCACCTAAACAAATCCATTATATCAATACAATTTTAATTTCAAATTAACTTTCACTCATTTTTATATCTATATATCAATCCTGATTTTATCTTGTTCTTCTTCACCTTGTATCTTTTACCATCAGTGTCAAAATAATTTTTAACAATATTCTAACCTCTTATTCTAATTATTTACCTTACAATTTTATCACCACAAATCTTAATTTCAGATTCAATACAACTCTATTTTTATTACACTTTATAAAACAAAATTCTATCTAATTCTTAATCTCTTGACCCTTTTCCTCAAATCTTAGTATCTTAAACACACTTAAAAACACTTATCATCTATTACAGTTTTCATGTTACACAGGTTTATCACAAAAACATGTTTTATTTAAACTAATTTCCAACATATTTTCTTCCATACCTCCCTCTATTGTTTGGTTGTTTTCCAGCATATTATGTTTGGCTGATTCCCAGCATAGTCTCCTCCAGAGCATCAACTATTTTTGGCTAATTTCCAGTATAGTCTCCTCCAAGCCTACCACCATTATTGGCTAATTTCCAGCATATTTTCCAGCATAATCTCCTCCAACTCTCCCCCTATTTGCTTGGTTGATTTCCAGCATATTATGTTTGACTGATTTCCAGTATAGTCCCCTCCAGGGCTCCCACTCTTGTTTGGCTGATTTCCAGCATAGTCTCCTCCAACTCTCCTGTAAGTGTTTGGCTGATTTCCAGCATTTTAACTAGTTTCCAACGTATTTCGTCTGAGTCTCAAACTCTTATCTAGTTGGTATCCATCCCTCTTATTTTAATTTTCTTTTACAAGATAGTTATCTATTTTGTGTCAGTTTCCCAACATGCTCTTTCAAATTAATTCTCAATGTATTTCATAGTAATCATCATTTCCAGCATATATTAAATTAAATCACAATTTGTTGCTAAAATCTGTGTATCTTATAATTTGTTCAATAAAACCTTAGTCAAGCATAATCTCCAATCTAGCATTTGTTTGCATATTAAAATTAAAACATATTACATCAAATAGTAAATTTTCTTAAAGTTCTCTCACATTAATATATACTCTTCTTTATTGTTTTTAACCACCTATATATCATCCTCTATTTTAGTTGCCATCTCTTATTTTCTATTTTTATTACTCCAAAAACCCTCCTGTTTTTATCCAAAAATCATATATACCTTTAGGCTTTTAAACTTTACATTTCAATTTAGTTACATTTAAATTTATCTACTTTATTTCTTCCTTTTCTTCTTTTTTCTATCTGTCCATAAATGTTCCATTTCGAAGTTCATCTGTTCAAATTAAAAAAAATTCTGTATGTCCCTTTAATGCTTTATAATGTCTGTTCCATGTGTGATGCATCAACTTCCTGTCTTTTATTCCTACGCCACACCTAATTTTTTTTGCTAAGCTTGTTAATTTCCATTGTCAAATGTCCAAATTCCTTCTTTCTTCTTAAAATCATCCAGGACAGAATAGGGATCTCCAAATCCCATAGATCTAATGTTAATTTCAAAGTAATCCAAGGTAAAAATCCATTTAAAAAGTTTCTTTTCCAAATAGAAAGGGAAATTTTTCAATCCACTCTCCTGCTTAGTCACCGTAGACTCCATGGCAATTATGTAGCCATCCATCTGTCTTTCTTCATTAGCTTCGTTAACTTTCAAAGGTGTAAACTCCCAAAGATACATTTCTCCAATCCACTCCAAATAAGAAAAAAAAAGTCACTTTTCTAAGTTATTAAAAGCCAATTCTTCCAAATTTACTAAATTTACCAAATTTACTAAAACAAAGTCTGTCTTGGGTCTTTATTTCCATTTTTTTTCTTTTGATCTTCAAGCCCCACAGATCTGTAGCCGCTATTTAAAGTTGGGGTCTTATTTTTTCCAAAAAATCCAAATAATCCTTTGTTTTGCCTGGGTTGGTGTCACTCATCTGGCTTCGAGATACTCGCTCTTCTTCTCTTCTGCACGATCTTGTGTCCCGGTCTGCTGTGGCTTTGTGGCAGCCACCATGGCTGCCTACCCCCACCGCTGACTTCAAGGGTTCCCTCTGGCCTCCGAGGAACTTGCCTGTTCCTCTTGGCACACCGAGGCGCTCTTCTTCACCCCCCATCCCTACAAGATGGGGGACAGTCCGAAGACCGATCGGACAGTGGTTTGTCAGTCGGGGTTTTCGTGGGCTTGTTAGAGCCTGCTATTTCCCCGACTGTGGCACCGCGGCTCCAGACTGGAAGTCCACATTTTGCTCCAGTTTTGACAGCACTTATTTACTAAGGAGGAGGAGGAAATATTTTTACTTGGCAGCCAGTTAATATAATTTTGAAAATCTTTGAAAAAGTGGGTATAAAATGTTGCCTGGTTTATTTGGTTTGGCAATAAATGATCCATTGATAGAATAATTTCTTGAAAAACTGCAGGTTTGGTTGGTTGATTGGTTGGTTGGTTGGTTGTCCCCCATCAAGGCAATGTCACTTCTTAATATCCACTAAAATAGATTTGGGAAGAGCTTTCTCCATCTTGGTCCTTTAGGTCAATGTTTCTCAATCTCAGAAATTTAAGATGTGTGGACTTCAACTCCCAGAATTCCTATGCTGACCAGGGAATTCTGGGAGTTGAAGTATACACATCTTAAAGTTGCTGAGATTAAGGAACACTGCTTTAAGTCTCCCAATGGCACACCCATTCCACTGAACCATAATTTACTATGCAGTATCCTATTTTAGATAGAAAGGAGAAAAAAGAAACTTCAAGCAAGCATTAGTGTTTTGTGACTTAACTACCATATTTTTTGTCTTTCATTTAAAAGCAATTTGACACAGTTTACTGTTATTTTCATAAACATTTGCAGAATTTCTGCAGGTTGTAAATTGCAAAAATATATACTTTTGTATTGCTCCAGAGTTAGGAAGCAGGTGTATGCCACATGCTTGTGGTCTTTTTTTTTTTAAAACTAGCTCCACTTGAACCTGATTTTGTCTGTGTAATACATTTATCCCTAGGTGGACATGGGCATCTGTTTCAGATTTAGACATATTTTACTACTAGCTTTAAAAAAAGTCAGGCTGATGAACATCTACATTTAAGAGACCATATGTTAACAAGAGATTGTTAGGTGACGTGAGAGGTTTTATAGATCATGCTCACCATATGGTTTGAAAAAGGGTGCTTTTTTAAATTTAAAAAATCAGTGGAAAAGTGTCATTAGGAAGTTATAAAAAAAATCCCTTTGTCGTTTAACTTCTACTGCTCTGATGCTACTATCTTCATATAGAGATTTGTGACATCAGGAAATCACATGAACTCATTGTGTAATTATTGGTATAGCAGTTTTTACTTACAAAATCTCAAATCAAGGATGGGCAATATGTTGGCCATAATGTTGGACTTCTATTTTGAAAGATAACATTTTGCTAACTGTGCCCTATATGGTTGGGGACCAATATATTCAAAGAAGTGCTTGAATGAGGCACTGCCTTCAACATTGGAGACTTAGGTCAGGATCCATCTTACTGTCTGAGATGCAATAGAAAATATGGCTATGGCTTTCTCTCTGGTTGATAATATCTTGTTGGTGAAATCCTAAAAATGGAAAAATTCTCCATACTTGGGTACCTCTAGAGTTTTCTAATTCCCATGTACTGTATTAGGGAAGGACACTGGAAATAGTAGGATGAGCTTCTCTCTTGTAAATATTTGCTGAGCTACTAACGTTTTGCCTTCTTTTTAATTGGAATGGTTTCCTCCATCTTGATTTTCTCTGGGCTAATTTTGCCACTGACTGCAAAATATTTTTTTTGAGACTTTTATGTATTTTTCCTATGGGTTAATATCATTTCGTAGAAAAAAGGTTCCCAATATCTATTCCATTTATACTTTTCCCAAAGGTTCTTTTTCAACTGGACTTTCTTTGTTTTTCCTGGATGATGTTTCGCTTCTTATCCAAGAAGCTTCTTTAGTTCTTGGATGAGAAGTGAAATGTCATCAAAGAAAAAAAAATGTCTAGTTGCCTCTTGAAAAAGCACCTTTGGGACAACCATGACCTGGATGACTGAGAACCTCCATAGACATTTTATACTTTTCCATCACAACAGTGGACTTTGGATATTGTAGATTTATGTTCTCCATTTAAACTGCCAAAAAAGAATAATTGATCTTGAAATAAAAGTGGAAACTTATGCCCATATAGAGTAGATTTAAACTTGTCCAAATATAGGTAATCCCTGGGTTACGAGCATTCTGTTAGCAAACATTCAAAGTTACGCGATAAGCGCCCCCTAGGGTTTATGAAAAGCCTAGAAACTACGAATCTTGCAGCACCATGGCAGTTGTTCGCCCTTATGAACAACCACAGAGGCTCTGCAACATTTGTCCTGCACATTGTTGGCTAAAATGGAGCTTCTGAGGGACAGATTTCAGTCAGCGATATGCTGGGTGAGGCTTGCAGAGGAGCGCATGCGGCTGAGAGATTGGAGAGGAGACTGCTTGCTAGTTCTCCACAAGGTAAGTGACCCTACGCGGCAGGTTGGGTGGGGTGGGGGAAGCAATTGTGGGGAGCATGAGGTATTTCAGTGGGTCAGGGAAGCCTTGGTAGTCTTAGGCAGGTGGCCTGTTCCATCACTAGGCCCCACATGGCCTTTCCCACCCTGAAATACCTCATGTGCATTTAACAAGCCTTGCATTCGTTTAACAAATGTGTGGGTGAAAGGAGGGAGTGATCCCGTTCAAGGTACGAGATTCACACCCACAAATCCTTGGGTTACAAATGGAATGGGCAGACTCCATTACATTTGAGGACTACCTGTATGTAACATTATGAACCTGACAAAAAATAAACGATTGCACAACTACAAAAACATATGTTCTAAAGGACTGAAAAAACAACTTAGGAACAGAACAGAGCTTTGTCCTCAGATACACACACACAGGGGTGGGATTCAGCCGGTTCAGCCCAGTTTGAGCGAACTGGATGCTAATTTTACATCTGGTTCACCGAACTGGTAGTTGCAAGAACTGGCTGGCCCCACTCACCCCACCCCGCCCCTCCCAGGAGTCTCCACATGGCCCATTTTGGATGCCAGGTAAGTGCAGCGCCTGTGCAGAGGTTCTGGGAAGGTGAAAAATGGGCCTTCTGGAAGTTCCAGAAGTCTGGAAACAGGGCCATTTCTGGTCTCTGGAGGGCCTCTGAAGCCCAGGGGAAGGCCATTTTCACCCTCCCAGAGGCTCGAAGAAAGCCTCCGAAGCCTGGGGAGGGCAAAAAATGGGCCTCCCGAAAGTTCCAGAAGTCCAGAAATGGGCCCCGTTTCCAGCCTCTGGAGCCCAGGGTAGCCGTTTTTGCCCTCCCGGAGGCTCCAAGAAAAACCTCTGGAGCTTGGGGAGGGTGAAAATGCCCCCCCCAATGTGGTGCAGGAGGCCAAGTAGGTCATGCCCACCATGGCCATGCCCACCCAGAAACTGGGCAGAAAACCGGTTGCTAAAATTTTTGAATCCCACCCCCGCACACACACACTGCATATTATATTGTATATTATATATATTGTATATGTATACAATGTATATGCGTGTGCATATGTGTATGTGTGTAAAAGATATACTGTATAAGTTATAACACAAGAGAGGCAGTTTTGTCTAATGGTTAAAGCACCAGGCTAGAAGCCAGGAGCCTATGAGTTCAAGTCTCATCTTAGGCATGAAAGCCAGCTGGGTGACTTTGGGCTGGTCACTCTCTCTCAGCCCAACTCACCTCACCTAGAAGGAGGAAGGTGTGTTGTATATATTTGTTAACTTAAGTTACTTGTAAAAAATAATAAAAGCAGGTTACAAATAAACAAATAAAGAAACATATGCTTGGAAGACTAGAATATGCAACCTTTTGGGGCAAGGCCCCTCAGTTTTCAGAATAATGTGCCGGGAGCTGATTTTCTAAACGCAGATAAAGCTAGACCAAAAAACAGACATTTGATTTAATGTTATGGGCCGCTCGAACCAGTCTTCATCTGAATATGAAATAACGATCATCGGGAGCCTGATCTCCAAGTTCCAGAGACTAATTTTGTGCTCTTTGTGGTAACATCTTCTCCAGCTTCTGATCCTCCAGCCCTGAGCTCTGACTTCAACAGAGAGACATGAAATCCAAGCCTATTTTGGTTCCGTCACATTAAGGACAAAAAGTTAAAAAGCCAGTTTACAAACTGTAGACAGACAGCAAGACTGTTCAGGAGAACTTCTCGGGAGTGAAGGTCTACTGCTGATCTCGAGAGGACTCTGCTTCAAGATAGCTCAGCACCTGCAAATCAATCTAAGCAGAACTAACTACATTTGGATGGAGACCAGAAAGTTCTGGGAGAAACAGAAGAAAGCCAATACATTTTGCCTGGATGTATCAAATGTCAAAATAATTTTGTAATAGCCTAACTTGGTTTTAAGCCTTATGGAAACTTTCTGGAAACGGTGAGATTTGACCACTTCTAACCACCCTTTGCTGCTGACACCGGATTTGAACTCTAAAATGAATCTTGATTATGGTTTAGTATGTTATACGTCCTCTACGCTTTTTAAAAAATTTTGGTTTGTTTGACTACAGCTCTTCCACCTTGTGTGAACACTTGGATAAAGTACAGCACTGAAGTTAAAAATTTAAACTAAATTAAATACATTCAATATGATTGTTCCCCCATGTATATTATAGTGGAGACCCTTCTGTCACGTTAAGAATTACTAAACGGTAATAAACTCTGGAGGCCTGTAGCCAAGGAACAGGGATTGCAATTGAACTGAGGGTCATTGGTTGTATGCTCCCACTTTAGAGATAATCAGAAGCAGTGGGCATCTGTAATTGAGTGAACAGCCACAGCCAACCAATATATTGGGAAGAACAAAGGAGCAGAGTTAATGAGTTTTTCCCCCTGAAGTACAAAAAAGAAGAAAGAAAGTCTCAAAGCAGAGATATATGTGCACCGGCAGAAACAAGTCACATCTTGTGAGTTTCTCCTGGAAGGAGGGAGATCTTACCAATGTTTGTAAGCCTACCACTTACAGAGCCACAGTTAGGGGAGTTCCAGGGTCACCTATTTATTTATTCTTTTTATAACAGAGAGGCATTTTGGAGTCGTACTGCATACAGGTAGTCCTCGACTTACAACCACACAAATTTATGCTGCTAAGAGAGAAATTTGCCCAGTGAGCCTTGGCCCATTGTACGACTTTTCTTGCCACATTTGTTAAGGGAATCGTTGAAAGTTGTTAAATTAGTAACACGGTTGTTGAGTGAATCTGGCTTGCCCGTTGACTTTGTTCATCAGAAGGTTTGCAAAAGGGGATCACATGACCCCGGGACATGCAACCATCATACATGTGAGTCAGTTGTCGAGCACCGGAATGTAAATCACATGACCATGGGGATGCTGCAATGGTCAGAACCATGAAAAAAGGGCATAAGCCACTTTTTTCCAGTGCCATTGTAACTTCGAATGGTCACTAAGTGAACTGTTGTAAATTGAGGACTACCTATACTTCGCAACTATTGCTAAAAGCTCAGCCGGTGTAAGGTGCAAGCAGGCCTATCTGAAATTGTGACATATAAACAGAATGCTGCTATAGTAGAGTTATAAAATTTTAATTTAATATTTAATTTAAATTAATATTATAAAATATTATTTTATAATAATTCCTGTCAAAGCAACGCTCCCATCAAATATATAGGATCTACACCCTCATTGCTGATACAGTATTTAGAAAAGCTTTTGAGCTCGGTTTTTCCAACCCTCATTCGGACACTAAGGTGTTGGTTTGTTAGACATTTATGGGATGTGTGATGATTTAGGATCTGATGATATGCGGTGCTTAGTAATGCAATCATAGGATTTATTTTTTGATTTGATTTATGTGTCAGTCGTTCTCACTTCTGTCACTCTGGAGGTCTAACAGTAATTAAAACAATAATAATCAAACTTCTAACGTGAGATAAACACAACTACAACAATGACTGGTCCAGGAGTTGGCACAACTACCACACAAGATGAATTTGTGTAAAGCTTTCTAAGCCATGGCTGCCATGACCTACCCTTTTATGATTTGTGGACTTCAACTCCCAGAATTCCTGAGCCAGGTTGGCTCAGGAATTTTGGGAGTTGAAGTCCACAAATCATAAAAGGTCCATCAATCCCCACCTCTGATCTAGGAGGACCTTCAAAGAGATATACAATTGAGGATCAGCTGTATACTATGTCACTAGAGAAATTTTTTGGAATGGACCGTATAGAGACACTTCAAATTTATGTTGCAAATGTGAACAATAAGAAGGGATATTTTAGCAAATTTGGTGGATATATAAAAAAAGATAGAAGATTTTGGATTCAAATATACACACTGACTCAGAGGATTTCAAAAATTAATAGACACTTGAGACCAGAGGGTTTTCTTTTGGATTGATGGACAGTTGAAAAACAGCCGTTGGATTTGATTTGTGTATGTGATAATTGCAGAGAAATTATTATAGACAAAGAGATGGAAATATTTGACAACGGAGGAATGGCTGATGACGATGATAGAACTTGCTGAGATGGCAAAATAGACTTCTTTGATTAGAGAAAAGATAAGATCTACATTTACTGCTGATTGGAAACATGGACTTTTCTGTGTAAAACAGGAAAAAAAACAAATGTATGATTTATGGTTTGATGATTAGGCAGGATAGATTATAGAAAAAAGAGTTATGTTGGTGCAGTGGTTAGAATGCAGTACTGCAGGCTACTTCTGCTGCCTGCCAGCTGCCTGCAATTTGGCAGTTCGAATCTCACCAGGCTGAAGGTTGACTCAGCCTTCCATCCTTCCGAGGTTGATAAAATGAGGACCCTGATTGTTGGGGGCAATATGCTGACTCTGTAAACCGCTTAGAGAGGGCTGTAAAGGACTGTGAAGCGGTATATAAATCTAAGTGCTATTGGTATCGCAATGATATAACCAGAGATAAAGAGGTAAATTTATAATTGTACGTATAACTAGCCACCATAGAAAAGAAAATTGAGCAGGTAGCCTATGTATTATAACTCTTGAACCTGCTACCCAGATTGAAAAGTATTTCAAGCCTGCTGTGATTCCTTCTGTTTATCTTTAACCAGCCTTGGACTTGATGGTCCTTCAAACAGACCATGTAAAATGAGATGGACAGGCTGTTCATCATAATCTTTATCTCATAATTTTTCATGACTCTATAAATTTTTCTGTCCTTGGGCATGTTCTAAAGTGGCATATTGCAGATGTGATTTTTACCACTTCCTCTGCTTTTTGACACCAGGGAGACCTGCTTAATCTTCATCACTACATTCTTCCATGGTTCCCTTTCATTTCTGCCTTTTTTCCCCCCCAATAACTCTCTTATCTCTTTAAGTTCCTTTCTCATCTAGCAGAAATGATGGCTCCGCTTATTCCTTCTAAATTCTGTTTATTTAAACCATCTCAAGTTTCAATATAAAGTCCATAAATCTGCCCAAGTTGACTCAAAATTGGGCTGATGTTCACTCCAGAGGTTACAGGCCTTTGGCAAGGGGAAAAAAAAAACCTGGCTGGAACTTGGCTTTTCTTAAATAAAACCCCCAACCAGCCAAGTTTTTCTCAGTGTTGTGTTTCATTGCAAACAGTCCTGATGGTTCTAAGGTAAGCACAGTCTACAGTCATAAACAGCAGTAAATATGAAAAGAAAGAAGAGCTTTAGCAGATATCATATTTTTTCTTCACAGTTTGCAATGACTGGAAAATTGTCCTGCTTTGCTGCAATGTGAACTCGCACAGACTTTGGCATGAAAAAGGCCCTTTAGCGAAGTTTGATACTGAAAAGTAATCTTCTTCAGGAAATGAACACCAAAGAATGGACATACTGTGTAATAAGAAAGAAACAATAAAGATCCCTGGCGAGAAAGTAGCTTTGCAATGATGGACAACCATCATTATAACCCAAACGCTGGAATCAAAATGCCTTCAAACTTTGCAAAAGCATTTCTGGGTTATAAATAATAGGTATTTGCATTTCACATTGGAGGGTTTCCAAACTCTTGAATTTTGAGATTGTTTAAGAGCTCAGAATTGCAGACATTCACGCAAGGAGAAAATTGTATTTTATTGCCAGAGCAGACCATAGAAAGATCTTCTCTAATGTGGACTATTGGACTATTGGGTGTGGCTTGTTGTTTTTTTTAAAAAAACGCATCAGAGTGACTGATGGATTTTCTGTTTTTGTTGCGTTAGACAATACAATATTTACATGTGTCATCTAACAAAATGTAGCAGGTAGACATATGTGAGTAGTAATGAAGGAAGGCCAGAATTTAAATGAGATAGCAATTGCTATGTCTAATGGGAGCCATTGAACGGAGGAAGGAAAAATGAGCTTTTAATGTGACTATTGGCGCATTGGAGAATATTTTGATGTGATGGTATCTCCAGGGGTTCTGTTCTTTGCATCAGGTCTAACTGTGGAAAATTCCAGTGTGAGTTTATTTCAAGGCCTTTTCTCACGGAAAAGTTAGTGCTATCTAAACCAAACCATTATGAAATATTCTGGGCCACTACCAATTGTTATCATGGAGAAATGAGGAAGATTTTGTATCCTGAATAAAGTTGAAAAAGAAAAAAAATAGAGGAATGAAAGGCATAAAGTCACAAGCAGCACTTTCCCTTAAAAATTACTTCCTTCTTTCTTTTCTTAATTCATGGATCATCCCATTTGTCTATTTACAATCCAATGACTCTTAGCAGCTTATAAAATATAAAAACTTTAAAACAAGCATGATACAAATAACAACTTCCTGATTCCTCCATGCTGGGTTCTAGAGGCAGAAGAGAGAGGCTGATCCAATTATAGTATTTTCATGCTATTCTTGTTTAGCTTGGTATATTGTTTCACGGTTACACTGGATGCCGTCAGCTTAAATGGCAAACACTATTTCCGCACCAGCATTGCTAATTACAAAGCTAAGGATAATTTAATCTTGCTTTATTCATGGGTTGGAGATGAAATGAAGGCAATGTTATGGGGCTGCAATAAAAAAAAGTTACCATGTGGACTTGTTGATACCATGGTTTCATATCAAGGGATGAGCTCTCAATTTACCATGGTTCTGTCTTCTTTCTAAAAAAAGAAAAAACAACCCATGACCTCATCTACTAATTCTTATGTATTCATGAAAACATCTGCATGCAACAGTTGGGCATCTGTTTGGCTGCATTTACTTACTGGGAGAGAAAGCAGCAGGGTCTTCGTTTAAATTCTTTTTGCTCCACAAATAGTTTGAGATTATCAAATGCTGTGATCTGGAAGAATTATCTGAGCATTTGCAGTCCAAATGTAAGTCTTGCATGCAACAAACTGTTTACAGAAACCAATCCGGTGCCCAATCAGTATAATAACTCCTAAAAATGTGTTGAGCGTGGATTGTGGTGAGTAGAGGGCTGGCCAAGAAATTTAATTAAAAGGAAAAGTGGGATGCCTTAGAAAAAGGGTAAGGGTGGGAATTGTAGAAAAACTCTTCCCACGTTGAGACCATGTTTTGTGCATTCCTACCACCTTAGGATGTAATGGATAGGAACTGGAAAGCAAACTACTCTGTCAATGACCATAATACATTTGATTTGATTTGCAGAACCCAATGGAGAGGAGAAGATACGACACCCTTCAAATCAGGTCCTCTTTCTATTCAAACAGTGCAAAGTAGGTTCTGCTAAGCTTCCAGTGGTTTGAAGAAAAGAAGTGTATATATATTTATGTGTGTATACATATATATGGGGGCGGGGAGGAAAGGAAGTGATTGAGGTAGAAGGAAGATGATACATTGGCAGCTAATCTTAGGGATGGAAGCAACAGTTCAGAGGTGTAAGGATTCCAAGTGCTCTTTGGCTTACCGATCTCAGAGTAGAAGACAACCTGGGAAAATCATATGGGATATATATTATAGAAATAAATGTATATAGCCTACTTCCCCAGGCAAACATTCCTCAACAATGCATGCCTCGGCATACTTATAACTTTAATGGACTTCCTCACAAGTAAATGGGTATGGGAGTTCAGCCTAAATTTAGAATAGGTTGCATTTAAAAAAAAACTATCTTAAATGTAAACATTCTGGAGATCACTGCTAGTGATGATATAATAACTAAGAATGTTCTGTTTTTCTTATACTCTACCAGTAAAAAATTCTTGAGTGTAAGAAAAATATTAAGCTCAGTTACTGCCTCCTGCGGTAGTAATTTATACCAAAAAAGAGACAAAGCTTCCTGAGACTTGATTATCCAAGAAACACAGCTTTCAGAAACTGTTTTCTTGCATATTTTTTTTTGCATCAGCACTGCAAACTGTTTATTAAAAAATGCAAACACTTTTTACTGCCTTTACTAGAAGTAGTGCATCTAACTTTGGAGCAGATTATTTGTTGACAAGCACTGTCTGCCTTATTTGGGATGGAAAGTGATTGAGAGCTCTCTCCGTTGGTTTGTAATGTTGGGTGTGGCAAGAGTTTATTGCATCACAAGCCTTGAGAACTGGGTTCATTCAATCCCAAATGGGAACAAGAGAGACTGTTAGATACCTGGCAGCAAATAATATAAAATGCCTTCAAGCAAAGAATCAAGAGAATTGAATCCCATAGAGAAGTTGCAAAATATGATGTTATTTGATTGGTAAGAGGGATATCGCATGTAGAAATAAGCAAGAATCTGTAGTTTAACATTTTTATTGAGTTATAAAACATTGTAAAATACAAAATATGAAAGTAAATAAAAAAGCAGTGGGGGGAAAAGGGGGAAGAGCAGTGAGGAAAGATAAGAAAAAAAGAAAGAAAAAGTAACATTGACTTCAGACTCTATTTGTTACAGTAAAATAAGGCATTAACATCAAATCACAACTTTTTGTGTTTTCATAATAATATGACCAAGCCATTTCTGTAAAGATCTATCAATCTACTCAATAAAACCCAAAATCAAAGTTTCATTCTTTTCACACATTAAGCACGAAGTTCAGAAGCAGTCTCCATGTAGAAACAAAAGTACTTATGTTCTTTTCTTTAATCAAAGTAGTCAATTTTGCCCATCCACTCCTCCTCCTTTTTCGTTCTCCATCTGCAAGCATATCAGTCAGGGACCAGCTGCCTTCTGCACCCTTTTGTTTAGTTGCTAATTGGTGCAAAGTTTTTTTTTAAAAAAGAAGTGACATAACTCTTGTAAAATTACCCAGTCTCATATCATTCTAGCAGTGTAATTCCCAAGATCTCATCTCATGAAGTCTTGTATGAAAGCACTAGCATCTTCTTTGTCTGATCAATCTCAAAACACTTGGGTCGTTCTTAATATTTTAAAATTAATTTTGGAGTTCCACAAAGCTAGGGAAATTTTAGGCCATTTGATATCCTTGGTTCGTACATTGCTATCTGGATAAGTCCTTTTTTTCCCCCACCTGGAAAGCCTAAAGACAAAGGCAAATAAATAAACTGCAAACGAAAGAGATATATTAGTTGTATTGCCCCTGATAAATCCAAGCATCTTTTAGGTAACAATAAAAATGCTTTGTAAAGGTTTCTCATGTTTTTTGCACTTTCAAGCAATACCAGGGATGGGATGGATATGTATGTATATTACCAGCACTATACCAGTTCATCTCCAATGTACATTAAGTTGCATTTAGAAAAAGGTTTTACTGTTGAAGAGATTATTTCTTCAATCAAATGTTTCTCAAGTGCCTATTCAGAATAATAAACTTAAGCCACATGTGTGGGTGGTAGATGGAAGAAGGAAAAGAAGATCTCTATTGTTATTCAGTGGAAATATGGTTGGCGTAAACTTTTTATTCCTTGCTGGCCTATTGGATTTAGTGATGTAGCCAAGCAGCATTCATCAAATCTCTTGGCTGCAGATGAAAGTCTTTTATTTGGAAATTTGATTATATTTATATTATATTCAATCCGGACCTCTTGAACTTCTGCCGTACAATTCAGAGCTATCGGTGCAAGCTGGAAATTTAAAACTCAGGGTTTTTTTTGTTTGTTTTTGTTTTTAGAAAAGTATGGGATACATATTTTGTGATGGGTTAGAGTCCTGCTAGGAAATCAAATCTTTTATTTAAACATGCTTTGCAATAGCTGAACAATCATTTATGCTAAAAGCCCTTGAAACATATGAAGGCGTTCTAAAGTACATTATCGAAATGTGCGTGGGAATTGATGGTATTTGGCCACATTGCTGGAAATTTTGAAAAAAGGACGGATAGGGTGGCTGTTTTGAATGTATATTTAAGAGCTTGGAAACCGATTCCTAGCGCAACTGAGATTCTCCCGTGGTTAATAGTAAAGAGGAGGAGTTATCAGAAAATGCTGTGTTTAAAAGTCCAGGATTCCCATATAGGAAATCCTTGACTTACAATCATTCTTTTCATAACCCTTTCAAGCAGGGGTGAAATGCTCCCAGTTCAGACCGGATTGCCCAATCGGGTAACGATGGTGGCGGGTGGTTCGGAGAACCAGTAGCAAAAATCCCTGCCCCCCCCCACCATGCCTAGCTGAGGTGCATGATCATCAGAGGCTTTTTTTTTTACTTTTAAAAGCATTTTTTCTACAACCTCTTCCAACGAAAAAATGCTTTTAAAAGTAAAAAAAAAAAGCCTCTGATGATCACGTGGCTCAGCATCAGAGGCTTTTCAAAGCATTTTTTTCTACAACCTCTTGGCCGAAGAGGTGGTAAAAACAATGCTTTGAAAAGTCTCTGACGATCCCAGCTAAGTTGCCTGATCAGCAGAGGCTTTTCAAAGCATTAGAAAAAAATGCTTTGAAAAGTTTTTAAAAAACAAACCGTTGGCCACGCCCACCCAGTCACATTACCCCACCACCACTATGCCACGCCCACAGAACCGGTAGTAACAAATTTTACATTTCACCCCTGCTTCCAAGTTATGACAGAATGAAAAAAGTGATTTATGTCCGGTAATCACACTTATCAAAGCAGCCCCGTGATCAAGAGAACAACATTTGGGTGCTTGGCAACTGGCATGAATTTATAATGGTTGTTGGAGTTCTAGGGATCACATGATTATCATTGCAACCTCCCAACAAGTAAAGTCAAAGGGGAAAGTCAGATTTGGTTAACGACCATGTGATTCCCTTAATAACTGCAGTGATTTGTTTAACACCCGCGGCCAAAAAAAAGGTCATAACATTGAGCACAACTCAATAACCGTCTTGCTTAACAATGGAAATTCTGATCCCCAATTGTGGTTGTCAGTCAAGGACTATGTGTATACAGTGAATCTGTCTGCTTACAATGGAAACCTTTTAATGCCTAAGCAATACATGTTTATATATAAAAATATATACCTCACGAATCAGGTCTTGCAGTCCAAACCACAACTTGCACTCCAGCAATTCTCTTGCCTTACGTTTCTGTTCAAAACTTCAAGAGCCAGAATGAATAACAGAGAAAATGGGCAGAGAACTGCCTTGTTCCTTTTTGTATTTCACAGGACTTGGTCAATTCCCCGCCTGGTTGAAAGAATAAGAATAAGAATAATTTTATTTCTATACCGCCCTTCTCCCGAAGGACTCAGGGTGGTGTACAGCCTATTAAAAGCACAAGACAAACATCAATTAAAATAATTTAAAATTATGAAATAATTCGGCTCAATTTAAAACCCCAGAAATTTAAAACACCCAATTTAAAATTATTATGTTGATAGCCCGGCCTGGCGGAACAACAGGGTCTTGAGTGCACAGAGAAATACCCAGAGATCTTACGCACTTCCGTAAAAGGCAAGCAAGCAAGGTTCAGCTCCCACAGTTGGAGATGCAGCAGAGCTTTAGGGAACAACAAGAGATGCTGGCTAGAGGAATTCCGGGAGTTGAAGTCCACAGGTCTTAACGTTGCCAAGGTTAGACACCCCTGCTGTATAATCTTCCCCAACTGCTATCCTTCAAGATATTGTTCATCTGAATGAAGAACAGGAATCCATGGTGCAAAGGTAGCCACCCAGAATTGACTGAAAGATGAGAGGCTATGAGAGGTTTTATATAAATAAAATAAATCTATAAAAATAAAGGCATTAATTTATTTTCCTATTAATGAGGCTAAGAGAATGAGAAGCCCAGCGCTGTACTCCAGTGTATACAATTCAGAACGGGCATTGGATTGTGGAAATATAAAAACGTTAAGCCAGTTTTGTTTTTTCTAGAGCCACAATTTATATATGTATGTATGTGTGTGTGTGTGTGTGTGTGTGTCTGTGTATGTATGTGTGCGTGTATGTGTGTATGTATGTATGTATGTATGTATGTATGTATGTATATACACAATATGATACAACATTTTGAACTCAGGTGTTTTTAACCTTAGCTTCACCTTGACTCAAAAGTACAGCAGTGTGTGTGTGTGTGTGTACTCCACATAACTTTGTTACTAATGGCATCCTTATCTCCTCCATCTTGAGAACTGGTTTTTTTGTTGACTATTTATGCACAAGTTAAAAGAGGCAACTGAAGACATAAATTTCAGGTATGTTATAATATTGACTAAATATTCAAAGGACTATGAGAGGAGAAAAAAATTACTGTGTATGCAAACCAGTTTAAAATACCTGTTTTGCAGTTCTAGTCTGGCTACTCTACATGATTTATCATATTTAGTAAACAGAGTTAAACCCTTCTTTATTACGTGATCTGTATCTTCACACCAAGTTGGAGTTAAGTGCTTCCTTTAGTTGCCATTGCAGAGAATGTCACAGTCGCGCAAGTAACACAAAAGTGCAAGTGTACATGATACTGTTCGATATTTTCTGTCCCTGGAAGGCCTGCTAGGAATCTACATTTACAACAGGAATGTAGCCAGCCTGGACTGGGCTTCATTTTCATCTTTAAAAAAGTGGCCTTGTTATGGACTATATATAAATATTTTAAAATACAGGTAGTCGTTGACTTACGACCACAACTGAGCCCAAAAGTTCTGTTGTTAAGTAAAACATTTGTTAAGTGAGTTTTGCCCAATTTTATGAGCTTTCTTGCCAATGTTGTTAACTGAATCACTGCAGATATTATGTTAGAACACTGTTGTTAAGTCAATCAGGTTCCCATTGACTTTGCTTGTCAGAAGGTTGCAGAAGATGATCATGACCGCAGGACACTGCAACCATCATAAATAGGAGTCGGTTGCCAAGCATCTGAATTTTGATCAGGTGCCCATGGGGATGCTGCAACAGTCGTAAGTGTGAAAAACTGTCATAATCCCTTTTTTCAGTGTTGTTGTAACTTTGAATGGTCACTAAATGAACTGTTATAAGTTGAGGGCTACCTGTAGTTGATTTTAAGACAATTGCTTTCTTATATGGTGCAAAACAGCTTCCACCGACTTAGCGTCATTCAAATGTGTTGGACTATAATGCCCAGAATTCACAACATTTGTGGACAGGGGCTGGGAATTGTGAGGGTCATAGTTCACAAAATTGGGAAAGCACAACAAATTTAGAGACCCAGTCTGGTGTAGTGGTTAAGGCTTCAGGCTTGAAACCAAAAGACCAGGAGCTCTAGTTACTTCTCAGGCAGGGAGCCAGCTGGATGTCTTTGGGCCAGTTCCTCTGGAAAGGAGACCATAGCAAATCAGTTCCAAAATGTGGTCAAGAAAATTACAGGGACTTGTCCAGACACTCAGACTTGTCCAGGAGTCAAGACTGGCGAATTAGAAATCGTACTGTGTGGTAGTAATGAACATATGATTGCTAACGTTTATAAATTGTTATTGAATTTGGATTTGGAGAATGAACATGTAAAGCACTGCATGGAATTTTGGATATGATGTCATGCTTGAACAATGGGAAAATATGTGGATGAAAGGTTTAAAATTTACATTAAATTGTAACTTTAAAGAAAAATTTTATAAGATGATGTCTCATTGCAGTGGTGGTATTCAGCCGGTTCTATCCGGTTCGGGTGAACCGGTAGTGATGGCTGCGGGAGGCTCTGCCCACCCACCCGGATGTCATCATGTCCTGTTTTTGATGCTCTGCGCATGCATGGAAGTCTCTGTGCGTGCACAGAGATGGTGTGTGCGGGTGAAGCCCGCGTGCACACCAGTGGTGGGTTTCAAAATTTTTTACTACCGGTTCTGTGGGTGTGGCTTGGTGGGTGTGGCAGGGGAAGGATACTGTAAAATCTCCATTCCCTCCCCAATCCAGGGGAAGGTTACTGCAAAATCCCCATTTCCTCCCAATCAGCTGGGGCTCGGGAGGCAGAGAATAGATGGGGGCGGGGCTAATCAGAATTTTTACTACCGGTTCTCCAAACTACTCAAAATTTCTGCTACTGGTTCTCCAGAACTGGTCAGAACCTGCTGAAACCCAACCCTGGCACACACGCACACTCACATTTGCGAACCGGTAGCAAAGGTAAGTAAATACCACCCCTGTCTCATTGGTGTACATTCTTGACAACTTAACATTAGTTAAAATGTCAAGAACGTATAAAGGTATTTCAAATGAATGTTTGGAAATGTAAAAGTAAAGAAGGGACCTTTTATCACTTATGGTGGACATGTGACAAAGCAAAGAAATATTGGAGTAGAATTTATATCTTAATACAGAAGATTTGTGAAGTGAATATAAAAATAAAAACAGAAACTTTTCTTTTGGGTTTAATGGAAAAAGACTTGGGGGAAAAAATTGGAACTTTGATGCTAGGTAGGTTGAAGGCAACAAGATTACTTTATGCACAAAAATGGAAGGACACTTTGATTCCCACAATGGATGAATGGTTGCAGAAGTTGATGGAGTTAGCAGAAATGGCTAAACTGACTGCTTTGGTTAAAGACAAAAATATAAGTAGTTTTGTTTCTACTTGGAAACCGCTTCTGGACTTTGTGCTCGAGGTGGGGGAAAATGAAACATTGACTTTGGCTTTTACCAATTAGATAGGTTTGTTGTTACAGAAATGGCTAGTTTATACTACTATGTAAAAGTAAAAAGTTGAGGTTTGATGTTATTATATTATTCTACTGCACCAAAGGGAGTTGGAAGCCAATGATTTTCTATTCCCCACTTTCTCCACTCTTTTCCCTTCCCCTTCCCCTCCCCTAGCTTCCCTACTATTTTCTTTTGTATTTTTGTATCTTATAGTATTAATACATAAACTAAATTTATTTGAAAAAAAACAAACTGACCTGAATGCACCAAACAACAATCCCCACACCAAAAAAAAACTAACAAATCATGCAACAAAGATGATTAGAGGACTGAAGGCTAAAACATATGAAGAATTGTTGCAGGAATTGGTTATGTTTAATTTAATGGAAAAAAGGATTAAGGGTGACATAATAGCAGTCTTCCAATATCTAAGGGACTGCCACAAAGAAGAGGGGGTCAACCTATTCTCCAAAGCACCTGAAGGCAGAAGTAATGGATGGAAATTAATCAAGGAGAGAAAACCAACCTAGGACTAAGGAGAAAATTCCTCACAGTTAGAACAATTTATCAGTGGAACAACTTGCCTCCAGAAATTGTGAATTCTCCAACACTGGAGGCTTTTAAGAAGAGATTGGACAACCATTTGTCTGAAATAATATAGGGTTTCCTGCTTGAGCTAGAAGACCTCCAAGGTCCTTTCCAATTCTGTTATTCTGTAACAATAAGCATTCACTAGGCTCAAGATATACCTAGCTCCATCTAGGATGTGTGGTTTGAAGACGGTTTTGCTGAAAAGATTGTTAAGCTTGATAAACATCAGAGTAAAACATGTAGATGTGATAAGCTGGGAAATGGGTGAGTCAAAGGCCAAAAGGTGATCAGAAGTAAACAATAATGGCAATCTATCTATGTCTCCAAGGTAGAAGTCCCACCAAAGAACATCATGAGAAAGCATCAAGATGTCCGAAGCTGTTTCCATTTTTGTAGACAGAACTGGATGAAAATAGGCAGGATGGAAGGCTGTTTTTGACATATTCATCTTCTAAATTTCAGCAGGATGATTCCGGATTCCTTGGCAACACATTTTGCATCATTCCCTCAGCACCCTATTTAAAACGGGAGGCTGAGGCAAGGATCATGCAGAAGCTAAACTGTCCAGCAAAGACCTTTAGATCACTTTTGCTGAACTAGTTCAGAAAGTCCCCTTTGCTAGCTTAGCATGTTTTAAAGAAGACATCAAAAGTGCGTGAGAATTAAGCTCAGTAAAGCTGGAATGCTTGTTGGGTGGCGGCAACAAGTCAAGAGAGCAACTGCAACGGAAGCAGCAGGGCTTCAATCACACAATTGTGACTGCCATGTTGGCCCACTGTTCCCCCACCTCAAGCAGATGCCCCGCTTGGCACGGTTCATTGGCCGACTAGTCGCTCAATCCTTGCCATATCTAGAAATCAAGATGTAACCATGTTGGAGACTGCAAAACCAGAAAGCGCCAAAAAGTTCATCAGCTCTCCAAATGGACCATGAAACTCTCAGGGTGCTTCAAAATCCCTTGTTCGATTCCGCACTTCAAAACTATTTGAAGAGTGTTTTGAAATCAATCACCTTTCAAAGCTTCACATGGAAACATACTAGTTTTGGATGCATAAATACAGTCAGGAACTTAGCCAAAAAAGCCAAGACTAAATAAGAAACATATTCAGTTTCATATAATTTTGTCTGTCTTTTTCCTCCGCTGCAGTATGAACATATGCATTTCCTTATTTTGGCTGAGAAATAAAATGCCAAATGCCACAAGAAAAGCTGCTTTTGCGGTTTTACAGGCCTGCCTGATAAAAAGAAATTAACTGCCCTGGAATAAGCCTAACCCATCTTCCTAACTTGACGTGTTTGACATATTGAAGAGGGCCCAAGACAGAACCTTATGGTACCCCACTGCTTCCTTAGACCCATTAAGGATTACTCTTTGAGTACGGTTTGTCAGTTTGCGAATCCATCTGGTGGTGATGCTATCTAACCCACTTTTTTCTAGCTTACCCAGCCAGCTTCCAACAAGTATGGGGAAAGCTGATTCATTTAACGACCATGTGATTCACTTAACAACTGCAGTGATTCATTCAACCCCCATGGCAAAAAAAGTTATAAAACCAAGGGCAATTCATGTCAGGGTCCCCAACAAAAGAAGACTCCGAGGCTAGAAGTTCCTCAAAGTTCCATTTTATTAGAGATGTCATATTGGCACTTCTGGGAAAACCCGAATTCTGTTGGGTTTTCTCCACCCAAAAGAAAGTCCAAGTCCTTTCCCCTGCACCCACATGTCCATCACATGGTCCAATCAAAGCACCGTCCCAACTGGAGATGTCTCGTAGTCACGCCACTCCAGGTGCAGGCTGAATGTCCTTGACGCCCAGAGAAAGGAATGTTATTATGGCTGAATATCTCCACCACTCTATGCAATCCCCCCTCCCAGTTTCCCATGGCACTAAGTGTGGCAGCCCTGAAGAGCCAAAGAAAAAGATGGCCTCCAAATCACTTAACAACTGCCTTTCTCAGGAATGGAAATTCTGGTCCCAGCTGCAGTCTAACTAATCATCTGAATGATCGCCTGCCCCCAAATTTATTCCGTTGTAACCATGTATCAGTAATCATGTTCAAATGACAGCAAGTTGCTAATACAGACAGTCCTCAAGTTATGACCACGATTGAGCCCAAAATTTAGGTCACTAAGTGAAACAGTTGTTAAGTGAGTTTTGCCCCATTTTACGACTTTCCTTGCCACATTGGTTAAGGGAATCACTGCAGTTGTTTCATTAGTAACACAGTCATTAAGTGAATCTGGTTTCCCCATTGACTTTGCTTGTCAGAAGGTTGCACAAAAGGGATCACATGACCCCGGGGCCACTGCAATCGTCATAAAAGCAAGTCAGTTTTTGAGCATCTCAATGTAAATTACGTAACCATGGAGATGCTGCAACAGTCGTAAGTGTGAGAAAAGATAATAAGGCACTTTTTTCAGTGCCGTTGTAACTTTGAACAGTCACTAAGCGAACTCTTGTAAGTCAAGGAGTACCTGTAGTTTGAAGCAGAGTTACTGGGCTAAGGGCTGCAGGCAGAGCAATGTGGCTTTGCTCTTTCATCCCATCAATTTACTAAATGTAGACAGAATCAAGATTTCATCCTCCAGCAATTTTGATCAAGGTGGTGTGTTTTTGTGTGTGTGTGTGCGGGTGGGGGAGACAGGTATGTGAATGGGATGTGTGTGAATAATGTAATGTATATATATACACATATACATATACTTACCTACATACACGCACGCACATACTTCACCCATATAATATATACTCCTTGGTCTCCATTTTCTTTATGATACTATATGGAATAAATTAGAGGAAGAATTCATATATCTCTACCTAGATCTAGATCTAGAGATAGAGAGGGACAAACAGACAGACAGATGCAGACAGACAGACAGACAGACAGAGACAGGTATAAATAGATAGATGAGAGGGAGAGAGAGAGAGAGAGAGAGAGGCATAGACAGAGAGAGAGAGATATGATAGATCGATAGATCGATGGATGGATGGATGGATGGATGACTCCCCGGAAAGAAAATATTTTCTTGCGATACCTATCCATTTTCTATTTTTGTGGAAAATTGCTTTTTCTTCCCAATAGCATGACTGTCTTATTACCTGAGAACTTTAATATTGTTTTGTTGCCCTTTCTTTTATTGAATATTATACTGTTTTTCTCTTTCACTAACTTAGTGAAAGAGAAACACATTTAGTAAAATACATTTCTGGGAACACAATAATTTCAGAGTGGGGAAGCATTTATCAAATTATTTGGTGGCCTCTGTTCACAGCTGTAGATGAATAAGGACACTAACTAACCTACTAACAAGAAAGGGTGGGGCTAGTGAGTATGACCTCTTGGTCTCTACTCACATACAAGAAGATGAGGTGCTTTTACAGCCCTTTCTAAGCAGTTTACAGAATCAGCATATTGCCCTCAATAATTTGGGGCTTCAAGAAAAAAAGAACTTCAGCTGATTGGTAACTTCTTCTCTGCACCCAAAGTTTCAAGGAGAAGCACCACATTTTTCTAAACTGTGAATGTTCACTGCCATCTGTGGGTCAGAAAGAGAAGCAGCTGTTGAGTAGCAGCATCTGAGAACCTGTCAGAAATCTATTATCTGGCACTGCTCATCCAAGGAAACTTCTGTGACACGAAGAGCCAAGGTCCCAATGCCAAACACCTGTAAACATATTGTCACTGAGTTCTCCTAACACAATTGCTTGAGGAATTCTGTAACAGAAATGCTCAATAGGATGGAAAAGCATTGAAACAGAGGAGGTTAGTCTATGTTCCTTCAGCACAACGCGAACATAACATTAACCATAACTCAAACCCTACATCCCTTTTCATTGCCAAAGTGATTTTCCATTGAATTTTATTCTGTGTATCTAAAAATATATTCTTAATGTCAGTTTTCATACCCTACTGGAAGGAGAGCTAACCCACAACCTAATCCCAAAAACTAACCCGAGTTTAACTTTAATTGTGATTAGGATTTTCCCAAATATTTTACTATGCTCACAAAAGAAGTTCTAACAAAAACATGTCACATTCTCTTTCTTTATAATACCAAAGTATATCCATACATAACTTGTGGCCTAGATAGCAAAGAGACTTAACCCTAACCCCAACCCTAATAAAAGTTAAATGTTCATTGTCAATGGGATTTTCCCATGTATTTTACAGTGTTTCAAAAGGGAACTCAGAACAAAAAGTTGTCACGTTCTATTATCTTATAATACCATTAAGAATCTATTCCTAACATAAGTTAGGCCTGGCCAAGAACCCAAGGAGACCTAATCCTAACCCTAGTTTTATTTTCATTGCAAGTGGGATTTTTCCATGTAATTTAATGTGCTCCAAAAAGAAGTCTGAATGAAAAGCTGTCACATCCTCTTTCCTTATACTACCACTAAGAATATATCCCAAACATCATGTTTTGGCCCAGACCCAGAGGAGACCTAAGTTAACTCTAACCATAGTTATATTTTCATTATGACAGGGATTTTTCCATGTCATTTATTGTGGTCCAAAAAGAAAACCGAATGAAAAGGTGTCACATTCTCATTGATTATAATACCATGAAGAAGCTATCCCTAACATCACGATTTGGCCCAGACTACAAAAACCTGTCACATTCTCTTTCCATATAATACCACTAGGAATATGTCCCTAATGTTAGATTTCTGGCCAGACCCCCAAGGAGACCTAACCCTAACCCTTACCTCACCATAGCAGTAATCCTAATACTAGTTTAATTTTGTGAATGGGATTTTCCCAATGTAATTTACTGTGCTCTCAAAACAATTCCGAATGAAAAGTAGAAACTTTCTCTTTACTTAAAATACCCCTAGGAATCTGTCCATCAGGTTAGTTTTCTGGGCAGACCCCAAGGTGACCTAACCCTAACCCCAACCCCAACCCCAACCCCGTCCCCCTTCCCCTCCTCCTCCCCCTCCCCCTCCCCTCCCCCTCCCCCTCCCCCTACCTAACCCTAACCCCAATTCCCTATCCCTATCCCTATCCCCATCCTCATCCACATTCCCTATCCCTAACCCCAACGCCAACACCAATGCCAACACCAACGCCAACCCTATCCCTATCACTATCCCCATCCTCAACCCCAACCCCAACCCCAACCCCAACCCCAACCCAACCCAACCCAACCCAACCCAACCCAACCCAACCCTATCCCTATCCCTATCCCTATCCCTATCCCTATCCCTATCCCTATCCCTATCCCTATCCCTATCCCTATCCCTAACCCAACCCCAACCCTATCCCTATCCCTAACCCTAACCCTAACCCTAATCCCAACCCAATCGTAACTCTAACTCTAACTCTAACTCTAACTCTAACTCTAACTCTAACTCTAACTCTAACTCTAACTCTAACTCTAACCTAATCCCTATCCTATCCCTATCCCTAACTCTAAACTAACCCTAACCCTAGTTTAATTTTGTGAATGAGATTTTCCCATTTAATTTACTATGCCCCCAAAAGAACTCCAAATGAAAAGCTGTCACTTTGTGTTTCCTTATAATACCTCTAAGAATCTGTCCCTAAACTCAGTTTCCAGGCCAGACCCCAAGGAGACCTAACTCTAACTCTAACCCCAACCCTAACCCCAACTCTCACCCATTCACAATTTAAAACTAGTGTAAGTTTTAGGTTTAGGGTTAGGGTTAGGTCTCCTTTGTGTCTGGCCAGAAAAACTAATGATAGGGAAAGGTTATTACAGGTATTAAAAGGAAAGAGGATGTGACAGCCTTTCATTCGGACTTCTTTTTGGAGCATGGTAAATTACATAGGAATATCCCATTCACAATTTTATACTAGGTTTAGGATTGGGGATAGGGTTAGGGTTGGGTCTCCTTGGGGTCTGCCCAGAAAACTAACCTTATTCACAGATTGTTAGAGGTATTGTAAGGAAAGAGAAAGTGACAACTTTTTGTTCATACTTCTTTAGGGAACACATGGGGAAACCCCATTCAAAAATTTAAGGTTAGAGTTGCGGTTAGGGTTAGGATTAGGATTAGGGTTAGGGTTAGGTCTCCTTCGGGTCTGGCCTGAAAACTAATGTTAGGGAAGGATTCTTAGTGGTATTATATGGAAAGAGAATGTGACGACATTTTTTGGGGACTTCTTTTGGGAGCACAGTAAATAACATGTGAAAATCCCATTCACAAAATATAATTAGGGTTAGGGTTGGAGTTAGGGTTAGGGTTAGGTCTCCTAGGGGTCTGGCCCAGATATTAATGTTAGAGAAAGATACTTAGAGGTATACTGGTGGAGAGGTGTTGGAGTTTTTTTTCTCTTTTGAACTGGTTGATTATCTCTTTTGCATAGTTTGAGAAGCGAAATATCTTCAAAGAAAAATCAGAAAGTCCAGTTGCTTTTTAAAAAACGCTCATTTGGGACATCCCTAACCTGGATGATTGAGAATCTCTATAGGTAGAGGTGGTGATCCATGGCGCTTTTATGACTCGTAGACTTCAACTGTGACTGAGTCATGCTTATGATTCAGCATGACTGGTTCAGGAATTCTGGGAGTTGAAGTCCACAAGTCTAAAATGGCCATGGTTCCCCATCCCTGCTGTAAGCCTTTTAATTAAAAAATGCTAAGACCAGAGGTGGTATTCAGCCAGTTCAGATCAATTCGGTAGTGGCATCCTGCAGGTGGGCACAATCCCGTCCTATATTGCTGTGTTTTTAACATCGCAAGCATGTGTGGATGGTGTGCACAAGCAAATTGCCGTGTTTTGTGATGCCACACGCATGAATGGATGGCGCGTGCGCAAAGCACATTCACACTCACATTTCTGGTGCTGGGCGAACCGGTAATAACAGTAAGTGAATCCCACCTCTGGCTAAGAGATATATATTCTTGGGGTAATGCAGCCCCAAGGAAACAGAAATGAGGAGGTTGGGGAAAATCATCTCTACTGCTTTCTTTCAGGAGACTGAAAGGGAAATTGGAACCATGAACTCTGTTTTTTTCTTTCCAGCTCCAGTAATCCTCTGTCAAAAAGCTGTCAATCACCCTCCCTTTCCACGAGGACATCAACCCCCCCCCCCTTTTAGCATTGACTTTAGAGATAAAATAACTCTGGATTGTAGTGTAATGGTTCACGGAAAGTGTTTTCACACTCAGCAAGACATTGCTCACTGGATCGAAAAAGCTTTAAAAAGCTTTCTCCTATTACTTTTGAACAGCAAAGCCTTCGGATGAGAAAGATCCGCATTAATGAGGAACAAAAATAAAAAGAAAACTAATGTTCTTATTAAATAATAATACTCTCAGCCTCGAGATGATCTAGCTATCCCGAACAAGAGAGGAATTCAGATTTAAGGGTACATTTATTTGGTGGCCGTTCTTGGCTTCTATTGTTAAATGTTGGATTTTTACTAGATTAATATCCTGCTTTTCATTCAGGAACTCAAGGCATATATATAGCACTTTCTCTTCCCATTTTTTCTGGGCAACGACAACAATTTCTGGTAGATTGAATTAAGAGAAAATAACTAGTTTGAAGCAGGGGTGGGTTCTACTTACCTTTACTACTGGCTTGCAATGGGACTGCGCAGAAGCTTCTTGATGATGTCGGGGTTGGTGGGCGGAGCCTCCCGCCGGTTTTACTACCAGTTCTATGGAACCAATCTGAATCGGGGGCAACCCACCACTGGTTTGAAGTCACCCAATGAGCTTCCCTGGCTGAGGATAGACTAGAACTGAAGCCTCATCACTCCTCCTGCTCCACTACCTTTACTGCTCCATCACATTAGCTCTCATATAGCTCATTCCACCTACTGGCCCTTCCTATATTTCCTTATGTTATACCACAAAACAGGAAGTCTTCGATTTACAACAGTTCATTTAGTGACTGTTCAAAGTTACAACGGCACTGAAAAAAGGGACTTACGACCATTTTTCACAGTTATGACCCCTGCAGCATTCCCCATGGTCATGTGATTTACATTGGGATGCTTGACAACTGACTCACATTGATGATGGTTGCAATGTCCCACTGTCATGTGATTCCCTTTTGGAGACCTTCTGATAAGCAAAGTCAATGGGGGAAACCAGATTCACTTAACAACCGTGTTACTAATTTAAGAACTGTAGTTCTTGGCTGTTAAGTGATTCACTTAACAAATGTGGTGAGAAAAGTCGCAAAACTCAACAAATTTCTCACTTAGGAACATAAATGGGCTCAGTTGTGGCCATAAGTTGAGGACTACCTGTACTATACTTTATATTGCCTAAAACATTGTTTTTCAACTTTGAGGGCTCTTTGGGGGCCCATGGTGGCTGGAGAATTCTGGGAGTTGAAGTCCACACATCCTAAAGTTTCTCATCCAAGTGAGAAACACTGGTCTAAACTAATGCTAGCAATGAATGAACATCATACATTAAAAAAAAAAACTAGAATGTAGGGAAATTTAGATTTCAAATATAAATTGTAAGGCAGAAAATTTATAATAACATTCAAAAGCCTTAGCTTAGTGAACTGCAGAAAGCATATTTTTACGTTTTCTTTGAAAAGTTTTCTGCACCTGATATTATCCATATTTACAAATACTGCTAAGGAACAATTATGCTTTGGTAAGAACAAAAATGGGACTGAAGTTTCATCACTGCCATTTCCACCAGCTCAACCAATGAGAAAAATCAAGGTTCTTTCTCCAGATTTATTTGCACATCTTCAAAACCCATGGCGAATTTTAAAAAAGAAAATGTTATGTTTTTCTCAGCAAAGACCCACAAGACATTTAAGGACCATCACTGGGGAATTCCGGGAGGCTTAACACATGAGGAAAGTGTTCGATTGAGGAACGTTGATTTAGATATGTCAACTTCTAAAAGATTGCTGACTAATACGGTCAACATGAGGAATCAGAACAGAATAAAAACAAGTGTGGGATTGTTTAATATTTGAAGTGGCCAAGCTGGAATTGAGACAATTCTCAGGATTCTCAGGTCAAAATCTGCCCGATTTCCTTGTGAGATGGAGACATTAATATGAGCCCTTCTTTGAGACATATTTTAATCTTAAAAATAAATATGCTACTCATGAACTATATTCTTTAACTTTTAAAAAAAATATTTTTAAAATGTTCTTTAATTTTTCTTATTATTGTCTTCTTATTATATGCAGTACTATCTTATTGTCAGGACTTAGGACCCTTTGAAGACCATAAAAGGGAGAGTCTCCAAAGACCTGAAAGTTGATAGAGCGGGGACCAACTTGGCCCTTCTCACTGTCAGGTTGGACCTTTTCCCCCTCAACAGCAGATGTGCCCCGGATGTTCCCGGGGAATTTACCCATCTGACCAAAAAAGGCAATAGCACTATAGACTATGTCCTGGTCTCAAGAGCCTTTTTGCCCTATGTCATCTCCTTTAAAGTGGATGACATGATATTTAGTGACCATCTTCCCCTTACCTTGGATGCACTCCTGAACAGACCACAAAATCATCTTACCCATGCTGCCCCAATAGCTGCCAATACCAGAGGATCCCTGATGGTATTGAAATGGTCGAATACCTTGGCCTTATCCCATGCGAGCTTTTATGATCAAGAGTCAGGACTTAGGCTAAATTAGAAGTTTATGTAAGAAAAAAAAAATTAAAAAGGAGTGAAAGACAGAAATGCTTTTGGCATCAAAGAATTTTAGGTCCATGAAAATAGACATAGGAACCATCATGTTAGAAATAATGTTAACATACTGTATAATCTGACCCCTTTTATTATGTAGATTGGAATTCTGTATGTGTGTTGCAGCTGTGGTAGTTTAGCGCTCAAGGAACATACAACTTTAAATCTAAACATATATTTGCAGCTACCATTTCTACACATTATGCCAGATTTATAATATATTTCTGTGGTGCCTTCTGGCCATATGATCTCACAGAGCATTTCATACAAAGTAAGATGCAAATAACAACATTCAAGTGAAATCACCTGCTTGTTGTTGTCTGGTATTTCATGTTGCCATGAACACGTTCATGAAAGAAACACAGTTAAATCAATACTGCAACTTTTTAAAATCAGCATTTTCATATGGTTATGATTATCTCCTGTGTTATGTAACAGCGACTCTCAACCTTTTTGGCCCCAGGGACCGATTCTGGGGAGAGAGGTTTTCTCGTGGACCAGAGGGGGTTTTGTATGCTGCCTGCATCCCATGGATGTAGCTTCACTTGTTTGCGCAGCCCGGTTTCTGGCATGCCATGGACCACTGCCGGTCCACAGACCAGGGTTGGGGACCCTGGTTATATAGGGCCTTGCTTCAGAAGCTACCCAGCAACAGCAGGCTGGGACATCACACACTCTTTTCACTCTATTCACTCTTTTTTTTGTTTTGTTTTATTTTTTTGAGAGTTTGTATTTTAATTTCCCTTTGAATAAAATAAAAAACAGATAGGGAAAAAGTACTTGCTCCCCCCCCTCCCCCAGCAAATAGGTCAGTGTTGCAATTTCTATGAATTCCTGACAATTTGACAATCCATTCCTCCACTGTGGAAATTTGAAAATTATAGACTGCAGCATTCATTGTGTTCACTCTTTCCTTTTCCTGAACCTCTCCATCTCTGTTTGACTTTGGCATAATTCTGTTAGTGTAGTCATTTTGGAAAAGAGTCAGTGGTGGGTTCCTCCCGGTTCCACCTGGTTCTGCCGAGCTGGTAGCGGTGACGATATGACATCACTGAACCAGTTCTGCCCCCTGCCCACCCGCCTCTCCCACGTTATTCTTACCTTTTATTTGACCTCACCCCCAATCTATTGCTGTCTCCTGAGTACCAGCTGATGGGCTATAAGGAAAAAAAACTGTTTAAACTTTTGCCGCAGGGCTTCAAAGGGCCGCCCTAACAGCTGATCAGTGGTAAAAGGCAGTTTGGTGGTAGACCGGTGCCTCCAAAAACGAATGAGTAGACCAGTGCCTGAAAAAATAAATGGGTAGACCAGTGCCTGCAAAAATACATGAGTAAACAGGTACAGCTCTGCAAGCAGTTAAAAGCCTGGTAGACCAGTACCGCTGCTAAACTCCCCAAAAAATAAAACAAAACAAAAAAACTTACAAAACAATCAAGACATTAAAAAGGTGCATTGAAAATAAAAAACCCCAACAAATACACACATTAAAAATTTTAAACTAGTAAATCTATTTGCAAATTATTGACCTGTCAGCTATATATTATAATAATGACAAATTAGTATACTGTCTTTGGTGTAAGCCGCCCAGAGTCCTCAGAGAGTGGGTGGCATAGAAATATGACTAATAAATAAAATAAATAAGGGATTTATGTACCATCCAAGAAGAAGTGGGGGGGATAATAAATTTGTAAATATCTGTTGAAAAGAAGGTTGGAAGGTGTTTATTTCTTGACTTTTGTATCTTACATTTGTTTCTTGCACTTTTCCTCTTCCGTCCGAACTGGTAGCATTTCACCCCTGGTCTTGCTACATGAAAGCATGGGGAGACAGAATGAAGAAATCACACCATTGCCATGCAAGCCCTGCCCCTTTTGCACATGCTTTGTGACATTGCACATGCATATAAAAAGAGAAGAATTTGTGTTGCGACAGCACAACACTGCTTTCCGTGTTTTGATGAAAGCACCAAAGCACCTGAGAAGATTCTTGGCTTGATCCTTTGGTGGCTGTGTCCTTCTATATAAGCAGGTGGCTGCTTATGACTTTGGCTGGGCCTGGAAAAAGTTCCATGGAATCAAATCTGGCGAATACTAGGAGGCATCTAGAAATCCTAGACTATGTACCATATTGGAAAGTTGAAAAAAAAAATCTTGGAATAAGATAATGGCAGCAATTCTTGCTAAGCAAACAACATGGATGTGACCAGGATTCAAGCTGAATTGGATCTGAAAAAAATGGAATACCCACCAGATGGCAGCAGAGAGGTACAGAATACTCAAACTCTGGTGCCAACTGGTGGTTGTCTGGCATTTTCAACCTGGATCTGGTAGTCCTATTTTTTTGTTAATCATCTGCATATCAAGCAGATCATTTTGGAATGATTTATCTCCATGCAACATGTCAAGAACTGTTCATGAATTAAATGAATGCAGCTGTACATACAACAATTTTGAAGAGGCAATATGTTTTAATGAATATCTATTTTCTTACATTAATAAATTATTCAGAATCACTTTTACCAAAGTATCAGTATATCCACCATGAATATTTCCTCAAATGCTGATATAAAAAAAACGTTTAAAATGTTATTTTAATAGAATCTTTTAACAATTCCTGAAACCAGTAGAAAAATAGTTATGGGAGTTCAACATATAGTACATTCCAGACTTAGTGTCATTTTTCTGGGAAGGTTGTTTCTTTTTTTAAAAAAAATTATCAGCTAGATTGATACGTGGGTGTGAAGTTACATGGTGAACCCAATGGGTGTTATGAAATAATTAGACACCTGTTTAATATCTTTCCCCCCCCGTGGCTCTAGACCAACTGCAATTAAGGCCCTGTGTAAATCATGAAAAATAAGAAACAGATTAGATACATTGGATTATGGTCAGAGAAAATGAGATTTCATGCCTTGTCACAAAGAAAGAGAACGATCATATGATGGTAACACTGTGTGGATAATTTTGACTTCTCAAATAATTGCCTCCCTTTAGGCTTCTGTCATTACCAAGACAAACTGTGTCTGTGGAGAAAGATTTGGAGTCAACTGAGCCAAAATGCAACAGGATTTGCAAGGCTAAAAATCCCCATGTAACGAGTATAGATAGAATTCCAGGCAATCTGTCGTCATACTTCCCTACAATAGATATAACAAATTGCCTTTCTCCAATTGGAAGCATTTGTCTGTTAACCTCAATTAGATGGTCCATTTCTGGGTTGCAACTGGAGCATGATATGGGTACAGCAGCGACAAAAACCACAGGGACACCCAAATGATACATGAGCAGAGACCACTAACCTGCAACCACTAAACAGGGCTGTTCTAACATCTGAAGGTCATAAGTCACAGGACTTCTATGATGGTGTTGCCATCCTCATGGATACCCTTGGTGACTTGATCTGCTATTGACTCACTGCTACCTCACTGCCATTGGCTCCAAATAGCTCCAGAGTTTCATGCAAAGGTCTTTCTAAAAGCTACCTAGAAAGGCCACATGTTGAACCTGAGATTTATTGCATGCTAAGCAGGTACATTTTTATAGCCTTCCACCAAAGGTTTGAAAATTCAACCCTGAGTTGGACCGTCTGCTGTTTGCAGTTCTTCAGAGCTACATTAACATCCATCCTCCAGGCTTTGAGTCAATATGTTGACATAATTGCAATGCCTCCATGGCCAAGCTTTAATGAGCTTCAGCACTGAGACCACTGAATGGTCTGTACTTACAGATTTAGTGTAGGACAATTTCAGAGTAGCAATTGATGGATTCTCCAGTTTCCTTTCTTCTCCTACTCAATGTCACCTGCTGAGTGGGAAAACAACCAACAATTTGCACATCTTTAAGTATCCTAGCTGACAGGTTGCTGGAGCAAAAGAAGATGTAGGCCAAGCAGGAGATGGAATTTCATTCTAGAAGCTAGGTGCTCTTTTATGGAAGATGATGGGTATCGTCATCATTATCTTGAGCTTTTCAAGAAAAGATTTTATGGGTAAAGTTATCGGTGGTTCGTTGGATTCATATATTTGTGAACTGCCTGGAATTATTTTAGAATCTGGCAATATACAAAAATTGAAACAAATGACATATGAATACATTAAGAATATCCGGAGACAGACATTTAAAATACAAAAGGACAAGGCAGTTTTGACTTATGATTGCAATTGAGCCCAGAACTACAATTTGTAAATTGTACCAATTCTTAAGCATCCCATGACCGACACAATTTTATGACATTTTTTGTGGTGTTTATTAAGTGAATCTGCAATTATTAAGTGAATCCATTGTCCACAATGGTGTTTTTGCTGAAAACCAGAAGTATGGTAAATGCCGATTCCTAGCCAAAAAACAAACAAACCATAAATTGCAGTCACAAGACTGTGGGATGCTACAAATGGCAGGAAATGCAGGCTGGTTGCTAAGCCTCCAAAATGCGATCATACTGTAATAAACTTTATTTGTTACATATTGTTACATGCTCTGATAGAAAGAAGGTGCCACTAAGCTTTTCTCTCCATTGTGAGAGAAAGGAGAAGGGGGAAGAAGGAAGTGTGTTTTTCTGCAGGAAATACAGAAGAGGAATATCTACAAGTATCAGTCTTCTGATCAGAAGAAAGCAAAGAAATTGTTCATTTGAGCCCTTCCTTTCTATGTTTGAATATGAAACCCTTGTGTAGTAATTTCACTTTGTCGATGTCATTATTGGTCCATAGGAAACACAATGAACAAAGTCAACTCTATGGATCTGTGTCTCCAACATCTCAAAGACAGTATATAATTTGGGGCATGACACTTTGAAAAGGGTTTAGGGCAGGGGTGTCGAACTCACGTCGTCACAGTGGCGTCACGTGACATATCGGGAGTTTTTTTCCCTCTTCGCTAAAGTGGATGTGGGCGTGGCCAGTGCGTGACACACCTGGTCTGCGGGCCGGGAGTTTGACAGCCCTGGTTTAGCGAATCTGGAATATATTCAAAGAAGGATAGTGGCAATCATGAGAGATTATGAACTGTAGAGTCCTATAAAGACAGAAAGAATGATCTGGGTATATTCAATTTTGTGAAAGAGATTTAAAATAGCATCAGTGAAATCCTTCAGCGAATGTCACACCTAAAAAAATTGATCAAGGCTGTTTTTTTGTCACTCCAGAGTGCAGAATGTGAATTAATAAATTTAAATGCCAGAAGGTAAACAATAAAACTAGGGCTTTGATTCATGTCAGAAAAGTGTTTTTGTGCACACAGGAGCCTGAATGAAGCTCTGACTGCAACTCACCAAAGCAGCCAAATCTGTTTCCAGGATCATATAAGGGCAATGTAAGCTTCTCTTTAAGAGCCATTATGTGATCCAAAGGGATGCGGTGGCTCAGTGGCTAAGACACCGAGCTTGTCAATTGAAAGGTCAGCAGTTCAGCGTTTGAATCTCTAGTGCTGCATAATGGGGTGAGCTCCAGTTACTTGTCCCAGCTTCTGCCAACCTAGCAGAAAGCACGTAAAAAATGCAAGTAGAAAAATAGGGATCACCTTTGGTGGGAAGGTAACAGCGTTCCGGGCGCCTTTGGTGTTTAGTCATACCAGCCACATGACCACGGAGACTTCTTCAGACAGCGCTGGCTTTTCGGCTTTGAAACAGAGATGAGCATCGCCCCCTAGAGTCGGGAATGACTAGCACATACGTGCGATGGGAACCTTTACCTTTACCTTTATGTGTTCCTGAGTTGCAGGCAGGCATTTGTTCATGCTCCTGCACACCCTAAAGGACATCTCCAGGGAGGTTGTGGGCAGAATAATGAAAGCCAGGTTGCACCCTTATGACACAAGCCCTATCCCTTTCATACATGAGTCATGACACCTCACACATGCCCACACCGGTGAAGCCTACAGCGTGATGCCTTAAGGATGACAAACATGTATTTTTTTTTTATGCCAAGCTACTTCAAGGTAAAGTTCTGAGTTCTGAACATGATTATAAAAGTGGAGGAGACTAAAACATTAAATCTCTTCCTGATTTTAGAAGAAGCAAAGTCAAAGGGGTGCTGTGGTCTTGTTATGGATGTAGAAACTGTAACGAGCAAATCTCACCCTGGCCATATCATGAAGGGACTCACCAGTATCTTCAACTGGGCAGCTATGTGATCTCTGGGCTCTCCTGAATTGGAAGGAATGTGTCTTGCGATAGCTTTGTCCCCTTGAGAGAGAGCCTGTGGGGAACCCAGAGCAAAATAGAGTTTGCTCTATATTTTCCTGGCCCTACTCATGACCAGGCTAGAGAACCAGCTCTGAAAAAAAAAGATGAAATAAGAAAAACATATATACACTTCCTGAAATCATTCATCAAGAGCTTTAGTAGCTAACTGTTCCCCCTCCTGAAATAAGATCCGTCTTTTTGCTCAATTCCAGTATTAGTCACAGTGCTGCGGTCACCGCTTTTCTCCTTCTCCTTCTTCTCACTTTCTCATCTCTAAGAAATGTTATTTTATGGGGTGCCCCCGGAGTCGGCCCAGTCGTTTTCCCCACTTTCACGCAGGTGGCCAGAGGAACCAAGTTATTGATGGGCCGTGCAGGTGGCAGGGGAATGAAGTCAACCTGATGGATGCAGCATTTTTAAAAAAGGAGAACCGTCGCTTGGCTGCCGAGCGGGGGAGGAGATTTCAACACCTCTGCTGAGGAAACACACGAGAAAGAAGATCTGGCGTAGGAAGGTTAGCGGCAGGTTGCTTACATAGTCTCACTCGGTCGCCATCAAACAAGTCTGCCTGTATGAGCTTGTTAGCTGCAAGGAACCCATCTGATGGCCATGTCATTTAAAAATGATTAATACTAAGTGGCTCTGACAGGGTAAACTTTGCTTCATTTCACATATCCTGGGCATTCGATAGCATCTGCTCTGGTACAATGAAGTGTTATCTGGATATCTATCGCACTTTCCTTTGGCAAGCTGAATAGCCATTTAGCATGGCTGAGAAAGAGCCCAGATTGCAGAAGGATAAGCATGTCTCCATTTAGAAAAGCGGGGGGGGGGGGGGAGAATTAAAAAAGAAGCCGTTGAGTGGGATTTCATAGTACGGTCTTCAATTTTCACCCAGCTGGAAGCAGCCTTTCACGGTGGCCAAGATACATCGATTGGTATAGCTGCTCTGCTTTCTATGGAGCTGGATATGCAGTCAGGCTTCTGATCAGGTTTGGGGCAGAGGATGGGAAGTGTGAAAACACTCTTGACATTCAAGGGTTTATGCCCTGCTGGGTGTCAAAGATGAGATGGAAGGAAACATGGAAAGTATTTGCATTTCTCTATCTACTTCCCAATCCTCTTCTCCAACATAAGCCAATAGTAAGCCATATAAACAACAGCCTAATCAAGGAACCACCAAAACCACTCCCACCAGTACTGACAGGGCAAATCATTTGTATAAAAACAGAGCAAATCCTACTCCCTTCCAGCACTGATGATATTACTGAGTTGGGTAAAGAAACGTCTGCAAGAAAACAACCAAGCTTGGAAAGCCCCAAGAACTCACTCACAGTTCATCCCTAAGCTACCAATCTTCTCTTCTGTTAAGCCAGACAACTGACCCATATGCACTGAAGTCAAGGTCATTATTATTGAATCCAATTTATGCCACTACGGTTGCTATTTCATGAAAAAGGAGCCTTTGGGAGTTCTAGTGCATTTGCGGTTGGATGCATATTCACACAAGTCCATCATACATTTTATGAAAGCTACAGCTACATCCAGGATGTTCTAATCTAGTCATTTCTAGCACTTCTAAATGCCAAAATGTGATGATGGTATTCAGTGGTGAAATCCAATTTTTTTTACTACTGGTTCTGTGGGCGTGGCTTGGTGGGTATGGTGTGGCTTGGTGGGCATGGCTTGGTGGGCGTGGCAGGGGAAGGATACTGCAAAATCCCCATTCCCTACCCACTCCTGGGGGAAGGATATTGCAAAATCTTCATTTCCACCTCACTCTGGGGCCAGCCAGAGGTGGTATTTGCCAGTTCTCAGAACTACTCAAAATTTCCGCTACCGGTGCTCCGAACTGCTCAAAATTTTCTCTACTGGTTCTCCAGAACCTGTCAGAACCTGCTGGATTTCACCTCTGATGGTATTGGACTAATAAAGTAAACTGTAAGCAATAATGAACTAAACTTTATTTTTAAACAAGATTATTATTTTTAAACGGTTTGTTAAAGACTAATTTCATGGCACTGCACAGATGTAATTTATTTTATTTTATGTATTAAATTTATTTGCCACCCATCTTGTATTGAAACGACTCTGGGCGGGAATCAGGTACCAAAATAATAAATTCAAGAAGGTGTCTGATCCATAAGATTTGAAACTCCTGAGACAATGGTTTTCCAGGAACAGAGAATAGCTGTGTCACAGGGCATGAACTCAGAATGTATTTGGATTTTGTTTAATGTTAATGTATGAATACAAATGACATGAACGGGCCTGCAAAACAGCTGCAAAACTAACTGAACAATTTCTAGTTTTCATGACTCCTATCATTGTTTCAGAAAACGATTGCTCATTCTGGCTCTTCATAAGATTTGCTGAAATCACCAGATCACCCTCTGTGATATTGTTGCAGAAATGATAGAAGATGGGAGTGTAAATATTGGACTACACTAGTTAACCTGTTCTCTGTCTATTCTGTCATTTGATTTACCTGAATTCAATGGGGGAAATATATCAACAATGTATATATGCCTGTATTTGTACATGTGTGTACAACACAAAGTTAGTTTGGGGAACTTTAAATTCCAAGTGTCTGGGTTTTTTGGGGAAAAAAATAATAGCCCTTTGTTGACATACTGGAAACACACCTTTGTTCCTGATATCATATTTGTATAATCCAACATTTTTCATAATGTTATAGCATTAATTGGCTAACATTTACCCCATTTGATTGAGAAATCACTGGTAATCTATATATTTTGGTGTTTATAAAGGACAACTCAGCATTCCTCAATTTATAAGTCACCTTCCATGGCATCAGTGTACAATCTTGTTACTTGTGAGGCTTTAATGTAATTTCGAAAGCAAAATTTCTTAACAGATATAATACATTTTGGGATCTTCCCCACTGATGAATTGACCTTGACTTTGAAGTTGATCTTGAATCAGCTAAAAGATTATGCAGGCTCAACTTCAAGGTCAAGGTCAATTTATCAGTTCCTTGGTTTGACCATCCAAAAGCTATACTGGCCTGAAATTTGTTATCCCATGGTCAGCCCCAACGGTTGCCTCTTTCCCCAGGTAGTCCAGTCATCGGGCTTTCCTTTTATTACTGATAAAGCCAAACTGATTAGTTTACCGGGGGGGGGGGACTACAACAGATATGCAATAAGAATGAATTTGATCCATATCCCAAAGGCGCTTTTTCAAAAGGCAACTAGATTTTGTTTTTCCTTAGAAGACTTTTCATTTCTCATCCAAGAAGCTTCTTCAGTTCTGACTGAATGGTGGCGAATGGAAGGATTTATATTCCTTGCAGTCCTCTGGTCATCAGCACTATTTCTGAGAGTCACTGAGGTCACTTAGAGGTTTATCTGTGCCCTCGGGGTCACCTGCATAGTGCGAATGGGCGTGGAACATCTTGGAACCGCTGAAAGGACTGTGTTGTAAGCAGTGGTGGGATTCAAATAATTTAACAACCGATTCTCTGCCCTAATGATTTCTTCCAACAACCAGTTCACCAAACTGCTCAAAAAGTTAACAACCGGTTCTCCCAAAGTGGTGCAGACTGGCTGAATCCCACCACTGGTTGTAAGTCTTTTAGCAGTTCCAAGAAGGTTCCACACCCAAACTTTTAATTTTGTTCATCAATCAGGCCCTCCAACCAGAAGTATCTATTTGGATAGAGTACAGCACCTTATAAGTAACACAGCCTTATATGTACACGTATTATTTATCTAGGAAGAAGCCATTTAAAAGGGCAAAATGACAATGTGAGAAGGTTTAAATGACCCTTCCCCAGATTTCACCTGCAAAGAGCACCATGACCTCGTCTGAATTGCTAAATCTGTTTACAATTGTCATCAGCAGATTTATTTTATCCTCAAAGCTTGGAAGAGGAACCACTTCACGTTACTACAGGCACAATCCGCTCCCTTCCCCGAGGCTGGAAAGTGTGTGTGGGACTGAGAAGACATTCTCCCACATGCATGTCTTCGATGACAAATACAATTTAATCTCCCGTCTTGCGGTATAATTGTCAGAAAGCTTTCAAAATGATGTACTTTTATTCAGGCAATAATTCTGAGTGAATCAGGGTGCTGGACTAGCTGTCAGTTTTTCACTGCCAGAACTAAAATGAAAAGAAAAAGATGGCGGCAGGTGGGGATGCGGGCAACTCTGTGTGTGTATGTGTGCGCGCGTGCATGAATTATCTTGTAGGCCTTGCATTAAACTTAAGGAAGTGATTTCTTAGTGAAGACAGCTTTGGGGTGGCATAACAGCAACTGTTAAAAGATGGATTTACATGGAAATGGAACAAAGCAAGAAGTATCAAGTTAAATTAAATCTCAACAAGGCAATGACAAGTCAACAGTTTAAAATGCCTTCACCTCAGCAACTGGAAGAAAAGGTCCAGGTGCAAGGATAAAAGGGAAGAATTTAAAAAAAAAATTCTCTTGGAAAATATGATTACCGTCATTGACAATGGTTGCAAAAAATGGGTGACATTAACTGACAGGTGGAATAAAAAGTAAAATAATGCAGAGAACTGTTGAGCTTGTAGGATATATTTAAGAAACAGTGGTGGGGGATATAATCAGTGATTTAAGTATCTTTTTTCTTTTGCCTTCCCAGGGAGCTGTAGAGCATAGGCTGACACCTTTTCACCTATTTGGCAGCCAGGAGCTGTGGGGGGTGAGCTAAGGATTATTTTTTGATGTTACAGCTATTCAGTTTTGAATTCCGCCTTTTAATCTGTCACATTCAAAATGGTTTTTTTTTTCCCTTGAATATATGGACTTCCTCTCTTTGGTTGCTTTTATGTAATCATTTAGACCTCTGATTTCATCCTCCATAGTATGCTTCATTTGCAACAAATCACAGCCACTAATTTTTGTCTTGTATTACCACAATTCAGCTTTGATTTTAAAACTTGTACATATTTGGTGCTGGTTTCTTTTCCACTTAAGCGTGCAGAATATTATTTGTTTCTAAAGCACCCAAATATTTATAACTTTCCTCCACTGTCAATACTTTGATGTTAGTGTCATTCTATAGTTCAATTCCACCTAATTTTGTCATTTTTGTCTCACCTATCTCCAATCCAGATTTCATTTTGATGTCAACATTGAAGATTTGAACTGTCTATAAAAGTTACTCTTTTTCTCTAGTCTAGATGATTCTGAATATAGTTTTAAATAAACTAAGCTACAGTACTTGGATAAGCAGCAAAACATTTCAAACCAAAAAGAAAAGAAGTTCATCTTCCAGTATATTGTCCATCTACATCCTGCTAAAAGATTCTATGCAAATCTTTTCTGCAGCGGATCATATAAATTTTGAAAATTTATACTGATTTTTTGGATTGCATCAAATTGTCTCGTTTCATACACTGATAGGAATTTTAAATCTCCATACATTATGTCTGTGAGAAAATTTTGGTGGTCCGCAGAAAAATTATTTGCATTTTTTATATTGCATTAAATCAGGGGTCCTCAAACTATGGCCCCTGGGATGGATATGTGCAATGAATGTTTGTGTTGCTGCAGAGAGTCTCCCCCTTTAGGGTCTTTTTGTGTAGGTCAGAGGGGGGCAGAAATTCCAACTTGGGGTCTGCTTCAGCCTCCTGGTGCGGGGCTTTGGGCGAAGGCTGGAGGGAAGCGGCACTGGTGGCAAAGAGCCAGAGGGCCTTGTTCCAGTGGGACTGCTTCATGGCTTGGAACTGGCTGACCACCTCCAGGCGCCGGGACCTGGCCTCCCACTCCTGCAGGTCTTCCCTCTGCTTGGAAAGCCTATGCTCATAGTCCTCAGTGAGGTGCTTCTGCTGAGCCTCCTTCTCGGCCAGATCCAATTTGAACTGAGCCAGCTGTTTTGCCAACTCTTTCTCATGGTGGCTGCTTAGCTTCAACAACTGCTTCCTGTTGGGCCCTAAGGAGCCCGGGCAGGCAAGCGAGGAGTGGCTGAGATGGGAGGGGTGAGTAGAGGCCAGCGAGGTGCCCCTCAACACACGTGACATCGAGTTGGCCATGCCCACCCAGACACCTCCCCACCTAGCTACACCCATCCAGCCAGTCATTAGACAGATCATATTAGTGGTCTGCAGGATTTAAAATTATGAATTTAGTGGTCACTGAGGTCCAAAAAGTTGGTGACCCCTGCACTACAAAGTGACCATTTGAAGATATAATAGCACTGAACAAGGAGACGTATAATTGCAGCTATCACAGTGTCCACAAGATCACATGATGGTGATTTGGGTACCAGCTCACAATTATGAAGTAGCAGTGTCCTGTGTCCAGATGTTCTGGAACAACTGGTTTTTGTTTCTTTGTTAGACCGGTGATTATGGTATATGCTTTAAGTTTCAGCTAAATGCGCTTTATTATTATTTTTTCATTATTATAATCATTTTACCTTATTTTTAATTTTGTTTACCACCCAGAGTCACTTGTTGAAATGGGAGGCCATACGAATTGAATGAATGGATGAATGAATAAACCTACCAATTACAGCTAGAATGGCCTCGCCTGGCCCAACATAACTGGAAAAATTAAGGGTGCTGATCTGACCCAAAAGCCTATATTTTAACAAGAGAGAAGGGGTGGGGAGATAGGTTCGCAAAACACCTTGAATGTGCATCTAAGTATCCCTGGGATACCAGATCTTGAAGATACAAAGCTGATCCTTATCCCTTCAGTGACAACAATGGCCCCACCCATCCAGAGGATTGCATGTGAGCCAAGCCAGTTCTTTTTGTTCTTTTAAGGGCCCTCTCTGAAAATAAATTGCTGGGTGGGTCGGATGACAGCTTTCCAGACAAAAGCAGCGGGTTTATTTCTGACCATTAATTTGATATTCCTCCCTTTAACCTGCAATACGATATGTCACTTTAGCTTGTTAACAATGGCTTCTACAATCCCAGTGTGAGCTGTCTAAGGGGCCTGTCATAAGGGGTCCCCCCCACCCGTCCAATTTGCTACTTTGGAAAGCCTGCATTCTTGGGTACAATTGATAAGAGTATTTCCAACTCACCCTCTCCAAAAGCCACACACCCACTAACATCCTCCCTTCCACCAGTTATGCTACCTGATCAGCGGTGGTTTCTACTTACTTTTACTACTGGTTTGCAACGGGGCCGCGCGTGCTCACTTCTGTATGCGCAGAAGCATTTGATGATGTCAGGGTCAATGGGCGGAGCCTCCTGCCAGTTTTACTACCAGTTTTATAGAACTGGTGCGAACCGGGGGCAACCCACCACTGCACCCAACAGAAGAGAATATTTGTAGCTCAGGGTTGAAATGAGGGGTCCTTGGTGCTCTCTGAGCTTGGTTGTTCTCTTGCACACGTTTCATTGCCCAAACTACATAACATAACCAGTGCTCAGTGATCATGTTACCTAGCTTGGGTAGTGAAGCATCTTCAAGAAAACAACCAAGCTTAGAGAGTACCAAGGACCCCTCAGTTAAGTCAATAATGCACAGGGCTTAAATACTTGAAAGATGGTGCCCTCTTCCTATCCACTGGGAGGTTTGTTGAGGAAGACCACAGTATCAGCCTGCAAATCATGATTCCCCAACCAGGGAGCTACCTTGGTTTGGTTTTCTTATATTCCATTGCAATAGATGCATTGCAACCATTATCCTGCCCAGGAAATGGCTAGGTGAAGAATTTAGCATTTTGTGGCCAGAAACAAATCTGAGAAAGGAAAAGACGAGAAAATGGTTGCAGAAAGAAATAAATCCAAGGTCTTTGTTGAAAGTCTTGTTCAGGCATGGCCATTTCACCCCTTGCACTAACCCTAGCATATCCATGCTCTGGCATCATCCTTTTGCTGAACTGTCCCCATGTTGTTGACAATGTTTTATCCCCAATCCATTAGCCAGGGAAGCATAGGTCATTCTTATCTGAATTGCCATTAAACTAGTCTTTTCCCCATTGCCCTTACTGCAGTGGTTCCCAACCTTTTTTTTGGGCCATGCCCTACCTAAAATCCTGATGCCCACCCCCCACCCCCCCGTGGCATAGAATTCTTTGAGTCTTGTCTACGCATATATTAAAAAAAATATTATTATTTTTGCTTTAATTTATATGCCGCCCTTCTCTGGAGACTCAGGGCGGCTTACAATGCATTAAGCAATAGCCTTCATACTTTTGTATATTTATACAAAGTCATCTTATTGCCCCCACAATCTGGGTCCTCATTTCACCTACCTTTGAAAGGATGGAAGGCTGAGTCAACCTTGAACCTGGTGAGATTTGAACTTGAAGTAATTGCAAGCAGCAGATGTTAATAACAGTGCTTTAGTCCACTGTACTACAGGCTCTTCTGTTGCTAAGGTCTAGAGTCTAGACCAGGGGTCAGCAACCTGCGGCTCCGGAGCCGCATGCATCTTTGGGCCCTCTGCTGTGGCTGCCTGTCAGGTGATCCCACCACTGGCTGGCCCTGCACCTCGTCCTCCCCTCCCAGTCACTCCTCGCCTAGCCTGAGAAGGTAAGGGCGACGGCGGGGGTTGGAGAAGCAGCCAGGGCAGAGATAGAGAGATACAGAGAAAGGGGAAGAGAGAGACATAGAGAGATACAGAGAGAGAGGAAGAGAGAGAGACATAAAGAGATACAGAGAGAGAGGGAGAGAGGAGGGAGGGAGAGTGGGAGGGGAGAGGGAGAGATGTCAAAATGATTTTGTGGTTCCCGGTGTTTTTAACAAGTAGTTCTCTGCCCTAATGACCAGCTGGGTAGGCGTGGCTAGGAGGGCTCATGTGACTGGTGGAAGTTGGCCACGCCCACCCAGGTTTTGTGGCTCCCGGTGTTTTCTTTTCTTTGGGAAAAGGGGCCAAATGGCTCTTTGAGTATTTAAGGTTGCAGACCCCTGGTCTAGACGCTAGACACCACACATTTTTGAATTGCCCCATTAAAAATCAAATTGTCCCCCCTGTGGGGCATGGGCTCCCGTTGGGAACTACTGCCTTACTGTGACCCCATCCAACAGCAGTCTTCAGGTAGGTAAAATCTATTAAACTTTGAATCTTTCATGTCCCCATGATGTTGCCTTCATCTTGTCCCCAGACCATGATAGAGACAGGCCTCGATTATGCATAGCTGACTCAGTAGAGGAATTGTTTTCTTTCCCTGGTTCTGACCCCTTCCAAGGACAGCCTCAGGTGTATAACATCTGTTAGGCTTTATCACCTTCTACCTCGGAGGGACCTCAGGAGAATAGAGGCAATAGACAAGGATCAACAATGGGAACAACTTTAAAGTTGGTATTGTTTTGGCATGAGGGAAAAGTAGTTCAGCTCGGCAACGGGGAAAGGACCTTGCTCTGTTTTGCTTTCATATATTCACTGCGTCACTTCAATATACTCTATTCTAACCTCTGCAGGCAATTCACAATATTTCAGTTTATTTTCAGTGTCATTTAGCAACAGCACGTAGACATATACTGCTTCATAGCACTTTACTGTATTCTCTAAGCATATTGTCCCCAACAATCTGGGTCCTCATTTTACCGACCTTGGAAGGATGGAAAGCTGAGTCAACCTTGAGCTGTAAGGATCGAACTCCTGGCTGTGAGCTGAATTAGCCTGCAATACTGCATTCTAACCACTGCAACACCATGACTCCTTTATCTTTGTTCTTAGCTGATCAAGAACGAGATGTCAGTGTTGTAGGTTTCCTCATATTCCCCTCCCCTTTTTTACAACATTTATTGTCTTTGTAAACTTTCCTGATGAGTGGTTTTCTCAGCAATTTTCTCAATTGTATGCAACATGTTCGAGTTGATTTTTTTTCAGCAGTGAATAAGGAACCTTAAGGGATTCTATACTTTGTTCCTGTCCATGAGACAATTGCAAGAATGTGCCATTTCATTCCCAGGGAAATCTGTGGAGATTTCTTTTACATCTATACTAAATAAGCATAACATTCTTTGGAACACTGGCTCTAGTTTTTAGGCTAAGGATGATCCCAACTTTGCAATTTGCCTTACAGAGCCACATATGCATGCCTCAAGTGATCGTATTTCCAAATATCATTTTTCCCATGAGACATATTGTTAAGTTCTTCTACCATTTCTTGCTCTGTGTGCTCCCACAAAAAAAATGTGTTGCTTGCCTTTATTGTCATGATGTATTCATTTCTTCATTTCTGTCACATAAGGAAAAATAATTTTTGATTGATAGGCTGATATACATTCAGTGTGGAAATTCAGTACTCTACTGGATCTGCTTAGTCTTACTTTCTGCTTGTGCTTATTGCTGGCTGTCCAACTTAATACATTAATTGCTCATCGTATTAATTTATGTTTTACACTTGCAAAATAATAAGAAATGATAAATTGGAACTGCAGTGGGAGACAAGTAGTGCCTCTGTAAAGAATATCTTCCCTGATTTTTCTGTCAGCACCCCAAATTTGCAGAATCCTCTTTATTTTTTACTCTCCTTCATGTTCCTTCCCATACCTCCTCTCCCCCTTCTTCCCCTCCTCCTTAAAAATATATGACCATATGAAACAGCCAACACTTTTACCACACATAAAAAGGGCATTTCTCCCTTACCTAACTGTTTATTTAAGGTCCAGACCTAAATAAAAATAGCAGGGAGTGAGTGCAATTAAACAAAATTCACAGTTAGGAAACATTTAGCACCGATAACAATTTAAATCATTTTTAGTCTTTCCCAAATATCCCTTTGCTGAACAAAGATTGCTGAATTGAGAAACATACAGATAGTCCTCGAGATACAGCAGTAATGAAGCCTGCCTATTATGATCGCATGTTGCAATGGCTGTTAAGTGAAGCATCTCACTTAATGATGATCCAAAAATGGCTGCATTCCTCAAAGTTCTACATATTAGCTATAACCAGGTTATATCCTGAGAAATTGAAGATAAATATATGTCACTAAATATTCTACTAAAGAACAATTGGAAAAATATTACACCACAAGCATTATTCTTACCTTTTATTTGGCTCCTATTGCTTTTATTCTTACCTTTTATTTGGCTCCAATCTATTGCTGCCTCCTGAGTCCCAGCTGATGGCTAGAGGAAAAAAAACTCTTGCCGCGGGGCTTCAAAGGGCCGCCCGACAGCTGATCAGTGTTAAAAGAAAACAAATGAGTAGACCGGTGCCTGCAAAAATAAATGGGTAGACCAGTGCCTGCAAAAATACATGAGTAGACCAGTGCCTGCAAAAATAAATGGGTAGATTGGTACAGCTCTGCAAGCAGTTAAAAGCCTGGTAGACCAGTGCTAAATCCTAAATAATTGTCACATGACCATCCAGCCACGCCCACAGAACCGGTAGTAAAAAATTTTAGAACCTACCCCTGTCTAAGAGTAATGCTGTGGTATAATGCCACTAATCAACGACTCATAGTTGATTTGTGTCTTTTGCTGTTTAGGAAAAGAAAAGTAAGGAAAAGCACTATTAGTAGAGTTGCCAGGGATTTTCTGCCACCATAATTTTTTGGGTGGCCAAATTTTTTCTGATGGGAAGCTAGGCCTTTGAACTTTGTCCTTTTCTGAACAATTTTTCTGGTTATCCTATTAGAGTTTACTTTAAGTCTTTATGGGGATACAAAATTGTTGCCAACTGTGATGCAGTGCGTGTAGTGAAAGTGCTAAAGATTATTGGAGCCTTTCAGGCTGACTACACGGTTGCCACCAAGGAGGATAAAGATGTGGCAGACTTGCTGAATGATTTCCAATTGTCCATGTAGATGTGTTTTAACCAACGGGCTCAAAATTATCAATGCAGCATTTTGCAGAGTGTGTTTTTATGTGTTGTAACCGAGTGCAGTCATGGTGCAAGGACATTCACTGTTAAAAAGGACCTGCCAATACAAACTTCTCTTCCAAATGCTTTGATTTTGAGGTCTAAGAGGAAATAAACATCAACTTAGATGATTTAAGACATTTTTTTTTTTTTTGGTTTTATGACTTTTTAAGACTCTACTACATTGTTTATAGTAAAAACAGTCCAAGATGTTTTGCCTTATTAAAAAGAACAAGAAAAGAAACAAATAAATCAAGGTTTATTTGTTTTTTTCCAAACACTTGGCCTGGAATAATGCCAAATGTTTTGGACAAGCAAAGCAGAAAGGAGAGTAATTACCTTCAAATAAGCACAGTAAGCCTCATTTATTAGAGTGTGGCATAATTTCTTTAGTAGAAAGGCTATTACCAATAGCCAAGAAACCTTGAACTGCTGGAGTAAAACTTTTTTGCCTGTGAACGTGAAACCCTCATTAAAAAGAAGGAACGGGGGGGAAAAATAAGAAGTATGACTACAACTGTGTAAGAAAAATCTGATTGAGTTATTTGGTATGGAAGGAAAAGGGTTGGGAAGAGAGCAGATTTATTTCTGTATTATAGAAGTCACAGCATTTTTGAGGTTTGAATTCACTTTTGTTGGTAACAGCTGCTTCCAGGTCAGATACCAAAGAGTCTTGGCAACCAGTCTGAGTGAAATGGAGACCCTATTAGTATTCATGAAATTTTCATGCTTTTGGAACTTAATGGGCAAATACATGGCCTGTAAAATCATCTTCAAACGGCATCTGTTAACATTAACAGATCTTTTAGAGGACTATCTATGGATGGGCCGTGATAGAAATCTATTGTACTGCTCTGGCCAGTCTTTGGAAGGAAGCATTTAATCTAACCTACCATTTAATTTAATGCATATCTGTCAGGAGGATTAAACCAAAAAGAGACTACAGCGGTGGGATCTACCGCAGAGGTCAGAAAAGTCAAAATAGCATTCATGACTATGCAATCACAGCTCCACCCTTTTGTGTGTGTGTGTATGTGCATTGCGGGTTCTTTGACACCCCCTTGCCTCAGTGCTCCTGGACTATTGACTATGTTCCACAGCATGTCGTGACTTGACTCAAAATAAATCCTGGCTTAATTCAACACTGCTTAAATCCAAGTAAATATGAACAGGAGCAAATTTTTTAAACTGGATTCATTTGATTTTTCATGCTGGCTCTGGAATTCTGGGAGCTGAAGTTCACATGTCTTAAAGTTGCCTAGGTTGAAAAATACTACGCTAACCACTTAAATTATGTATAAATTATCAGTTCTTGCTACTTTTGTTCCTTAACTGCTGGACGATTGTATTTCAATATACTTCCCAGCCTCAGCCTCATGAATTTTGTGTTTTTGGCCTGACCTTGGGGGTGGGGATTGGGAGGGGGAGAGAACATGTGAAACAATTAGAAAGGAAAGTGTTTTTCCATAAGATACTGTATATTGTAGACTTACAGCTGTGTGATAAAGGTACACAGCGCCATCTTGCGGCTTTTCAACAATTATCCTCTGCAAATGGAAAGGAGAGATGTGATTTGAGGCCACGTTAATACAAACAGAAAAAAATTGCATCTAATTTGGATGTAGCATTTAGAATTGAAAGTAAAACAAGAATATTATTTAAAATTTGGTAACTTTCATTACTGGTTATACAAAGGTGTTTAGTGCTTAGGTCTATAAGCACAGTCTGTGTGCAGCTAAAGAGAAATATTATTTTAGGTGCTGCATTTTATGGGCCCTGGAAAAGATAATGGCTCCATCCAATTTGGGGTCTGGCCCTGCTCAAAACTGTCATCATGGTCACTAATGTGTTAATCCTATAGCAATAAAGCCTTTGAACCCAGCAACAAGCTGCCCACCTCTCATTTATAAAAAAAATATTCTCCTTATAAAATGCAACCAAGGCAGTATCGAAAAACAACTCTATATACTGCTGAGAAGGAAGCAAGAATGTACGTCAAATGCCATCGCAACACCATGACCCCATATGGAGCTGCGGGCTCTTCTTCCGACTTTTGTAAATTAATCTTAAAAGATCACGGGGGAAAGATGCTTGCAGAATATACATATCAATGCATCGCACAGTAAAAAAGCCACGAGCAGTTGGAGTTTCCCACTCTTGGGGGGGTTCCTGTTCATGCTGGTAGGTGCCATTTTCAGAGCTTTGGGATCCGTGTGTAAGAATAGTGAAAAGAACAGAACAAAGAGATTCTTCCCTCCACTTGCTGATTGAAGCTTGCTAGCTGGGTGAAGCTTGATATGATATTGTGTGTGAGAGTCCCTGCAGTTTCCTTAGCAAGATTTCAGAAGTGGCTTACCACTGCTTCCTTCCTAAGGCTGAGAAAGAATGAGTGGTCAAGGTCTCCCAGCTGGCTTTGTGCTTAAAGCGAACTAGAACTCACAGTCTCCTGGTTTCTAGCCTGGTGCCTTCATCTATACTAAACTGTCTTTTTGATACGATATGCAGTGGTAGGCTGCTGCCGTTTCAGACCGGTTCAAGTGAACCAGTAGTGCCGACCAGCAGTTGGTCCCACCCACCGCCCTAGCGCTACCACATCCTATATAATTGCCAGTTTTTTTATACCGCACACATGCCGTGTGTGCTCACATTTTCGGTTCTGGGCAAACCAGTTTTTATCGTCCACCTCTGACGATATGGCTTATGTATCAATCATTGCTTAGAAGAAATTCTCATAAATGCTAGAGAACTCTGAGCTTTTCCCCTGTTGGTGCAAAAATAAGAACATATTTTTAATAAATATTCTTCAGAAGAGAGCAGAAAGCTGGCTATAAAGCAAAGGACTACATCACGGGTGTCAAACTTGCCATATCACGTTGCCGTCATGTGACATTTCACGATGTTTTTCCTATTCGCAGAGCTGGGATGGGTGTGGCCTGCACGTGACGCATCCAGCCCTTGGGCCACCAGTTTGACACTCGTGGACTACATGAAACCCACTGAAGCAAACATTGGAGCCTGCTTTTCCAGAAGTCACTCTGTGGACCAGTGTCTGTTTTGGGATAGTGGTTGTTTTTTTGTTTTTTTTGACGATGGTTTACTCTTCATTTTTCGTTTTTACTGCTGGGTAACTGGATGACTCCAATAAATAAATACATCTAAAATAACAATATTCATGTAGTCTTTGACTTTTGACTGCAATTGAGCCTAAAATGTATGCTGCTAAGTGAGAGATTTGTCAAGTGAATTTTGTCCCATTTTATGACTTTTCATGCCACATTTGTTAAATGAATCACTGCAGTTGTTAAGTTAGTAACATGGCTGTTAGGTGAATGTTTTATTTCCCATTGACTTTGCTTGTCAGAAGGTTGCAAAAGGGGATTATGTGACCCTGGGACACTGCAACCTTTAGAAATACATGCCCAGTTGCCACACGTCTGAATTTTGATCATATGACCATGGCAGTGGTGAAATCTAAAATTTGTTACTACCGGTTCTGTGGGCATGGCTTGGTGGGGGTGGATGGGTAATGTGACTGGGTGGGTGTGGCCAATTTTTTTTCCCTTTTAAAACCATTTTTTTCTACAACCTCTTCTGCGAAGAGGTTGTAAAAAAATGCTTTCAAAAGGCTCTGACGATCCCAGCTCAGTTGCCTGATCAGCAGAGGCTTTTTTTCTTTTAAAAGCCTCTGCCGATTAGGCAACTCAGCTTGGATCTTCAGAGGCATTTAAAAGAAAAAAAAGCCTCTGCTGATTAGGCAACTCAGCTTGGATCGTCAGAGGCATTTAAAAGAAAAAAAACCTCTGCCAATCTGGCAACTCAGCTAGGATCGTCAGATGACAATCTCTTTGATGATCCCAGCTGAGCCGCACGATCATCAGAGGCTTTTTTTTTTTACTTTTAAAAGCATTTTTTCGGCCGAAGAGGTTGTAGAAAAAATGCTTTTAAAAATTAAAAGAAAAAGCCTCTGATGATTGTGCGGCTCAGCTGGGCATGGGGGGGGGGTGTAGGGATTTTTACTACCAGTTCTCTGAACCACCCGCCTCCATCGCTACCGGATCAGGCGATTGGTCCGAACCAGGAGCATTTCACCCCTGGATCATGGGGATGCTGCAATGGTCTTAAATGCGAAAAACGGTCATAGGTCCGTCATAGTCGCCATTGCGACTTCAAACGGTCACTAAAGGAACTGTGTTGTAAATTGAGGACTACCTTTCCACATTCTTGCAGAGGCTTGAAGGTCAATAGTTTGTAGTCTCTTCCTCTCAATTGCTTTGCATTAATATGGACTACGGTGGCATATTTCATAAGATAAGACTAGCAAAAGCTGGAGAAAGAGGATAATTTACAGAGAGGCTTTGTTTCTCGTGGGGTTTGCTTCTGCTGCTCACCCTTCTGCCTTCTGGTGAAATGGGCTTTTGAGGTTTTTTAAAACAAGGCAAAGCAAATCTCTTAATCAGTGGGAAGATTGAACATGCCATCAGGGACTCTTAAGCACTTTCCCCATCAAAGCTGGTGCATAACTGGAGGGAGATTTCCTTTCATTCCACAGTTCATGAAGCTTTTCAAATGGGATGTAAGAACTTCGTAGGGCTGCCTTGAATACCATCTTGCTCAGACCATGATTCTGTCTCATCCATTATATAGGACTTCCAGGGCTGGCAGTCCCTAGAAGGAAACTTTGATTTAGATGTCTAATGTCCTTGGCCAATCTGTGCCAGAAGGAAAAAAATGTTAACTCTTGTGACACAGTCAGTGGTGGGATTCAGCCAGTTCGCATCACTTCAGGTGAACCAGTTGTTAACTTTCTGAGCAGTTTGGTGAACAGGTTGTTGGAAGAAACTATTAGGGAAGAGAACCAGTTGTTAAATTATTTGAATCCCACCACTGGACACAGTGCTAATGTATCTTCAAAAAGTGAAGGGCAGAAATCTGCTGACATTTGAGATGCCCCGGTGTTCAACCTACAATCAGATAAAGAAGAATTTTCCATTTCAGACTCTACTGAAAAGAAAAAAGAAAGTGGGGGCCAGTTTGATGTAATGGTTAAAGCATCAGGCTACAACCTGGGAGTTGTAGTTCCATTTTAGGCCCAAAGCCAGCTGGGTGACCTTGGGTCAGTCACTTTGTCTCAGCCCTAGGAAGCAGGCAATGGCAAAACACTTCTGAAAAACCTTGCCAGGAAAACTGCAGGGTCTTGTCCTGCACTTGTCCAAGAAGTGGGCATGACTGGATGGAAGGAAGAAAAAAAATAGTAACTTATGGGAATAACACAACCTAAAGTCCATTAACCATTTTGAGCCCTCTTGGCCAAACTGTGCATCCTCCAGGACATTTAATGAATTCAGGGACAAATTCATTAATTTGGGTGGCATAATTTTTGTCCCATCCCTTGCATCATGCAAGATCTATGCAATCCATCCACCCGCTTTGCACTCCAGGTGATATTCTAGTCCTTCAAAAGCAAGAATGATACAGAAGACAGAATAACAGAGTTGGAAGGGACCTTGGAGGTCTTCTAGTCCAACCCACTGCTCAAGTAGGAAACCCTATACCATTTCAGACAAATGGCTGTCCAATCTCTTCTTAAAATTCTCCAGTGATGGAGCACCCACAACTTCTGGAGGGAAGTGGTTCCATTGATTAATAGTTCTCACTGTCAGGAAATTTATCTTTAGTTCTAGACCAGTTCTCACCTTGATTAGTTTCCATCCATTGCTTCTTGTTCTGCCTTCAGGTGCTATGGGGATTAGGTTGACCCTCTCTTCTTTGGGGCAGCCTCTTAGATATTGGAACACTGTTATCATGTCTTCCCTAGTCTTTTTTTTCATTAGACTAGACATAGCCAATTCCTGCAAACGTTCTTCATATATTGTAGTCTCCAGCCCTCAAATCACCTTTGTTGTTCTTCTCTGCACTCTTTCTAGAGTCTCAACATATTTTTTTTTATATCACAGTAACCAAAATTGGATGTAGTATTCCAACACAGACTTGAAAACTATACATAATCCTCCCATGGATATCATTGTCTTACTAGACCTGTCCCTTGTGGTCCCGACATGCATAATAAATAAAATGTAGCAAGAGAAATCTCTCACTTCTGTTCTACAGAGTTTTGCAGAAACCTATTCCCAGCAGACAAACCTTAAAGATGAGACAAATTTCCAAGTATATTCTCACAAAAACTGGAAATTATGAGAATTGAAATCCACATCTGGAGTTCACCAGATTGGAGATCCAGACAGTTGAGTAATATTTCCCAGCTGCTTATAATTAATAAAATTACATCCTAATGCTTTGTCCATGAAATTCAAAGCAATACGTGTAGTTCTTCCTTCTACCTAATATTTGTTTTCTTCCCACAGGTCTATAATGTAGGTTTATGCAGAGAACTTGTGACCAAACAAGGATATGAGCCTCAGGTCTTCCCACTTCTGGTCAGATACACAAATGCAGCACCATTGGCATCCTCTTCCATTAGATTTCTTGAGAAATCTTTCATGCTTTACCTGCAGCCATCTTTCTATCAGGCAGTGCCAGAGGGAAAGACTAAGAATTATAGAATATGAATTGATCCTCAATTGCTTTAGCCAGCTGCATCTATTTCCCCTTTGCATTGTGACTTCTTAGAATCTAAGGAAGAGGGCAGGAACAATCCTATTTTATTTATCTGTAAACCACTCTGGGTACCTGCTGTACATAAATAATATGAATAGGGAACCTATTGTTGTATTTCCCAAAGTCATAGCCTTGTGTTTGGCCCCCACCTTGTTTTCCTTTAGAACACTGGTTCCCAACATGGAGCCACGCCCCACAGGGGGGCAATTTGATTTTTCATGGGGGCAATTTGAACCTTGTTTAAACCAAGTTAATGGCCTTTTAGGCTTCCTCTGCGTGAGTAGACTTCACTTTTTAAGTAAAGTAAGAATTATATGTCACAGGAGGAGCATCAGGATTTTAGAGATGCTTAGGTGGGCATGGCCAAAAAAAAGTTTGGGAACCACTGCTTTAGAAGATCACAAGTCTCAACTAAGGTATTAATTGTTAATTATTTTACTATTTGTGGTATAGTGTTGTTGATTTTCTTTGCTTTTTTTCTTTAACAGTGAAAGCCACTTGAGTTTCAGTTTGAACAGAGACTTATTCAGTGCCATCATTCCATTCTATCCTCTTACAATATTTCTACACTATTTACAAGGACAAAAAATCTTTCAAGACCGCATACATTTATAAAAGAGGCACAAAGTAAAAAAGCAAAAGCAATCCAAAATGAACAAATTATATAACTGAAATCATTTACTTTGCAACAGCAACAAAAAAACTGTATATAGTTGTTGCTGCTACGAGTAGATTATCTGGCATGGGTCTTAAGACCTCACACCCTAAAGAAGTTTCAAATTCATAGCAACTTTTACTTGGAGAAAATACAATAATTTTAAGCTGGTGACAGACATTTATGAGTATCTGTTAAGATGGTGGGACTCTGTAATTTGGCCGTTTTATTTTCTTCTTAAAAACTTTAAAACCTGTGATGATATACTAATAAATAAAAGCCTCTCACTTTGTTGTGTTGGAAGAGATCAACTTGGATTTAGACAGATAATGTTTTTGTTCTTTGATAAAATTGCAGCAGGGTGCCTAAACTACATACAAAATTGTAATAAAGCAATCAAATTAAAGGAATCCATGAAGGTAGCCAATAAAATAGCATGGACTCAGACAGTGGCAAAGGTACAGAAAATTAGAATTAGAAGTCCTGAAAAAAATAAAATTAAAAATTAACTGACACTGAACAATAATCTAATAGATTCCAAGTACCCCTTTCTGGGTAACTCTGGAGAAGTTAAAACATAATCTCCAAAAACGCCTTAATTCCTATCAAAAAGCTGACATAGGACTTCTTGAAATCCTTTGGTTCCAAACTGCAAAAGGCTTTATAATCTATGCTAGTATTTCAAACTGGACATAGACACCATCTGGGAGATCATTATGTTAATGTGAAACTGAGGAGATAAATTTATAACTATGCTATGATCACAACAGTATTTAGCAGAATTTTTGCTGCCCTGTTGATGTTTTCTTCAAGGACCATCCCACATTCCAAGCCCTGCAGTAATTAAAATGAGACATTACTGGGAATTAAGCATTTACATTTGCTTTGTTAAACAATGAACACACTGCCTCTCCCTGTTGCAGGCAGGCAATGAATATATTTATGAAAAAGTTATCTCCTTAGAGCAGTTCCTGTGAGCTCCATGATCTCTAAACCAAACTGTTTATTCAACCCCAGACAGCCACAGAATTCAAATATTTATGAAAAGGAAACAAACGGGGAATCAGAGTGGCTCAAAATCCTCTTTGTCCCAGATACGACACAGTTTGATATCACAATATTCATGTCTGTTCTGGTTTGAATAACATTTCCTTCACATGTTAGTCCCTATGAAAATGTAAACAGGTGTTGAGAGCTAGTGTTACGCTTGAAGAAAAATCTATTCAAATAACATGCCCACGCTTGTCACAGCTTGGCTAAAATAGCCTTAGCTGTAATAAAATGAAAACTCTTCCTCCTGTTGAAGGCCATTTTAGGAGGCACAGAGACAGGAGGTTTTGAGTGGTGTAGATCTGAATATATAGCACTACCACTCTACGACGAGTCGACATTGTCCAACATGGTTGCAGTCCTCTGAGTAGAAATGGCATTATGCGGGGTGAGATGAATATGATGGGCCAGGACTAGAGAAACTGAGGTTCTTGCCCAACCTCAACCAGCAAAGTTCACTAGATGACTTTTGACCAGTTATTCTGTGAGTCCAACCTACTCCACAAAGTGCTTATGGGGAAAATGGGAAGAGAAGGTGCTATAAAGAACTATAATATTATATATTACATAATATTACACTACTAACCAGAGCATACAAAACATTTGCTAGACCAATTCTCAAATACAGCTCATCTGTCTGGAACCCCTCACTGCATATTAGACTTTAATACAATTGAGTGTGTCCAGAAATATTTCACAAGAAGAGTCCTCCACTCCTCTGCTCGTAACAAAATACCCTATGCCACCAGACTTGAAATTCTGGGTTTAGAAAATTTAGAACTACGCCGCCTTTGGTATGACCTAAGCATAGCTCATAAAATCATCTGCTACAATGTCATACCTGTCAATGACTACTTCAGCTTTAACCACAACAATACACGAGCACACAATCGATACAAACTTAAAGTGAACTACTCCAAACTCGATTGCAGAAAATACGACTTCAGCAACAGAGTGGTCAATGCCTGGAATGCACTACCAGACTCTCTGGTCTCATCCCAACCCCCCCCCAAAAAAACTTTAACCTAAAACAGTCTACTATTGACCTCACCCCATTCCTAAGAGGGGTGTGCATAAGAGCACCAGCGTGCCTACCATCCCTGTCCTAATGTTCCCTTTAATTGTATTCATTTTATGTGTTCAATTCATGCTTATACTTATATATATTATCTAATATATACTTGACAAAATAAATAAATAAATAAATAAGTAAAGAGAAGGTGCCTTGAGCTCTCATACAAAAAATAGGATATAAATCTAACAAAAAGAAAAAAGAAAGAAAATCTATCACTGTGGCACTCTAAATGGCCGAAGGAAGAACTGGAAGTGTGCTGTATGAGTACCACAGTACTGTGAGTACTGTGAGTACCACAGTACTCACAGTACACAGTGGCCCTTACCACAGGCACTGTGGTAAGGGCCACTGCATGCCTTTTATCATGTGATGTTGGCATTACATACTTTTTAAATGAAGGGTAATGTGGCGTCAAGAAGGTTAAGTGAATCTCTCCAAAGGTGGTTTGAGGAAGTTAGATGAATCTTTCCAAAGATGCCTCAGATCAGGGGTGTCCAACCTTGGCACTTTTAAGATTTGTGGACTTCAACAGCATGGTTGGCTGGGGGAATTCTGGGAATTGAAATCCACAGGTCTTAAAGATGCCAAAGTTGGACAGCCCTGTTCTCACTCTTGAAGTGCAGCTTCTAAAATGCTAAACCTATTGGCCATTTTTCAATTTCCTGAGCTATTTGCACCCAAGACATTGGTAATCAATTTCTCTTAAGCAGCCCTGGGTTCTATTGCCTGAGACCCATTGTTTGGAGCATTACTGCACATTTTCAGCCATCTCACACATGGAAATCTTTACCAGTTAGCAGCCCCTCTTCCTGCTGTTGTGTTAGATTGGGGATTTATCTTCTTCGTATTGTTGCGTTGCTCAGCTTAATCTGGAGTTTTGACAAGCTGAGCTCTTTTTCATGTGCACAGAACCATCAGACCATAAGGCCATAAAAATACATTTCTCTCTCTGCCATATGCTCAAGAGAAAACACATTTATGTGAGATTTGCTTCTCTTCCGAAATACAGCTTCATTCTAAAGTATATGAGCACTTCTGAAATGGGGAAAAAAAACCAGTGGTACTTCATCTCAAACGGTTCAGAAATAAATGCTGAATTACAAGGAACATTTGTGAAAAAAGTTTTGATCTCATTGCTTTAATTCATGATGAACAAATATAGGGTGGGGTTTGACCTGTCAAAATGCCAGGGGAATCTTTAGGATCAGATCATTAATCTCCTTTAAAAAAAAAAAAAATCACAGTGAGAGCAAGAAACCCCCTTGATAGCTGGCATTTTTTTTATCTCTGCAGGCTTGAGTTCACACTCTCAAATTCTCTTTATGTGCTAATGAGCCTTCTGCCACAGTACACTTTCTCTGGTTCACACATGATATGTCATTCTTGTCTTGTCACCCGCAAATTTCCCTAGGTCCATTTCTTCCTCATTTGAAATATTTCAGAATTGCTATACAAATGTAATTATTGTACGATTTTAAGTTTTAGCGGTGCATTAACTGATGGTAAGCACCATTTTTAGTTAAACATTATTTGCAGACTGCAGAAAAACTGCTGGAGAAATCATGGCAGAAAAAGGGTTAAACATTTTCTGCTTCAGCTGCTTTTCTGTACTAAACAGTCTCCTCCTAAAGTTACTTTCCTTTTCTTTCTGAAATACAGGTAGTCCTCAACTTACAACTACAATTGAACCCAAATTTTCCATTGCTAAATAAGACAGTTGTTAAGTGAGGTTTGCCCCATTTTATGACCTTTCTTGCCACAGTTGTTAAACAAATCACTGCAATTAATAAGTTAATAACATGGTTGTTAAGTGAATCTGGTTTCCCCATTGACCTTCCTTGTCAGGATTTTGCAAATGATTATCACATGACCCCGGAAAAGTGCAACAGTCATAAATACATGCCATTTGCCAAGTGTCCAAATTTTGATCATGTGACCATGGGGATGCTGCAATGATCATAAGTGTGAAAAACGGTCATAAGCAGGAGTAAAATGCTACCGGTTTGGACCGGTTCGGGCGTGTGCATACACATGTGCAGCAGTCCCGGGATGTCCGTGGCCAGCCTGCCCTCCCGGAGCACTGCTGTGGTGCTGCCGTTCGCTTTCATCAGCCGCAGCAAGCAACGGTGTGTGTTTAAGAAGGGGAGTATGTGCCGCGCCATTTGCTGACTACCTGTATGTACAAGTTCCCTTTACATACATTAGGTTTTCAAATTTACCTCCCTGCAAAGGGACAGAGAAAACTAATTAGAAACATTATTCTTTAACTATATCCACTTATTCTTGCATCTTGGTTTTAGCATGATAAAAATGGATCATTCAGGGCAGTATTTTGACAAAGAGGATTACTGAAAAATTCATGCTCGATCACCATTTAATTATCATTAGGTAATAATCCCATATAAAATTGGAAGGTAGACAGCATACTAAAAAGCAGAGACATCACCTTGCCAACAGAAGTGTGTATAGTCAAGGCTATGATGTTCCCACTTGCAATGTATGGCTGTGAAAGTTGGACCATAAGAAAGGCTGAGCACCAATTAATTGAGGCCTTTGAACTATGGTGCTGGAGAAGACTCCTGTGAGTCCCTTGGACTGCAAGGCGAACAAACCGATCAGTCCTAGAGGAAATCAACTCTGATTGCTCTTTAGAAGGCCAGATCCTGAAGATGAAACTCAAATACTTTCTCCACCTAATGAGAAGGAAGGACTCACTGGAGAAGAGCCTAATGCTGGAAAAGATTGAGGGCAAAAGAAGAAGGGGACAGCAGAGAATGAGGTTCCTCAATTGGGTCACTGAAGCAGTAGGCATGAGTTTAAATGGACTCCAGAGGATGGTAGAGGACAGGAAGGCCTGGAGGAATGTTGTCCATGGGGTCACGATGGGTTGGACACGACTTGGCAACTAACAACAACAAAACATTAAAATTAATAAATTTGATGGTTTGCTCAATGAAAATGCAAGGGGGGAAAAATCAACCATGTGGGGTTGGAAGAGATTTCTGAGATCTTCCAATTCAACCTCCTGCCCAGGGCAGGAATTCTCAGACCATTCCAGAGAGGGGATTGTCCAACCTTTGAAAGCAGGACACCAACAATCTGGGAGGCAGGCAGTTTCAACTGCTCAATAATTCTTATGAAATTCCTCCTTATTCTGTGTGTGCATCTCTCTCTGCAAAACTTCCACCCATTGGACTTGTCCTACTTTTGACACTAGAGAAAATACATCCATGTGCTTTTTCCTGTGACTTGTCTTCAAGTATTGGAAGACTACTCTTTCTCTCTCTCTCCCTCGCCTTCTCTTCTTCTCTTTTAACTGTTCTTTGTAAGACTTAGTCGCCAAAGTCCTTATCACCCTATGTTGCTCTTTTTAGCCTTCTTTTCAAGTTTGTTGGTGTTCCTCTCATCTTTCTGTATCATCAGGCAGTAAAATCATCAGTAAAATATACAGATATTTTACAACCTGCCAGAAATTGAGGGGGTTCATAGATAACAATCTCAGCAAGACAATCTGTACTACCTACAATCAAATTTACTTTTGACAACTAGGTTTCCTGGGTTGCCTTGCCTGAAGGGGGGCAAAAAATGAACCAATCTCTCCTGAAATTCTCTTGTTGAGTGCAGTCAACTTAGAAGCAACAGGATTTACTCTCAGTGGGGGACTCAATAAAAGTCCTATCCTGGCATGGGGTGAGTACCATGATGATCAAAGAAAGGACAAAATCTTGATAGTAACTCTTGAATCTGGATGAAAGCTCCCATTTCAAGGCAATTGAGTCCATCCAGAACTGATAAACCATGAATAACAAACAAAAATAGCAAACTGGCTCTCTGCAGGGCAGATTATCTACTGCTGAAAATAAGTACTTACTCTGCAAGTAGAACAGCAAAAGACAAGCTTCTATCTCCCTCTCCTGCCCACCCACCCCAACCCTGGTCAAATAACCTTGGAAGAAAAGGGGATATTTTCTTTCAGGCCTGTTTGGAATAAACCCAGCCAGGTTTTGGCTAATTAATTCTTTCCAAGTTCTCCCCTGCTCACTTCACTTTGGCTGCTGCATGCGAAGAAGAATTGCAAGGACAGGAATTAAAAATACAGCCACGGTCAAAAGAACCCGGATTCATCTTGGACACATTTAACACTGAAATCAGAAGAATTGGAAGGCAGAAAGTCATTTGGGAGAATCCTTACTTTACACTGGACGAAAAAGGCAGCAGCAGAATTCAAATGCAATGAATAGAGTGCTATACCTGTTGTGTTAAAAACGCAGGTGCAAAGAGTGCACACCAATACATACCACTGCAAAACCAGAAAGTGGTAAGATACTATGTTTCTTTTAGCTCCGTTCATGATTGGTGAATGTGCCTATCTGTGCAGAAATGAAATATTAATTTCTTGTATACTTGTTCATAAGTGCAAGTTCACAATTGCTGCTAGTTTGGACAAGCTATTTGTTTTTTGAAAATCTTCTAGGTAAGCCCTCTTCCCAACTCTCAAACCCAGAGAACAACTTCTTAGCAATGCTTCATTCTTATGTTAACCTTTCACCAGCATTAATAACGCTAAGTGAGATAGCAGGAAGAAGTACAAAGTTCCAACCTCCATAAATGCCTCTATCCCAATACCGAAACTTCAATAAGAAAAAGTTTTCAGAATTCAAACAACACTCAAATGAGCATCGATTAACACAAGATTAATATCAGACCAACAAGCAAGAAGTAAACAATAACCTAAGCCAATAATAAACAGCCCAACCAAAGAATATCCAGGACCATTCCCACAACACTGACAAGGCAAGCACTAGAATGTAAATTGGGAGCAAGCCCCATTGATGATGTCACCTAGTTTGGGTAATGAAACATCTGCAAAAAAAAAAATTAAACAAGCTCAGAGATCACCAAGGATCCCCCTCAACCCTAGTCCCAAACTATTTGGAACTTTACTGCATTAATTACAGTGCTTAAAATGTGTGTTTGGAGGAAAGGAGAAAGGAAAGGAAAGGAGAGAGGTGTTCTGTCCCCGTCCCACACGCACACACACCAACAGACGTCCAAGAGTTAAAAACCAAACCAGCCGACAAAATCCTTATGATAACGGAACTTGGCAGCAACCTAGTGGCTGCCTGCCAAGAGTTTATTACTCACGAAGGGAAGAGATAACTTCTCTTCGCTTCTGGTACATCAAAGTAAAATGTTCAATAATTACAGAGTAACTTAAGTCCAAATATAATCCAGCAAAGCCTATAGCAAAAGTCCGACAATGCAGAATGGCGTGGAAGCTTTCAGCTTTGTTCGTCAGAAGGCTTGACTGGCCACCACGCTCCCTTTTATACCCTGTGGGGTGTGGTCCAGTGACTCAGCCTAATCTCTGGCACGCCTCCTCTTCTTTTGTATGCGCTTATCTCTCCGACGCTGGTATGGATCCAGCCAAGACTCATCCCCGTCACTGTCCAACTGCGCCTGTGCGGGGATACCTGGCTCCTGGCCAATCTCTTCTCCATCGGGAGACACCTGAGGCATTGCCAGAGAGGAGGGTCCTGGAGAGGGAGGCCCGGCCAACTCCTCTCCTTCCCTTTCAGAGCCTTCTTCCTCCGATAAGACAGGCTCGGGGGTCGGAGCCACAACAAGAGGAGAGGAGAGGAAAGGAAAGGAGGGGAGAGGGCACTGCTTGACTTCAAGAGGAAAACTAACCTTTATTAAATTATTCTATTAAATTAAGCAGACAGCTTGAAAAATGCCCTGCAAAAAAGAGAAATTATCAAAACCAGGTATTCCAAATCATTGGCAGCAGCCTTGGGATTCTTTCCAAGCAAGTGCCTAGACCACATATACCTTTGGCATGCATCTGCAGATCTTTTTGACACACAGGGCCAATTGGTGATGATTCAGCATTTCATCTGGAGCATACCTATTTCACAAAGACCACATGAAGCAAACTAGGTCAAAGCAAATACTTGTGACAAAATTTGGAGATCCTGCTGCTACTTTTGGAAAAATCCTGGGTGATTTGCTGTGAGTTGCATGTTGTTCTCCACGAATCTAATTATTTTTTCCAGCAGTGGTGGAAAATTGTATTGAGCATAGGCGGTCAGCTCTAAAGACAATGAAAAAGTCTCATCTGTTCTATAATTCAGGTGGGGACAATTCATGGGAATCTTTTGATGAGGAACAGTTTTTTTTGGGGGGGGGAATCACAGTTTGTGTTTTGTTTGATTTGAATTATAGTCTAATCCTGTCTTTTTCCCAAACCTTCCCAGAGGACCAACCATGGCCCTGTCTCCTCTGCCTTATTACATCCATACACCAATTCTGGCAGATGGAAGAGATGTCTATGAGATAAGATGATAATTTTGGGCTTCTTACTCTTGAGAATTACTTTATCCAATCAATTGCTTTATCTCAATAATCAGAGATGAACAAAAATCTCCTCCAAAGTTTGTTCAAGGATTCAGAATGATGGAGAACATTTGAACTTCACCACACTTCTGTTATTATAGTGGTTGGCAGTAGAAAGTCTGTTGACCAGATCTACATAATTGAATAAACTATCAAAACCTTGGCCTGAGTCTTGTGATTTTCATAATAATTTCATGAAGCATCATAGAATGAGGGAAATAATAAATAGCACTGGGGGTTTTTTTTAGCCTGATAAATGATGCTAATCTTTCACATCTCTGCTACAAATGTACATCTTAAACCATTGCCCAATTACTATAGAGCTGCAGTTGGCTCTTCATATAGTTCCCACTGGATTCCCTTTGTGAAGGAAATTGCTGTTTATATCTTTGTTGCCTAATTAAAGGCTCAAGCTTGATAACCCTTGAACAAGTAATAACCAGAAATTAATGGTCAAACACATTAAATCCCTGATGGCAAGGACTGCGCACAGTGCCTATTAGCTGACAAAATTTGAGCCATGAAATGAAAAGGGTGTATATCTATATGACAGAAAAGGAGACATAGAGCAAAATAAACACTCAGGTCACAAGACTAGAATCCAGCTCACGAATCCAAAGTCATAGGGCTGGAATCCAATTCATGAACAAGTCCTACTCTGAACCTACTGCTATGGTGGCTATCATGATATGGTGTACTTAGACTCATACTGAAGCCATGAGGTTGAGTTAGAGGGAGATGCATTTGCAGAGTTTTCATTTACAGGTAGTCCTCGACTTATGACAGTTTGTTTAGTGACCGTTCGAAGTTTACAACAGCATTGAGAAAAGTGACTTATGGACGCTTTTCACACATAGCATAGCATAGCATAGCATAGCATAGCATAGCATAGCATAGCATAGCATAGCATAGCATAGCATAGCATAGCATAGCATAGCATAGCATAGCATAGTATAAAATAGAATTTTTTATTGGCCAAGTGTGATTGGACACACAAGGAATTTGTCTTGGTGCATATGCTCTCTGTACATAAAAGAAAAGATACGTTCATCAAGACCATTGCGGCATTCCCCTGGTCACATGATCAAAATTCAGACACTTGGCAACTGATTCATATTTATGACCGTTGCAGTGTTCTGGGATTATGTAATCATCTTTTGCAAGCTTCTGACAAGCAAAGTCAAGAGGGTTCCTAACTTAATAACTAACAGCGACTCACTTAAGAACTGTGGCAAAAAAAAAAAAAAAAATGGGGGCAAAACTCACTTAACAAATGTCTCACTCAACAACAGAAATGTTGGGTTCAATTGTGGTCATAAGTCAAGGACTAGCTGTATAGACTCCTAAACTTTTCATCTTTGATACATATTAGTGTTTTTATCCTCCACTTATGTCATCAGCCTTGCTTTTCAGATAATTTTGCATTGGGGATGATGAGAATTCGGTCCAATGTATCTGGAAAGGGGGCACTACCGAGGTGGTATTCAACTGGTTTGGACCAGTTCAGGCGAACCGGTAGCTCCGATGATCAGTTGATTTCCCCACACCCCATTGCTGACTTGGAAGGTAACCAGCTGAGCTTCTAAATCAATGGTTTCTCAACCTTGGTAGCTTGAAGATGGGTGGACTTCAACTCCCAGAATCCCCCAGCCAGCGCTGCTGGCTGGGGGATTCTGGGAGTTGAAGTCCACCCATCTTCAAGCTACCAAGGTTGAGAAACACTGTTCTAAATGCTCCATTTTCAGGGCTGAGTGCAAGCGCCTTAGGCACGCGTGCAAAGCCTGTGTGTGCATATGCAGTACACGCTCACCGAACTGGTTGTTAAACCGGCAGCATTCTACCACTGAGGCGCTAGCTGGGCTAGGAAACTCCACAGCTAAGGAAATGAAATCCTTTTGTTAAAGCACAACTATCCCTTGAGAGATAGAAGGCTGCTTTGGGAATAGCCTCACCCGCCTGCCCCCCTGCTGTTCTTCAAATGGTTTATCCCTCTTCACATGAGCTCAGGTATATCAACTGCCTTAAAACCAGTCAGAATTACCCGCACTTTTCTCTCAATGTCTTTGCCTCTCTTTCCGAGCCCATTTTAAGGTATATTAGTTTTAATTGCCAGCGGTGTCCCATTGCTCTGCAGATGTGTGTTGCGTTAAAGCAAATAACAATAAAATGCCTGTTTGTTTCCTAAGCAGAGCTCTGAAATGGGATCTCTGTGAATTCAAAGGCAGAATGACAAACACAGCTACATCTCCAGATGGCAGTAAAGTTCATTCACTGTGAGCACCTGAGGCAGAAAATCAAGCTAAGAAAATTGTAGCATTAAAAGTGTTAGCACATGGCTGCAATTATTGCACCGAGACAAATGCAAAATGGCATCATCGGAGGTAAAAGGACTCCGGCAAGACTAATAAAAATAAGCCAGAAATGTAAAGCGTGATTAAAATGAAATTATTCTGCTTGTAATAAATAAGCGAGAATAAGAAAATAGTGATGTTTGAGGACTAAGGAAGTGATAAATGCACCTGCAAATTCAAAAAAGGGCTTCTAATACGGATGGAAAATTCTTTGCTGCTCCAAGCTGACAGCACAGGCAGGAAAACTGGTTATTGGATGGAGGTTTTGGCAGACGAGAAAATAATCCAGAGAAGAGAAAAATGATCTGCCTTCTGCTCCTAACTGGGGACTGCCTCATCTTCTACAATGAAGGAAAACAGGAATTCTACCAGCCAGGAATGTTCTTCCGGGAAGCAAAGGTATTTGCATCCTCACTTATTCGACTCCTTTGCACTCCCTTTATTAAAGTGGGTGAAAAGGAGTCTTCTCTGGACTCGTTATTAAAGTGTCCAGAAAAGAGCAACAAAAATTATTAGGGGCCTAGAAGCTAAAACATGAAGAACGATTGCAGGAACTAGCCTTACCTAACCTAGTGAAAAGAAGGATCAGGACATGATAGCAGTCTTCCAATACTTGAAGGGCTGCCCCAAGAATGAGGGGGCCAACTTATTTACCAAAGCACCTGTTGACAGAACAAGAAATGATGAATGGAAACTAACCAAAGAGAGAAGGAACTATCATATTTTTCAGACTATAAGACTATAATACTACTAGAGTATAAGACTCACCTAGATTTTGAAGAGGAAAAAAAGGAAACAAAAATAGTTTTCGGCCTCCGCGCATCTGGTTTTTGCTCTCCCTGGTCCCCAGGAGCACTCTGCAGGCCTCCCAAACCCTCTGCGTATCCCATTTTTGTGAAAAACAGGCCCATTTTTGCCCCCCCAGCCCCCAGGAAGACACTGCAGGCCTCTCAAACCCTCTGCGCATCCTCTTTTTGCCAAAAACGGGCCTGTGTTTGGCAAAAATGGGACACGCGGGGTGGGGTATTTTCAGAGGCCAAAAACAGGGCCATATTCAATCTATAAGACGCACCAACATTTCCACCCACTTTTTTAGGGGGGAGGGAAGTGTGTCTTATAGTCCGAAAAATACGGTAATTCCTACCAGTGAAAACAATTAACCAGTGGAGCAAATTGCCTTTGAAAATGGTGGGTGCCCCAACACTGGAGGCTTTTAAGAAGAGACTGGACAGCCATCTATCAGAAATAGCATAGGTCTCCTGCGAGAGCAGGGGGTTGGACTAGATGACCTCCAAAGTAGTACCTTCCAATTCTGTTACTGTTACTAAAAGTATGTGGAATCGGCAGCCGCACCATACCCTCATGATGTTTTTTCCATTCTTCCATCCTTCATCCTAAGGGTGATAAATCATAGGATGGCCATGGATAAGCCAAAGGGCACATGGTTGCAGGTGGATTGGAAGAAAATATTTCATGTTAGAATATCGACCGCATAATAAAGCCGGGGTCTACGTGGGTCTTATTGTCATAGCGAATCTAGTGTAATTGTTCGTTCTGACTTGCTTCTGTGCCAAACGCAATGTTCCTTTGGGTAGGAGAGAAGGAGCTTATCCAACTGTCAGGCTATTTCTCTGTGACTGGCATTCAACAGAAATATTTTCTATTCTGACATCCAGCGGCTTTAATGCTCTGCACAGGCTGCACCTGTCCATTTCGGCAGTCAAGGACATTATCTGGTGCAGCCTGACAACTAATCAGCCATCCTGTGTACCAGTGAGGTCCTATATCAGCAACGCATGTGTGTCTGTGTGTCTTTAATGGGAATTCACTGAATAGCCCACAAGCAACTGTGCAACACTATAACACATATAAGATCTCCACGTGTTTATGCAAAGATTCAGATTTATCTGACAGCTTTACACCCAGAGGCATGATGTGCGGTAATTAAAATTAAAAATGTTTTGACAGCTTAAACAAACGGCTATATAAATTTCAAAGTTTTTTTTTTTAAAGAAGCCACAGCGCTGAAGTAAAGATCTCCAGACAAATAAATCAGAACATTATACAGAGGCATTATTAAAATACGCATATACAGTTATGGGCAAGCAGTTCTCAAAAATCAACTTTAGTTCTGCCTGAAAAAAATTAAAGAAAAACGGCATTTCAAGTCTCCGCAATAACCCTCTGAGACAAGCCGGAGGAATTCAGCATGGTTCATAACTGGGTTTGAGCAATTTTCACTGAACAGATTTTCCTTTATTCTTCTCCAACCCCTGTCCTTCTCTTTTGACTTGTGGGAGGCATTATCTTTTCCAGATTTCCAGGGGTGGATCCTTTTCTTGAGCTGTTAAGAGCATTATATTTGTCCATGGAGATTCTCCGTCGTCCAGGGCATGGTTGTCCCAAAGGTGCTTTTTTCAAAAGGCAACTGGACTTTGTTTTTTTCTTGGAGATGATTCGCTTCTCATCAGTGGTGAAATACAAATTTTTTTACTACTGGTTCTGTGGGCCTGGCTTGGTGGGCATGGTGTGGCTTGGTGGACATGGCAGGGGAAGGATACTGCAAAATCCCCATTCCCTCCCCACTCTGGGGCCAGCCAGAGGTGGCATTTGCCAGTTCTCCGAACTACTCAAAATATCCGCTACCGGAAACCTGCTGGATTTCACCCCTGCTTCTCATCCATTGGAGCTGAAGAAGCTTCTTCCATGAGAAATGAAATGTCTTCAAGGAAAAAAACAAAATCCACTTGCCCCTTTGAAAAAAAAACACTTTTGGGAGCACTGTATGTGATTTGTAGAAGAGCAGTCCTAAACCTTAAACATTCTGAGCTAAACACTTTTCTATATTTTTACTATTTTTTCACTCACTCCATGTATTTTTTTTTAAAAAAAATACAAACATATAAAGATAATAATACATACTTGCTAGGCCAAAGTTACACGACCACTTGAAAAAAGTGACTGATGACCGTTTTTCACACTTATGACCATTGCAGCATTTCCATCGTCATTCAGCGGCTTAGCAACTGGCATGTATTTATGATGGTTGCTGTGTCTCCGGGTCACGTGGTCATCATTTGTAATTTACCCAGCGGACTTCTGATAAGCGAGGTCAATGAAGGAAGCCAGATTCACTTAACAAACACAGTGATTCAGTTAACAAATGCAGTAATTCACTTAACGGTGGCAAGAAAGATCTTAAAATGGGGCAAAACTAACTTAACAACTGTCTTGCTTAGCAGCAGAAATTTTGGGCTCAATTGTGGTTGACGACTAGCTCAACTGGGCTGATCAGTGGTAGATCAAAAGAATGATACCCAGTCACTGCAACAATGGAGTGGGGGTGCGGGGAGAGGTGGCTGCATGAGAAGGGACAGTGAAGTCCCCCTTACACCTAACAAACAGAGATGGATGATGGCTAGGGATCACAATTTCAAAAAAAGGAATTGGGAGGAATCTCGGGAGCTGCAAGCTGGTTGCAGAGACAGGGGAGGGGTTTCCACCAAGGTCAATCACTGTAAAATTGTCTTTACGGTGATTCCTCAAGAGCTGCTTTCTAAGACACGAACACAGTAGATCCCAAAGAAGCTGAAAGCTTAGGGCAGTACAAAGGGTGCCCCCAGCTTTAGAGAGGTGCAATCTTTATATTGTGAAGGGGCCTCCATGCTTGATAAAGCAGTTGCTTTGCATGCCTTAGACCAGGGGTGTCAAACTCGCGATCACACGTCGTCATGTGACGTATCACAACTTTTTTTCCCCTTTGTTAAACCAAGGGTGGGCATGGCCAGCACATGATGCATCTGGTCTGAGGGCCGCGGATTTGACACTCTTGCCTTAGACTGTAGCAGAAGGTTTATTTATTTATTTTTATTTATTTTTCAATTTATATACCGCCCTTCTCCCTAAGGACTCAGGACGGTGCACAGCCAGAGTTAAGAACATGAACTACAAATATTAAGAACAATTAATATATATATAAATTTGGCCCAAAAATTTAAAAATCACAAACCAATTAAAACATTTTAAAAATTTAAAAATTTCTTCTTAAACCAGCCCGGCTTGCTGGAAAAAGTGGGTTTTAAGGGCACGGCGGAAGGCACTGAGGTCTTGGATTTTCCTTATCTCTGGGGGCAACTGATTCCAGAGGGTAGGTGCCCCCACAGAGAAGGCCCTCCCCCTGGGGGTCACCAGCCTACATTGTTTGGCTGATGGCACCCTGAGGAGGCCCTCTTTGTGGGAGCGCACGGGTCGCTGGGAGGTCGTCGGTAGCAGCAGGCGGTCTGGAAGATAGCTAGGCCCTATGCCATGGAGCGCTTTAAAGGTGATAACCAACACCTTGAAGCGCACCCGGAAGACCACCGGGAGCCAGTGCAGCTCGCGCAGGAGCGGTGTTACACGGGAGCGCCCTTTGGAGGGGGAGGTTGAACCTCCCCCTCCAAAGACTTTGAAGGCAACTACAGGTTTTACTCTGGGTTTTCTAACTTATTTGCTGGCGGGAAATAAGATTGTTTTAAAATTTAGGAAGTTGCAGAGAAAATAGGAGAAACCAAGGAGGGAAAAAAACCCCGTCAATTTCCTTTAGTGCCAAGAACTATTGTACCAGTTCAGCATTTGCTCTGGATTTGAATAATCACACGATTCACTCCTTTGGGGAAAGAAGAAGCGTCAGGGTTTGGTTTTTTTTTTTTTTTTTAGTTGTATCTGAAACTATAGCCAAGCTATCTATTGTGGGTTTTTTGGTTTTTTTTCACCATTTAGCATTTTCTTGAGTCATAAGATAAAATAAGATACAAAATACGAAAGTAAATAGGAAGCAGTGGGGGGGAAAGAGGGGAAGAGAAGTGAGGAAGAGTTGGGAAAAAGAAAAAGAAGCGTTGACTTCCGACTCCCTCTATTGCAGTAAAATAAAGCATTAACATCAAACCACAACTTTTTGTTTTTTTCGTAATAACATAAACTAGTCATTTCTAGTTGCACTTTTGCATGCTTTTACGTGTGACCTAATGATAGTGGCAAGACAATTTTGTTTTGCTTTTTTAACATGGGCACAGGGAGAGGGTTGTAAAAATGTATTTCCTTTTTGGCATGAAGAGCCTGTAATAGTTCAGGGAGCAGGATGATGATTTTTTCAGTTTTGTACAGGTCTGCTGGAGGGAACACTTATTTCCTTATTATGATCTCAGCATGGTCCCCATGTTTTGAAGCTGACAGCAGCAAAGAAAACTGCAGGTTGGCCTCAAACCGCTTTGGAGGGTTGCGGAAGGAAAATGGGGATGGTTTCGAAGTGCCTTTTGTCTCTGGTTGTTAATGGCACAACTCAAAGAGTGCCCTCTAGAAACAAAAACCCCGTCCTTATTGCCATTAAATGTTGAGTCGGGAACACAATCATAGCAGAAGACGGCTGCTTAATGGAAACACGCTTAATTAAAGAGTTCTAAATCCACGACCAAGTTAGGCCATTTAAAGGAAACTTATCTAATGAGCCTTCAGTTGCATTCCGTACGAAGTCTTTCGTTCTGACCAGGGGCACTGTCGTTCCAGCTCAGGGGATAAAATTAATGCAGCTGAAGAGCAGAGAGATTATTTGCAAGGAGACGGGAAGGCAGCTCGTGGCCAGCCTGGTGTCAGCAACTGCAATTCTTAGATAGCTAATTAGTCTCCTACCTCGGGGAGGACCCGTGGTGTTATGTCTGTTCTGCGCTCTCCGTATCAGGTGTTTGGGGAAGTGAGCCTCCATTTTAAACTGCTCACATTGTCCCAGGGTGAAAAATAGCAGGAGAAGCTTAAAACAGCACGTCCCATTTTCCTATTGCAGACCCTCGCCCTTGCTGGGAAGCTGCCAATGGCGAAAAAATCCCGTTGTGCAACAAGCTGCTCCTACTTCTGCACTTAGGGCTCACTGCTTGTACTGAGGCTCAGAACGAGCGGAACAGCAGCCCTGTAATAAGGGACCTCCCACCCTGATCTAATAAAAATTAAATGAAGAAAATCAATATACTAGCTGCTCAGTGAAGATGTCGGAATGGAGGATGGGGGGAAAGGGAGAGGAGGAGGGGGAAGAGGGGAAGGGGAAGAGGAAGGAGGAGAAGGAGAAGAAGGAGAAGCATCTACAGTATTCAACTCCTGTTTGGGATCCTTCTTCTCCAACAAGAGGATTACTACACTTGTCCTTCGGAATGACTCCTCCCTCAGATTCACATGGCCTTCACTCTACTGGCATTTCAAAAGGTCTTGAAGACCTGGCTCTTTGCCCAAGCCTCTTTCTGCTGCATTTTTTGAACACTCATCCACAAAACTTCATTTTGTTTTTGTTTTTTAAAGGGGTTTTTCTTTCTTCTCTCTGTACCCTTATAAATTGTGATGTTATGTATTTGTCTTCTACTTATTAGTCTCTTCTCCTCTTTGTTCCTAACTTCTTGCTTCTCATTTTTATTCTCCCCTTCCCCTGCTTTTTCTAGTTTCTCATCTACTTCTTGAATATCGTGTTCCTCTTTTTCCCCCAATTGTTGAATAGCTTCTACATTCATTTCTGTATCTTTAAACAATTCCTTTGTCTCTGTCATTTCTTAAGGATTCACACAGACTTTTTAACATGCACAATATTTCTTCATACATCTCTAGATCCATTTTATAGTGATTTGATACAGCTTATAAAAAGAGTATTTCTATTATTTCAATATCTCAATATTTAAGAAACTTCTATTTAATCAAGTTACATCAATCCCATAGTTATACCTCCAAGCCCCAAATTTTATTTCATAATAATTTACAGCCTTATAATTCCCCAATTGTCCAAATTTTAATGTCTTATTTCCTCCTTCTCTCTTTTCTTCTGACCTTTTCTTCTTTTGCCTCTTAGAATATTCTATTAAATAACATTAATAGTCCAAGTCCAAATTTGTCCAAGTTACTCCACTAAATTCTTCCAGTCTTTCCAATCCATAACCCAATGGTCAATTTTAGTAAAATTTAGTTATTTGCAAATTAGTTCCTTTTGTAACTCTTCAAAAGGAAAGAAACACACTATTGAATGTTCTCAAATTTTCCCAGTCATCTTCTAACAACAGAGTCAAGGTCAGGCCATTCACCAGATGTTGTTACTTCTGTTCTGTGTATTAGACTTTGTATGTATTATATTAGCTTTCATTAAATATACTGCGGCTATAGTGTTATAGTACTTCTCTTTCTCCAGTAGATGGCTCTCTTATGCCCCAATCCAAGGTAAGCAATCTGTCAAAAACAGCTGATTGTCGGATAAATCCAAGGGGTTTAGAAATTCAAATAAACAAATAATTTCTCCATAAAGTCGCTTTCAAATTATTTGGGCTTTTTTCCACGCTGTCTGTATTTTTATAGCTTCTCTTGGGCTTTTTTCCACCTTTTCGTTTCCGGGGTTTTTTTTCTCCGTGTGTCAATTTGCCACTATTTTAAGTTTAGGAGTTTTCTTTTCATATTCTTTTTGTTATTGCAAGTCATTAAAGTATAAGTTGGTAAATATCTAACCCAATTTCAATCTTTTGTCCATACACCGCTCCTGCACAATCTTGGTTCCCGATTGTCCTGGCTTCGTGGCTGCCAGCAATGCCGGCCGTGCCTGCTGCCATTTGGGGAGAGCTTGCTTCGGACCTACCGAGAAATTTGTGGATTCCTCATGGTCAGGGAAGCGCCTCTCCTTCCTTCACTGCCCCTACAAGGCAACTGTGACCCCAAAGGGTCTCCTGGCAGCGGTTACCAGCTGGATTTTCGCAGGACTCGGCAGAGCCTGCTATTTTCCAGCTGTTCTCGCTCTGGTTGCAACTGGAAGTCAGTAAAAGCTCATCTTGATGGCACAAAAATTAAATGACTCAAAAATCATTTTCAATAGCTTTCCGCTGAACTTGAGCGAAATAGCAAATAAGGTGCCCCTAATTTTGTTGCTAAATTCAATATTCTTCAAAGTTTTATTAACAGTTTGGAAGATGACCTGAAGAGAATACTTAACAGAGTTGCAAGTGATAAAAAATGTGATTGGATAGCTAAATCTTTAGAACTAACTGTGTTTCTCAACCTCAGCAACCTTAGGATGTGTGGACTTCAACTTCCAGAATTCCCCATCCAGCATGCTGAGGTTGAGAAACTGTCTAGAACAGGGGTCCCCAACAGGGGTGAAATGTAAAATTTGTTACTACTGGTTCTGTGGACGTGGCTTGGGGGGGGTTAATGTGACTGGGTGGGCTTGGCCAACTTTTTTTTTTAACTTTTCAAAGCATTTTTTCTAATGCTTTGAAAAGCCTCTGCCGATAAGGCAACTCAGCTGGGATCGTCAGAGACTTTTCAAAGCATTTTTTTTACCACCTCTTCAGCCAAGAGGTTGCAGAAAAAAATGCTTTGAAAAGCCTCTGATGATCCCAGCTGAGCCGCGCACTCATCAGAGGCTTTTTTTTTACTTTTAAAAGCATTTTTTTGTCGGAAGAGGTTGTAGAAAAAATGCTTTTAAAAGTTAAAAAAAAGGCTCTGATGATTGTGGGGCTCAGCAGGGCATGGGGGGGGCACAGGGATTTTTGCTACCGATTCTCTGATCCACCATCGCTACTGGATCAAGCGATCCGGTCTGAACCGGGAGCATTTCACCCCTGGTCCCCAAGCCCTGGGTTGCAGCCCACTACCAGGCCGTGGCCTATTTGGAATGGGGCCATATGAGTGGCAGGCCAGAGTGCATGTGTTCACGCAGCTCAACATGTGTGAGTGGGGTCCAGCACATGCGCAAGCAGCCCTTGTATGAGTGGTGGACTGGTGGACATGCACATGCAGCATTTGTGCAAGCAGCGGGACAGTGCAAGTGCCCACCGGCCCATCATTCATGCAAGTGCTGCGTGTGCACACTGGCCCACCACTCATGCAAGGGATTTGTGTGCGTGCGCACCGTCCGCTGCTTGCACAGCCCAATTCCCCTCTCCCTCCCTCAGCCAGGCCACTAAGTCGCAAAAGTTGGGGACTGCTGGTCTAGAAGACAGACATTTGAAACAATCTTTATAAGGTACAGAAAATAACTGAACATAACTGAATGAAAAAACTGTGAATACAAACCGGATATAACTCAGTAGTGTGAAGTGGCCAACAAAAATTTTGATGATATTCACATATCTCAAAAATCTCTTTTCTGCATAGATAGTTGAGGTCCGACTTTGAAAATCTACTTTTGGGGCACTATCCTTCCAGAAGGTTTCAAACAAACTAGAACAAGTGTAAAGACAGGAAGATCCGGGGATTTGGAATAAAGTCCTATAAGGAAAAGGGAGGGGACTGATCTCCCTAGCTTTGATAGGCATTACAGGTAGTCCTCGACCTACAACTATAATGGGGCCCATAATTTCAGTCATAAGTTCTGATGGTTGTACGTTGAGGCACCCTCGTGACCGACCCGATTTTAGGACCTTTTTTGCAGCAGCCATAAAGTGAATGCCGCAGTTGTAAAGGAAACATGGCAGTCGTTAAGCGAGGACTACCTTTGTTCAATCCCTGCAGGGGTGTCATGTGGAAGAAGGCCAAGATCTGTTTCATTGTCACTTCGAAATGCAGGACAAGAAATAATGAATGTAAGATGCCAGAAAGCAAACTGTGGTTGGGTCTTAGAAAAGCTGAGCAGTGGGGAAAAGTTCACAACAGAAGTTTTGACCACAGAAATAATTATTTAGAGATGTTGTGAGATCCCTTTCACTGCATATGTTGAAGTAAAAGTTGTTTTAGTAGATATTTCAATTTGATTCTTTCACAGAGCAGAGAGTAGTTAGATTGATTCAGATGTCTCTTTCCAATCCTGTGATGGTTTCAGCAGCTCTATGAATAATTGCAGACATATTTCTTGTTCCTGTTCAAGATACTTTTTCTCTTAATCAAGAGAAATGATAGCCATAATAGTAAAGGCCTATATTACTGGATTACCTCTAATAGGTTTAGGATCCATTATTTAAAGCAATATTCAAATTATTTCAAGACTAAATTCCAGACAGTACATTAAAATGCATTACTTCCACCTGCACAATATCTTTGAAGATCAGTCTTTCTGCTTATGAACTGCTTCTATTTAGTAAGAGGTGTGTGGGGGGGGGGGGGGAGAGAAACTGTTTTTAATTCTCCAGACAGGAGCTGCTGAATAAATGTACATCACAAAGCAAAAGAAACAGGGTGGTGGGTTTTTTTAAATATTGCATAAAAGTTAATAACGCTGTGCTGATACACTTGACATTAATCAATGTTTATTTTAAAACAACTAAAATGATTGAAAATGTTAAAAGTGTCAAGAGGTAAATTATAGGGAATAGACACATTGAAAAATGAAATGATATAAGCCAGAAAGTAATAATGCAAATCCAATACCTCTCATACTTCAGTCTGCCTGATTAATATTTCTTGTGGAAGGCTTTTATGCTTTAAAATATAATGAGATTTGCATGATTCTGAAGTTGGATTTCTCATATATAAAACATCCCAATAACTGAAGACATAATTCTAAGAGCATCTTCTTATCTGAAGCATAATTATAATCATACTAATAAACCCAGCCCTGACAATGCTGCAACATGGCTTAGCTTTATCTTGGTTCATGTCAAAGCAAGACATTATGATAATACTTGGAGGGGGGAACATGTCTTTGGTAAAGAGGATCCTAATGCAAGCTACATTATCAGAAAACATGACAATAAGTTTGAACACCCTCATCCAAGTGAGATTTTAAGAATGCAAAATCTCCTGAACCGATTATACTGGGATGGGTGGAAATATACCACTGGTATACACTTTCCTTTACTGTGTGATAATTTACTGCACTATACATTCAAAGGTAAAGATCTTTTTAAAAAAAGGCAATTTGGCACTTGTAACTGTGCAAATGAAGGCTCACCTCATTTTTACATGTTTCACGCGTAATGCATGAAAACAGGAGCAGGAATCGGATCACGTGAGGCTTAGGCACCATCTTCTCTTTTTCAATCGCCTAATAAACAACTCTGAACGAATTAGAATCAAATAATGTGTACTCCACACACTATACTCCTCTATACCCTACTGCCGTGATGGCGAAGCTATGGCATGCATGCCAGAGGTGGCACGTAGAGCTCTCTCTGTCAGCACGAGCGCCATCACAAGATGCTCTTCTGGTTTCCAGTGCATACATGCATGCCAGCCAGCTGATCTTTGCAGGTGTTAGAGTGCCGGAAAACAGCCTGAAAACAGTCCGAAAAACAGCCAAAATGGCCAAAAAACAGGCCGTTTCCAGCCATTAGTCTGAAAAACAGCCAAAAATGGCCTGAAAATGGCCTGAAAACAGCCCAAAAATGACCAAAAAACAGGCATGCTTGCGCCGGCCAGCAGGTCTTCGGGTTTCCAGCACTCCAGCACACGCACACGCCTGCACGTGCATTCCAGTTTGGGCACTCGGTGCCAAAAAGATTCACCATCACTGCTCTACTGTATGCTAGGAGAGCTGATTTGGTGTAGTGGCTAAGGCACCAAGCTAGAAACCAGGTAGACCATGAGTTCTAGTCCCACCTCAGTCCTGAAAGCCGGCTGGATGACTTTCAGCCAGTCACACTCAGCCCTAGGAAAGAGCCCATTTCTGAGATTTCTTGCCAAGAGAACTGCAAGAACCTATCCCTGGAGTTTCCAGGAGTCATCACTGACTCATAGGCACACACAAAAAATAATATACTAGTCAGGGGTGGGTTCTACTTACCTTTACTACTGGTTCAGAACGGGAGCATGCGCACATGCGCAGAAGCTTCTGCGCATGCACAGATCACCCATGATGACGCCCACCTGCCAGTTTTACTACCAATTCTATAGAACTGGACCGAACTGGGAGCAACCCACTACTGATACTAGTATCTGTGGTCTTGGGACTGCAGTGACCCTCTTTCAAAGCATTGAGCACATTACACACAGGCCTCCAAAGTCTGTCCCTGTACTGTGATTTTTAGTGTGGCAGAAGATAAAGCCATCAAATATGGGAAAGAAACCGATTAACCCTCTCTCATTTAAAACAGAATTAATTCAGGTTACAGTGTTTATCCTGTCCACTTCCTTATCCCAATATTGTTTTCATTCTGGAGAGCCCCAAAAGAAGCTTCCCTTTGGAGGTCCCCAATCTTCCACTTCAAGGCCAGGTACAGGTCTTGTGGTGGTCCTTGCAATTTTTCTCATGTGTTTAACCATTTTTCCTTTTGCCACATTAAAATATGTGCCATTCTGTGGCTACTTTGAGAGGGAGCTGCTGCTTTTTAGTATGCAGATTAACATTACAGTACCTACTTTATCACTGCACCCATGTTTTACAAGTGTGGTCCTAGACCCGTGATGGCGAACCTATGGCACGTGTGCCACAGGTGGCACGCGGAGCCATATCTATGGGCACATGAGCATTGCCCTAGCTCAGCTCCATGCGTGTGCTGGCCAGCTGATTTTTGGGCCATCTGGGCCCACCGGAAGTTGGGAAACAGTCTGTTTCCGGTCTCCGGAGGGCCTCCAGGGGGGTGGGGAAGGCCGTTTTCGCCCTCTCCAGGCTCTAAGAAAGCCTCTAGAGCCTGGGGAGGGCGAAAAACGGGCCTACCGGGCCTACCATACCACTGCGTGCCAAAAGTGGGGGTTGCATGGGGGGAGGGTCTGTGTGCAGGCACAGCAGGTGGGTTGCATTGAATTATGGGTGTGGGCACGCGCATGCGCGACCCCCCTGCGCTTTTGGCACACGACTGCCAAAAGGTTAGCCATCACTATCCTAGACATTACTTTTGCTTTTCATTTCTAATATCGTTATTCAATGTGAAGAAAAGGAATTGCTCTTCAGCTTTTTCTAAATAAATTTTCTTTGAAGGACCAGTGGAGGGACACACTGTGATACCATGAAGTGCAAAGGTGTTTCGTCTTCCATTTACCCGGCTCCAGAATTTACAGACTCCTAGCTTCTCATATTCCTATCAAATCTCAAGAGAAAATGTCCTAAGGAACTTGGTCTAGCTATGGATGCATGTTGCTGATGTGTGGATTGGGAATTATGCCATACTTCATATAACTTCTGATAAGTCGTGTCAATAGCTGGTGAAGTATACATTCATTCAGTATAGTAAAGCCAAAGTTGACTATGGAACCAACTGAAAACAGCCCCAGCGTCAGAGGATAAAAATCAAACTTTTGTGTCCAATATGTCATGATTTCATAGCACTCTTCCTGCTTAGATCGATGTTTCTCAACCTTGGCAACTCTAGGAAACATGAACGTCAACTCTCAGAATTTCCCAGCCAGCCAAGGCAGAAATCACAGCATAGTTCAGTCTTATCCTTAACGGGACAGCTTGCACTTATCTTGTAGGGGATGCTTGACTCATGCACCTCCCAGCTCCTAGCAATGTGGTGCAGTGGTGAAATCCAATTTTTTTAATTACCGGTTCTGTGGGCATGGCTTGGTGGGCATGGCAGGGAAAGGATACTGCAAAATCCTCATTCCCACCCCACTCTAGGGCCAGCCAGAGGTGGTATTTGCTGGTTCTCTGAACTGCTCAAAATTTCCGCTACCAGTTCTCCAGAACCTGTCAGAACCTGCAGGATTTCACCCCTGATGTGGTAGCTCAGTGAATGCTCTGAGAAGCATTTAATACTTATTATAGACAATAGGCACGAAGGATCATTTACAATTTATTTCCTTCCATTCTTGTTATAGGGAAAATTGATGTGTGTTTGGGCGCAGACCTGAAAGAAAACAGCCTAAAGTAATCTTGTGTGTATTTTAAATGAGGTTCTGAAGGTTGTGAGATGGAGAGGCTGGTCATCTGGAAGAAGAGGATGATTAGGAAGCAGCAGCACACATATTTTGTAAGGTGGGGGATGGATATGAGAAACTAATGCTGGAGTTAACTCGGGAGAGCCTTTGAATCACCAAGAGGACCAGATCCTGTAGATATCAGAGTCTGAGGCTTAATTTCAGAAGTCAGAATTTCCAGAGAGTAGGCTGGACTTTAGCTTCTGCCATCCCAGTTGGAAGTGATTCACAACAACCACGATTCCCAGAACAGGGAGTCTATGCTGGCTGGAATGATGGGACTTGTTTGGTGGAAGTCGTAGAAAGAGGATGGATTGCCCTGGGTGCTATGCGCTTGAAAGAGATTCAACAGATCCTGTAGGGGGTTTGCAGTGCATAAATTTGTAATCAATCTGAGAAATGGAGTACTGTAACAGAATTCTGTATTCCTGGCACCATAGGGTTCTTCTTCTTTCTTTGTGTGTACATTAACTGAATATTTCAACTACTCCATTTGGTGTGGAAATAGCGGAACTGCTAAAATTAATGGTGGGGCGGGGGAGGGGGCAGCAGGATTTAATTGTTAGCAAATACTTGTCACTGTTTGTGTTGGAAGCATTCAGACTCAGTAGGACCCCCTTTTTTATATCTCCTACATCTGTTATGCTTTTGTCTTTCTTTATAAATGTGCTCCATATTCTGAAGCCTGGCAGTGTCTGTTGCTAGCTCATGGCGGAAATTAAAGACACAGTCTACAAAGCGGTTGTTGTGAATCTCATTCCTGATTTTCTATGGCTTAGGAAACTGCTGGTTTTTGGGGAGTGATCTTCAGCGATCGAAAACAAGCTTTTCTGGCCTTGGGTTAGCATTTTTTTCCCCCTCATGCATATCTATTTCATCCATTAATCTATAATTTGACGATAATTCTAATAATTGTTTTGAATAATCATTTATTGCTCCATGAATAGTTTACTCGGTGTGTTTTCAGGAACTTCTTAGAATTGCCACGGAGTGACACGATTGTGCTACTAATGACTCCATTGCTTGTCATGGATGATTACACAATTAGCACATGCTGGGCGCTCTACACCATTTTCTATCACTTCTCTCACCAAATAGTAGCAAATTCTGACTCCTCTCCCATGTCATTGCCTGCCCTTACAAGGCTTAGTTTACTGAAACAAGTTGTGATCAAATTTCTGTTCAATTAAAAACAATCCCATAATTTTAGGCAATCCCATGGATACAAGGAGCAACTCTGGTTTATTTAAGATTGTGGTTCTTAGATGTTTTGCCTTGTGGCTACCTCAGAGTAAGGGTGGCCAGAAGCTTAGCACAAGGCTTAGTACACTTTATAAGAAAAGGACAAGCTGGTGTCATCTCTCCATTTCACATATAAAAAAAACCCAAGCAGATTGGCAGTTTTATTGATAGGGGAGGATCCATTAAATTTGACATCAGCAGGTTAATTTAAGTATATATATACTGATTAAGATAATATAGATATTAATTAAGGATATAGCTGCCCATGAAGTGGCAACTGCCCAGTCCTCAACATACAAGACTGACTAGGATCCTCAGAAACTATGTCTAGAGATTGGCCCTCTGTCTTCAATATCTGCCATCTGCGGTCATTGCCTCCTAATTAATTGCCATAGGCCATTGCCTGGCCTAACTCTCCCTTTTAAATTTTTAATTTGTTTGATTTGTTTTATAAATTGGGTGTTTTAATCTGTGTTTCGGCCAAAATATTTAATAATTTTAAGGGATTTTTAATGTTTGTATTATCTGTATTTTATCTTGGCTGTTCACCGCCCTGAGTCCTCCGGGAGTAGGGCGGTATAGAAATTTGATTAATAAATAAATAATAAATAAAATTCTTGGCCAGTTCTGCCAAGCTGCATTCACACAGCACTGAACAGTGGCTTAATTTTATATCCATACTGGATGATCAAGGAATATGGCATCTTTTAGATCTGCTGCTACTAATAAAGATGAGAAAGGACAGTGGGGAGAAGACTATGTCAAGATAAGGGAACTAGGAGGAGGAACATTTAAAACCTCCACAGCAGATTCCTTTCTCAAGAATTCCCCTATAAAAGGCAATGAGGACAGGCTGTCACCTCTCTAAGTGGTTGTCCATTATGATTCCTAGATCCCTCTTACAGTTAATGCTGTTAAGCCAGGTACCCCTTATTCTATACCTGTGTGTTTGATTTTTCTTCCCTAAGTATACGACTTCACTTTTCTCACCACTGAATTGCATTTTGTTGTATAGGATCCAATGTCAAGAGATCCTTCTGTATTATGAGTCTATCTTCTAAATTGTTGGCTATTCCCTCCAGCTTGGTTTCATCTGCTAATTCCCTTTGTATCCCTTCATCTAAGTCATTTATGAAGATATTGAAGAGTACTGGGCCTAAGACAGAACCTTGGGGTACTCCATTGCATATTTCCCTCCATGTAAATGTAGTTCCACTGAGGACTATACACTGGGTGCAGTTGCTCAGCCAGTTACAAATCTAACTGGATAGTGGTGTTGCTCTCTATCCCACATTGTTCTATGTCACCAAGAAGTAGGCTGTGGTCTACTTTGTCAAATACCTTACTGAAGTCTAAGTAAACTATATCTACAGCATTTCCACAAGCCACTAATTTAATCACTTTGTCAAATAATGCAATAAGATTTGTATGGTATGATCTGGTTTTGAAAAACTCATGTTGGCTTCTAGCAATAGTTATGTTTGTTTCTAGGTGTTCGCAGATCACGCCTAGAGTTTACAATGAAAGAAACAATATAATCTACAAAATCAACTGTAACCATTGCAAGCAATTCAATGTGGGACAAACATCACATCAATTAAAAACCAGGATCCACAAACACCAGCTGGCAGTGAAATGCCCATGATCCCAAATCATTAATCTCTAACCTCACTGATACCAAACAGCACCAGTTCGTACCAGCAACATAAAAATCATCGGCAACACTACCACCTGCCACACTCATGAGTTCATTGATGCCTGGTACTCCATCAAGTAATTCCATCAACAGATTCATTTACTTACAACCAGCCCATGAATCTCTCAGAACCCAAATCAACTGCCAGGGACAGCACCGACCTTCAACCAACCTGCACAACCTCCCCACCAACAGTTCACCTCCCAATGACCCTGACCTGACGTAACCTCCCTACCACAAGACCCATCACAAGACTCCTACTTGACATGCCCATACTTGAAGCCCTTATAAACAGAAGAACAGGTCTATTGAGGAATTTCTGCCTCCTTAAGTCCCAGGTTATGGAAAAGTGAGCCTGACAATGAATCAAAAGGAGATGCTGAGCTTAAGTTGGAAAGCAAAGGCCAGCTAATAAGAAGCCATACTGTTCTTTCTCCAAGAGTTAAAGAATTGACACAAATAATGTCAATTCTTTAACATTAGAATGTTAAACAAACATTAATTGTTCTGCTTAAGCAGAACAATTAATATGGAAAATCACTGAAAGGGAGAAGTTCCAGACTAAAAGAGGGAAAGGACTTTTTAAATACAAGAGGGAGATTGTAGTTTGGGATTTTATTTTTTGTAGGTCTCTAGTAATGATAGACATGGACTAATATATATCAGTGTGAAGTTTCTTTTGTTTTATGCTGTTATTCTTCCATTTTTCATTTGATTGTGGAACTACACTTTACATAAAATATTTCTGTTCTGGGTTTTCTTTCAAAGAAACCTTCTGAGACTAGTAGGCAGCTCACAATGGGACATATTTGGTTTTATATATGCTCATCTCATCAACTGCACCCTTTTGTCTCTGTCCATTGTCTGCAACACAATGGCCATTTGTGTGCATGTGTATGCTTGTGTGTGTGCGTGCGTGCAATTGTTTTATGATGAATGCTTTCATAACAGTCAAAGCCATAAAAGTGCCTGCAGAATCACTTACGTTATCAGCTACTAAAAGCATGCAGCAATTTATTTTTGAGCACATACATACACATACACATAGACTAACAACTTTTGCAACACATTAGTCATTTGTTTTCAAGGGAAGGTTATAAATAGTGAGGGGGGATTGGCGGGCCAGTATGTATTTAGTAAACGAGCACAGATGGAAAACCAACAGATGGTCCTCTACTTTATTTTGTATGCTCAGCCCTACATTTAAATTTTAAAAAATGTTCATAATTAAGATGAAGGCCTCTTGCAACACTAGCTAGTTTTGCTAGGCTGGCATCATATATCACGGGCATCATTAAACATTCTCATACCATGGCTTATAAGTCTATATAAATTTTGCTAGTTGTTTGTTGCAAACAACAGAAAAAGGAAGATAATGGGGTTCAAGGAAAGCAGTGGTGGAAGGAAATATGCAAGACTGTTTACTGGATAAACTTAAGACATCCCACACCATCTGGTCCTTACCTCTGTATAATGCAATAATCCACCATTGACATTTAAAAGAAGAAACACATTAAATGTACTTTGAATAGGCAATTCATAAACTCTTCTTCTTTCTGTTATTATATTTCTGTTGTGACAAGCTCTGAAGGAAATTAACCTGTATTAAACGGGGCCTTCTTCACAGATATTTATAATGCCCTTCATTATAAAAGGGTATATCTATGTATCCATGGAAATATGTATGTACTATGGGTGTAGTACAGAAATGCAGAACCTATACACCCCAAAACCCTGGGTGTATCCCAGAAAATCCACCAATATTTCCATCAGATTGGAATATGGAACAATGGGAAATCATTAAACACGTGGAAATAATTTACAATAGTTGGTTCAGTTTAGCTGTAATTACAACTAATATCAGTTTAATCAAATTTAGTCTGGTATTTGTCCCATCTATTTTTGGGAAGTGTGGTTCTTGTTATGCCAGGGAAAGGCCAACTATAGTGTTGAGCTTCCCTAAAGCAGAGGAAGTTTAATATTGAAAAGAGCCCAGTCAGATGCAGTGAGTTTCATGACCAGCTGCATGTTAGACTTTTTGTGAGACCTCTGTCAAGGATTGGTTCCAGAATTTTGTGGACCATTTTAACCTGACATTTCATGTAGCATTTGTCAGGCACAACAACCAGACTCACAGAGTTCAAGCTAACTACTTTATTTTGTTCTGCCTATATTACAGGAATTTTCCCAGTATGGCAGCCTTCCTATAAGAACAATTAGATAAAGCTCCAATGAACTTGGGGTGGGATTGGCCCTAGTGTCCAGGGGTTTTCTGGAATGCTGACACCTAGTCCTTTTGCAGTTGTGCAATCACTCCAGGCTTACTCTACACTTGATTCCTCCTCCCTGCCAGAATGGGTGCTTCCCAACACTTGGAGGCCCCCTCCTAATTTTCCAGCAGGTTCATGTCTCTTCCTCTTTCCCCATTACCCAAGAGGATGATAGGGAAAACAGGGAGAGAAAGGTGTTATGTATGTACTGACATATGGAGCACCTATTTGCATGCTCGCTGCTGATTGGATAATCTAGCAGTGGGAAAAATAAACCACTGTCAGTGGCCAGCTAGACTGCTGGAGCTCTTTAAAAAAGAGGGCAACCTGCTGGCCATTTTTTGCTGATCGTGGCCAGGAATAAAAGTGCTGAACCTTCTTTGGCATCCTGCCTCTTCTTTTGCACCCCCATCTAACACTGGGACAAAAGGAACTGACCATCACCTTGTGGCATCTGTGGCCATTTTATCGCAAGGAACGACCCTGCTCTGGCCAATCTAAGGTTGAACAACCAAACTTTGCCCGCACCAGCCTTGTTCAACCTGCAGACGGAAGAATGGCACACATACATGAGCCAATTCTGTATGTTCCTGGAAGCCAACAACTACCAAGACCTTCCAGACAACCAGAAAAGAACCCTTTTCCTCACCTACTGCAGCACGAAGATCTACAAGATGGCCCAGACCCTTGCTTCACCCAAGGACGTCAAATCTATAGCATGGTTGACCATACAGAACATCCTGAAGGACCACTACGCCCCCACTGCAACCCTGATGGTGAGCCAAAACTAATTTTATCACTGGCAGCAAAGGGAATGGGAGACAACAAAGACTTCATGGCAAAATGAGAAATTGCAGCCAAATGTGAATTTATTAACCCAGAGGAGATGATGAAGGATCGGGTCATTCTGGGAATGAGAGACCCTACAAAAGAAAATGCTAATCCATAAGGGGGTCATGTTCAAGGATGTGGTTGAAGAAGCCAGAGCTGCTGAATCGTCCGGTAACTCCACTGCTGACATCCAAAAGACAAGCGGAGTGCATCGCACACAAAGGGAATCAGACTGGACAACTGAGGTCCCTGAATATGATGAGGAATGGGAGTAAGAAGAAGCGGTGCACCGCATACACCCAGAAAGAAGGGTAAGCCCAAAAGACAATGATTTAGACAATCTCATTGTATGGGATACATAGATTTCCATGCTAGGACGAACTGCCAGTTCAAAGAGGCTATCTGCCACCGGTGCCAGAGAAAGGGCCACATAGCTGAGGCTTGGAGAGCCACACAACCTATACCCTATCAACCCAAAGCCCATGCCGGGCCAGGGAGGCAAGGGCAACTGAAGCCAGGGTTCCAAAGGAGCAAACACTGGGAGGAACCCTACCAAGAAGCAAAGATCAGACAACCATGGGGCACTCCAATGCATGCAATACTGATAAATACCATGTCACCATTCCCATCGAAGGAACACCTTGCAGGATGGAGCTAGACACAGGATCCATCTTCACCATAGTGTCCTGGTGGACACTGAAGAGCCTCATCCCGACCATAGAAAAAAGGCAACTCAAACCGCAGAACATCACCTTAAATGATTTCCAAGGAAATAGCATCCCAGTGCTGGGAAGAGCATCAGTGAAAGTCACTTTCAATGAGTTCTGTGGCCAATTTTCCCTGACCATCATTGAAAACGACAGATCCACCCTGCTGGGCATAGAGTGGTTCAAGTCCCTAGGATTAGGGGTTACCGGCATCCACAAAATCAGCAGAAATGAACGCAATAAGCTGCTGGCTGATTTTGGGGACATCTTTGATGGGAGCCTAGGCAAGTATACTGAAAAACCTATATCTTTTAACCTAGACCCTAGTGTTACCCCAATCAGGCTAAAACCCCGAAGGGTTCCGTTTGTTCTCTGGCCGAAAGTAGATGAGCAACTAGACAAACTAATTGCCCAAGGGGTGCTGGAGCCGATTGACCACACCACGTGGGAGACCCCAATAGTCACCCCAATTAAGCTGGATGGGTCAATTCACATCTGCTCGGACTATAAATGCACATTAAATAAAGCATTACAACAGACTGCATACCCGGTGCCAGTAGTGTAACATCTGCTGCATTCGCTTGAAAATGGTAAAATATTTGCTAAACTAGATTTAGCACAAGCGTATCAGTAATTGCCAGTAAATATCACTACCGCTGAAGCCCAAACCATTGTGACACACCGTGGGGCATTTAAATGTAACCGCTTACAATTTCGGGTGGCTAACCTCACTAGTCTTAGCCACTGAGCGTGTCGATCAAAAGGTTGCAGTTCAGCAGTTCGAATCCCTAGAGCCGCGGAATGGGGTGAGCTCCCGTTACTTGTCCCAGCTTCTGCCAACCTAGCAGTTTGAAAGCACGTAAAAAATGCAAGTAGAAAAATAGGGACCATCTTTGGTGGGAAAGTAACAGCATTCCATGCGCCTCTGGCATTTAGTCATGCCGGCCACATGACCACGGAGTCATCTTCGGACAGCGCTGGCTCTTCTGCTTTGGAACAGAGATGAGCACCGCCCACTAGAGTCGGGAACGACTAGCATATATATGCGAGGGGAACCTTTACTTTTACCTTATGATGATTGCGGTGTCCCTGGGTCATGTGATCATCTTTTGCAACCTTCTGACAAGCAAAGTCAATGGGGAAGCCACATTCACTTAACAACCATGTTACTAATTTAACAGCTGCGGTGATTCACTTAAAAACTGTGGCAAGAAGAGTAATAAAAAGGAGCAAAATTCACTTCACAGCTGTCTCATTAGCAACAAAAAAATTTGGGCTCAATTGAAGTCGTAAGTTGAGAACTACCTGTACTCCTTCCTCCTCCTATTTTAGCACATGGTTCCCAAGTATCAAATGCTTTTATTTCTTAAGTCTCACAAAGAAAATTATAATGGATATTATTTGGATCTAAAATTTAAGAATAAGCTCAGGGATGGAATTTGAGATACAGCTCTTTTCAAAAGAAACCACATATATGAATTTTTTACAAGACAAGATGTAATTCCATATTTTGGTATTTTAGTTCTGCTTCTAACTTTATCGCTAACCAGAATGCTGCCTTGCATTTTTATTTTTTTTTACATTGGGAAAAGTGTATTTAAAAGTTACCCAAGTTTTTAAAATGTCCAACTATCTTTTTTTTACATTTATTCAAAGTTTATTTTCATTTTTAAAAATACAATACTTTACATATATACATACAAGGTTATTGCAACTAACGTACACAAATCTGTGCCTATATCACTAATACAATCCATTTCATTTCCCTCTCTTATCTTTCATCCAATTATACCATAAATTCCAACATTTGTAATAATCAGAATCTTTTTGGTTCCTAAGTAATTTCATTAACCGGTCTACCTCTGTTCATTCTGTAATTTTCCAAATCAATTTATTTTCTGTGGATATTAATTCGTTTTTCCATTCTTGCGCATATAGTATCCTAGCTGCAGTAGTTATGTGGAGGATCAAGTACCATTTTTCCTTAGTTATTTTGTCTGATTTCATTCCTAATAAAAAAATCTCTGGTTTCAGCTCTATATTGTATCCTGTAATTTCTACTATCCAGTTCCGAACCTTGGACCAATATTTGCCTACTTTGGGGCACGTGCACCATTGGTGGTAGTACGTCCCACAACCATTCCCACACTTCCAGCATGCCGGAGAAACTCCCGGGAACATTCTTGCGATTCTTGCCAGGGGGATATGCCAACGATAGACCATTTTATAAATATTTTCCTTGTAGGAGGTTGACAAAGTAAGTTTCATATTCCTATTCCATATCTCATCCCATTTATCCAAATTTGGAGAAAATCTGAGGTTCCTCCCCCAGGCAATCATAGTGTCCTTAATCACCTCCTCACCAATCCATTGTGATACCAAAAACTGGTAGCTCCTTGAAAGTAATTTCTTTTAGATTCCCAATAAGATTTTATCTAATTCCTGTAGTGACCTATATATTCCCTCCTTTCCTTTGTCCCTTCTAACTCTCGATTGTATTTGGGCATACGCCCACCAGTCTACCTTTTTGCCCTGTTTCGTAAGCTCCTCTCGGGTCTTCAATTCCCCTTGATGCTGTCTATGCTGTCCCCACTGATAAAGTAAGTATAGGAACATCTGACTAGAGATATGTGCTATTGTTTTAGAAAAAAATCCATGAATGAAGCAAATATTTAGAATCTTCCACAACACACCTACTGTTATAGAATACCCACACATTTTTAGCTATAAAACATCCAATCTTTTCTTCCGCTATAATACCTTTTCTCAAATACTTAATTTGTCTCTCTTTCTGTGAACAACTTACCAGGTTGTAAAATACCAATTAAATATTAACTTCAAATTTAGTAATTTAATATTAATTAAACATTAATTGGGAGCTGTCCAGGGTTGGTTGAAAGATGGGCAATTATATAAATGTTTAAATAAATAAGTAAATAAATGAAGTGGGATGTGGCCACTGTTTTAGAGAGACTGGGCTCCTATGTCTATGCTGCCATTTGTCTACAGCAGTGCTTCTCAAACTTAGCAACTTTAAGATGTCTGGACTTCAGCTTCCAGAATTCATGTTGTCTGGGGAATTCTGGAAATTGAAATCCAGATATTTTAAAGTTTCCAAGGTTCAGAAACACTGGTATATAGTGTTTGAAAACTCCTTTTTATTGTTCTACTTCACAGATCCTAATCTCCTATCTCATGGCAGAATGAAATATCTGTATTTATTGTAACTTTCTTTTTGTCCTGTTCTAACATTGAGTTATTATTTCAGTCTTTTGGGATTTTGTCAACTTCGGTGTCTAATCTTTGCTTAGAATTTTTCTAAACTTTTGATCTGGGATAGCTTTGTTGTAATTATATTCTGTGCACATGGGGAAAAAATAATCTTGCAAAAGTATTAAACAATGAAGAATGGTTAATTCTTTTGTGATTTGGTGCAAAAGTTAATAAACTTTAAAGTTTTAAAATATATTAAATTTAAATTGTTTTTTTTCTAGTGGTCATTATTGTTATTTTTTTTTTAAAGTACATTTATATGTTCTTGAAATGTATTGTGGAAGTTCACCCTGGAAAAAAAAACATATCTCTGAATTAATAAGTTATTTTATTGACAAAAACATGAAACTGAATAGTAGACTATCTAATCTGCACTAACTTCTATGTGAGCATAATAAAGGGAATCTTATTAAAGCGCATAAAAAGTAGGAAAATTAGAAACCAGTTCTAATAATATAGGATTAAACTTGTGCAGAGTAAAATATCAAAAGCAAATTCAGATTCCATTATATTCATATGCTCCTATTTTCAATTAACTATGATTTGTTGTATATGTGGAGAGTGTAGTCTTCATTCCCAGGAGAGATGGCTGCATCCAAGAGGATCAAGAGACTGCAAAGTTTAGATAGCTTGTGCAAGAGGAAGAGTGTTAAAACAGCTCCTAGAAGCAAACTGCGTAAGGTGGAAAAAACTCAGTGCGTCTCTCTTGGTTTTTGTAGACTGGCAATAGTGAAACACAATTCTAGGGAAGATAAATTATAGATTAGAATCAGGGGTGTTCATCGTGTGGTTTCAAAAAAAGCAAGATTGTGGCCATGGCAATCTGATTGAAGTTCTACCTGGGTTCCTGTCTTCTTTAAACCATATCCTATGGAGTTCCCTGATTAGGATACTGTTGTGATCCTGAGAGATACAGCTTACAGCTGTATCTTTGGATTGCAATTTTCTTATCCCAGGTTTAAGAAAAGATATAGTTGCCGTACTATGTCTTGCAGAGACTATATAATCTCTCTGCTTCTTTTTACTCACATCAAACTCAGGATGCCTTTAAAAGGAGCAGGGAACTGGGTGGACATCTCCCTTTGGTTTAGCATTATAAAAGAATGAGTGATCAGTGACTTCAAGTTATGCCTGGCAATATGCATCCAACTCAACTCTGGATTCTTAGACTCATTAAAATAAAGTCAGGTTATTATATGCCCTTTTACCAGGTCTTTAAAGTCTTTGCTGCTAGACTTGTTTTAAAAGTTCAAGGTAAGATCTTTAGGTAGTTTCACGTAATTTCCATTGAACAGGTGAGCCAAATTCATGTGTTCTTTTTTTGTAAAACAGGACTAGCTTGGTAGTCAAACACATTCTCCATGTTGAGCTGTCAAGGCAGGCAGATTTGACTATAAATCATGCTTCTGTCCAGAGGTTTGTATTTTCTGTTCTTAATTACATCTGTGCAAATCGACATTTGTTTATAGATGCCTAAAATGTTGTGTAGGTGATTTGCATTCCCAGATGGCACATTTCCATGGGGATCAATATTATAGTGTAGAAAATGGTTCTGGCATTGAGAAAAATGAACTAAAACAACTAACCTAGTAAAAGTGACCTGATTTATTTGTCATTAGCAATATAATATTATATTCAAACAAACGATGTACAATATTTCTACAACCCCAGCAACAGTCAAAGCAACGTGAAACTGAGGAAGGTAAGGTTGTCTACTGCAGACGTGACTAAGTTGTATGAAAAATATTGACCTACGATTACCATTTTGGATGACATCAATTCTTTTATTTAAAAACCAAATTAAGCCTTAATTTTGTGTGTTTGCAATCTTGTAGTTATCTCCTCTCATATTGTTTCTGTAATTAGCTTCATCTCCTGAAGTTTCATTTGTACATGGATGGTCAAACTATAATAATATTTGTATGATCAAGATATTGGGAGGAAGTCAGTACAGAAGTTAGGCTGCCGTGCTGTGTTTTAATGTCAGGGTTAATGTAGATTTGTAAGTCATCGCTGTGTTCATTTATTGCTGAGAAGTGGGTAAAATCATATTGCAATGATTTTTTTTGAAGGCAATTAAATCTCTCTACACACCCACGCATGCACACATGCACATGTGCCTGGGCGCACACACACTGTGTTCAGGCTATTAACAGGAAACCTTGAAAGTTACTCATCATTATCTGTACAGAGAAGGGGAGAACATAACTTGTCTGCCACAGAATTGGAAGAACAATGAATCAGAATTCAAGGTGTAAAAAACCTTGTGGAAAAGCTTTAAAGGGCTTCCTTCCACACTATGAAATGGCACAAAGGAATGCCATCCTACTTGAAAATGATCTGGTTTCTGTCTCCTTTTTTTGCATCAGCTGCAAAAAACAGTGAATTTACCATTTAATTTGGGATATGATAGGAAAAGTATCCTTACAATGTGAGGTAATGTGAAAGTAAAATCCACCACCGATCACTTTTCTTAGTGGGTAAACCTGGAGAGGACTAAGTGTTGACAAACCATTGATTTTATTTATTACATATATTTTAATACCACCTGTATTACTTTATAAGTAATTCAAAGTAGTAAACATGCATAATATTTCTTTCTCCTCCTATTTTCCCCACAATTACAGTCCCATGAGGTGGGCTGGGCTGAGAGAGACTGGTGCAAGATCAGCCAGCTGGCTTTTATGTTTGAGAATTCACCCTTTCCTGGTTTCTAGCCTGGTGCCTTAACCACTCTATCAAACTCCATTTTTAAGAATTTTATCCTAACAGGCAACTTTTGTGGTTAATCAGTATGGTCTAAAATTGCTGCTCCAGAGAGTGCAGCTCTGCCACAGAAAATGTCCTTCACCCAAGGATCTTTTTGCATATAAGAAAAATGTGGGTTAGACAGCATCACCACTAGATGGATTCATAACTGGCTGACCAACCACACTCAACGTATAGTCCTCAATGGAACTGCATCTATATGGAGGGAAGTATGCAGTGGGATACCCCAAGGCTCTGTTTTAGGCCCAGTACTCTTCAACATCTTCATCCATGGTTTGGACAAAGGGATAGATGGGGAACTCATCAAATTTGCAGATGACATCAAGCTAGCAGGAATAGCCAACACTCCAGAAGATAGGCTTAAGGATCTTGACAGACTTGAACATTGGGCGCTATCTAACAAAATGAAATCCAATGGTGAAAAAACCAAGGTTCTACATTTAGGTAAGAAAAACAAAATGCAAAGGTACAGTATATGTGGTACCTTGGTCAATAGTAGTAACTGTGAGAGGGATCTTGGGGTCCTAGTGGACAACCATTTAAATATGAGCCAGCAGTGTGCAGCAGCTGCCAAAAAAGCCAACACAGTCCAAGGCTGCATAAACAGAGGAATACAATCAAGATCACGTGAAGTATTAATACCACTTTATAATGCCTTGGTAAGGCCACACTTGGAATACTGCATCCAGTTTTGGTCGCCACGATGTAAAAAAGATGTTGAGATTCTAGAAAGAGTGCAGAGAAGAGTAACTAACATGATTAGGGGACTGGAGGTTAAAACATATAAAGAATGGTTGCTGGAATTGGGTATGTCTAGTTTGATGAAAAGAAGGATGAGGGGTGACATGATAACAGTGTTCCAATATCTAAGGGGTTGCCTCAAAGAAGAAGGTGTCGACCTAGTCCCCATAGCACCTGAAGGCAGGACAAGAAGCAATGGATGGAAACTAATCAAGGAGAGAACCAGTCTAGAACTAAGAAGAAATTTCCTGACAGTTAAAACAATTAATCAGTGGAACAACTTGGCTCCAGAAGTTGTGAATGCTCCAACACAGGAAGTTTTTAAGAAGAGATTGGATAACCATTTGTCTGAAATGCTGTAGGGTTTCTTGCCTAAGCAGGGGGTTGGACTAGAAGGCCTCCAAGGTCCCTTCCAACTCTGTTATTCCATTCCATTCCATTCCATTCTATTCTATTCTATTCTATTCTATTCCCACAGTTATAAAGTTCAATACTTTGCAAAGCACTAGTTAGGCATTACGTAAAGAAATTACTGGTGCCGGTCACTACTGCTGGTCTGGTCAAAATGACATAGGCAGAAGTTACAGCATTTCAGAATGAATACGTGTCACAAAACAAGAACCAAGATGATAAGAGGTGGAAAAATGTATGAGGAACAGTTGGGGATGTCTGTGGAAATCCACAATAGCAATAGCACTAGACTTACATACCGCCTCACAGTGCTAAGCCCGCTCTAAGCTGTTTACAAAGTCAGCCTATTGCCCCCAACAATCTGGGTCGTCATTTTACCACCTCAGAAGGATGGAAGGCTAAGTCAACCTTGAGCCTGGTGAGATTCGAACTGCGAACTGCTGGCAGCCAGCAGTCAACAGAAGTAGCTTGCAGTACTGCATTCTAACCACTGTGCCACCACGGCTCAGAAGGAGACATAATAACTGTTTCAAATATTTGAAAGGACTCACATATAGAACTTTTAGAAAGTCTGCTGATCTGAGAAGATCAAAATTCTGCTAATGTGAGAGGTTGCCAGCTAAGTTTTAACTAAAGTCCTTGATTATCATTTTGGGGGATGTAGTAATAACTGCATACTTAACGATAGCTTCAGGTAGGGATCCTGACCTACTAGTAATAGCTTTATTCCTGCAAGGGAGATAGCTAATTCTAAATGCAATTAGGCTATAAATCAAGTTGTCAGGTTCCACTTTTTTCTGAAGTCAGAAGCAGGAGGGATTGGCTTGTAGGCTTTTTACAAAGGTAGCCTTGCATCATGGCTGAAAGAGAAACTAAACTTCTTTTGATGTTTGAAATGTTACGCAGGCAAATTGTGCATTGAATAAATCTCCATCCATGTCAAGTATTTGAAATGTTATGAGTAAGGAAACCTTTTGAACTGATTCACAAGTTGTTCATATGTGCTGAGTTCTGTCTCTTCCATTTATAGCAGAGGTGGTATTCAGCAGGTTCTGACTAGTTCTGGAGAACCGGTAGCGGAAATTTTGAGTAGTTTGGAGAACCAGTAAATACCACCTCTGACTGGCCCTGCCCCCATCTCCCGAGTCCCAGCTGATTGGAAGGAAATGGAGATTTTACAGTATCCTCCCCCTGCCACACCCACCAAGCCACGCCACGCCCACCAAGTCACGCCCACAGAACCGGTAGTAAAAAAATTTGAATCCCACCACTGATTTATAGACTTTGTTCATAGTGCCTCCTTCAGCAGGTTTCCTTCTGTAGGTTTCCTTCAGCAGCTGCAACTGGGAGATTCAACATGGGTTCTTTTGGGATAGTTGGTGTTCCTATTCTTTTTCCTACAGCCTTTTTCTAATGCTGGTGTTTCTACAAGTGTCCAACTACAGGACTGTCATCAGTAACTCCTTAGATGGCAGCAGCATATTGCCTCTGGGTATGTTGCCTCTGGGCAGCTAAGTCTTGTTGCCTTTGAAAGTGGGGGAAGGTATTTTTACTGTGTCACCATTCAGGGAGCTGCTATATTCTAATTTCAGCAGATCTAAGTCTAAACCAATAAAGGAGAATATTTATAGCTCAGAGTTGAAATGAGGGGTCCTTCATTACCCAAACTAGGTAACATCATCAGGGCTAATAATGAAATGTCTGCAAGAAAACAACCAAGTTCAGAGAGCACCAAAGACCCTTTAAGACAATCTAAATCTTAAATATTATCTCTTAGAGTGGGGAGACAACTCTCTATTTGGAATAGAAGCACATCCTAAAACACAGATGTCAAACGTGTGGCATCATGTTGACGTCACGTGGCGTTTCAGGACATTTTCCCCATTTGCGGAGTTGGGGTGGGCGTGACCTGTTTGTGACATATCCGGCCTGCAGGCCGCCAATTTGACACTCTTGTCCTAAAACATGTGGGCTTTTTTCTTCTTCTCATTATTCTGGGCTCTGCTTTACCTGCTTAAGAACATTTTTGCTATTTAGGAAGGTATGAGATTCTTTTTCCCAATTTCCTGGAGGATGTTCATTCATTCTTCAACATGCCCTTTTGTCTTTCCAGAAAGTGTTAGTAATAATAAATGCAATCACCTTGCCTGGCATTTGTTCAGCCTTTGGTTCAAAAAAAAAGGTACACAAAGGGTAAATAAGTTACAGATCTCTTGAGCTTCTACAAATCCAACACTTTCAAGATTTACAAGCACCGAGGCTTGTGGATGATTTGTAATGTATATTCAAAACATCTATTGTACACTTGCCATGCTTTCCCCACCCCCCAAAAAAGCATGAATTTATTTTCCATCACCTCCTCACCAGTCAATCAGTATGTTCATATTGTAACCACACATGCATAGAACAAAACAAAAAGTGTCATCCATGCTGCGATCGGTGGATCAGTAATTTTTATATATTTTATCTCTCTATTGTTCCAATGTAGTCCTCTCCTCTCTTCCTCTCCCTCCAAAAGATGATCACATAACTCTGGGACACTGCAACCATCATAAATGCATGCCAGTTGCCAAGCATCTGAATTTTGCTCACGTGATCCTGAGGAAGTTGCAATAGTTGTAAGGGTTTTTTAAAAATGGTCATAAGTCACTTTTTAGTGCCATTCTAATTCTGAACAGTCACTAAATGAAGGGTTGTAAGTCAGGGACTTGTATAAGCAAACATCTGCCTTCAGTTCACAAGCTATTTTTGTTGGTAATGACTTTGTGCTTCTTATAGCCAACACCGCTATTGATACTACAATTTAAAGAAGTCCAAAAAGAGATTTTCTTACCTAGGACTATCACAGCTAGGTTGCAAAGATCTGTATGACCCCTTAGATGGCAGCAAAGAAGGTTTCTGTTCTGCCCCAGCTACGGATCCCAAAGAACACAGCACACACAAACTCTGAACAAAACTTAGTTTACTCAAATAACGCAGTTTTAGCAAATGCCGACTGTTAATAAGCGTTCTTAACAGCCTGCCAGAATTCCACAGATAAAATAATCTGAGTCTTACTGGAGTTGGCAAAAAGCCCAGAAGCAAGGTTGCAGAGAAATCCCAACGCGATGATTAGCGAACTAAAGTTGTTTCTTGCAGCTTGTTGCAAGCTGCGTTCTTTCTTAAATAGGCCAATTAGCCCCAAGCCTTATTCTCGAGGAGACCTCCTCCTGAGGAACCACTCCTGCCTTTTGGCAGCTCTGCGTGCCCGTGCATTGAGAAGAGGCTCCTCCTCTTCATCTTCTGCACTTAAAGGAGCCTCTGGAGGTTTTGAAGGCCCTGACTGAATCCCTGCCTCTGGCACCACATCCTCTTCAGCCTCCTCGCTGTCCGACTCGAGTGCCGGCTGCACAGGCTGCTGGCGCAGCACCACACCAGCCTCCTTGTTGTCAGGATCAGCAACAATCCATGTAGGCCGCTGGCGGGCCACAACACTCTCTGATTTGATTTGCTTCCCTCTTGTGATCATCTGGAAGTTCCCAGCCCAGATATATTTTCCTTGTTGCCATTGTTTTCTCAAAATTGCCTTTCTTATCACTGTTTCTCTGTGCTAGAGTTTTACTTCTGCAGAAAGTTAAGAGAGATGAGGGGAGAGAGCCTTCAACCAGCAGCCTTAATAGCAATACTGTATAAAAGAAAACAAGTCTCTAAAACAGTTATGGATAACATGTAGTCCTGCCCTAAGTGGCAGTGTTGCCATGTCATTTCTCCATGATACAATTCACTGTTCACTTCTTGCAGAAATTATTTCTCCCTTTGCAGGACAGAACGAGATATTTGAGGAAAGAGATAAGGAAGGAGAAATGAAAAAAAAATATGCCACAATTGCTCTTACCTTTTCTGTTTGCAGAAGCACACTGGCTTCTTTTGCTATACAGGAGAAATGTAGGTCACTTTATGAACTACCAAGGAGGCTGTGTGATGGATGTGCACCTCTGGTTTCCCAGTCTCACTATAGGCCACTGGCCCACTGGCCCAGCTCCCTCTATCAAATGATAAGTTGGCCTTGGGGAAGGATAACATAGTGCCAGAAGAGCTAAGTAGAATTCATTCAGCGTTGCTCCCCAGATTGTATAAGAAATACAGTTAACCCAAAATGTGAGGAACTGGGCTTTTATCAAAGTTTGTGTCTCTTCTTAGAATGCTCTGCCTTTTCATGTCTCTTCTCAGGATATTTTGCCTTTTCAACTGGCTCCCCTTCGCAATTTTCCTACCCCAGTGAATATGTTTCTTGCTGCACCAACTGGGAATGAGAGATATTAACTAGAAACAAGAAGACTAAAAATAGAACACAGACCAAAAGATAATTCTTCCTATTACAACCCACCCCTGAAAATGCATGGATATGTGTATGACCTATGCAATTCTGATTGAGATGAAGAAAATTACTTAGGGACGGAAGCTGTATGTGGCAAACTTTGCAGTTGTTGTCAAAGTGGTTTCCATGGATATTTTGAAGATGAAGGTGAGAAAAATCTGGGTTGCTAGAGGTGACTTGGAGCATCCTTTACCTTCATGAAACTCCATATTAGTTTTAATGTGAAAGATTAACAAATCTTATTCTGCAGATATTTGTTCAGTGGTGTCCCTTCTTTTCCTGAAACATAATAGACCCAATCCATTATACGCACTGCATCTCCACCAGCAGCATATCAAAAAGAATTTATGACCAATAACGAATATGGGATCATCAACCAGGCAAGTGGAGACAAAGTGGCACCAAATAGAAAAAAGGAATCACAAGGAGGAAATGAAAATGGATGGTGGCATGCCACAGTTTAACACAGCAGGTCATAGAAATTGTGCTGCTGCAGAAGACCATAGGAGGCCTCCTACCCATTGATCTGGTGTCCTTCAAATGCCCTCTAGTGGCTGAAACTCTACATAAAAGCTCTAGCTGGCACTCCCCCACCATACCCCAAAGGGAACTAAACACTGACACAACTGAGACATCTAAGTGGATGAGCAAATCGTTCTTTGAAAAGTTGTTTCAGAAAATTGCCCATGCATGCTGAAAAAACCCCCACCTGCCTCCTCTTAACTGTGATTTACGTAATGTAATAGACAACAGTGCAGCTTTCTGCTTCACAGAGCAGAACACGGAGGAATGCCTGCATACCAATAGAAGGGGATGCAAAACTGGCACCTTACTGGGTTTCCCTAATAGAAATTCTCCTGCTAAAAAAGATCCATCTATCCATCCATCCTTCCTTCCTTCCTTCCTCCCTCCCTCCCTCCCTTCCACATTTAATCAGAACTTGGTATATTTACAAAGAGATTTAATTACAATTTGGTAAGATGAAAAATATTGCTGTACTATGAAGCAGAAGACTAGCAAATTGTAAACAAATTATATTATGTAGACTGCCACCTTACCATGTGAAATTGACATCAAAACTGGGATAATATAAATCATGGAGATCCAGAAGGGAATTGTAGATAATTTATCAATAAAGAATTTAACATTATTTATCAAATTAGCCCATTTCATGTTTCTGCTAGCTATGTGCTATAGATATTTGTTTAACAAGGTGCTAAAAAGCATTTTTTTTGTGTAGCATAAGTTGCCATGGTAAGTTGTCTCTCAGTAAGTTGGCCAGGGTGAGTTGGTGCAGCGAGTTGTATTAGATCCACTTAAATGAGGCACTTTGCCATATCTGATCAAGTTCTCTATTTAAATGAGCTGATAGGAGGTTAAAATAAAGATTGGGGGGGGGCGGACACATGCCAGCTAAACCTCTATGGATGATAAATGCACAATAATAACGATGATTATATTTGTAAGGTATGCAAACAGTTAACAGGAAAGATATCTCTCGAGTGTTCACTTTTTCTGTGCTCCCCATTGTCTATCAATTCAAAATACTATTTTATGCATTGCGGTATGAATCTTCCTCTCACCTTACTTAGTCTCAGACATAAATGGCTTTAAATATTTCAGTAAATTATAGTCCAAACTCTTCATGTACAAATTGCCATTGGAAGATCAGGTTGACTAAGAATGTTTTTTTTCTTAAGTATGGCAATATTCAAATTTACTAAGTGAAGATAAGACTAGATAACTGGACATATTGCAACCCCCTAGGCTCTGACTACACTATTGATTTCTGTCCTGACCTACATACATTTTGCTGTCCTTCAGTGTGACCATAACCTACTCAATTTCATCACTACATCAGTCAATTTTGGAATGAAATGGTTGAGATATAGGTTAGTTTTGGTTAGCCTGATGAACCGAGGTGGCGCAGTGGTTAGAGTGCAGTACTGCAGCTACTTCAGCTGACTGCTAGTTCAGCAGATCAGCGGATCAAATCTCACCGGCTCAAGGTTGACTCAGCCTTCCATCCTTCCGAGGTGGGTAAAATGAGGACCCAGATTGTTGGGGGCAATATGCTATTTAGTATACTGTCTTTGGTGTAAGCCGCCCAGAGTCCTCGGAGAGTGGGCGGCATAGAAATATGACTAATAATAATAATAATAATAATAATAATAATAATAATAATAATAATGTGCAAAGTAAAAATATAAACTTATTTACACTCAGATAATATTGTCTGTCATACCAGCATGATACGACATGATCAAGATGACATAAATCAAGCATAACAAGTAGCCTTTTTTCTTTTTTTCTGGAGCAGCACTGAGAAGGAAAGATGTTTGCATTTAAGAGAATCATCTTAATTTTCCAGTTAATTAGCTGAATTTTCCCCAAATTGTTTGTCTCAGGCTGCAATACAAGGGACTAAGTACTTTCACATATTTTTTTTTATCATTCTTACCACTAAGAAGGCAAAACTACTGTGATATGTTAGGATATCTTTCAGGCGCTGAATGAGACTGTATAAATTATGTCTCGCTATGCCCTTATAGTTAAGTTATTGGTATTTATAAATAGGAATATCAGCTTCTAGATTGCTACTATGGATCTTAATTCTCATGGAATGTGTTACAGAGCAAGTGTGTTACAAAAGGAAATTAGTTATTTAAAATCTACAGCAGACATCTATTTTTATCAGCAACAAATAAAGAAGATACTTGTCCCCCCTTCCACCCCCACCCACTATAACTTATTGTCAAATGCTCTTAAGAAACACAGTTAATGAGAAAGTCATGTCATTTAACATTGCTGCAAAGAACAAAAGCCTAAAAAGACCTGTTTCTGATGCAGGATCTCAGAAATGCTGAAGGGGTGGGGTGGGGGTGGGTGAAGGCTTTGAATTATGCTGCTGAGGAAAATAGTTGAGAATACGGAATAGTTGAGAATACAGGAAAAATAAACAATGTTAAATATCTTGCATGCACACCTAATCACTGGATTCCAAACTCCCTGAGGGTTGAAAAAAATGGCAAGCAATCAAAAAAGTTGACAGAAGATAAGGCAAATATATGCTTTTATAGATGACAAATGCACGACTTTTTTTTTTTAATTTGATTTATATGCCGCCCTTCTCCGGAGACTCAGGGCGGCTTACAATGCATTAAGCAATAGCCTTCATCCTTTTGTATATTTATACAAAGTCAGCTTATTGCCCCCACAAACCGGGACCTCATTTAACCTACCTTAGAAAGGATGGAAGGCTGAGTCAACCTTGAGCCTGGTGAGATTCAAACTTACAGTAATTGCAGACAGCTGGTGTTAATCACAATGCTTTTAGTCTGCTGAGCTACCAGGCCCGTAGCTTTAAGAATGCTCAGAAGAATATAGACAGACAATCTGAGTAAAGTCAAATCTATCAGGTCACAAAGAGGTAGAAGTGACCAACCACTAGCAACACATTCTACTGACATAAGCAGCTTTCTTATCTAAAACTTGTGCAATCAAAAGTACTTTGAATGCTCATTTGGCTAATGAAAAAAAAATGGTCTCAAAAAGTCTTTGCAGTCCTGTTTGGAGCAACATGAGATTTCAGCAAGAGCATTGGAGGAACAGGTGGCAGCATCGAAGAGGAGAAAGGGCATCTGGGCTACTGCCTCCAAATCTGTCAGTGCCTTCCTTTGCCGAGAACAAAAAGATCTCTACACCTCCCAGTGAAGTTTACTATATGTGAATAAGTTAAGGCAGGGGTCCTCAACCCTTGGGCACCAGCACACTACCGGGCTATGGCCTGTTTGGAACTGGATCACGTGAGCAGCTAGCCAGTGCATACATGCACAGCTCGACTTGCACAAGCAGGCCAGTTCCCACCCCCCACCCCAGGCCACCATACTGTAAAGGGGACTGCTGGGTTAAGGTGTGAGATAAATGAAAGAGAAGGAGACAGACAGACAGACAGAAGTATACACTGAGTGGCACAGTCAAGTATCTGGCTTTGTGTACAGGAACATCTGCACAGAATATGGGCTAGCCCCTCCTATGTCCAGGTGGGAGATAATCACAGCAGATCATGGAGAATAAGCAAGCTAAGATCCTGTGGGACTTCCAGATCCAAACAGATGGGTAGGTACCAGGCAGTCAATCAGACATTGTGAAAGTAGTCAAGGACCAGAAGATAGAGGTGGTGATTGATAACTTTAGTGGTGCCAAGTGACAGCACGATCAGGAAGAACCAGTATGAGAAACTGGAGAAGTACCAGGATCTGAAAGAGGAACTGGAGAAGAAGTGGAAAGTAAAAGCCAAAATGGTCCCAGTGCTGGTAGGAGCACCTGTAGGTTTGCATAAACACATGTATGCATGCATTCAAGGAGATAATCCACTGGGAGAACAAATTTGAGTATAACTGCATATGGGGAGAACGAAGCTCAGATTCATACTATATCTGTGGGTAAGGATAAAGATGGTTCTGGACTATAAGGAAAAAGTGACCAGCAAAAGCTCATGCAGGCTCGTAGTCTTGGAAAAAGGTACGTACGCACTGTAAGCCGCCCTGAGTCTCCGGAGAAGGGCGGCATATAAATCAAATTAAAAAAAAAAAAATATGCATTACTCTGAAACACAAATAACCTTTTCAGAACCTGATCCGTAACTAAATATTGCTCTACCAAATACTCAAAATTTGGAAGATGTTTTTAACTCCTGAACAAAAGTGGCATTAAGTACACTACATGAACAGCTGTCCCATTAATCCAGAAAGAAAAGGCAAGTTGCTAGAAATTTCTCCAAAGGCCATAGGAACAATTTAATCATGCAAAATTGAAACAATGGGTGAGGCAAAAAAAAATTTTTTTAACACTTATTTAAGACATTTTAAGTATTCAGAATGCACTGATAGTTCCACTATCAACAAGAAAAGCATCCAAGTGTGCATAAATGATTAGACCAAATATAATGTAAATATTTATACATATCCACCTAGGGCAGTGGTGGGCAACTATGGCTCCTTTACAATCTGTGGACTTCAATTCCCAGAATTCCTGAGCCAGCCTGGCTCAGGAATTCTGGGAGTTGAAGTCCACAGGTTGTAAAGGGCCCATATTTGTCCACCCCTGATCTAGGGCTATGGTGATTTACTAACCAATGACCTTGATTCCAAATAAACCCCATAGAAGCACAAAGGTTAACATGTGCATTAAATTTGCACGTAACTTTTGGCAAAAGTAATGATGCATGCAAGCTCAAATCTCAGTCCATTCTTTTAAATAGACGTTGAAAGAGGGAAAGGGGAACAGGGAAGAGATGCCCGCAAATCTCTTTTCTTCCCTAATGCACTCCTTTCTTGTCCTTGAATGCAAAGTACATTGTGCACTGTACTGAGCAGTAACCACTGTGAATGGTCCATGAATTAAAATTGTCTCAGCAAGCCCCATGCTGCTATCCTTTTGCTGCCTCAGCCTCGACAAGGTTTCTGTGGAGAGAAATAATAGACCATCAGAGGAGAAAAATCCAGCACCCCGGAGTCCTGCGGTAAAGTTGTTTTTAGCGCACTACACCACCGTCATCATGGACAAACCTATTTGCAGATTTGAACCTGCTTTATCTGGACTCATTAGCATAACTCTGTAGGTTCATACCACATTCAGACTAACACAGATTGCCCCATATTCTTATCAGGTATGTCTTTTTACATACAGGGTTGAATATGATGTTGCATTCAAGAAATCCACAATTGCTACTGTAGGTGAATTGCTTGCTTTAAATCATGTTTCCTTTGTTCATGTACATAACACAGCAAATGTACATTTGTTGATATAAAATGCTTGGAGCAAAAAAAAAAAAACTTTAAATAATCCTTTTAAAAAAGAGTATCTGTAGGGACATATGTACATTATATAGTTCCTGAGTAGTGATATTCTAGTATTCCGATGTTCTCTTTAGTTCAATAACACTGTAAAAGGCAGTTTCCCCATATTTTGAAGAAATGCTTTGATTACTGTTCTAATTTATTACTAAGTTTATTTACAAACCATTACTATGATGTAGTTGTACTGCCTGATTAGAACAACCAACTCATAATTATCAAAGATTGTGAGAATGTCTAGATAATCACATATTCTTTTACTTTCGATATTTCTAGAGTAAATATTTATTGTACTTGCATTATTCACAGAATTTTACATATTATCTTCAGTCTAGAACTCTCCTGTCTCTCCTTCCCATTCCTCCCTTCTTCAGCTGCTAAATGTTTTCAGATATGTAAAAGCATTCCTATTAATTACAATAAGCAACTTATGAATATAATTCATTTGAAATGCAATTGTTAAAGGTCCTCTTAAACTGTTTAGTAAAGTTAAACTCAACTGGGAAAATGGGTCCTTTAAGCATGATTTTGTGACCTCAAGGACCTATCTTAAGGGGTGGTGTAAATTGGTGGTTTTACATCTTTGTAGTTCTTTGGCCAAAAAAAAAAAAAGAATGATAATTAACCTAGAATAAAAAAGACAGCAGTTTTCAGGATTCCTTAAGCAACAATTTGCAGGAGAGTCAGATGTTGCAAAATACTGTATTTTTCACACTATAAGAGGCACCAGACCATATGACGCACATTAGCTTTAGAGGAGGAAAACAAGAGGAAAAAATCTGCCTCTGCCTCCCAGCATCCATCTGGTATTCATCTGGCTAGCATCCTTGCAGCAAACAGCAAACAGCCTGGTCAGTTTCAGCACGTTATTGCAGCCCCAGCACGTGGTTCATCAGGGGTCTGCTCTGTTGCACCCACCACCGGTCAAGTGAGCTGAGCTGCTGCAGCTGCCAGGGAACGCTGGAGCCTTTGCTGCTGAGCAGCTGATTGGCGGTTGGATTGGCCTCCCAGAATACTGCCAATCAGCTGCTCAGCAGCAAAGGCTCCAGCGTTCCTCGACAGCTGCAACAGCTCACTCACTTGACCGGTGATGGGCGCAACAGAGCAGAGCCTGATGAGCTGGATAGTTTTTATTTCTATTGAAATCTGTGGATAAGAGCTAGTTGGGTGTAGCTCCTGTATTTGTCAAACTTGCCTAATTACTTGTTTGTTTCCCTGTTTTCACTCTATCAGCTGACCAAAAGAAAAGCTTGCAAAACAAGTAATTGCCATTTCAAACTAAGAAAATTAAATAGCAAATTAAACCAACATTACTCAGAAAAACTTTCATGGTGAGGATCAAAATCTGGATGTTTCAATTGTTTATATTACCAGTGTTAGACAAACCAAATTCCTCTTGCAATAACTCAAATCTATTAAAATTTATTAAGTAATATGTTTATCTAAAATATTAATACTTTGGTTTATTAATTTTACAAAATTACTTGCAATTTTCAGAAGGATTATCTGCCAATGTAAGTTTATCTTCTGAAATAGAATTAAAATGTTTTTTTTTCATCTTAATAACTTTCTTAATAATACCCACAGAGATTTTTGAACTAGTTCACTTGAATTTTATAAAGACTTCAGAAAATAAGCCTAATAATAAAACTAAAAATTGTGTGATCATCCTAACATCCTGGGGTTCACCTATAAAAGTTTTGAGGTTTTTCTATGTTGTTAAGAAAGCTATGGGTCTTAAAGCAATATTCATATTTATAATATTTCTTGATTGCCTAATAAGACAGGCCAATGATCAAATTATGTATAAGAGGAGATAAAGGCCACTCTTGTTTAATTCCATGGAACATCTTAATAGGTAAACAGATAATTCATTTATACTTAATAGAGCTGAGGAATTAGAGAGCCAGTTTGGAATGGTGATTAAAACATCAGGCTAGAAACCAGGAGACTGTGAATTCTAGTCCTGCAATGGGCATGAACCAGCTGGGTGACCTTGGGCTGGTCATCTTCTTTCACCCATAGAAAAGAGGCTACAGTAAACCACTTTTGAAAAACTTGCCAAGAAAACTACAGGAACTAATCCAGGCAATCTTTCGAAGATTGACACGATTGAACAGAATAAAACAAAAAAGCTGAAGCGTTACAGTAGGGTTAGTAGTAGATTTTAGGGATGATCTAAACAGATTGCTCATTATCCAGTGTGAAACACAGTCCCCACTGCCTAATAGTATTAATAATAGATATGAAGTGTGTGCGTGATATTTTTTCCTGAGTAATTATTCTACAATAGTGCCTGGTTCCTCCTCCTTCATGGCATGGCAATGTAGAAATAGCTATTACTGGTTTATAAGATCTCTCTCTGATCTGGAAAAAACATTAAAAGTGAAATCTTTTATTATCTTTTATTTCACTGGGGAGAGGGGAGAATATGAGAGAGAGAGGAAAAGAGAAGCGAATATCATGCTTGCACTGTAATTAAGGCCAGATGTGCTAAATTTATCATTTGTTTGTTTGAAAATGATCCTCATAAAATCCTTGTTTCAGAATGTTGCCCATATGTATGGAGATTGATCTTATGCTGTTCAGTGGAGACATTCTTCTGCACACATATAGGAAGAAAACAGGTAGTCAAAGTTATTTCTGAAATATGGTCTGTGTGTCATTCATCCTTGCTCTGCATGACTGACAACAGATTTCAGTTCCTTCCCCAGCTGTCATGCTAGGCAAAGGAGTTGCTTTTATCTTTCCTTCCTTTTCTTCAAAGATCCCAGGAGTGCCTTTGGGCTTCTAAAAACTGAGGGTAGCAATAGCAATAGCCTTTAGATTTATATACCGCTTTAAAGTGCTTTTACAGCCTTCTCTAAGCGGTTTACAGAGTCAGCATATTGCCCCCAACAATCTGGATCCTCATTTTACCCACCTCAGAAGTTTGGAAGGCTGAGTCAACCTTGAGCCTGGTGAGATTTGAACTGCCAAATTGCAGGCAGATGGCAGTCAACAGAAGTAACCTGAAGTACTGCACTCTAACCACTGCGCCACCGTGGCTGCACTTTCATCGCTCTTCATCACTCATAGGAAAATGAGGGAGCCAAGGAAGACACCACTACCACCCCCCATATTTTGTGAGAATATTTAGGAGAACTAATCTTTCTGTTCCAGTCTCTTTCCCATCAAGAGGAAGGAAGTCAGGTTCACGAGACCAATGCTATAAGTGTTGAAATGAGTGGATGTTTGAAGTGATCCAAGGATAGAAGTGACTGTGCAGTGATTTATTTTAGCCGTTGCCCAACCCACAGTGGAAAGCTCAGACCACTGTCTGGCCAACTTTGAGAAGAATCTAGGAATGGCTGCAGCAAACACGTTATTGTTCAAATACTTGCCCACCGTTGCATGTTTTACACTAAGCCACTTTAGAACAAATAAAAAATAAAGTGGCCATTCATCTCAACAGGCTTAACTTTGCCTCAAACGCAGCCTTGCTGCGGAATCATGACCCTAAACTGCGCAAATGGTTACAGTGCAATATTTAAACTCAGCTAGTTAGTTGTCCAGCTAATTAGCTAAAATCAATAACAACTATCTCAAAATACAAATAAAACAAACAAACCAGGGTGGGCGAGGGGAGTCATATTATTTTGGAAATTTAAAAGAAATCTTTAGAAACTTTGGAAGGGCATGTATTTTTCAAAGAGCCTAGCTCCCATTCATATTTTAAAAGCTGTCTCTTTGACAGGCCAAGATAGCTGCTGAGAATGTCCAAAACTCATAACTCGCTAAATTCATTTTATTGTTTGCTCTTCAAATCTCCAGGAGAGGGGAGAGAATAAGGCCAAAACTCAAGCAAGAAAAAAGAGGCAGCCAAGATGGATTGTTTGTTGCATTTTGATTACTCATTAATGTCCACCTAGGTGTGATTCATTATCAGGTTTATTCAACACAGCTATATTTAGCTTTCTGGCAGGTCTCTGAATGTTAGATTGCAGTTAGATGCCTCTGAATCCAAGGGAAGAAACAGATGGAGAATATGGAGACTGGATAGTACTTAAGGGGATTCATGCAAACTCTCCCAAGGGACTCTTACCTGGCAATAGGGTCCATTAAACATAGTGTAAATATGGAAAGACAACATTATCATTGTGCCTGAATATAGCTCACAAAGGTGCTATAATATTACTTATAGCATAAGGTTGTAGAATGCACTTGACAGAAACATTTGTCCTCACCTCTACATCTGGCTTTAAAAGAGCAGCTAAGGAAGATTGTTTTTTGTGTGTGTGCGTGTGTGTTTTTTTTGCAAGAGTATAAATCTGAACATTCATTTCAGGGGTGAAATCCAGCAGGTTCTGACAGGTTCTGGAGAACCGGTAGTAGAAATTTTGAGCAGTTCGGAGAACCAGCAAATGCCACCTCTGGCTGGCCCCAGAGTGGTGTGGGAATGGAGATTTTGCAATATCCTTCCCCTGTCACGCCCAACAAGCCACACCACACCCAACAAGCCACACCACGCCCAACAAGCCATGCCCGCAGAACCGGTAGTAAAAAAAATTGGATTTCACCACTGATTCATTTCAATATTTTTTTCTGCATTTAACTATTTTAGCTACCTTGGGTGCTCAGTTGAGTAGAAAGGCTAGATACACATGAAATAAACAAAATGAATACTATAGAGATCCACATAAATCCTATGCAGAGTCACTGAGAATGGACCACCATGCAAGTTTAATGAATTAGTATTATTATTATCATTACTTTATTTTTAACCGTGCTGAATTTTATTTGAATACAAATAAAGTACAAGAAATATGTACTTTCGCCTTTTCTTTTTCTGTTTGCCTTGACGAGTTTTCCCTTGTTTTTCTTCTTTCCTTCTTCCCTGCCTCGGTCCCTTTGTATATTCAACTACAGGCAGTCCTAGACGTACGATCACAGCTGAGCCCACAGCTAAGCAAGGCACTTGTTAAGTGAATCTTGCACCATTTTACAACTTTTCTTGTCCAAATTGTTAAGTGAATCACTGCAGCGGTTGCTTTAGTAGCACGGTGGTTAAGTGAATCTGATTTCCTCATTGTCTTTGCTTGTCAGAAGGTCTCAAAAGGTGATCACGTGACCCCAGGACACTGCAACAACCGTAAGTATGAGTCAACTGCCAAGCATCTGAACCACATAACCACGGGGACAGGGGTGGGTTCTAAAATTTTTTACTACCAGTTCTGTGGACGTGGCTTATTTTATGGGCACGGCTTGATGGTCATGTGACAATTATTTAGGATTTAGCAGAGGTACTGGTCTACCAGGTTTTTAACTGCTTGCAGAGCTGTACCGATCTACCCATTTATTTTTGCAGGCACTGGTCTACTCATGTATTTTTGCAGGCACTGGTCTACCTATTTATTTTTGCAGGCACCGGTCTACTCATGTATTTTTGCAGGCACTGGTCTACCCATTTATTTTTGCAGGCATCGGTCATTTGTTTTCTTTTAACACTGATCAGCTGTAGGGCAGCCCTTTGAAGCCCCACAGCAAGAGTTTAAACAGTTTTTTTCCCTCTAGCCATCAGCTGGGACTCAGGAGGCAGCAATAGATTGGGGGTGGGGCCAAATAAAAGGTAAGAATAACGCGGGGGGGCAGAACCGGTTTGGTGACATCATATCGTCACCGCTACCGGCTCGGCGGAACCGGGAGGAACCGGGAGGAACCCACCACTGCATGGGGATGCTGCAATGGTTGTAAGAGTGAAAAACGGCCATAAGTCCCTTTTTCAGTGCCATTATAACTTCAAACGGTCACTAAATGAATCGTGCTAAGTCAAAGACTACCTGTATTTGGACCTATCTTTAAAATCACTGTGAGAGACTTCTAAAGGATGCTGTTGTTTTAATCCTGGAAGGAGAGGTATTATTCTCAACTTAATACCCTTTCTTAAGGGGCCTGTTTTAAATATTTTGCACAGCCCTGTTCTGCAAATTTGTCCCCCAATCTCTCTAATTCCTTCTTAAGAAAATAATGAGACTTGATATTGGTTTAATTGATCTCATAATCAAGGATGTTTTTTTAAAAAAGAATAGGATTGGTAATTTGTGATAGATACTGTAGTAGATACTGTTGCACTACAACACCCTATAATCAGAATCAGCATAATCAATGGTGATTGATGATAGGAATTGAAGTTCGGCACCACCTGTGAGATCTACTATCTCTTGCCTTTGTTTCAGTTGTTTTTGTAATCCGCTTAGGCTACAGCTGCCATTTTCCATTCCACTTAGCATTGCTGGTCAGCTGTTTTCCTACAGCAAAAGCTACAAGTTACCAAAAAGAGAGAGACCACAAAAATTTGACTTCTGGATAAAAGGGATAGAGACATCACTATTATTATTGTTTGGGGCGAACAGGAGGAACCATTATAGAAGAATCTTGTCTATGAGGAACAGCATTCAAAGATTCTAGGACACAATAAGGTTACATTAAATCATGTGTATAGCTAGTAAATCATTTCAGAGAAGCCACTGACTGTTTTTACAGAAATGCCTGGCAGAACATTAGATGCCTATTAATACCAAGGAATTGTGTGGAAATCCTGACCCACATGTTGCCTCTTGCAGGGAGACACAATGGCAGACAAAAAGAGTTACTTAGACTATCATTTCTTAAATGGCAGTGGAAGAGGAAGAGACCCTATTGTGACTAAAATGAGGCTGGAAGATTAGTCTGCATTTGTACTATGCAGCATTTGAAAAGATTATAGACTTCGACACACTCGCATTTTTCCAAATCTAAAATCAAGGACAACACTAATTGACATAATTATTTTTCTGGCTTGTATGAATAAATCATAAAAATATGATCTAATCTCAGTGCTAGAAGCAGATGGCAAGCCCTGCTGATGGCGACTGTAACAGTAAGTGTAAATAGGCAGCAACACAGGGAATAGTAAAGAAATTTTGGCATATATAAGGACCACTGAGTCTGTAAAGAGCAGATTTCACGAGGAAAGTACAGGAGAATAAAATAGGATAGAAAAAGGCTTTGTGGTGGCCAAAAATCAGGTGAAATCAAATTTTGGAGCTTGCATCTCTAGGGAAGAAATATATTAATCAACAGAAGATTAAGCAAACCCAAGGGAAAAGTATTTTCTATTGCTCTGATTTAGGAATCAGGCAACACTAGATATTCTAAACTATAGATGCATAACACATATACACACACAAATACACACTCAAATAAGAAATGCCTTAGAATTTGTGTATTCTATTGAAACTTGGCATACGTTTCACAACCACAATTTCTGTTGTTAAGCAAAACAATTAAATGAGATTTGCCCCATTTTACTACCTATCTTGCCACAATTGTTAAACGAATCACCGATGTTAAGTTAGTAACATGGCTGTAAAGTGAATCTGGCTTCCCCATTGACTTTGCTTGTCAGACGGTCACTAAAGGGACCCCAGGATGCTACAACTGTCATAAATACGAGCCATTTGCCAAAGTCCAAATTTTGATTATGTGACTATAGAGATGCTGCAATGGTCATTAACTATGAAAAACATATATAAGCCACTTTTTTTCAATGCTGTTGTAACTATGAGCAGTCACTAAACAAAAAGTCCTTCTTTTATCAAGCTCCAATACAATGTCCAGGGGTCTTGTCCAGGCAAAGAGCACCATAATAATAGAAGCTACTGGCTGCAAGTTGTAACATCTGCATTATGGTATCACATGGCTTCTCAAGCCATCATATGAGCCTTTTTTAAAAATCCTTTTAGAAGCTTCCTTCTTCCACCTGTCTGTCTGCCTGCCATGAAAGAGTTAAGTGCCAGCACCAAAATCACAAAAGGCTTGCTACATCTTTTTTCCTTTTCCTTCTTTTTTTTTTTTTAAAAAAAACGCCATACATCAAAGTAAAATACTGACATGCAGTGCCCTGAAGCACTCTCCTGCATGCTTTTAGGTTTGGGAAATTTCATTTTCTACCTTATGATGATTACATGAGAGGATGAAATGCTTGCTTTGAGATTCATTTTAGACAGGAATGTAATAAATGGTGTGGCTTTCCTTTCTACTGCAATGGAACTCTCTTTCTCAGTCTCTCTCTCTCTCTCTCACACACACACACACACACACACACACACACACACAGAGAGAGAGAGAGAGAGAGAGAGAGAGAGAGAGAGAGCTTAGTTTATATTCAAGTGATATGATACAGGTGAGGATCTAGCTGCAATATTGGGAGGGGGCAGGAAGACAGCTAAGCAGACACTGGTGTATAAATGTGGTGTCTCCTAGAGTGAAAATGAGTTTCCTGGTCTCCATCCCTGCTGAATGGCAGTCCACCACCACAAACATACAAAAAATATCCTCAAATCTCATCATAAATAATTCACTTAAGGTTGACACAGTTTACAGCTTCTCCTCCACCAAGACCCAGGAGCAAGCCAGCACAGAGAGTGAATTATCTCTTGCCCCAACAAGAAGTCAATTCCTCCAGAGGGGCAAGACACATGATAGAGTTCATTTTAATCATGCCACACTGTGCAGAATTACATGGTTGCTTTTTTCCCCCACTTTTGTCTTTCAGACCCCATCTGAGATTCTCTTTGGATTGTGGGAAAGCTGAAAAGCTATATGGCTCTTTGCAGCTGAGATTAAGAAAAAAGGAATGAATAGTTTGTTGGGTTCCTAAAAATAATAATAAATTTGAAAAAAAACCCACCAGGATATGAATCCCATTGTACAAAGAAGAGAAAGATTTTGTGGGAAACACTTGTCTCATTTTTGTTTTGCAAAGGATACGTTGTATTTCTAGCTCTATTTCTTCAAAACACAAGTGATACTTAATAGTAATGTGCATCAAACACATCACAGAATCCAATGTGTTTGTTTGTTTTTAAAATATGCACCAAGACAAAGCATTGCAAGTGGGAGAGAAGCAGGAGATACTACATAAATCATAGACTGATTTACAACCTACAATAATCTATTCCAGCTGCTATGTTGGTTATTTCATATTTGTAAACAGGTTTGTTGCTTTGTCTGAAAGTTAAGTCCTATTTGACTTTAATAAAAATAGCAATAGCCCTTAGACTTATATTCCGCTTCATAGTGCTTCACAGTCCTCTCTAAGCGGTTTACAGAGTCAGCAAATTGTCCCCAACTATCTGGGTCCTCATATTACCGACTTTGGAAAGATGGAAGGCTGAGTCAACCTTGAGCTAGTCAGGATCAAACTGCTGGCAGTGGGCAGAGTTAGCCTGCAATACTCCACTCTAAGCACTGTGCCACCATGGCTCTTAATTATGTTGGAAATATTGTAGTGGCAATGGCATTTTTTGAAACAGAGAGACAAATGGAAACTTCCATTTGGGAGGATCAGTCCATTTTACCTACCCAGCTGATGCCATCTTTCCTGTCATCACCCTTCAGTCTCCATCTAGAACACTTTTAGGTAGATATGTGTTCTTGTCCCCTATTAGATTTTTTTTTTAACTCTGTAGCCTCTAGAAATTGCCACAACCAAAAATATCAGAAATGCCTTCTCCCAAAAAACTGGGCTAGCGATGGAAAGAGCACTAAAAGCACAGATGTGGGCAGGCATCACATAAATAATTATTGAACCAGATGCCACAGCAATGGCATAAAATGCTCGTCGCATTACAGTGATTAATTGTAGATTTGCCCTGAACATAGCACCTCCCCCACCCCAAAGCATAGATTGTAAAATCCAGTATTCTTCTGTAGTAGAAACTGAAAGAAGGCCCAGGTTATTGTTACTGTTGCAACTGCTGAATGAACAGTTTCTCTTGTTCTTTTCCAAAGTCTTAGTCGGTGATGGGATGACAGCTAGAAGCAAACCTATAACCACTGGATAGCTTGCTCAGGATGATTTCTGGTCTCTTCTGAATATTCATTAAAATCAGTGATTTCATTGCTATCAATAAGGTGTTCCATTGTGGGTATATAAAGGAAAGTACAGTATGACGATAGCCTCCTTCATAACCATCATGGAGGGAAAAGAGGGAAATAGTACAATCACAGTCTCTTTTCAGAATACCCCAGGCAACACAAGGAGGCACAAATATTGCCAAAGTAAATATCTCTATTCTCTTCTGTACTTTCATTTGTTAGACCTAAGGAGTTTATTCTGTTCTGTTGTTCTGTTCTGTTCTGTTCTGTCCCATTCCATTTTATTCTACATTCCATTGCATTCCATTTTTTAATAAATTTATATGTTCCCCCATCTCACTATCCAAAGCAATTCTATGCTATTCTATTAGTTTAGTTTCTAAAAAGTAAATTAGAAATTAAAAAAATAAGCAATAGAACCTTATTTTAGCATTTTTTTGCAATTTATTAACCGAACATTCATTTGACAATGAAATGGAACTAAAAAAATTAGATTATATATACTAAAGTTCTGCTTGTTCTGCAGGAATTGTCTTCCTAGGTGAGTGGATCCCACTTCTCCAATATCAGAGCATTTCTGGCTAGAAGGCAGCTACAACTAATGGAATAACGGGTATGGCTGACTGTTCTAATTTTTTGCTGAATGCCTGACAAAATTGAAAGAGGCATCAATTACTGCCATTCCCCAAATGGTATTTATAACATGTCTCCTGACAAGACAGTGTAAAAAGAGGCAAAATTCAGGACACATACAATTCTTTCACAAGGCTAATATCCCAGGTTGCCTTATAGTGCATAAATGATCCCTACACCTGTGAGGAGAGAAAGGGATGTAGAAAAAGTGATGGCTCTCTTTTTTTCTGGTGCATTGGATTCCACCCAGAAAATTGTATCTCTATGCAAGCCATTTTCTATACTTGATTAATACAAGTGTACATAATTAGGAAGTCAAGCTACAAAACAAGAGCTAAGAGAGGACTGTACCTTTCAACAAGCAATCATTATATGTATGATTCTGACATCTTACATATGTTCAGCACGTCAGAAGAAGAAAGACTTCAGCAACTGTCAAGTAACAAGCTATATTTTTTCACATTAGTTATTATCAGGTCTCTCAGGACATGTCACCGATTCTTTTCTTAACTTTCTCTTTTAGTTGCATCTGACATAAAACAGATGTTATTTTATTTACTCAGCCCAATGTCTTTTTTTTCAGAAGTTTCATTGGATTCAATGGGTCAGTTGCAGCTGGAATGGGATAACTCACAGTGCTGGAGCCAATTCACCAAGGGACAACTGGCACTGGGATAATTCAACAAATACAAAAGTTAAATTGATTTCGATGGAACCATGGTCAATAATAATAAAATTAAGAAAGTCAAACCAGAAATACAAGAGTTATAATAATTTCAATGAACACATGATCACCAATAATAAGAGTAACTGCATGAAATTAATACAGCATCAAGGCACACCAAACCAGCAACACATATCTACAAATCAAATAACATTAACTCAGAACCCAGTAAATAAATATTAACACAAAAACAATAATCACAAAAACAATACACTGAAAACAATGCCATAGGATAGACCAGGGTGGGCAAATTGTGGCTCTTTTACAACCTGTGGACTTCAATTCCCAGAAGTCCTGAGACAGCCAAGCTGGCTCAGGAATTCTGGGAGTTGAAGTCCACAGGTTGTAAAAGAGCCACATTTGCCCACCCCTGATAGTATACAGATGTTATCTTGGAACTGCCAGGTAAACAAGAATAAGGTGAAATAACCAGATCCTACACTAACCCACTGATCCAAAATGGTATTTAATCCCTTTTAAATACCACCAACTTTCCACTGTGTTCACTTGAGCTTCCTACTGGATATGCATGCATATGATAACAACTTAAAACAGAGGTCCCCAACCCCCAGGCCACAGCCCACTATTGGGTCGTGGCCTGTTTGAAACCAGGCCACAGGAGAAATGGGCAAGCACAAATGGAGATATGCACGTGCACGCATGTGTGTGCCTGCTACTCACACGCCCCCCTTGGGGTGGCACAGACCACCAAGTTGAAAAGGTTGGAGATTGCTGACTTAAAACTTCCAAGCATGTGTTTGTTGTTGTGTCTAAATGGAAACACAGATAATAAATAGCCAACTAACTTCTGTAGAAGGACAAGAAAATTGAGGACCCAGTTGTGGGGGCAATAAGCTGACTTTGTATAAATATACAAAAAGAATGAAGGCTATTGCTTAGCGCATTGTAAGCCGCCCTGAGTCTCCGGAGAAGGGCGGCATATAAATCAAATTTAAAAAAAAAAAAAAAGAAACGAAAAGCCCTTTTCTTCAAAAGCCTGATAGGATCAAAATATGCATGACCTTAGCAATGTGCAGGGATGGCTCTACCATTAGGCAATGTGGGGGTGTAATCACCTTAAGCAGCATAAGTCTGCAGCTTGCAAGAAAAAGAGAAACACATTTTAATAGCTTGTCTTACTTTTCTTCTCTGGACTACCTCCTGCCATCCAATGAAGCAGAGGTAGGGCTAGGGCTTCTTTGTTGGACATCTGTCTCCCAGTCCCATTGTTTCAGGCACAAAGTTGCAGCATAAAAGATTATTCAAACCTATGCACAAGAATCTAGTCAACTAGTGGTCAGCACTGAACTGGTGCTAGTTAGGGGTGATGGAAGAAATTTCCTGTGTTTGTTTCCCAGCTGGGAAACAGTCACTGATGCTGAGAAGGAATAGACATGGAAGCCAGCTGCCAGAAAAGGGATCCTTTAATTCAGGAAGACTCGAGCGTTCCTGGCTTGCAAGCAAACTTGGAATTGTGACCCTGAGCCTTTTATGCTTAATTCCCCTTTGAAGCTCCTGTAGCTTGATGAGTTTATTTCAGGGGTGGGTTCTACTTACTTTTACTACCGGTTCACAACAGGGCCGCGTGCATGTGCACGCTCTTCTGCACATGTGCAGAAGCTTCTGTGCATGCGCAGAAGTGTTCTAATGATATCAAAGTCGGTAAGCGGAGCGTCCTGACGGTTTTACTACCAGTTCTATAGAACCGGTGCGAACTGGGGGCATAAGACTTAGAATATCCCTTTATTACCCGTTAGCTCCTGGCAGGGTCTGTGGGCTTCCACCCTGGGACAAATAGTCTGGCCGGCTAGGTAGTGGTCCTCCAGGCCCTGTTTGGTAGCTGGGTTGGCTGGGAGTCCCTTCATTGGTCGCCAAATTGTTGGAAGAAATTTCTTCCCACAAGGGTCAATGGAATTAACTGGGGGTGGGGGGCTAGACTTGGGTCTTTTGTCGCATTGCAACGATTCTAAACTGATGATGCATTTAACTCCCCACCCCACCTCTGCCTGCCCTTCTACACATTGGCTTTTATATGTGACATGGTCTTACATACCTTATGCACTGCCTCAGGAAGCTAAATATTTTTGGCTGCCCCTGTGCCACTTCCTTTTTTGAGCATCATAGGAGAAAAAAGAATAAACATCTGTGTTTTTTTCCTCCAGTGGGCTAAAAGCAATAGTGGGGAATTAATCTGGAAGTGAAAAATTAGCAGAGTGAATAGGCTCTTCTGTCACCAAAGAATTCCTTTGGAGATTGTCATTTGGGCAGTTGATTTAGATTAAACGGGAAAACATTGGGAGGAAAGAAAACTATACATAACATCAAATGTGTCATTTGAGTCACAGTTGTAATGATTGCCAAAATCAAGTTAAAGGTACGCAAGATATAACATTCATCCTAGGAATGAAGTAGCAATGTGATAAGGAGTCCATATACTGGGAAAATGAGCAAAATTAAGTGAGGTTATTTTTTTTAAAAAAGAAAAAGGCTAGCATGGGAACAACCTATATATTCTTTTTTTTTGTTAAAATGGTACTTGATAACCAATAACAGTAAACCAATAGATAAGTGAGAAATGTTCACAGACAGAGTACAGCCTTCAGCTCCCCTGGGTTTTTCAAGTCAGTATAAAAGGATGTTAAAAATAATTTTAAAATGGAAAATAAGAGTAATGTATTTTGAAATCTTAAAAACTATGAAATGTTCCAACAAGGTGTTCAGTGTTTGCAGCTTGTGTTCACTCAAAAACAGGTGCTGAGTATTTCTTCAAAATGAGCCATTTTTTCTCTTCAGGGCTTAGCAATGAATGTTAAAGAAGATTTGTTTCTAAAAATTAGTTTATTTATTGCTCAGCTTTGCTGGCACATTTAACACATAAAATGAAATCTTGTTAGATTTTCTTCCCATGAGGGAATATAAGGAAAAGTTTTGTTTAGATGAATCCTTTTCAAGCATCTTGGCAGCTATCTCTGTAGCATAATTATAAGTTATGAAACAAAAAAGAGAGGCAAGAAATGTCTCCGGGACTGTATTACCATTTTTCAGTTTTCTTCACTCTACTTATCACACATAATCGATTCCGATTCAAATGCCTTGGAACTGTTCAGCTATAATACAGAATCGTAGAGATGAAATGACTCCAAAGATGAGATATCTATTAGTTCAAAAGACTTTGAAGAAGTATCAGGTGAAATGTAAAACGCCAGAAGATCCCAATGGAAATAAGATGTAGCCGTAAATAACTATGATGGTGGCTCTGCTGACATAACACTTTGTAAACATTTGTATAGTGTTTTTCATTCTGGTGAAGTCTGGTGCTTTTCATTCCAAGCTGTGAACGTCAACTCACAGCAAAATTTGCTGGCTGCAGATATCTAAGAGTCCAGAGATGTGGATGGCCTCTAGTTGAGAAAGGCTGGTAATATACTGCTTTCCAAATGTGTCATATGTATTATCTCATGCCCAGTTTATAATACTACATAAGGTATCAAAAGCCAGTTTAGTGCAGTAGTCAAGGTTAGTAACCAAGAGCCCATGAATTCTAGTCCTGCCTTAGGCACAAAGCCAGGTGCATGACTTTGGGTCAGTCACTTTCGCTCAGCACTAGGAAAAAAGCAATTTTTTTCAGTTTAATCTAATTTATTTTGGGGGAAAGGATGTGTTCAAAATCTGAATCATCTTCTTTTCAGGTAAATATAGTATTTGTTTATTGATTTAAAGCATTTATATAGCCACCCATCTTTCAGCCAACTCTAAGCGGCTCCCAATCAGTGGTTTAAAAAAAATGAAAACATTTTTAAAAATTATAAAACACAGTAAGTTAAAACATAAAACATTAAAAACAACAAAAATCTGGCATCAATCCATGCTAACATACCATCATCTATACCCACAAGGGCTTTGGTCCTCTTTCTCAAGCTATAATTCCATCCATATTTCATGTCTCTTAAGTAAACCAATTCAGAGAAGAGGTTTCCAACTCGGTTGCTGGAGCGCATTGTCCCCATGCAAACGTTTCCACTTTTGGCTGGAAAAAGTCCTTGATTGAAATAATTGGAAGATAATATTAGCTAACGGAGAGAGCTATAGCAATAGCACTTAGACTGATATACCACTTCACAATGCTTTACAGCCCTCTCTAAGCAGTTTACAGAGTCAACATATTGCCCCCAACAATCTGGATCCTCATTTTACCCACCTCGGAAGGATGGAAGGTTGAGTCAACCTTGAGCCTGTGAAAATTGAACTGCAATACTGCATTCTAACCACTGCACCACCACGGCTCAGGTAGATCAACTACTGTAACTACCATGATCTAAAATAGACGGAGCCCAAGGTTTTTACAAGGAGAGTTTAAAAGCAGCATTCAATCAGCATATAGTAGGGGTATATCATTTTCCTCACGGTCATCCCCCAAAGAGTTATGGACTCAAGGCCACCTACTAGGCTCTTGGCTAAGTATTGATTTGAACTACAACATAATAGTCCTGATGATGAGCTCCAGGGAAAGTACATCAGCAGAGGGCCATTACCTTGTGTTTGGTTGCCAACCTCCCAGGAGGCATCTTACGGGCTATTGTGATACAATTTAATCCCCTCACCTTCTGGTAGCTCTGATTAATAACCTATTTTCCTGAGCTCAGGGGTCTGAATTATTATCAAAAGAAGCGAGTTGGGCCTTCGGATACATTACCTAATAAGAAAGCCTTTAGCCAACAATTATGTTACTCTTAAATAACTTTCTGGAGGAGGACTAGTACACCGAAAAACATAATAAATCTTCAGTCCAGAGCCTTGTTTATTTAGCCAGCTTTGGTCTCTAAATACATGCTGTTACAGTACGAATAAATATGCAGGCAGCACTGGTCAGCAATATGCAAAAGGAATTAAAATCAGAATTAGAAGAAATCAATGAGACAAAAAATGAGAGCTACAGTTTATGATATATTAAAATATCTTAACATAGTTAAGGAATTACCTGATGCTTTATGAATACATCATAAGTACATTTAGGTCAAATTAGCTTACCTAACCCTGTTTGAACCCCAGTTTGCCAGTTTGTTCATAACCTCAAAGTGTTTTGCTTGACAGGTGCTTTTTCTGTTCTTCATTATAAGACTTAATTCCTGTATTATGACCAATGTTAGATCCATTATATACAACAGACCTATTACTTTCTGAATCCTTTCAAATGTTGTTGTATTGAAACTGAAATGCTAGTGGTATATTCAGCTCAAGTTTTGATTACTATCTGTGAAATCAAGTCAGCAGATTCTAAATTACAAAAATCAGTGCCAAAGAATGATGTCTACGTAGTTCATAGAGCATACCACAATACCAGAGACTGTTCAATTTGCACCAACTTTATAAATCACTCTTCTTTTCCACTTTCTTTCTAACACAACCTACACATTTGTTTGCTCTTTTTAAAAGAATGTTGGCATAGTCAGAAAGCACTGCAGAAATAAAGGGATTTACTGTTGAACGGAGTTTGGGAATAACTAAGACCATCTGATGAATAGTAATTGCCCAGACAGTGAAAGTTTCTGATTTACAAAACTGATGGGAAAAGTCTTACTTCACATATTTTGAAGTCTGCCACCTTGCAAATTACATAAATTATGTTGTAAAATGTAATAAACAAACAAACCAATAGCAGAAGTTGCAATAAACTATTATTGTAGAAATAATAATTGGGCTAAAGCAAAATTGAAAGAGAAAAGAAAGAGAAAAAGAAGATTCTCCTTTCCCTGAAGCTTCCTAGGTTCACATTTGTTAAATCTTTCTTAAAGCTATCCCCTTCTCTCTATATTTTGGGGAAATATTTTGTTTCATTATACTCGGCTGCATAGAGGAAAAATATCTCTAAAATCTTCAGCGTTTAAAATGTATCAAAATAGCTTCTTCATCCTCCATTTCTTGATTTCACAATCTTTTTACCTTTAGGCCCCACTCATATGTTACTCACATTGCTTTTTTTCTGAATTGTTCATTACCCATATCCCTTTCTGAAGAGACTTCGGTTTATTAGTCTTCTGAAAGATTGACGCCTTCAGTACCAGACTGAACTTAGTGAGATCATAGAATTGCACAGCACCTCTGCTTTTCAAGAAAGGTAATTGCCAAAATGCATAATTGCCTGGTTTTGAATACTAATTTACTTCCCTTGTAATATTAGAAGGATATAAATTGAGCATCATTTCTCCCATGAATCTTCTGATTTTTTAGAATGTAAAATGAGTTGCATATGTTTTAACACATTAAAATTCTGGTCAGCTATTTCTAGAAGCAGAAAGAAATAAGACCCTTACCTTTTAGCCTCTTATTCTCACTGAAACACTTGTTGATTGCTTCATACTGTAGATATTGAAATTCTTTACCATTAAATCCTTACTCAAGATTAAATGCAAATTGAAGGTACAAATGATGTTTAACTGCTCGGTAACCTGGTAAAGTAATCTTTTGCTTTGTGAACCTCTCATTTGATCCTATTTTGTAGAGTCACATTTCAAGATAAAATGGCTGAGTTCACACAACCCTTTCAATCAAGCCAAGCTAGACAAGTGTGACCCCAGACACTGTGAATGTATAAATGACTTAGCTCTACTGTATGCATGAATGCAAATATCTGGCATTAAAATATAGCTTAGTGCATGAATGAATAAGTCTATAATTTTGTTCATATGCAGCACTGTCCATATACATGTGCTAATTTTAGGAGATGGGAGCTTCTCTTAAGTATTTTCCAAAAAAAGCTCAATTTTAAATCAAGCCTGGGAGTGGGATTTCTGTTTCTCTTGTGCAGAGATTTGTAAACTCTATGCATGCACGCCTGCATTTCTCTTCTGAATATAATATCTCAGCCACACACATACATCTTCAGTCAGACAACGGCACGACTGAAACACATTATTTCCTTTTCTACTGTCACATCTTTTCTTCTGGCAAGCCCCCCTGATTCAGGTGAAAGATGATCAGCTAAGTAATCAAGGTACATGCATTTCCATAAAGATAAATTATACTTTGATGCATTCTTATGATAACCCTTGAGAACAGATTACTGTAAACAGGCGCCAGGTAGGCAAGGTGTGTAAAATGGTGCTTTAAGGTCATTAAAATGTACGGCTCCCACTCCATGGTTGTTACAGCCGAGACCCTTCGTACCTCTGTTTTGTATGCAGCTGCCCTTCACCCCCATCTCTCCACTCCTATTCTCAGATTTCATTCTGGGAAACAGCTCTAACAAACAAGAGCCCCTGGAACAATTGCTTCTGTGCTGAAACATGCTGGTCATTGTCACTTCTATCATTATGTTTCTGGTTTACTGTCTTTATGAAACACTCCCCACATTCCTGGTTGCCTGCATTTGATGGCATTTTCAGTTGTTTAAAGCTGTTACCTAGCCTTGATCAGTCCTCTTGATGCCATATCAAAATGCCGACATACTAATACAGCTTTCATTTTTCCCCCCTGCATAACCCTGTTCTTTCAGATAGATGCATGCTGAGACATGTGTAAATCATGGGTGTAATTCAGGAGATCCATAAAAGTGTTAAGACGAATGTTTCATCACCCTGTATTTATTTTCCTGTCTACTGAGAATTTCTGAAAATGCACTTCATTTATGAGTCTACAGTTCATTTGAGATACCTGATTTCTAACATGAGCTTTAATCCAGTCTTCGTGCTTAGATCTTAGAAACCTATATCTATCATTACATATGATTGGTCATTTTAGCTGCTTTTTTCTGATAGGAATTCATTTCCTCTTTCTTGCGGGCATCTTCACCTAGCAACTCTTCTGTCTCTTGAAAATTACTTTATTTATGAAGCCTCCATTCTTCCAATGCTTGCTAAAACCAAAGCTGCATGTTTGTTGCAAAGGCTTATTATTGTAAGCCAGAGCAATAATTTTCAATTATAATTTTGCACTGAGTAAAACACATGCATTATATTATCCATAAGGGTACAAGCTTTAGATAACCATTCAAGCATTTAATATTTGTTGGAAATGGAAGAGGAAAAAAGGACTATAGTAAGGGGTTGATAATGCAAGTTGGCTATGCCATACATTTATTTGTTTGATGTCAAGGATTTTATAAAGCTGCTCATCTCAAACAATGTTAGTTGTACTCTCGATGGCATACAACAGAAATGAAATAATAATAACAGTCTAAACATCTGGCTGATTATGCGACAAACCATAATAATATATCTAATACCATCAAACAATTTTTGCCTATCTCAGGTCCTTGGGAAGGAACTTGATAGGTGGATAAAAATTCAAATTTAAAGAGGTACCCCTTGTTTTTCATAATATTATGTCAATATTAGCTTATTGCTAAGTTTTAAAATTTCCACCTGAAAATGGTAGGAAACAGCGTCAGTATTTTCTGAGAACTACAAGATAGTTTCTAGATATATCCTGATTTAATTATAAGAATAATTAAAAATGATATTTTTAAGTTTGAATATGTTTTTAAATATATTGTAATTCAAATTGACTAGTAGATAGGAATATTTACTGTACCCTTATTTTACTACTACTACTACTATTATTTTATTAGCTCAATAAATCAGTGTACAAAGTTTTGGAATTTTGAAAATTCTTTACCAAATAAGATGGTAAAGAAGAAACCATCAAAAATCTTTTTTTAAAGAGAGAGAGAGAAAGAAAGAGAAAGAGAGAGTGAGAGAGATTTCAGGGGAAGAAAAATATAGCCAAACATAGGCATTTTTGAATTGGTGTTTGTTTTTTGTTTGGGCTTTATTTGCTTGTTTTCTATAGTTTGATGAAGAATATAAAAACCTATTTGGGATACTGTAATATATGAAATAAATGCATTTTATTCTGTAGGTCAGACTCATATGCTGTAGCAAATTGTAGGCAAAGCTTGCCTCAAATTGAGGCAGACCTGCATTCAGAACATTGCAGTTTCAGCTATAATAGAAAATGTTGCCAGGAAAAAAAATTGTATCCAGGAATGAAATGACATATCTCTAGAGTGGGAGTCCTACGGTGAGCCAGATAGCTGACAGCTGATGTGCCTAATATAATTTCATCCGAATCTGCCTACTAGAGACCACTAAAATAAGTATTCTGCAGAAGTCCAAATTCTGAGTCACTCTTGGATATGAGATGGAAAACAAAAAAGATATGGAAACAGGTTCTGATCATTCACATATTTTCATGTGGACTCAATGGTGCAATGTCACTTGATCTGTTTGGGAAGTTTATGGATACAAACAAGGAAGAGAAAATGCAAAATCATAGGTCAATAGTATCATGGTAGACTTTTGTGAGGTCCATACTAAGGAATTTGCAACCTGCCACCTTCCAAAGTCATTGCAAATGTCCCACTCCCAACGTCCCGCTTTATTCTCATGAGTAAGAAATGGGGACTGTTTTTTAAAATGCATTTAGGGTGGATTCATGAGAACTGAATAGGGTGTTTACTATTGGAGAGATTTATGTATGAAATATAGAGTTATAAATTATAATTTATAATTCCAAATTAAGGGGAAACAGTAATCTTTTCATAGTTTTTCTCCCCCCCCCCAAAAAAATTGCCTGGTGTAATTCCACGAATTAACTTGACGCTTATACTATATTAATCATAGTGTGTTTTATAATTGTAATGCCTGTGCTGCTGTTAATATTGAATAAATCTGTTTCTACTATATGCTCCAATATTTCTGGATTCCACAAATTCAGGAATAAACAGCTGTGTATATTTTGCAAAGAGCCTAGGCAGAGGGAGAAAATATAAAGATAATGAATCTGAAAGGGAAAAGAATAGATTGGATTATTCTTGAAATGTTAAGTAAATTCATACATAAGATGAAGTAAGAGAAGTTTTCTGTTTTAAGAACCAAGATAAATACCCTAGTTCATATCTAGTACAGATAATCCTCATCTTACAACCATTCGTTTAGTGACTGTTTGAAGTTATAACAGCCCTGAAAAAAGTGATTTATGATTTATAGGTGATTTATAGGTAAAAAGTGATTTATAGGTTTTCATACTTATGACCATCACAGCAACCCCATAGTCACATGATCAAAATTTGGGCACTTGTCAATAGGCATATATTTATGACACTTGAACTGTCCCAGGATCATGTGATCATCATTTGTAACCTACTCACTCAGCCTGCTGCCCACAAGCAAAATAAATGGGGGAAGCCAGATTTGCTTAATGGCCACATGATTCATTTAACAATCGTAGTAATTTGCTTAAAAGCTGTGGCAAAAAGTCATAAAATGGGGCAAAACTCACTTAATAACTGCCCTGCTTAGCATTGGAAATTTGGGGCTCAGTCGTGGTCATAAATCGAGGACTACCTGTATTTGAAAAGCTAGTCCAGATAAAACTACAGATTAGTCAAGCTAAGAGCACTATAATAGAGAGAATATCATAATATGGAGAAGAGGACATTGCTAGTGTTAGGAATAGAAATGAATTCTAATTGAAAAGTGAAAAAATTACAGTAGGGAAAAATAAAATAGAAGAAAGAAAAATAAGAACAAGAGCATAGACAATGCTATTGAAAGGCTCTACAGAAAAGCTCAGTTTTTAATAACTTTCTAAACATTACCAAGCAGGGGACCACCCTGATCTCAGTGGGGAGCCTATTTCATAGCAATGGCACTTCTATACAGGGGCAGCACCTTCTTGCTTTGTCTCCCTCCCCCAAGCCATCTGGAAATATTGGTCAGCAACATAATCTAACATGCCAGGCTGAATCCAACTGTAGCTGCTAAGCCAAGAAGGCATTCACAGGGTGTCACCAACCCTTCAAATGTACTCAGAACGGAACTGGTAAGAGTCTGTTGAATATTATTGCTTAACTATTGCTTAACGCATTGTAAGTCTCCGGAAAAGGGTGGCATATAAATCGAACCAATAAATAAATAACTAAAATATGGGTGATACATAAATTCAAATAAATAAATAAAGGTATATTATTGTACGACTGATTGTAATTTGCAGATATTCTCTAAAGACAGCCCCATGTAAAACACGCTGCAGAAGTTTATAGGAATGAGCTGTTCTATTCGCGGAACAAAGGCTAATAATAACAGCTAACAGTGACTCGCTCTGATTAGCTAACTACCTTGGAGAGCGAGCAAGGTTTTGAGGCACAGACAGCTCTTTTATACTTCAGCTGTCAGAGGCTGGGCCGATCAGGAGCTGCCAATTTCCCGCCGGCTGCCTGCCGGCGTTTAGACCAATCGGCTGCTCTCTTGGCCGCTCATGCTTGCCGTCCGGACGTAACACCCCTTTCTTACTGGATGGCACAAATGTACTCAGCGAGGTAAGCCGGGCGTCTTCTGGTCCTCCCTGATCTGCGTGGCCCCTCGGAGACGGCTGCGGTAGGAGGACCCATGCCTGGCGCCTCTGGAACTCCTGGAGACTGCAGTTCAGCTTCGGATGGCGCTTCGAACAGCAACGTGGGTGCAGTAACAACGGGTAAGTCTGCGGACCCCTCGTTGTCGGTTTGAGCCTCAGGAGGTGACTTGCTTTCGGGAGATGAGGCTCTGGCAGAACTCGGTACGACTAACCCGGATAGGGCTTCATCTGTGATTGTCCCTTGTGGGGGCAACCGGCAGCAGCGCAGCTGGTCCACGTGCCTCCGCCATGTACGGCTGTCTCCTAGCTGAACTCTGTATGACCGTGGCCCCGTAAACTCAATAATCTGGCCCGGCACCCAGTACTGGCCCGGCGGTAGCTGCGTCCACTTCCAGTTGTTGATAGGCTTGCGCCATATCCAATTTAGCGAAAATTGAGCCACGGCCCAACAAATGGAGGAGGTGATGTACCACCGGAACAGGGTAGGGGTGAGCCTGTAAAGTCTTATTTATTGTCGCCTTGTAGTCCACGCAGATGCGGACAGAACCATCAGATTTTATCGGGGTGACGATAGGCATCTCCCACCGAGCGTGATCTACCTGCTCTAATATTCCCTGCGCTATAAGTCTATCAATCTCCTTATCGACTTGAGCACGGAGTGCCAAAGGCACTCTCCATGGCTTAAGGCGGATGGGGGCGATTTTGGGATCCAAATTAAAGGATATGGGGGTACCTGTATATTTGCCAAGACCCTCACTAAATACATCAGAGAACTCCGTGAACAAATCAGAAAATGCAATAGAGGAAGTTGCATGAATACCTGTAATAGCTAACCCTAAAGCATCAAACCACTCTAATCCTAATAAACTTGGAAGCGCGCCATCAACAACAATTAAATTAAGGCGGCCACTGAAACCCTTGTACTTGATTCCAAATCTCCCGGATCCCAAAACCGGAATGTGATTACCTTGGTAGTCACGAAGCCTAAATGTACAAAAGGATAAACACTTCCTAGACATCGAGGGCACCAGTCGTTTAAGAGTGCTCCATGAAATTATTGACACAGAAGAGCCAGTGTCCACTTCCATTCTACAAGGTTTACCCTCTAAGAGAACTGTGAGGAAAATTTTTTTCCTCAAGTCCGATTTTGACTGGCATATAACTGTCTCAGGGTGGCAGGCACCCTTGTAAATATTAAAACATTCTTCTTCCCTCCTACTCTGCCTGTTTCGGGGTTGGTAATTTCGGCTAGGTCTAGGAAGACTGTTATAATTATTATTATTATTACTGTTATTAGCTGGTTGGCTAGCTTTACAAACCCTAGCAAGGTGGCCTTTTTTACCACATCATCTGCAGTCAGCGTTTTTGAATCTGCATGAGGAACGGGAATGATTCCCTCTGCACCCTGCACATGGGGCTTGAGTCCTCAATCCCTCAGAATTCCCACCTTTCTTTCGGGTCGTTTATAAGCGACTTACATCTTCCTCGCCCTCTAACAGCTGGTCAAACTCGACCTCAGTTTCCTCATGGTGAACCATGGTAGTTTTCGGGGCAACTTGTGGGCTGAGGTTCTTCCTTATCTCGGTGGCAGATTTAACTGATAATTCAGAGGCTCTAGACTCATCTATGGCCGTTTGCAACGTAATATCAGTTCTAGCTAATAGGCGACGCTGTAATCGGATATCCCTGACTCCACAGATTAACTGGTCCAAAAGGATATCCTCCAAGTAATCCCTAAAATCACAATACAAAGCGGCTGCCCTTAATGCTGCCACGTACTGACTGATAGTTTCTCCCTCTTCCTGGAAACGATGTCTAAACGCAAAACGTCTAGCAACTCTGGAGGGCAGAGGGGCATAGTGGCCCTTCAATATGGCTAACAATGTCTCCCAAGGCACATCGAGGACTGTCCTACGTGCTAATAACGCCCTAGCTGTCTCAAACATGTCATGACCACAAACACTGAGGAAAACAGCTAACTTCCTATCCCCAGGCAGGCTCTTATAATCATTTGCGGCCAGGAAACAGTTAAAACAGTCTAAAAACGAATCCCAGGTCTCCACCACCTGGTTGAAGGGCGCGAATGTAGATAACGTGGACATGTTCCGGGAGAACAGCGTCAAACCTTAGAAATTGCGACGTCTCGTCGCCGTGACTCAGCTCAGTGCTTCAGCTCTTGTGGTGGCTTCGCTCGACCTGCCGCCTCAAAGTAATCCCACCTTCGTCGCCAGTTGTTCTATTCGCGGAACAAAGGCTAATAATAACAGCTAACAGTGACTCGCTCTGATTAGCTAACTACCTTGGAGAGCGAGCAAGGTTTTGAGGCACAGACAGCTCTTTTATACTTCAACTGTCAGAGGCTGGGCCAATCAGGAGCTGCCAATTTCCCGCTGGCTGCCTGCCGGCGTTTAGACCAATCGGCTGCTCTCTTGGCCGCTCGTGCTTGCCGTCCGGACGTAACAGCTACTGTTACTAATTTCTCCTGCACCCAGTAAAGATATAATTAGTGCATCTATTGAGGACCAGCAAAGCTTCCCCCCACCCCCAATCTTGTCATGGCGCCACTTAGTGTTCAGGAAGGAGTCACCAGGAGTTCAGAAAGACAGTACCAAAGAATTACCCAATGCATAAATAGCATCTCTGTCTTTAACAGAATAGCAGATTCGGAAGGGACCTTGGAGGTCTTCTAATCCATCCTCCCCATTTGAACAGGAGACCCTATACTATTTCAGACAAATGGCTGTCCAATCTCTTCTTAAAAACTTCCACAATTTCTGAAGGCAAGCCATTTCACTGATTAAATGTTCTAACTGTTAGGATTTTTTTTCCTTTTTCTAGCTTGGCTCTTCTCTTGATTAATTTCCATCCATTGCTTCTTGTCTTTCTTGGGTTCAAACCTGCACAGCTTCCTGGCACTGGAATAAAACATTAATACCATACCCAGAAGAGCGCCATGCTAGGAACAATTAAGATTCTGCACTGAGCCCTCAAACTCCCAGGCCTCTGGTTGAGCATCCAAGACTGAGGAAGACACAGACCACCCAGAAAGATAAGAAGGGAATATTTCTTTCTGAGAAACAAAGAGAGAGATGGAATTGCAATTGTTTTCTCTGTCAAGACGTATGCCTTATCAGAACATCAGATTTTGGAGCCTCGGAACTGAAGACAAGACACCACCACTTTTTTTTTTGCGAAAAGTTTTTTATTTTTTAAACAAAAACAACATAAAAACATCATCCTTCCAAACAATTACAGACAGTATTTCGATCGGTTAGAATCATTTCGTGCTCTCAAAGAATTTTCAGTTTCATTATATGACAAATGTTCTTTCCTCTAGCAGAAAACAAATATTTAAACATTTTATCCAAATTTCATTTCATATATAATATTTCATCTCCATGCTTTATTATCTACCCATTGATAAAATAGCTCCCATATGAAATAATATTGTTTATCTTCCTGTTCTCTTATTTCAAGTGTCAGTCTACTCATTTCAGCACAGTCCAACATTTTCTTAATAATTTCTTCATCAGTAATTCGCTTCTCTCCTTTTCAGTTTTTTGCAAATACAATTCTGGCCGCTGTTAAAATATTCACAATTAAATATTGCAATTCTTTATTAAATGTCTCTGGTAAGATCCCTAATAAAAATATCTCTGGTTTAAACTCAATATGTCTCTGTCATTTTTTTCAACCACATGTGTATCTTAATCCAAAATCTCCTTGCATCTACGCATGTCCACCACATATGGTAATAAGATCCTGGGGTCTGATGACACTTCCAGCACTTCTCCGATTTGTTCTTGAACATTCTGGCTATCCTTGTCGGGGGTAAATGCCACCTGTAAAACATCTTATACAAATTCTCCTTATATGCTATAGACATTGTCGTTTTGTAATTATATAACCACAATTTTTGCCGTTTCTCTAAATCAATACCATAACCAAAAATTTTCCCCCATGCTATCATTGATTCTTTAACTTGTTCTTCTTCCAATTTTACCTCTAGCAAATATCCATATAACTTTTTAATTTAATTAAGACACCACCACTTTGAGCTGCTCTATCCTATGCAGTTAAGGACTAGGGGTGACATGATAGCAGTATTCCAGTATTTGAGGAGCTGCCACAAAGAAGAGGGGGTCAATATATTTTCCAAAGCACCAGAAGGCAAGACAAGAACCAATGGAGGGAAACCAATCAAGTAGAGAAGCAACCTGAAATTAAGGAAAAACTTCATAACAGTGAGGACAATTAACTGGTGGAACAGCTTGCCTTCAAGAAGTGGTGGGTGCTTCATCACTGGAGGTTTTTAAGAAAAAACTGGACAACCACCTCTCTGAAATGGTATAGGCTCTCCTGCTTGAGCAGGAGGTTGGATTAGAAAACCTCCACCGTCCCTTCCAGTCTATTGGATTGATTTAAAAAAAAAATACAAGAATCAGTATCTGATTTTGTACTAAACCCAATAACCCTAAAATTTTCATTGCATACAAACATTTTACAAATCTCATGCGAATCCTGCAACAGCAGCAATGAAGTAAAATGTCCACAACTTTGAAACAAATTGTGCTTCCACAATATCTCCCTTTTAAGTGTTATTTTGTTGTATGGGTATACTGTGTATATATGTACAATGACAATAAAGTTGTTGTTGTTGTTGTTGTTGTTGTTGTTGTTGTTGTTGTTATTGGTTAATCTTTAGTGAGATTCACAGCCTTTGAGACTGGTTAATAGCTCAGCAGCTCGAGTCCTAACCAAGGACCTAGGAACTGTTAAGGTATGTTAAGGTATTGTTGCTGTTGTTGTTGTTGTTGTTATTATTATGCATACTTTTCAAAAATTTACCCAAGATTACCAGTCACCTTCCTGACCTAGGCAATATCTATGACCTGAGACTTGTTCTTGCACCTTTGGCTGTAAGATGTATTGATTTCTGCCAAAATCAGCCTTTTGACCCCAGACAACTCACTATACAAAACACATAAAAACATGTGATATCACAAAAGCAACATTACAGTGTAGCCAATGGCCTTAAAAAAACTGTCTCACAATCAAAATCCCAGACATTGTGGATTCCATTAACAGCTTAATCTCAACGCCTGAGGGCAAAGCTCAAGGCTTTCCACAAAGCTAACAGGATCAGAATCTCGGATGGGATACTGAAGCCATGACAGGGAAGGACTTGCCCTAAGAATTAGCTGCAGCAATTGTCAGTGAAGCAATCACTTCCACACAGCCAGCATTTTTGCCCTCCTCATTTTCTAAAAATCAAATCCCATCCACCTGTGATAGTCCTCACCACCATCATTCATGCTTTGTGGTTGCATTTCTTTAGTAAACTACCGTAATCAAACCATCTCTTGACTCTGAATGAACTGGCACTTCTTCTAGCTAACCCATAGATGGGAGCACAAAAAGCAACCATTGCCCAGCATCTCAATGCAGAAATTGGAGCATGTTACAGGTAGTCCCCTTCTTCATTACCCCAATTGGGATTAGAATCTTGGTCACTGAGTGAAGTGGTCAGTAATCGAGATGTCACATGACTCCCATGTAACTGCTTCACTCAACAATCCCAATCCCGACTGTTAAGAAGATATTTACATTTAGCAGCTGAAACAATGGGGTTGTACAATAAGCCAGAACACACAGTTATAGTTGATTGATTGGAAAGTGCTGGCTCCCTCCCTGCATGAGGCAATCTGCACTGTGATTGGCTGTGGTGGGTGTGGAGAGGGAGTTTCCCTTTTTTCCCATCTTTTTCTTCCGTGCGCCCTGTGTGCTCTGTGATTTACCTCATGATGCTCCTCTTTGCTTGACTAGCTAGTTTGCTGTACATATTAATGTAAAATATCTTTATTTATATAAAACTACAATTTTGTGTCAGCATCTCTGAACTACATTTGGACACCTGCTGCGCAATTCCCTGACACCAACAGTCCCAGTTGCAGTTGTTAAGCAGTTGTGCGGATCATTAAGCCAATGGAATCTCAGTTACACAGTGGACAGAGTGGACTCTGGGAGGCGAGAGCCTGGATGGCTTCACTTAGGAACTGAAAATCCTCCATGCTGAAATCTAAGCAGGATTTTCAGCCCTTGAAGGAGAGACACTCACAAGCAGCCTGTGTCAGGCCTCCCTGGGCCTCCCCCAAAATCCTTAGGCACACACACTCCTTCTCTTACCGTGGTGCCTCTCTGCTCAGGAGTTAAAAATCTTCCCTCCCAAAATCCTAAGAAGGATTTTCAGTCCCTGAGCAAAGAGACACTTGCATGTTGGCCTGTGCCAGGCTCCCCTGGGCCTCTTAGCCATCTGAGAGCCGTCTTACCTTACCAAGCTGCCTCTCTCTTTGAATTTCCACTCGCTCTCCTCTCTTGGCTGAAAGAGAGGCATGCCGAAGGATGTCAGCTCCCCTCCATGCATAGAAGAGAACTCCTTCAGGGTGCAGGAATGGAGCTCAGATCTTCCATGTCAGCTCCAGGCAAGGGAGAACCTCTCATAAGTGTGACATGGAGTGATCTGAATTTGGTGCTTTCGATTATGCAGAAGGAAAGACAAGATTAGAAAGTAAAGTGTTTTCCTTTGTAGCAGGTCCCTGGGCCAGATCTATAACTTTTGGATGCTAGATACCAAAAGTCATACCCCTTGATACCAAAAGACGTATCCCTAGATACCAGAAGTAATAAAAGGGCCAGGTTCTGTTTCTGTAAGTAAGATGTATTCTACAAATGAAAAAGAGCCAAGGGAGTGGTAGTGACTCACCCTCATCTTAAAATGGCAACTTGGGACTCCCATCACTCATTTCCCTGTTATATTTTATGATTAATTATCACCCATTTATAAACTTGTCAGCTTTGGGTCTACAGCCATAAAAAAAAAGATGATTGACATATTGCAAATGTGTGACTTTTCAGCCAATGAGCCCTGTGTGACTATTAAATTACTAGTATTTCCTTTCCTGATCGGTTTTCAACACATACGAGTCTCTGACTGAATAATATAAGCCATGCAGATCTTGTGCATTGAACTGCCAAGTTACATCTCAACCTTGTACACTGCTCTGAAGTTCTCAAATCTATTTCTGAAATTTTCGAATACATGACAACTGTTTCTTTCCCCCAACAGTTCTGGTTTGTCATATGAAAGCAATTGCAAACATTTACAAAGCAAGATCTGCCTCTCTGAAGACATACAGCATTTCCCATAATGTTTGCTTTGTGGGCCAACCTTTTCTAACTTGATGTTCTTCAAATGTGTTCAGACTACAACTCCCCAAATTCCCAACTAACATGCATTTTGGTTGTGTTAGCTGGGGATCTATAATCCTAATTCACATACAGGATGCTCAATTAGAAATAGTAAGGCTATGGTAGGAATAGTAAGCTATTAACATGCTACATTTTGTTGTTTAATGATATATATTTATTGTACTTATTTCAGATAATAGCTTCATTAAGATGGCAATTTGAATACAGTATATTCATCCATCCAGGAAAAACTTCATCTTGGATTTTATTTTCCTTTCCCAAAGAAATAGTTACGTGATTTTGCTGATACAGGACATTGACCCATTAATGCATTAATGGTTAACACCTTCTTAACACTAATGAAAGCAATTACTGGGAATAGTTTTTTATACAGTACCAGCAAGATTGTGTTCTATGTAAAATAAAAATTCTTGGCTTCCCACCAATTTCAGAATCTGATCGATCAGCAGTGTGTCTTAGCTAAATCAGAGCTAAAATAAATCTGATCTCTGGATCAACTGTACTAGAAGGTAAATCCAACTGAACTCAGAAAGGCTTCCCTTTTAACATCTCAGGCATTACATACAATTATTTTGTCCATCCTCCATGCAGCTCCATGGTCTGCTTTTAGGGTTAAATAGGGACTGAGGCCTGGCATTTTCACTTGCTTTTCAATTGATTTTGTTGGATTCCAGCATTTCTGTGTGGGAATCAGGGGAAAGAAGGAGCGTTGTACTACCTATGCTTGCAGAAGGTAGTTCTTTTACTACAATAGGGGCCCCAAGGAGTGCTAAGGCTTAATCAAAATTGAGAAAGAAGCATCCCTGCATCCCTCAGAAGCACCTGTCATCTTCATAAAGACTCAACACGTAGTCCAACCCTATTTGTTGATTGCAAGCCTGCCAGAGGAGTTCAACATTGGATAGGGATAACCTTAATTCTAGATTTGGTCTGTGGAATATGCCAGGGCTACATCTGGATTGAAGGGTGTCCCTGTGTAAGGTGGAACTATGCCAGTAAGACAAGGTGTCATCCAAAGTGACATTATAGCCAACCTGCTTAGCTATCCAGTATTCTTTCCAATCTCACAAAGGCATAGATGGAAACACTTCTTGTGTGGATTCACTTCCAAGAGGTCCATTGCCAGGGAGGAGGCAACCCTGAATTCACTACACTTGTTGAACCCATCACACTTGAAAATTTATTACTGGTTTGCACACCACAGAAATCAGAAGCCTCCCAGGAGAATGCATGGTGAAACGTTGATTTGCACTTGAGGCAGCAATAAGACCAGGGGTGTCAAACTCTATTTCATTGAAGGCCACATCAGAGTTGTGTTTGAGTTTGGGGGGCTGGGTTGGGCATGCGGCCCTCCTGAGCTCCATTTTCGCTGGCAGAGGCACCACAGGCTGGTTCTTTGCTGTTTCCAGGGTGGGCCTTTGGGCCAGATCTAAGCACCCCATGCACCAGATCCAGCCCACGGGCCTTGAGTTTGACACCTCTGAATAAGACCCTTCCTGCACAATGTCTATGGCCACCTGTGATCTCTCCCAGTTTCAGTAATAGTTTGATGCACGCTAGAATTTAGGCTACTCATAGAGGTTGGGAATGTTTGTAGAAAGGTGGTTATGAAAGAAAAAGGGTTGAAATGGATACAAGTACCTCCATTGATAAGTAGTTTCACTCTACTTTTTCTAGAAGAACCTGTGATATCCCTGACCTTGCAACTGTATCTACAGTTACTAGGCTTATACTCTTCTAAACACACTGAACACATGGTAGAAAACATGATATTGCATGAAAAAGAAGAGGAAGAAGAGGAGGAAGAAGGGGAAGGGGAGGAAGAAGAAGAAGAAGAAGAAGAAGAAGAAGAAGAAGAAGAAGAAGAAGAAGAAGAAGAAGAAGAAGAAGAAGAAGAAGAAGAAGAAGAAGAAGTAATAGTAGTAGTAGTAGTAGTAGTAGTAGTAGTAGTAGTGGTGGTGGTGGTGTTTGTTTTATGAAGTTTTATTATTGGAAGAGAAATAACATTAGCTGCTGTGCAGGTGTCTTGATCACAAATTGCTGGCCACAAATGGCTGTTTTAGGTTCTTAGATCTCTTTTGAGATCAGAACTGATTTATCTTCAAACAGAAAATATATTGGAGGCCCATGAAACTGAGACAGCTCCAATAAATATTATTTTACTTTTTCTGCTATTTTTTTTCCTCTCAACTGCTTACTTAGCTGGTAGCTGTGTTTTCTAACCTGAAATTATTAGGTTTCTTAGGAAAATAATGAAACTGGATTAAAATTCATATATAACATTGAAGTACAAATACTGAGGCATTTATTGTATCTGTTAAGCTACAATAAATTTATCTCCTACCCCACCAGTTTGGCTTATTACAATACCATTAGAAAGGCATATATACTTGTAAATACAGAATTAGGATTTGTTATCTTTGGTTAATTAATCTGAAGCATTTTTCTTTGTTTTTACAAAAGAACTGCTGGGTTTCCCAGTATCTCTATTAACCACTAGAGGCCACTGCCACACGTGGCAAAGTGGCTTGGCTTTCCATTTCTTTATTTGAATCTGGAGTAGGAGTATAGGGTTGTTTATATGGAATGATATGGGAGAAAAATGGATGCTACTACAGTAGACTATTGTGTAAACAAAGAAATTCAGGAAGAAAAACACATTCTGCAGAATGAAAAATAGAACATTTAACTAAATTCCCTTTTCAGATCATGTTTTGTAAGTAAATGAGCCCTTTCTTTTGGAGAAATCTACCTCTGGCACTTACCAATATGACTACATTACACATTATCTAAGATTGAGGTATTGGGTAATGCTACATGGAGTCCTCAGGTTACAATGGCAACTGGGATTGGAATTTCTTTCACTAAGCAATGCAGTCGTAAAGCATGCCATCACATGACCACATTGCTTGGCAATGGCAATTCCGGCAGTCACAGTTGCTATTGTTAAATGAGGACTGTGTGAGTCGTTAAGTGAGGGCCTCATGTGATCGTAACTTCTGACTTCCTACCAGCTTCCCCACTGACATAGTTTGTGGGAAGGTGGTAGGGAACATTGGAAATCACAATCACATGACTGTAGGGACACTACAAGCTGGAACTCGAGAAAAGAAGAAATGCTTCTGAATAGTATATGGAATGGACATTTTTAAAAACCAAAGGCCATTTTTGGCTTTTTTCCTTCATCCCAGCAAAGCTTTGGAGAAGCTGGAAGAGGCAGGAATTGCAGTCAAGCTAATCACAATATTTGTGTTTCCTTAATCACTAATAAGCACTTTTTTTGTTAGATAACCAAAAATTTCAACATACAAATATCTTGAAATGACCTCAATTGGATCTGGGCACAGAAAGATTCATTTAATTCTTATAAAATAAACACCTATGTCCAGGTACATGCTGGTTTTGCACATAATTCTTTACCATAAACTATGGTTTAGACAGCATAGTGACTGGGTCCAAATACCAGGCTGAGCAAGACCAAATAAATCACATTATGACTTAGTATGGCATGTGAACTTAGTCCTAATGAAATAAGAAATGAAACTCAAGTCTTCTGATGCTATTTTCAACATGGTAGCCACTATATTACTCTGGTTTTCTTTTATGTGAATGTATGTTTCAAGTGAGAATAATTCAATTAGTAATGCATATATGTGAGAATGCAATATAAGCAATTATTTAAACTTTATTTACTTCGCACTTACCTTTGCACTTCTTAAAATAAATATAAACCAATGTTCAAGTAATAGCTAGGTAAAAAAGACAGGATGTTTCATGGACTGCCTCATTGCATACAAACTAATATATCAACTATAAGTCACTGTTCCATCTATATTAAATTCAAGAAAATGATAGGGCCTTGTCTGTTATGGAACCCTTACTTTAGGAATTTAGTTCAAAGGGAATCTTACCTGGCTCCATCTGTATTGTTTCTCTGTCATCTTAGATATTTTAAAAATCACTCATGGTTGTTGTTGTTTTTTAATGTCTGGTTCTGATTGATGGCTTGATGCTTATTTCTACCTTGGTTATTTATCTTTTTCTACACAGTCAGCATACCTTCAATTAGTCTTGACTTTTGATGATTAGTTCCCTCTGATTTTCAGAAGTGGTTTGCCATTGCCTTCTTCCTAAGGCTGAGAGAGAGTGACTGGCCCAAAACCCCGAGCCAGCTTCATACCTAAGATGAGACTAGATATTAAGCTCTGTGGTTTCTAAATGATATCTTAGTTACAACACCATACTGGCTCTCTACAACTTTGAGTCATTTTTTAAAAAGGTTTCTCACCAGTATTTTGCAAAGCAAAAAACAAAGGAAATGCCAGGGAAGGAAAAGAGAAGCTGCTCTATTCTAACTGAGACTATTTAGGACTTTAAAAAAAAGATCCATTGTGTATATGCAGTTGTATTAAAAAATATCATCAGGCAATCATCACCATGTAATCTCTATTTGGTATTCACTTCAACCCCACTTTCTATCACGGTTTGCTTGTTAGTCTCCAGCCTGACTGAAAATCAGCAGTTAGCTGAAAGAATTATAGATGGCAGACTTCCTAGACTATTTACTGGGTAAACAGCCTGGCAAAAGACGTAGTCCAAAATGTGGAATAGAGATGAGAGACCTTTAGTAATGTCTCCAGCCTTGATCTCATTCCTCTGTGTAAACAAGGCTACATTCCTACAATGGTCTAGCACTAGTTATCAGAGTTAGCTCACTTTGACAGACTAATGATAATATATGGCCAAAAAAAAAAAAAAGATATCCACTGATTGCCCTTAGTGTGCTTAGCCATCTTTTTAAAGTGAAACTCGTTTTGAAATTGTTTGTGCCTCATTAGGTTGCCTCAGTCTCAGCAAAGGAGAAATTTGCTTTAATGGCATTGTTTTGAATTGCTGAGGGAAGAATCTATCAACTGCAAGGTGCCCTGCCGCTGAACTCAGCCAAAAGGCGGTTAATAACTCCAGCAGATGTTTCAGCTTTTTAGGCCAACCCGAGTTCTCCCTTCTTCTTTTTCAGAATCATTTGCCAATATGGTACAAATCCACAACTCAGAGTTGCTAAAGAAAAAAGAAAAACCTTTACTTCATTATTGGCAATTATTTGCCAATAAATAATTATTTGCCAAGAGAACAAAAAAGGAATCCTCAAAGTACTGTTCACGCTTTCAGGATTAACCCTTTAAGGATAAAAGCAATAGAAAAAAAGGGGAAAACCAATTTTGTCAGTGATCTTTAGTTTGTAATGAGACGTTACTGAAAGAGGAAATGACATTCTTATAAATCATATTTCCCCTTTATCTTTTATATCACCGAACAACTCTCTCCCCCATCACTACTTTGATACTGTTTGAACTAACCCTAGCAATAGTCCAGACCCATGTTAGTTTGTCGTGTGGCTCTTGCTTCTTTAGCAAATTGCTCTGGATTCAACTGAAAGATTGATTAAGTGCATGTCAGTCAGTCTTATATTTATTTCAGTGGGACTTAAGTACATCTATATTTGTCAGTATTGCAATGCCTTTGGATTAAGGGATTACTGTACCTGTAAGGGCTGACTAGCAAATTTTCAACTCTCTAGCAAAGTACTGTTGATGTTTTGCAGCAAACCAAGTAGTAAAATAAAAAGCAAAGTTGCTTTCCTAAAGTAGTACTGAACTGGTCAGCAGTTGGTTATTCTGTCATCTAGTTTAGGATAGACTCTCTTTGATTCTCTGCATTAAGCTGCTATTTTCCTATAGCACTGCTTGGTTTAAAGTGCTTTGACCTTCACAGTTTTGCAATATTAGATATGTTCTTTATAAATACTTCAATATCATTGTGTTGTGCATAAAGTACAAAAGCCATGACCGTATAGTGTCAGCACTTTCATGCCGACTCAAAAGTCTTGATTATATTTACATTCCAAGTATTTATTTAACTTTAAGCTATATCATGACTTTGGGTAGAATACAATATAAGGCAAACAGTACACTATCAAACAATACAAAAAAACATCTGGAGAAAGTCAGCAGTCTAACAAACAATTATCCTTCAAAGGGTCCACAACCCACTCTAGCCAAAGTCTGGGGGAAGAGCCAGGTTTAAAATAAGGTCAAGGTAGATGTCATACAAAGCTCTGGAAGAATACTGTTCCAGAGGCCAATATTAAGTTCTTAGTGACAGAAATAAATATTAAAAGTTACTATAAGCAAGAGCGTAAGAAATAGGAATGATGATAAAAAGGCCAGTACATCAAATTTATTATAACTGCATGAGATACAGATTATGGCAAAATTCAAATATCAGTGACAAGTGTATGAAAAATGTATTAGAAAACACTCTGTGGCATATAAACCCTTGTCCCTTGGATTTATTTTTGTGGCAAGAGATCAACTTTTCCAAAAAAGCCGCTATAATAAATTCTCATAGAAAAACTAAAAAAAAAAAGAGATTTCTAGATCCTATATCAAAGGTCAACCGAAAAGACCAAATTATTTCTTGTGAGATTGCTATATTATTGTCACACACCAGGACTTGTTACTTTCCCCTTGCATTCATTTTATTTCATATCACTTAAGTACATACTGAAACCAACCAAGATCTGCTCAACTCAATTGGATTCTGTGAACAGGCTGATTGATCCGCAGGATTCTAGTTGAAACTCTCTTTTACATGTGGATCCAGAGTCTTTATATACTGTAAACATTTAATTATCAAATAAATCTGCTCATTCCCAGATAATGTGAGAAAGGAGTGATGAGGATAATAAATGCCTCAAACTAGCTTTACTGTCCTATAAGATCAAGATGACAAAAATACTAATTAAATGCTTCCATATGAGGGTTTTCAATAATAAATGTAAACTCTGACTACATATGGAGAACACTTGAAATGGTACATGCCAAACACTTAATAAATATATTCCAAGATAAACAACTGTGAATTACCATCTGCTGAAATCAGCCTTTATTCTATTGTCTATATGTGAGAGGTTTTTTTTAATGTAATGGAACGGCCAGTAATGTTTTATAAGGAAAAAAAACATATATAATAGGGTTTTCATTCATTTGCCTTCTTCAAATGCTGATGGGAAACTTACTGATGCACTGATAGATGAGAAACACATGCAGATAAAATGTAACTTTCCTAAAATATGAAAGGGGAAAAGCACAGACAGGTGCTTTATTAACAAAACAGCATTCACAGCAGTCATTCCGTTCTTCTGCTTCAGGAATTTCTGAAATGTAAATAGAAAGAAATATTTCTATAAAACCTGGAGAACTGCTTTCTTATACTGTTCAGCTCTTAATTGTACTAGTCAATTGGTATCATTTATTCTGAAGAAATCATTAGTCATTGCAAATAAAGAAAACGTAAACAAACAGAGCAAACAATACTCAATGTCCAGACACAAAGTTAAAATTAAGTTTACTAATTAAATAAGCAGCAAATAATTCCATCTTCAGATGATTGGGTATCTATCATTAGCTTTATTGCCAAGCCAAAATTTCAGTAGACACCTTGTTTATGATACCTTGGGTTTATGAAACAACTACCATAAAGCCCATTTTTTCTAACTTTCCCCTAAATTCCCCTAAGTGCTTTCCTTAAAAATTCCAACAAAAGTTTTACAAACACCATTATAAATATTGGGTAGAATCTTCTTTGGGAAGGTCACATGTGTTCTGTGTTCTGAAGGGAACACAAGGTTGTTCCTTTCAGATAAGCAGATGGTATGAACTGAGTAAAAGGATCTTAATTGTCTTCTTCAAAGAAACAAAGAATGCCTTAAACCTGTGTTTTATGGTCTGAGAGGAGACTGTTGGAAGAAATATCCAACTGGTTCAGTTCCAAGTGGGGAGAAAGACCCTGGAAACATGGAGGCTGATGGTTTAATGGTGAAGCAGAACCATCAATCACATGGTTCTAGGCAGCTGACTGAGTAGAGAGAGAGGTATTTATACCATCTCTTGGGCCTTGCCCTTGAGCTTCCTGTTCCTGTGCAAGAAATGTATTCTATTGGCTCCCATGGGGCCCTGCGTGGACATGTTTGTCTGAATCAAGTTTGGTTGAAGCCTGGAGGGTGATGCAATGTCCCTGGGTGATTGTGCTGTGTGATGTGGTGAGCTCTGCTATTATGTCTTGGAGGGTCATATCTTAATCCCATCACCCTGGAGCTGAAGGTCTTTTGTCTTGTAGATAGGCTGGCTCAGTCCTTCTTAATGGGCACCATTATCTGCTGGGGGCAGGGAGCTGGGGCTGAGTTTCCCTTAAGATTTCCATTTCTCTTTTAGGGTAAATATAATATTCTGCCTTTTTAAATATTTCCCAAAATATTTCATTCTTCCAGGTGGGGTGACTTCTCCCAAGACTAAGCAAAGTCATGGGACTACAACACACACATACAAAATGTTGCCAGGACGTGTTTGTGCCATGGTAGGTATAATCTCAAAGTCTCAATACAGTTGATCTATGGGGGAGCAGTGCTCCTCAATCTGTCCCAGTTAATCTCCTCCTTTATTTATATTTCCTATTACAGCAATGTCCCTTAGTCATTCTCTGGGCCTTTTCCTACTGCTGAGTTTAAATGCTTTCCAACCATCCATGAGTCAGCAGAAAACACTGGAGTGACATTTGCTGTTGCCACTGCTGATCTCCAGCCTGCTTGCCTTGCATCTGTTGTAACGCATTGCTCTCCTGATCAGGTACCTACAAGTCATGTTAAATAAAGTAACTGGTTTAACATTCTTGCTGTGCTGCCCTCCCCCTCCAGACATTGCCAACTAGTGGGAAAATATCCATATATGCCAACAGAAGAGAACTACGAAGAGAAAAACGAAGTCTAGTTGCCTCCTGAAAAAGCACCTTTGGGACCTGGGTGACTGAGAATCTCCATAGATGTTTAGCTATGCACTAAATGATGCGGGAGTATGAATGGATTTCCAGAAAAAAAATTGCAGACTATAGGAACCGTTTGCACTTCAGTTTGAGATGCAGACCACACAGACTCATCCCCAACAGCCTGTGCCTGTCTTCAACAGTGAAGGGACACAGGGCAGAAAACATCCTGTAACCAAGAAGGCTCCACATAGATTAGCACTACTCAGATGATCCTGAGGACAGAGATAAACCTCCAATAGCCTCAGTGACTCTAAAAGAATGCAAATGACCAACTATCTGCAAGGAATATAAATCCTTCCATTCCCCACCATCCAGTCAGAGCTGAAGAAGCTTCTTGGTTGAGAAGAGAAATGTCTTCAAAGGAAAACAAGAAAGTCCAGTTGCTTCCTGAAAAAGCACCTTTGGGTATGGGGCAACCATGACCTGGATGACTGAGAATCTCCATAGACAATAGAAGAGAACATTTGTAACACAGGGTTAACAGTAACAGTAAGCCACAGCCTAATTGAGGACCCACCAAGATCATTCCCACCAACACTGACAGGGCAAGCCATTTGTATATAAACAGAGAGCAAACACCATTCCCTTCTAGCACTGATGATGTTACATAGTTGAGTAATGAAATGTCTGCAAGAAAACAACCAAACTCAGAGAGTACCAAGGACCCCACATATCCATAAATCACTACAATGAAATAAGACTGGGTCAGGCCTAACATCTCTAAACTTCTGTGACTTATCTCCCAATCAATAAAGATTAAACCCTAGGAAGTGACAATAATCATAAGAGGAAGCAAGTCTTATGCTCAAGCAAAGAGTCCCATGAAAATACTTAAAAATGTCAGCTCCCTCTAGTTGGGGGAGGGGGAGAAACAGGACAAGAACTGAATAACTTCAATATCATTTTACTGTTGCTCATCGGCTTTGTGAATGACATACTTTTCAGCTTTCTGCAAAACTTCCATTCTCCACCCAGTGAGGAACATTCTACTTTGCTCTTTCATGTCACAGTTGAGAGGAGGTGAAATGAGAGTGACTTGATTTTTCTTAGCTTTTTTTTAATTTAGCCAAGGGTGATGTGATAAACCTCAAAGTTAATCCTTCCCTCTTTTTTAGGTACTACCCCATACACAGTTTTAGGCAACAAGGTACTTTCTCCCTTCAAAGATACAAATGAAGAGCAGTGTTAACCTCTTTCCATGTAGAAATCCCAAAAGGAAGAGGAACAACAGAGGAAGAAAGAAAAGGCTTGGCCAATATGTCCTTGTTGAAAATGTTCACCAATCGCACACTCAAAAGAGCAGCAAAATGCTTTGCTGTGGTCAATGAGCTAGAAAATTGCATGTTCAATGTAAATGGATGTAAGATTTACATTGATCTGAATAGAAACCAGAATATTGGCTACACTATAGAATTAGATAAATGGCAAAAGCTTTGGGAGAGAAATTATAAGATGACAATGGCCACTGCATATAAGGAAAACTTATATAAAATGTTCTATGGGTGGCATCTGCATATTGGCAAGATTAGCAAAGATATCTAGAAATATGTCTGCCAAATGTTGGAAATGCAATCAGATACCAGGTACTTATTATCATATGTGGTGGACATGTATAAGGGCAAGAAAATATTGGACTAAAATACATACGTGGTTGGAAAAGATGATTAAACAGCACATAGATTTAAAGCCAGAAATATTTTTGTTAGGCATAATACCAGAAAATTTTGATAAAGGGACTATATACTTAATACTTCATGTATTGACAGCAGCAAGAATTGTATTTGCACAATATTGGAAAAATGAGAACATCTCATCAGACAAAAACATAATTCGCAAAATATTGGACTGTGTAGAGATGGATAGACTGACATTAAAAATAAAAGATAAAGGAGATACAGAGTATTACTCAACATGGAATAGGTTTTATCAGTGGTTAGATACGAGAGGTAGAAGTTAGAAGAAGAAAGATTATTGTTATGTGTAGGTATACCCAGCAAAAACAAAGGGCGTAGAATCAGAGATCCTTTCTGAATAGAAAATAGTAGGATTTCAGAACAAAAATGAACTTCCTAGCTTAGTGATTTTCTTCCAAAAGAGGCCTTTCCTCACTGTAAGTAACTTATACTTACTTATATCATCCAACTTTCATTGGGCCACTATAACAACAGTGAGAACAGGCTTCATATCGTCATGACAATGGATGTGGAACTAGAAAATGCTATTATTCTCTAGTAAGAGAATGAGCTAATAATGTTTCTGTTTGCTTTTTTTTGACAAACTCAGGATTCCATAGGTATAGAGAAATTGATGAACATTATCTTTTCTCATTCTTAAAATTTCAGTTTCCTTCTCATGGTAACAGATGCTATCTCTCCTCTATGATTGAGACCTGGCAACTCCTTCCCTCTAAGGCTGCTGTGGCTTGGGCTTTCACACAGAAATGAAGGAAAGATCAGGAAGCAATCATTCAGTGCTATACATCAACATCAAGCAGGAGTATAATGAATCCATATGCCAGATGACCAAGAAGAGAATAAGTCATCCACTTGTTTAGGAGATGGTACCTAAGAGTGGGGCGAGGAGGGTCATCTCCCATCAGAACAGATGTTTTTGATGCAGCCCTAATTTTAATCAAAATACTCTACAACCTGGCTTTTCACAATGGCCTAATTAGAAGACAGGGAAGGCTAAAAATAAAGATTTAAAAAAACTCATTTCCCCCTAACAGAGAATCCTTAACAGAGAATCTAATAGAGAATTCAGAAAGTAAAATTATTGAAGCAAAGTGAAGATTTTTCTTAGGTAGCTTAAAGAATGTTATTGCTACACTTGATGATTATTGATATTGCTAGGTAAGACGTTGGGAGGGTGATTCTGTTATCATTGGCCATGGCTTCTTGGCTGTATGACTTCCAATGGCATCAGTCACTACAGCAGGCTGTCAAACTTCCAGCCCATGGGCCAGATGTGCCATGTGCTGGCCCGCCCATGCCCGGTTTAGCGAAGTGGGGGGGGAAGTTCCAGTATGTCATATGACACTGCACTACAGGCTAATGCTTTTATGTTAAATACAAATACATTTTATAATTTTCATTTAAAAAGTAACTTTTGTATTTCATTCGATTTAGCTGAAGGATATTACAAAAAATGAAGGTAAACTTGACACATATATTTTTCCTATTTTTATTTTGAATGTCAAGACCTCTGTGAAAGAAATAATTATTATGTAAGTAGTGAAACACTTTAATCAAAATAGTCTACAATATGCCATTCACATTATGTATAGACATACTGCAATTGTAAGGTAGTAGGGAGCAGTTGATATACTATTTTTTTTTAAAGTGACCTTGGTAGTGCATTCTGTTTCTTAAGAATAGAAGAACGAATCTATTCTTAAAGCTACATAGTTCTTCATTTCCAATAACCAACAATAGTCTCCCTTCCCTATTCCTTCTCTGGCAGAACTCTTATTCTGTGGTTAAGTCATTGTGTGGTAACAAAATAATTTCATCATTATTGTCCACAATGCTCGGAAAAGAAAAACTACGATTTACAAGATGATACACATGATCAGGTTTGTTGTGAATATTAATCCAAACACCAAACCACACTATATATTTGACATGTCTCAAAATTCTGTCGTGAGTGAATTCTGCAAAATATTTATGCCTTTCAAACACACAAAGTTGATGCAAGAATCCTTGAGACTTTTAGTAAGAATTGTTCAATATATAAGCAGTCTGGAATAGAATTAAATAAAAGAGTCTTTCTGGTAAATTGCAAGTGTGTATGTCTGTATTAGCAATGGTTTTGTTATAAAATAGATTGTTGGCCTTACCGTTATGTCCTAATGTAATTACAAATATTTTCCCATTTGTTTGGGAGATGTATTGCTAATTCATTTTGAGGATCCCACATGGTTCACTGCCCTATGAATGGCAGGGTTCATCATAGAAGATATAAGCTTCATCTCCCCTAGAAATTCAGGTGTTTAAGGGGAATATGACCTCTCCTGAGAGAAAACTAACAAAACCACCTCTGGATTAAGGTAAAAGAGCACGTCAAAAGCAACAAGATACCTCAAAAAGGATATGGGGATGGAGAAATGACAAATCCATTTTGTCTTTATTTCAAGCTTTTTTGGGGGGTGGGGTGGGGGAGAAATGCCTCTCCTAGCTGACTCCAAGCCAAGTAGTGTTAAATTTCTCTATGAAGTCTGGGGTTTAGAGATTCAGGAAGCTTGATATGAATTAAAATCTTAATTTTGTTTTATACAAAATTATCTGAGTTGTAGTCCTTTCTAGAGCAGTCACTGAAATGAATTCTGCAAATGTGAATGACTTCTTTTGTTTTCAGTTTGCTCTATGGCTTTCAGCTCTTATTAATTCCTTACCTTGATATCTATAATAAATATTTGCATTTCTTAGTGAATCAACTTTATTTATTTTATTTATTTATTATTAGTCATATTTCTATGCCGCCCACTCTCTGAGGACTCTGGGTGGCTTGCACCAAAGACAGTATACTAAATAGCATATTGCCCCCTAACAATCTGGGTCCTCATTTTACCCACCTCGGAAGCATGGAAGGCTGAGTCAACCTTGAGCCAGTGAGATTTGATCCGGTGATCTGCTGAACTAGCAGTCAGCTGAAATAGCTGCAGTATTGCACTCTAACCACTGCGCCACCTTGGCTCTTAGTCTACTTCAGTCTACAAGGATTTTAACAGTAGTTCACACATCCCCTATTCAGTTCATCTACAGAAAAAAAAATGGATACAGTTAAGAATACATATAATAAAATATATAGTGGCAGCATTAGCAAAGTAAGCTATTCCCCAGGGCTTAAAGGAAAGGTATATAAATGAGGAGGCTCCAGAGTTGTTTTTTTAAGATGGATACCCATGTACAACTTTTAAATTAATTACAAAATTGGTCATTATTCTCAGTATTTGGAACAGAATGGATAGGAGGCTTGTAATGTAGCAAGAAATAAAGGGAGATACAGATGAAGTAGAAAGAAAGACACAGTAAATGGGACAGTGATGTGTATTTCGATTATATTTATGGAAGCTTAGTTACAGAATGACTGGGTGAGGGACCTGCAACCTTCCAGTACAGGTAGTCCTTGACTTATGACCATAATTGAGCCCCAAATTTATGTTACTAAGTGAGACATTTATTAAGTGAGGTTTGCCCCATTTTATGACTTTTCTTGCCACAGTTGTTAAATGATTCATTGCAGTTGTGAGGTTAGTAACCCGGTTATTAAGTGAATCTGACTTCCCCATTGACTTTACTTGTCAGAAGATTGCAAAAGGTGATCACAAGACCTTGGGATATTGCAACCATCATAAATATGAACCAGTTGCCAAGCATCCAAATTTTGATCACGTGACTATGGAGATGTTGCAATGGTTGTGTGAAAAACAATTATAAGTCGCTTTTTTCAGTGCTGTTGTAACTAAATGAACTGTTGTACCCAGTGGTGAAATGTAATTTGGTATTACCGGTTCTGTGGGGGTGGCTTGGGGGGGGTGGGTAATGTGACTGGGTGGGCATGGCCAAATTTTTTTTTTTTTACTTTTAAAAGTAAAAACCTCTTCAGCCAAAGAGGTTGTAGAAAAAATGCTTTAAAAGGCTCTGACGATCTCAGCTGAGCCGCACGATCATCAGAGGCTTTTTTTTTAACTTTTAAAAGTATTTTTTCGGCGGAAGAAAAAATGTTTTTAAAAGAAAAAAAAGCCTCTGATGATCGCGCAGCTCAGTTGGCATGGGGGGTGGGCAGGGATTTTTGCTACCGGTTCTCCGAACCACCCGTCATCGCTACCGGATCGGGCAATCCGGTCCCAACCGGGAGCATTTCACCCCTGGTTGTATGTCAAGGACTATCTGTACTAATATATATGAACAGCACCAGGTAAGAACTACTACTGAGCTTAGGAACCCCAGAAGCTAGACTGCCTCTATGTTTTGAGGTCATCAATAGCCTTAGAAAAGGAAAGTTCTATATACTTTGGAATAATAAATGACCAGGCCATGAAACTAACTCAAAGAAACTTTTGAATGAATAGGATTTAGTGAGATAATATATGAGAACCTTCTGCATTTTCACAAAGTCCAATATGGCCTCTTTCATTTGTCATTAGGCATCAGGATCCAGTCCTAGGAACTAGCACATGCCAGAAACATTAGTGTTAAGTGACAAACACTTATGTAATTTCGTGTAGATGTCCTGTCAAGCTTTCCAGTGGAGAAGAGAGTAAACAGTGAAGAATGCTACTGTCCACAGAAGTCATTCCTTGGAAGACAAGTCAAAGGATATTTATTTATATCCCACTTTATTATGTTTACAAGTAACTCAAGGTGAACACACACAATATTCCTTCCTCCTCCTGTTTTCCCTCACATCAACAACTCTTTGAGGTGGGCTGGACTGAGAGTGACTGGCCCAAAGCCACTCAGCTGGCTTTCATGCTTGAGGCTGGACTAAAGTTCATCATCTCCAGGTTTCCAGTCTGGTACCTTGACCATTAGACCAAATCACGATGTATAAAATTAGTAATGAAATGCTATCCAGGTGCTGGCATTAATACTGTTGGAAGGAAAAAAGAAGCCTTTCCCTTTAAGGATCGTTGGAAGGCAGAGCTTTCCCTTCTTGAATTCAAAACTCCCGGCTGGGAGATTACTTCGAAATGATTGGAGGTCAGCTGCTTGAGAGCAGAATTAGTTTATTGTTTATAGGAAGGCAGGCAAGAAACTGTAGGAAGTTAGCACCCACCCCTTTCCTGGAAGAATGAAATATTTTAGGAAATATTAAAAAGACAGAATATTATGTTCCCCTGGTTGAGAAATGGAGAAACATGTTTTAAAGTAAGGTGACCAGACGTCCCGCTTTTGGCGGGACAGTCCCGCGTCCCGCGGCGTTTTAAAAAAGTCCCGATTTTTCATCCTGTCTCCTGAGTCCCGGCTGCCTCCTGAGTCCCAGCTGATGGCTAGAGGAAAAAAAACTGTTTAAACTCTTGCCGCGGGGTTTCAAAGGGCCGACCTACAGCTGATCAGTGTTAAAAGAAAACAAATGAGTAGACCCATGCCTGCAAAAATAGAAAAAACAGCCCCTTACAGCTTCCGCATAGGTTAATTGGCTGCAAAGAGTTCCTGGAGCAGATTTTTTTTCTCCTAGCTATGCTGAAAAAGCGAAAGCGAAAGTAAAGCTGCAACGTGACAAAATGAGGCAGAGAGAGATTTCTTTTTCTTTTTCCTCTCCAAAAAGGGTAGGTGCAAAACTGCAAACAATGGGAAATTTAGGGCAAAAGAGGAGAGTTCAAGATTTTAAAACACAAAAGAAAAAAAGCTCTATTTAACTAGGGAATTGTAATAATTGAGATACTATTAATAATTGTATATTGTGTTGAAAGCAGAAATGGTTAAGTTGTGGTTTGGAGGAATATATGGGGGAAATTATTTGGTTTATTATTATTGGTAAATATAATTAATTGATTTGTAAGAAATTGGATTGCATGGAAATAATTGGAATATTCATGTTCATATTGATTAATATACAAAAAAGATAGTTATATAACTAATTGATTTATATTAAAATGTTGAATTTGTATTAAACAACTGTATTACATAATTACATAATTAACCAATGTGAGGATGGATATAAAAATAGATGACAATGGGAAGGGGTATTGTTAAGTCCTCGGAAGTTACGACCCGGCAGAGACTGCCTTGTTACTGCCCTGCCGCGATTGGCTAAGACGCGGCAGACTGGAAGCGGGAGAATCTGAGCCGCGCCATTGGTCGACCATCTGACAGCTTGGTATTTAAGCAGCTGTCAAAGGGCTGAGTTCGGAGAGTTGTTCTGAGGCACCTGTTGTGCTGTTTTGGAGTTGTATTAATAAAGAGTTATTTGCCTAGCCTTGTCTCCACGCCTTGTTCTTCAAATAGAGCATTGGCGACGAAGGTGGGATCCTGAGGCGACGGCTACCTAACTCTGTTCCATACTCACCCGCCAACTTCGACCATGTCAACATTTCTGCCGGTGTTTTCGCCGTTCGTGCCAGCGTCCGAGACATGGGACACGTATATGGAACGTTTCAAATGTTTTTTACAGGCGAATGCGCTGACGGATCTCTCCAGTGCTCACAAACGAGGCTATTTTCTCAGCTCCTGTGGGAGCGAGATATTCGGCACTGCCAGGGCATTAGCCGCCCCTCAGCAAGTTTTCGATGTTCCATGGGAGACGTTGCTGGACAGATTGAAAAACCACTTCTCCCCTGCTCCGTCCCGCATCGCGCGCCGACATGCCTTTTTGCAGTGCACACAAACTGAGGGTGAAACCGTAAATGACTACATGGCATCCCTGCGGTCCACAGCTATCCACTGTGAATTTCGTGACTTAGATGAAATGCTGCTGAATCAGTTGGTGTGCGGGATCAAGGACCTGAAATTACAATGGCGCCTGCTGGCCTGGTCTGAACTGACCCTCCAGGTAGCCCTGGATGAAGCGAGGGCTGCTGAAATGTCTGGTCGTTCAGGCGCAGAGATTCAAAGATTCCAGTCGCCCTCAACGACCACCGCAAAGCCCTTGTCTGTCCATTACAAAGAGTCAGACCCAGTCGACTCCTCTGACGAGGATTGGGCAGTGAGCCGCCCCAAGGCAACCCGTCGAAAGCTTGGAACACCAATCAAGCCCAAACAGCTCGCACAAGGCAACTGCCTGGGTTGTGGCGGTGACCATCGCAGATCCGACTGCCGTTTCAAATCAGTCGTATGCCGCCGCTGCGGAAAAAGGGGTCACCTTTCGAGGGTCTGCAGAGCGCCAAACCCCATGTCTGAGGCTCCGACCGCTCCACTGATGGATCGTCGCCAGGCCCGGAAAACTGCTGTCCGCTGCGACGAGTGTTTTGCCGTGACCCGCTACGATAATCCGCTTGATGTTGCTGTGAGCCACACCACTTCCCCCTCTTCTGCCAGCAAACTTTTCCTCACAGTAGTCCTGGAAGGAGCGGTGTGTCGGATGGAGGGCGACACCGGCTCTTCCAAGTCCCTCATAGTATGGTCCACTCTTACTAAATTACTGCCGAGGGTGTCCTGCCGCCGGCTTAAGCCGTGCCCCGTCCTTTTAAAGGACTATCAAGGGAAGTCTATCCCCACTTTGGGGTATAACACTTTCAAAGTGTCCTATCAGTCATTCACTGGCTCGCTGCCTTTAATCGTTGTGAGGGACAATTTGCCTAGCCTGATCGGGCTAGATTGGTTTGCTGCCTTAAACTTAACTATCTCCGGTGTGCATTCAGTGTCCCTTGATGTTTCGTCCACCCTGGCTAGGGAGTTTGCTGATGTCTTTTCTGATCAGCTTGGCAAGCACACAGGCCAACCTATATCATTTAATCTGGACCCTCAAGTAATGCCAGTTCGCCTCAAGCCTAGAAGGGTGCCGCTGGCCTTGCGGCCGCGGGTGGATAAGGAGCTCGATAAGCTCATTGCCCAGGGAATTTTAGTTCCCATTGATCCATTGAGGATGAAGGGTAATATTGGTTTTTTACAAAAATAGATGAGGAATAAATATGGCAAAAAGGAAATATAGAAATTGTAAATTTAATTGAAATGACTAAACACTGTTTAAATTTGTGAACCAGCCAAATATTCTGTTCAAAGAAAATACATTATATGTTTGTATGTGTGTTTCTAATTATTGCTATTTATTTATATTTGTTCTCTTTTATTCTTTAAAGTTTAACAATTCATTCTTTATCTTAATATCTTTATATTTGCTTGGGGTTGGCTTTCTTCCCTTTCATCTTTTTTATTGTACAGCAATCTTTCTCCTCAAACCTACCACCTCTCTCTTTTCTTTCCTTCTTACTTTCTCTTCCCCCCACCCTCTTTTTCTCCTCCCTACTTCCTCTTCCTTTCTCCTTCTCCTCCTCTCTTCCTCCCTCTCTTACCCTCACTCCTACTCTAATTTCCCTTCCTTCATCCCTCTCTATTGCTGTATCCTTTATTGCATATGGACTACTCAGAGGACTGAAAAAGTTATTTTTGACTGGTCCTCGCACTTTTGACCAGTCCTCAAACTTACGACTGTCCTCACATTTTACGTTTTTTGCCCTATCTTATCACCATGGTGAAGAGAAGCAGTTGTGAAATGAGTGACATGGTTGTTAAGAATGCTGCACGGGCATAAATGTGAGGATGGTCATAAGTGTGAGGACCAGTCAAAAGTGCGAGGACCTGTCAGAAATGACTTTTTTCAGTCCTCTTGGTAGTCCCTATACACATAGCCATGGCCACCCGGTCACATGACCAGCTAGCCACGCCCACCAGTCACATGACCTCCAAGCCACGCCCACAATGGTGTCCCTCTTTACCAATATTAAAATCTGGTCACCTTATTTTAAAGACAAAGCAACTCCCACCTTCCTGCCTCCCCCCCTTTGTTAATGGGCCAGAGGCAGAAACTCAATCTTTGACAATAGGATCCATCTGCAACACAATAGGACAGAAACTCACCACATGGCACCTGGGAAGATTACATCAACCAGCAAGGCTAGCTAAGACTCCCACCCCCTGGGAGTCTGACAACCAATCAGGATACTCTTTCGGGGCCCCAGGAAGTTCAAAGCCAGAGAAAGCATAAAACCCGGGGACTCCCTGTATCTCACCCCTTTTCTGTTCAGGAACCCAAGCCATGTGATCCTGTCCACCATTAAACCATCTTTCCAAGCAGTCTCCATGTTTCCAGTGTCTTTTTCCCCACTTGGAGCTGAACCCAGAAGGATATTTCTTCTAACAAAACAAATACAAGCACAGCGTTCAGAGGTGTTGGAAGAAACATCCTTCTAGGTTCTGCTCCAAGTGGGGAAAACAGACACTGGAAACATGGAGACTGCTTGGAAAGATGGTTTAATGGTGGACAGGATCACATGGCTTGAGTTCCTGAACAGAAAAGGGCAGATACAGTAAATCCTTGGGTTTTTATGCTCTCCGGCTCTGCATTACTTGGGGCCCCGAAAGAGTATCCTGATTGGTTGCCAGACTCCCAGGAGGTGGGGGTCTTGCTGGCTGATGCAATCTTCCCAGGTGCCATGTGGTGAGCCTGTCTAGATGGGTCCCATTGTGTTAGTTTCTGTTGCTATTGTGTTGCAAATGTCCTTTGACAAAGGATTGGGTTTCTGCCTCTGTCCCATTAACAAAGGGTGGGGGCAGGAAGATGGGAGCTGCTTCCAAACAGTTATCCCAGGGAAATATAATATTCTGCCTTTTTCATATTTCCTAAAATATTTCACTCTTCCAGGAAAGGGGTTCCTACAGAGGCTAGCCTGTTTGAGCTGTAAGAAAAACCCTTTTTTTATATCCTAAAAGGTCTTTTGATTTTTCTATGCGACCCTTTAAAGTCTTTTGAAATTCTTTTGATTTGGCATGTGAATCCTTTGATTTGTGTGTGTGATTGTTTTATGGTGTTTAAATCCTGCTTTTTTGTGATTGGGTTCTTCCGTCCTGGATCTGGCAAATAAGTAATTGTTTTATAGTCCCATCTCTGTTTTTCCTAGCCCTTTGTAGTTGTTCGTTCCCTATAATTAATCAGTTTGTTATTATTGTGTTTTAGTGAATATCTCCTTTTCTCATGTGTTTAAAATTCTAATTACTTTGGCTTGATTTCTTTTCCTTTTTGGGTGTTTGCTTTTTTCTGTGTCCCATACCTGTTTGGATGTTGCAGGCCCCTGTAATTTTGTCCTTCCTTTTGTTGTGGAAAACAGGGTGGCTTCAGCTTCTTAATGGCCCATTGACAAAGGTGGGGGCTGAAACTCTACCTGAGTTTCTGCTTCTTTTCTTTTAGGGGAATTTTCCTGCTCTTTTAATATTTTTTGAGTTTCTTTTCCTTTTTCTAGGAGAAGAGTGAATCATATCTTCCAACAGTACCGTGACCACAAGACCAAATCACAATAAATAAAATTAGTAATGAAATGCTATCCAGGTGCTGGCATTAATATGTCACCCGGGTTGAAAAGTAAACCATCTTCCTAGAAAAAGAAGATCCCAGGACAGAATATTAACAGGCAGAAAGCTCCAGCTCTTGTGTATCTTGCTCCCTTCCTTGCCGACTTTGTTAACTTTAGGTGAATTTTAAAGTTAATATGTATTATTTTAATATTTTATTGTTTTATCCGGTTGCTTTTACTTGGTTGCCAAGAGTCGCCTTTTAAAGTTGCCTTTAGGTGAATGGGCGGCATGTTAATTTAATAAATAAATACATAAGCCCCACACTCTGGCCCACCATTTTTTTTTTTTTTTCAAAAAGCAACCGGCCTCTTCCCCGTCACCTCCAGGATCGGATAAGCCCCGCCCCTCCAGGAAGAACCCAATTTGCCAAAGGGGGCGGGGCGACGAGGGCTGGGGCGGAAACCGGAAGGAGGTGCAGCACCGGCTGCTGCTTGGCTGCAAAAAAAAAAAAAAAAAGTGCCGCAAGTCGCCGAGGCCGTTTCTTGTCTTCTCTGGTGCGCCTAGACTGCTCTGCAGGGGTGTAGCGGAAGAGGCGCCTGCGCCGCAGCCGTCGCTGCTGCTGCTCGGAGTCAGCTGGAAAAAGAGCGAGGAGGGACCAGGCGAGAGAGGTGGGAGCGGCGCTCAAAATCTTGGTCGCCGCTTTTCTGCATCTCGGGACTCTCTTCGCCTTTCTCCGTTGCCTTCGACGGGGAGAGGAACTAATCATTGCCAAAGGACTGAATGGACCCACCCATAGCTTTTAGGGAGAAATTGAAGTCAGGATTTACCAAGCCGAAATAGAGGGTCTATTTGGGAGAGGAGACTCCTGGAACGTAGGAACTCATAGCGCAGTTTGCTCTCCTTTTAGAACGGAATAGATGGGTCGCTGTGAGATAATAAAATTAATAAATTTATTATATATTTATTATGATAAAATTATTCCCTATGGCTTTTCCCTTCCAAAACAAAAACAAGAAAACGCAGTTGGGCAATTTTGCTTGACAAAGATGTTATTACAATACTCGGCTCAGAATGACAATTTAAAACAGGAAAAGGCTATTTAAACCTGTAAAGAAAGACAAATATTTTCTTGCCTGGTAGAGTAGTCCTCGGAGAGCTTGCTTGCATAAAATGGGCATGAGCTATTAGTGCCGCAAGTTAGAAGGATGATTTTTATGCTTTCCGACAATAAATTAGCTGGAGAGCTCATTTGTATTTTTCTAACCAGAACAAAGCTTACTGCCTGATAGAATGTGCTCAGAGAAAAAAAGGCAGCAATTAATTACTTGGTACACTTGATAGTGCACTTAAATAAATATCTATTAATGGGTAGAGAAATCCTGCAAAGCCAGTGGGAAGCCTACCCCTCTCCCACCCCCTTATCACTTGAGCTTTGCACTTGTTTTCTGTATCTTTAACTTGCCTATTTTTTTCTTGAAACCTCTTTGTTTAATGGTGGCTATTAAATAATAACAGAGCATTTGGGGCAAATCATTAAAATGTGATATTTTCAGAAAGGAACAGGCCAGCAATAACCCCCGCCCCAAACAAAAACAGAACCCCACCCTAAATTTGCTATCTTGCCATCTCACTATGATGTTTGAAAAGTTCTTTTTTTAACTAACAGCTGTTTAACTTTACCTGAATTTCAGTTAACTCAATATTACATAAAGTTGTTATAAAGAAAATGAACTTTTGGAATAAGCTATGACATTTACATATGTATTAATAATCAGCCCCACAAACTTTTATAACTTGCAGTTGTGTATGCTATTGTAAAAGCCTTATTTATAAGACCTCTGTGACTGCCCATCTCATATATCATAATCCTGGGCAGTTCACAAAACAATAAAAACATCAAAAAGTAATAAAAAATCTGTAAAAAAAAACCTTGCAAAAAGAGAATAATACCGATGAAATAAATAAATCTACTTGGATATGATATTAATAAGAGTTACTTGCTGAAGTATGGAGAAAGGCGGCATAAAATATAATTGCTATAATTAAATCTGCCTTTTTATTTTCAGAGACTTACAAACTTAAGCTTTATTTTAAATAAGTTTCAAATGTAGGTTGCTGGGAAAACCAGGGTGTAACATTCTATATGAAATATTACTTTAAATTGTCTAAAGTTTTTTTTTTTTTTTACTAATTCTTATCATCATTATGCAAAGGCTTATACTAGATTGGAATCAACTCTGCAATCAAATAACATTGGCTGGTTTGGAAAATTAAGTCATTTTTAAAAACAGGAGTAAAGTTGGTCTTTTTTCAATGTTGCTTGTGGAACTGTTCCTAGAGTCTTTCATAAGCATTGTTTAGAATACAGGTAGTCCTCAATTTACAACCACAATTGAGCCCCAAATTTATGTTGCTAAGTGAGAAATTAGTTAAGTGAGTTTTGCCCCGTTTTATAACTTTTCTCGCCTTCCTCCTCCTCCTCCTCCTCCTCCTCCTCCTCCTCCTCCTCCTCCTTCCATATCCGTTATCAGACATCGGCGATCATATTGGCGATCCTATTTTTATCAACAGCCGCATGAAAAAGTGCTGCTGAGTTTTGTCCAAACCAGTTCCTTAGATTTTGAAGCCATGATCATCATCTTCTGCCTGGATCTTATTTGCCTTCAATTTTTCCTTGGAGGATTAAGTAAAGTATGACGTATTTTTCCAGGTGTCATATCATATGTCCAAAATATTCTAACTCATGCTTTTTTATGGTTTTGATGATTTCCCTTGACTTTCCCAGGCAGCTTTCCCAGTGAATCATTGCAGTTCTTAAATTAGTAACACGGTTGTTAAGTGAATCTGATTTCCTCCTTGACTTTGTTTGTCAGAAGATCGCAAAAGGAGATCACATGACTATGGGACATTGCTACCGTCATAAATGTGAGTCAGTTGTCAAGCATCCAAATGTAAATCATGTGATCATGGCGATGCTGTAATGGTCATAAGCGTGAAAAATTGTCATAAGTCACCCTTTTCAATACCGTTCAGTAACTTTGAACAGTCATAAATGAACTGTTGTAAATTGAGGACTACTTATATCTGCTCTGGTCTAGTCATTGCAGAAAAAGCTAAAACAGGAGGGAATACAACTTTGCAGCCAAAGGCTTCTACTGCTCAGATTTTCTTTTTTTGGAAATGGCTTCAAAATACTTATAAAACAAATTTAAAATGGAGAGCGGATTACAGTTTATATTGTTACTCTTGTGAGAAGTGGGATAAGAGAAATATATTACTGTGACCAAAATCATAGATGCTAGTGTACCAGAAAATCCATCCCTCTTTATGGAATAGAAGTAAACTTATTGCACCAACACATACATCCGATCTACAGCCATCATGTTACAGGTATTTGCATTTGTAAACAAAAATCCAGCTGTTCTTAATAAAATATGCTGAAAACGTATAAAATCATCTTTTTTCATGATGGAAACACATGGAGGATGGGACTCTTCACAAATTTTTCAAAGAAAAATTTACTGTGTTTCAAATGCATCACACCTAAGTCAAAATAAATTGATTCAGCTCTCCCACCTCTGCAATAGGATCGCAGAAATGGAATTGCTTTCACACTGGTTTTGTCCTTCTGTGGAAGCACCTGTTGTGATCTCAGAAAATGCTTAGTATTTGCTAATCCGTTGAGATGAGATGAATATAAGCTTCAAATATTTTTGGAGGGACTGGGGAATGAAACAGTGCTGAAATTCTTTACATGCTGACATATTTTACTTCTTTTCACTTTTAGGTACTACATTGTCCACTAATTGTGATTCAGAGGATTGAATTGAACCTTCAAAATATTGGCCACTTGGTTAAAACTGCTCATTTCAACTTGGAATCTAATTTGAAGTAAGATTTGTGCTTCCTATTCACTAGCATGGAAAAACCACAAATAACTAACTTTTTAATCCTTCAACCACATGAAATAACATTTCCAGGAAAAGTAGATTTTAAAAAAAAAATTATTTAGTTTCTTACAATGAAATGAGGACCATACAAGTTCCAAATCTATAATTTGGATTTTAAAAATCATAATACAATTAAACCATAGCCTCAAATGTTGAAAACCACATATACTAAAATCAGATACTTTATTTTAAATTTAAAATAATCACTTGAGAGATAGTTGTCGCAACTTTGTCCCTATTGAAATAGCCCAGTCTTCACAAACTTTCTAATTAGGAGAGAGGGGAGCATTTGAATGTCTGGAGATGGTATTCCAATGAAGGAGGGCACTAATTTAAAACATGTTTCCCTGGTCTCTGTTGTTGGCAATCTCCAATAGAGGGAATGTGTACTCTGCTAGATGTTGCAGGTTGGACAGATGTTATCAGGAGAAACTACTCTCACAGATAATCTAGGCCCTGATACATTAAGGTCTTTAAAATTGATAACCAGCATCTTGAATTCCACCTAAAATCAATTGGCAATCAATGCACCTTTCAGTAGTTGTATGAGTTCTGTGAACAAGTAAATTCCATTTTACTATGTCCTCCATACATTATAGACAAAGGTCTCTTATAAAGCACTATAACTAAAACACTCTTGATGAACATTGCTTATAAGCGAGGAGATAAAGTTATTGTTTGACTTAATATTTCTTCATATTCTTTCCATTCTAACATTTTAAATAAAATTAGAAAGTGTGGCAGTTTCTGTAGGGCATCAAGCAATCAAATTCTTCATTCAGTCTCAAAGTTCAATTTGAGTCATGTAGACAAGCCACTTTTGTGGTTTGGGATCTGTCTGCCCCTTTCCAATTATACCAATATAGGAGAATGTTTGTAGATCAGAGTTGAAATGAGGGGTCCTTGGTGTTATCGGAGCTTGGTTTTTTTCAAGAGGCAACTGGACTTTCTTGGGTTTTTTTAAAGATGTTTCGTTTCTCATCCAAGAAATTTCTTCCAACCAACTAGCAGTTGATGAAAAAACTCTTAATCTCACAACACATGAAGAGATTTGATCATAGTTTCAACTGGAAACTATGACCACTGTGACCACTCTAGACCAAGCCAAGTCCAAAAATGTTAAAAGAATTCTTGGAAGCCTGGCACTCTGACAAATCAGCCATCAGTAAGCCCACAGACATAAACAACATTTACATACTGTGCAAAAGAGACAACAACTCCCAAAGGGAACAAAAAAGACCAAAACACCGTCTCACTAGCAATCAACACATAGATGAGCATAGACTAACATCAACATTAACATCAGACCAACAATCAAGAAATAAACAATATCCCAATCAAGGAACTGCTAAACAAACTAACAATAAACAGCCCAACCAAAGAACATCCAAGATCACTCCTACCAACACTGAAAGGGCAAGTCACTAGAATATAAATTGCCAGCAAACCTCATTCCTTATTAGACTGATGATTTTACATAGTTTGGGTAATGAGATGGCTGCAAGAAAATAAACTCAGAGAGCATCAAGGACTCCCTCGCCCCTTTCCATTTATGTTTGGTTGAATCCAGTATAAATTGTAGCCCTGTTTTTTTTAAACAGAAAGCTTCCAAAGCAATATTTAAATGTTTATATCAGAGACTAGACTAGACTAGACTATCAATATTATATATTTCTTTTTCTCATATGCCTTTTCTCATAATTCTTTCAAAAGCGTTTGGCTGGCATTTGGTAACTACTTGTTTTTTGTTTGTGCTTTTAAGTCAAGTGTTGACTCCTGGCAACTATCTGGACAAGTCCCTGCAGTTTTCTTGGTAAGATTTCAGAAATGGTTTGTCATTGTCTGCTTCTTAGGGCTGAGAAAGAGGGAGTGGCCCAAAGAGAAAAGGCTTGACTGTGCTTAAGGCAGGTCTAGAACTCACAGGCTCCTGTTTTCCAGCCTGATGCCTTAATCACTATACCAAGCTGACTCTCAACTGCTTGAGGTCATATAATTTAATTTTATTGTAAATAAATGCTTAGTTTCTTTCCCTAATTAAAATGTTTGAAAATTAACTTGTACAGAGTCATTTAAGTTTAAGATATTAAATAAATGCAAATTGTAGGCTTTAAAAGTACTAATGCCACTTTTTAAACTCAATCAGATAACAAAAAATCCAAACAAGTTGGAGGTTCTGCAAGTAAGTTGCAGCAGGGAGAAACAGCTTCTATTAGAATTTTAGCCATTTTTTCTTCTCTTCTGTCTCCATGTCCGTTTTTAATAACTGCAGATCTTGGAATTACTGGAGCATGCCAATACCTTTCATTTGTGCATCAGTGGTGTGACTTCGGTTAAAAATGGGCATGAAAAAGATAGCAGAATTTTAGGGCTGAACTTTCATTTCACAAAATAAGAACTCCGATAGAGTATAGGAACCAAGATAAATCCCAAAGCCTCTTTTTGGTGGTAGTGGGGGATGGAGAAGGTATAGAAGAAGTGTATATGATCTTCTAATGCCTGAAGTGCCTTAATATTTAATATGCCATAGTTATTATAAGCATGGCAGCTTTAGGCCTCCATTGGGAGGCTATTATTTTGCATTTTTCTCTGAATAGTCATTAAGTCTATAGTTGGAACATGATTAATTATTTCTCTTCTCTCATCGTTGACATTTCTGCTTAAAAGTTGTTTTCACCTTCTAATCTGACCTACCTCTCTTCTTCCTTTTCTCTCATCCAGCAGTCTTCAGCCAAAATCTTCTAAGCATCATGCTGGCACTTAGCTAAGAAGCTGGCTAGGTGTCATCAATATTCCTCCTGGCCTGGTCATCTGTCTCATCTTTTAAACCTGTTTTCGTTGTAACTTCCAAAGGAGTTTTACTTTTAGATATCCCTGACTGTAGCCCAAGCACACATTCACCTAATGTTGGATAAAACCCTTTGGTAATATCATATTGAAAATTAGAGAGATTACTTATAATCAACATTAGGAGGATTATATCATGTTAAGACTTGCTTTGATCATTTGAAGACAATGGACAGTCAAAAACAGAAAAATTTGTATTTTCAGCAATGCAGCTTGTGTGCCAAATGGGCTTGAGCTGTTACTGCAGTCACAGCTTGCTTGGAGAAAAGCCCACTAGAACTTTTTAAATGCAAAAATAAGCACAGCGGGAGTGGTTTGCAGCAGAAATTGGTCTAGCAGTTGGCTTGTCTTTATATTTGCTATTGTACTTGACAAATAAGGAATTTGTTTTTGACCTAGTCTCATACCCAAATTCTGTGTTAAAAGAATGCTATTTATATAATCATTGAACTTGGGGGTTAGCAAATGTATTTTCAGAAATTGCCTTTTCATTTGAAGGTGTTCGATGAGCTAATTTATGCGTGGCATGAGCTTCCTTGAGAACGTTGCCCTGACTGGGTGGAAAAACAAACACGAATTGCTTTAAAAGTTTGCTGCTAGGAGTATTTAAATCACAAAAATGAAAAAATCTTTCCATATATCAGAACTAGCAGCATTTTCTAATGCAAGATGTAGTCGGTGGAATAAAGTTGTTACCCAGGCTGCTGGTGCTTTCATGAGTCGTGGGATTCTATCGGTGGTTATTAAAAAAAAACTCGACGAGGAAAGACTGATTAAGAACGATTCTCATAATGCTGCTATTGCCAGTTTGAGCATCATTGGATCCCATCTTCAGATTGCCCCAGAATTTTGTTTCAGTGATTTAGATTTGGAAAAATTGATTAGATCGATATTTGCCAAGCCAGTTGACCCAGCCATCTTAAGAAACGATACTCAGCTTGAACAAAATTCATTCATATTTGGTCCAGATGCAGCCCTGATTGTGCCTAATGCTCAGGGCAATTTTGTTTTCAATGCTGAACGATTTGATGCTTGGATGGGGCAAGTTTTTGATGCCAACAATCCTGCGCGTTCCCAAAACAATTGTCCTCAGGGTCCACCTGCAGCGGCTAAACCTGCACCTGTAGCCGGGGAAATTCATCCTTGGTTGTTCGGAGGGCTTCTTAATGTGAACCTTGCTGATGGAACTGACAATACAGCTATTCTTCAAGACAATCCTCTTTGGTCTTTTGAACTAGTGGCTCGGGTTATGGTAATGTCACCCCAGGGAAACCGATTTAGAGAAAAAAAATTTAGCAAATTTGACCACAGCTGTATTAATAGTAACCTGTGCAGGAAATATTACTCAAGCTAGACTGAACAAAACTCTGAGACAAATCTGTCAAGAGACAGGATCTCAGGATATTGAAGTAGATCGAGATGCTGTGATTGAGGGTTTCCATTGTCTTCGTACCATTTGGGATGGGCAGACCACTGGACAAAACTTTGAAGAGATGTTTACTAATCTTAAAGCAGAAGTTACTAAAACCTCATTGATACTTGGGACTATGGTTGAACAAACAAGAAACAAAATGTTGACTGGAATATTAACTGTTAATCAAGCAATTAGAACATATGAAGATTTTCCCTGGGCAGAGTTAAATGAATGTATAAAAGGAACTACTGGAAAAGATGAGGTGGCAGCAGCAGCTGCATTTGGAGATACTGTTAACAATTCCCATTGGATTGGATGGACTTTTGCTTTTAATACTGCCCAGCCAGGACATAATGCAAGTAAGCAATTTCCAAACATTCTTTACACTGCCATTCGCCTTCAAATTTTGGCAGGAGGAGTTCAGTCTCTTAAACAATACCAGGGATTGAAAAATATGACTATATCACTAAGGGCTATTGTTGATGCTTGGGTTGATCAATATGTTCAAAATCTCCACACTGGTGTTAATTATTCTGTTCAACAAGGTGCAGCATCCAGTGTGGTTGATCATATGAGGCAACTTGACTTGACTTGAACATGATGTCATATACAATTCTGTTTTCAGAGGAATAACCTGTTGCATGTAAATCCTGAAAAACTTTGGCACTAGAATTCTGGCACTAGAATTCACCATCTCCTTGTTTTTAGCCTGCTGCCTTTAGCCACTAAACCAAACTGATTCTTGTTACAATTACTAGCATCTTGGATCTAAATGTCAGATTAAAAACAGTCATTTTTCAGGCAAGCTGGACTCTTTGGGACTTCTATGGGATATCCATGAAAAGCCTACTTTTTTATGGGCAGAGAATAGAAGTGGTTTGCTATGGTCTTCTTGGATGATTCTCCAGTCCCAGATGGTCCACCATCCAGCTGCTAATCCTGATTCTGTTTGGCTTTCTAGATGAGCAAGACAAAAACATTGAACATACATATATATATATATAGAGAGAGAGATATCCAAAAGTGTTGTCAGAAATGTACTTTTTTATTAAATTTGTGCGCTACTCATCTCCCTTTCCATAGCAATTTTGAGTGGCTTACAATTATCATAAATTCATAAAATAATAGGGCATAGATAAGAAACTATACCAAGAGTAAAATAGTATGGTGATGGAATCTCCTCTATCCCTCCAGCAGACTTCTCCAGCATGGAGCACCCCCATTGGAGCCCCAAGCCAACTGGCAGAGACAAGTTTTAAGGCTCTTGAGTAAAGCCGAAGAGTGGGGGCAGATCTCACCTCCAGAGACAAAGTCCTTCAAAGGATTGGGGCCACAGCAGAAAAGGTTCTACTAGACCCCACCAGCTGAAATTCCTTGACCAAGGAGAGTCTTCACAATACTAAAATCTATGGTTTTAGAGAAATTTAATTGTTCAAAGTGCTTTCACTATCTTGAAGTGAGCTTACCTGCTAGAATAACAAGCACCTGAAATTTATAATGAAAAATTATTTTTGGATCTCTCTCTCTATATGTGTGTGTGTGTGTGTGTGTGTGTGTGTGTGTTCGTTCAATGTTTTTGTCTTGGCTCATCTAGAAAGCCAAACAGAGTCAGGATTAGCAGCTGGATGGTGGACCATCTGGGACTGGAGAATCATCCAAGAAGGCCATAGCAAATCGCTTTTATTCTCTGCCCATAAAAAAGTAGGCTTTTCATGGATATCCCATAGAAGTCCCAAAGAGTCCAGCTTGCCTGAAAAATGATTATTTTTACTCTGACATTTAGATCCAAGATGCTTTGGAAAATTAAACGGCTTCCTCTAATAAGGCTCTGAAATCGCTTCTGTTTAAAAGCAAATCTGAAACTGGCTGATGTTGAAGTTGGACAATACCATTTAATTTTTAAATGTTCAGCTCAAGACATTTAAAATTCCACAATTTATGTTGTAGTAAACAGTTGTGCAGTCTCAAGATGATATCCGAAAGCAGGAAACAACAGTTGGACTCAATTTGCAGTCTGAGGAATTGAAATCTGGTGTGTTGTCATTAGATATGAAAAGAAAGTGTTTGGTTTGAAAAATATAGATCTGCCAGAAAAGATTGAAAAGAATATGAATATAAGAAATTCTGAGACAATGGATATAATGAAGGATGGACTGGACTCTTTGGCAAGAGGAATGTTGTGTTCTCAAAGACAATTATTCAACAACATATGTTGCAAAGATACAATGAACTTTGGAAATGAGTTGCAATTGTTGGAAAAGTTCCCAATTAAAAACCTAAGGAAAGGTTTCATATTAAGAACCAAATGAAGGTATTTGACCAAATACCCTGATATTTGACTCAGAGGTAATGGTTGGGGTGATGTGGTAAATAAACCATGTAGATGTTCTACAAGTAAATTACAATAATATTGTTAACAGAATGCTTTGAGTTTCAACTTTGCTGTTGTTTGACCTCTTAACTAGTTTTTCCTTCATATACATAATGTGTGACAGGTCATTTGGGTTGCAAATAGATGTACAAGCTTATAAATTTTAGATCTCCTTTGCAATAGGGGGAAGGTATTATTGTTACAATAGATTTGTCAATGTTCAACTGGAGAGATAATTATTGTATTTGTCCTTTTTTATTCACATTTTTTTTGTGTTTTTGTCTAGATTTGTGCTTAATTTTTTTCTTTTGGATTTTGTGTTTAAATCTCTTGAATAAAATAAAATTGGACAATAAAGAGAGAGGTCCTTGGCATTCTGAACATCGTTGTTTTCTTGCAGATGTTTCATTACCCAAATTAGGTAACATTATCAATGCTAGTTTGGGAAACGTTTGCAAGACCCCTCATTTCAACCTGAGCTATAAATATTTTCCATTGGTACAATAAAAAGACATTTAAAATTCCAGATCAAAATGTGTTTTCTGGGATTCCACAGCAACTCTTAAGTTGTTGATCAATAATACTAATTAATACACAAATAACTTTAATTGTAGTTTTTATGTATTTATAATTCATTATTGAAAAAGATTGATTTGAAAAAGAGCATGGTATTCCAAACACAGTTTTCCAAAGAACTATACATGTGGTATTCCAACCACATGTATAGTTATTTAGAAAAAGAGCTTGACAATGCATATACTTGATGGCATTTTCTCTCTCCCCTGTTTATTGAGGCAATTGCAGCCAACATTAAATCAAGCGATTAAAACTATTTCAATGCGTCCAGCTTTCTATTCAATAAAATTGATTCTTCATTTAAATTAATTTGATTTAAATAATGAATAAAGTCTTCAATTCCTTCTTTTCATGCTTTGGCACCAGGAGAATTTTAATTCTGTAATTCCATATATGCATGCTTACAGAGGAGAGGATTGACTTAAGCACTGGGTAGGACTGCACTGTTCCTCCATGAAGAAAACCACCGGTTATCTCCCTAACCTTAATGTTATGTTTCAGTGAAAAACAATATCAATTAAATAATGCACACAAATTCCAAACTTGTTGCAACATTATTAAGAGAGATATGTTGGGAGTTTATTGACTTATATTTTTCATTGAGTCAGTGCTTTCTAAACATTTGAATAATCAGGGTATTAAGGATTGGAAAAACATGCATCCTTGTTTCTCTACTGATAGAAACTTATATTTAAGAGCACCCCATTTGTCACAAGGAGGTTTGTATCTGCTGTCTCCTCTTTAACTGTCCACTGAGGAATTCTAAGCTTTTCTTAGAATTTTCTTCCAATCCACAATTGCAGAGATTCACTTAACAATTGTGCTTAGAAAAGTCATAAAATGGGACAATATTTTCTTAAGTGTCTCACTTAGCAAGAGAAATTTGGGGGTCAATTGTGGTCATAAGTCAAGAACTAACTACAATGATGCCAGATGATGTCCACAGGATTCCACAAATAAAACTTGATTTTATTTAATTCCCGATTCCTATATAATAACAGCTTTTGAGAATCTTGTTAAGGTCATTTTTAGGAAATATAATTAAGCTTCATCAGAATATAAATATCCTGCAAAAAAGAGGGGCCAATGCTGAAATTTGTTATATTTCAATATGAATTCAGTGTGGGATTATGTACTGTTATCCAGTACTGTTTTTATTATTAATATATTGGGATAAGAACCAAAAGACTTCCCATACCTATCTTACCATTGGCTTGAGAAATAGGCTAACTTATTTATCAACTGCAAGAAAAAAAATGTTTTTCTTGGTTTCTGTCATTGCTTTGCATGAAAGTCTCTCAAAATGATTAAGGGCGCACATTATTTTACCATCAGATTGATCCAGAATTAGAAGACTTAACAGTGGCCTGAAGTGGCCTGAAGTGGCTAGTGGTGATAAAAGCGGCGAAATCTAGCTATTTTGCCGCTCTTATCGCGTCATCAGATAATCGCCCAGCCGCCCTGTTTAGGGTGACCCGCTTCCTCCTCCAACTGGAAGCGCGGGATGATCCCTTGCAGGGTCGAGCTGAGGACTTTGTGCAGTATCTGTATGACAAGATCGGTCAGATTCAGGAAGGCCTGGCCTCTGACTGGGTAAATCCGGATGGGATGACTGAGGCAGGTCTTGAGAGTGTTATCTGGGAGGAGTTTGATCCTGTTGCTCCCGAGGACGTGGACAGGATCCTGGGACGGCTGAACGCGACCACATGTTTATTGGACCCGTGTCCCTCCTGGTTGGTACTGGCTTCCCGGGAGGTTACACGAGGCTGGCTCCAGGGGATTGTTAACGCTTCTCTGAGTGAGGGGGTCCTGCCGGCCGCTTTGAAAGAAGTGGTGGTGAGGGCCCCTCCTCAAGAAGCCCTCCCTGGATCTGACTATTTTGGCTAACTATCGTCCAGTCTCCAACCTTCGCTTCATTGCGAAGGTTGTTGAGAGTGTGGTGGTGCGGCAGCTTCCCCGGTACCTGGATGAAGCTGTCTATCTAGACCCGCTCCAGTCCGGTTTCCGGCCTGGGCACAGCACGGAAACGGCATTGGTCGCGTTGGTGGATGATCTCTGGAGGGCTCGGGATAGGGGTTGTTCCTCTATCCTGATCCTGTTAGATCTCTCAGCGGCTTTTGATACCATCGACCATGGTATCATGTTGCACCGGTTGAAGGGGCTGGGGGTGGGGGGCACCGTCCTACGGTGGTTCTCCTACCACTCTGACTGGTCGCAATCCGTGTTGACGGGGGCAGCGGTCGACCCCGAGGCGCCTTGTTTGTGGGGTGCCACAAGGGTCGGTCCTCTCACCCCTTCTGTTCAACATTTATGTAAAGCCGCTGGGTGAGATCATCTATGGCTTTGGGGTGGAGTTCCATCAGTACGCTGACGACACTCAGCTGTACATCTCCACCCCAGGCCACCCCAACGATGCCCTTGAAGTGATGTCCCAGTGCCTGGAGGCCGTGCGGGCCTGGATGGGGAGAAACAGGCTCCGACTCAACCCTTCCAAGACCGAGTGGCTGTGGTTTCCGGCGTCCCGATATAGCCAGCTGGTGCCATCGCTGGCTATTGGGGGCGAATCACTAGCCCCCACGGAGAGGGTTCGCAACTTAGGCGTCCTCCTGGACACACGGCTGTCTTTAGAAGAGCATATGACGGCCGTGGCCAGGGGACCTTTTTATCAGGTTCGCCTGATATGCCAGTTGTGTCCCTTTCTGGATCGGGACTCCCTACTCACGGTCACTCAAGCACTCGTCACTTCCCGCCTGGACTTCTGCAATGCTCTCTACATGGGGCTCCCCTTGGGGTGCACCCGGAGGCTGCAGTTGGTCCAGAATGCGGCCGCGCGGGGGATTATGGGAGCGACGGGGCGCTCACATGTAACACCTCTCCTGCGTGAGCTGCACTGGCTTCCTGTGGTCTTCCGGGTGCGCTTCAAGGTGTTGGTGACCACCTTTAAAGCGCTCCATGGCTTAGGGCCGGGGTATTTGCGAGACCGCCTTCTGCCGCCGATAGCCTCCCGCCGACTGTTTCGCTCACACAGAGAGGGCCTCCTCAGGGTGCTGTCGGCCAGGCAGTGCCGGCTGGCGACCCCCAGGGGGAGAGCCTTCTCTGTGGCAGCACCTGCCCTCTGGAATGACCTGCCCCCTGAGATACGCACAATATCAGACCTCCGGACTTTTTGTCGGGCCCTGAAGACACACTTGTTCCATCTAGCTGGGCTGGCTTGATCCCATCCTCTCAGTTTTTTAATCGAATTCGGTTTTAATTGGGTTGTTTTAAATTTGGGCCAAAATTATTTAATTGTTTTTTTAAAATGTTTTTAAATTTTATACGCTATGTTTTATCCTGGCTGTACACCGCCCTGAGTCCCGCAGGAGAAGGGCGGTATAGAAATATAATAAAATAAAATAAATAAATAAATAAATTTCATACCTTAGGTATATCCTAAGCTGGGGATAAGTAAAAGTCAAGCAGCTGAATGATATAAGATTTTTTTTAAAAAAAATCCCTCCCTAGAAGAGGATATTATCTGGTCCTTCTTCAAGCAGTAAATAATTTAGGGTTGGCATTTGCTGTACTTTAATTTCTTTTGAATAATTGTTTCCAACAGCAGTGTGAAATAATTATTAAATAGTGCTATTAACAATACTAATACCATTCCCAATTGTGCTATGAAAGTTCTTTGTCCAGGGCTATTTTTGACATTAGCATTATATTTGGCATTATATTTGGCAACTACCAGCATTCCAGCTTCCTCATAATGCACAGCTACAAATGGCCGTTCAAAGTTCTTGTACATTTTAGAGCTCTTAATAGCTGCTTGGTGGCTTCAATTTCCCTTAGTCTCCTAGCATTAATAGGCAATGCTGCTCTTCTAATTTGCAGTCCTTCCCTTACCCAAAGATATGGTATGTGAACTCAAAGCTTAGCCATGTTAACAGTTGGGTATATAATGCCCTCCTTCCTTTTATGTGAGGCATATAAAATAGTGAAATTTTGGGTGCCTTTTTATGATATACACCTCTCCTCTTCATTGTGTGTGTAATGAACACACACAATACTCCTTCTTCCTCCTATTTTCCTCACAACAACAACCCTGTGAGGTAAGTTGGGTTGAGAGAGATTGACTTGCCCAAAGTCACCCAGCTGGCTTTCATGGCTAAGGTGGAATTAGAACTCGGTCTCCTGGTTTCTAACCTGGTGCCTTAACCACTAGATCAAACTGACTGACAATTGCCATTGTTAAAAATCTAACCATTTCTTCAAAGCATTGCATGGGCTGATCTGTAAGCTTACAAATATATGATAAAGATTTGTTGAAATGCTACTCTGCTTTGTTGAAGAAATGGGCAGTTCATTAATGTATATCATTAGACAAAGTGTTCTAAAAAGCTCAACAAATTAGCCACTAATCATTGGCCATATCATCCCTCAACATCTTGTATACATCCAATAAGAAATACCCAATATTCATAATTTATACATGCATTTGTTAATATTTACCCATAAACATAAGAAATCTGACAGCGTAGGCAAGTCTCCAGGCTGAAACCAGATGATATGCATAATTGCACTTAACAATCCCCCTGATGGGTTATTGTTGTTTATTAAATGAAAAGCAGCCTTGGGAAGCTATAATCAGAAATGAGTCAGTAGCAAAGGGAAAAGGTTCTTAATTCTCTTTACCTCTAGCCACTCAAAATGATCTTTCCCAAGCTGTTTTGTTTCTAAGCAGAAAAGTGACAGTATTTTTTCCACTTGGGAAGAAAAGCAGTTGGTGAAAGGCACTTTCAAAGGCAAAAATAAATAAATAAATAAACAGCTGGTAGGGAAAAGCTCCAGCGCTACCTAAGCTATGTTCCTCTTCCTACTGCAGTCTCTGGAAACTGCTGCTTTTTAATAAAATAAAGCATTAGCAGAATGGTACAAATAACCCTAATGAAAACACAAATGTTGATTTTCAGACATCAAAACTAGTGGAAATTATGTAGAATCCTGTCTTGTTTATTAATCTCATCATACACTATCACAGCCATTATCTCATTTTTAGTAGGCCTATTTTGTATCAGATAGAAGCTCAGTAATTGTGTGATTTCTCTAGTCATCACAACCTCACAAAGAAAATACGTTGCCAGATCAGTTCCTTCAAACACATCTGTACCATTTAGTTTGAAAATATACAGGTAGTCCTTCCCTTACAACCATTCATTTAGTGACCATTTTAAGTTACTATGGCACTGGAAAAAATGATTTATGACCGGTCCACACACTTACAACCATCACATCCCCATGGTCACATGTTCAAAATATGGAAATGTATTTACTACCATTGAGTGGGTATGTGATCTCCATTTGTGACCTTCCCACTGGCTTGCAACAAACAATGAACAACAGCAGGAGTCACTTAACAACTGCAGTGATTCACTTAACAACCAAGGAAAAATAGGTTGTAAAATCAGACCTGCCTCACTTAACAAGTGACTTGCTTAGCGACTTAGCGAAATTCTGGTCCCAATGGTGGTTGTAAATCAAGGACCAGCTGTAAAAGTCAGGCCTAAACTCTTATAAAACCATAATAATTAGAATACGATGAACAGTTTATTTAACCACATAGACTTGCAGAAGACAGTGCCTAAAATAAGTGCTTGGCCTTATTGCCATGCGCTCAAAAGCCTGATTGGGCTTATTATCAGGGGATGTCTTATTTGGGGGGAAACAGCGTAGGACCACTACCTCAGAATGCTAACTGGAAATGTTCCTGATTCTGGTAGAATACTCACCTGAGTCTAATGTAGAGGAATGCATTTTTCCATTCTTTGTAAATATTCTAGACTTCTAAGGTCATACAGTATCTACTAGAAGGTCCAATTATAGTTATGCACCTGAGCCCAATCCCAAATCTGGAAGCAAGAGCAGATTTCTGGGTCAGTATAGAAGTCTGACTTGCAGGTTCAGTATTATAGTCTACCAAGGCAGAGGAATAATGGAGAAATGTAAAATTGTTCAGAATTCATGGAATCAAAGAGGAATCAAGGAATCGAGAAGTGCAAATTCAAGGTTGAGAAAATGCTCCTAAAATCAAGAGACTAAAATTGATGGAGGCCACAGTCCCAGGGGTTTTGTTCAATCTTAGTTGTGACAATCAAGCCCAAAATACTTTGAAGCAGCCTTTCTTCTATATTTTTGGGGTTTTCATCTGTAGATACGTACGCTTTTTACAATATGGTGGGATTTCAGTCTTATCATCTGAAACTTTTTGTTCCACAACTGGAACTGATTAAATCTTAAGATCCCTAAAGTTTTCTACTGCTTATGTTCTAATGTTTCTCCCACACAAATTAAGATTTGTCAGGGAGCATCGATGCTTTCCAAGAGATTTGGCAAAACATGACAAGAGACAACATACTACATGTAGAATATAAACAAATGGGGATGACCTTCATTTTCTATTTGTGCCCTCTGAGAGAGAGAGATAACAGATCAAAATGTTGGACAAATCTGAATCTGTCAGGCCTGATTATACTACAATCAAAAGTTGCTATGGGACCTCAAGTATGATCTATAACCAAGACTTGATATTGTATTCCAGGTCAGGATTCCAGCTTGCCAACTTAACCCTTTTCCAAATATTGAAATTACTTTATTGTATTATTTCCTCTCAATAGATATTTGATGTTCCAGGTTCAGTTCTCGTTGGGTACTTTTGAGTGTTTTTTTTTAAAAAATCATGTCATATTTAATGCTCCTGTTCTTGTGCTTCCGCAAATACTTCATGACAGTATATTATAGTTAGATTTGACACTTGTGAAATGAGTTCGTTCATTATTGGTCTATAGGATTCTTATAGGGGTTAAGATTCTCTGTCAATACAATTTGATTGATCTTTCATATTCATGTAACTTGTTTTTAATAATCTGAACATCTTGTTCAATTCCTTTACAAGGAATTGAATTCCTTCACAACACCAGCATTTTTCATGCTAATTTTTGGTAGTTAAAAGCATTTATGAAATAAGCATGAGGCAATCAGGCTGGAATGGAATTGCTATGAGAAAATCAAGAGTGAATATAGATAATAACTTGCATTAACAACACATTTGGGCATATTCATTATGTCGCTAAAATTCAGAAACCACAAATTTGATTTAAAATTGAAAGTCTTCCCATTAACATAATGGGTCAGCGATTGAAAATCCATGAAATGTATTAGATCATACATGTCCGTACATAAGTTTCAGGTCAAATCTTTGGTTTTAAAAGTCATCTCATGCAGAGGCTTACAGTTTCCTTCCTTTTATTTAATCAAGAAATACATTTTGAAACCATTACTTAAAAAATGAATATAAGGCCTGCTGGAGTCTGTTTAATTTGCATATAGCATGTATCTGAGACTCCATTTGGTTTGGGGAAATCTACCTACATACATACATTGTACATACAATTCTATTCTCTTTGCATTTCCTTTCAGTACTTAGCAGATGCATGGAGCAGGATTAGAGCTATGCTAATATTCTCTTTTTGCTGATTCTAAACTCTAAATTTATTGGACCCTAAGAAAACTATCCCCTTCATGATGTCTAGCATAAGAAGAAGAAAAATCAGCCAAAGGAAAATTGCCCACCCTTATTTTAAGTTATAGCAGCAGGTCTGTAATTTATTAGACATTAGGAAACTTTCAAAGTAATCCACCTCCCAATTTATATTAGCTGTTACCATTGCATGAAAAATTATAACAGTAACCACCCATAGTGTGGTAGACTTAAATTATAAAAGGGTTGAAAAGCCTCACATGCACATTGTAAAAAAAATTATTCGGGTTTTCTGTTTTCAATGCTAACAATTCTTAGAATCATCAGTTCTGCTGCCAGCGATTTTCTGAAAGTGAATGAGTTATTTGATGGGTCCCCTTCCGTCTTCTGTCTTTTATAAGTGTTCTGCCATACTTGTATACTCCCATGATGGAGGCAATCATCAAGAAAATTTGCACGCTTGGCAAATAAAGCCTCCAATCCAGACTGTGTGTCATACTTCATCTGTTGGTGCATTAAGTCTAAAATCGCCTCCCCCCACAACCCTAAAATTTTCTCCTCCCAAATTTTAAGCGTTTGTTATCTAAATCCTTTGCCAGGCCATTGTCACAAAGTCCCACCATGAATTGGGAGAATATCAAAAGAGTTTAAATCACAAGTGTTCTAGCCAAAAGGGAATGACCAGCTTTGACTTGAATGATGGGAGAAGTTTTTGAGTCACACAAGCCTCTCAGGATTCGTATAGATATGCCTGCTGATGCGAAGGGTCTTAAGTTTAAGTTTACTTTATTGTCATTGCACCTCCTACAAATGAAATTAAATGCCATCTTCAATGTACATCATACATAAGAAAACTATAAAAAAAGACCACACACATCCTTCACATTCTACACAATAGAACTGAAAACCTGATACTGCATTAATATTGCACTATACAGTAGAATTCAACATAGTTACTGCTCTGGGATAGAAGCTGCTTTTCAGCCTATTGGTCCTTGTTTTTATTGTCCTGTACCATCTGCCAGATGGCAATAGTTCAAAAAAAGGGTGCCCAGAATGAGATGGATCTTTCAGAACGTTTTGAGCTTTCTTAAGGCAGTGGGAGCTATAAAGCTCTTCCAAGGAGGGGAGAGGGCAACCAATGATCCTCTGGGCAATGATGTTAACCCTCTGGAGCGCTGTCCTATCTGCCACTGTGCAATTAGCAAATCATACACAGGTGCAGGAAGTTAAGATATTCTCTATAGTGAAGCTGTAGGAGGTCACCAGCAATTTTTCATTCAGTTGTTGTTTTCTGAGAAGTCTCAGGTAGTATAATCTCTGCTGGGCCCTTCTATTAATGATCCTGAACTGAAGAGGATTCCCTGATAAATATTGTTTAACTTTCAGAGAATTTGCTAACTTTTATCTTTGCTTTGAGGCTTGCATTACTTAGGAACACTAAGTCAGATGTAGCTCTCCTATTGTCCAACTGCTTTGCTAAGCCAAGGAGACATTCAAATATATTGGGAATAACAATGAGAGCAACGCAGGAAGACATTTACAAAATTGTACTTCTTGCTTATGCTAGCCCTAAGCATTGGATGCCCCCCCCCCAGAAATTGTTAACAGCTACAGTATCTAGCAACTATTTTGATTATGCCTTATATTTCTATGATAGCTTTACAGTCTTCTATATCTTCGTTGCTGAGAGTATGTTTTTGAACGTCTGCTTGGTAAAATGTTACTCTCTGGCTGAAGTTGAAAGATTTGACATACAAGGCTGGCAGACAAATTGACCTGAATTGTTGTCTGTACTTCACTCATTCTCAGCATAAGGGAAAATGCAGATAAAAGTTTTATTATTCATTACAATTATCTTCTCTTCCAATCAAAGAAAATATATGCAGCTCAGGACTGAACTGTGGAGTCATTGGTGCTGAGCTAGGCTGTTTATTTTTCCTTATCTGATTAGGTAACTTCATCTAGGTAAGTGTGACTACAATTTGTGTTGCAAAGTGTGGCATCTACAACTCATCTACAACAGACAGGACAGGCAGAAGATTACTACAGCACATCCATAAATACCAACTAGCTGTCAGAAGACACAATGAAAATTTCTTAATCTCACAACAGATGGACAGACTTAACCATAGTTTTAATGGGGAAACTGAACATCCTAGACCAAGTTAAATCCAGAGACACTAATTCCTGGAAGCCTGGAATTCAGACAAATCAGCCCTCAACAGACACACAAGGATAAACCACATTTACAAACCATTCAAAAGAAGCAATACAAAAAAATCTAAGAAGGAAAAAAAAAAGAACAAAATACATCCTCTCCAACAACCAAATAATTAGGGATTAACTTTTATTATTTATTCATTTTGTATAACCACCCATGTCAAATCGTTAACTCTGGATGGCAAGCAATCATAAAACCAGTAAAACACAGTATAGTGCAGAAATTAAAGACAACTAGCAGCCAAGAGATCCATCAGTGTCAATAATTAATACCAGACAAGCAGATAACAATACCCTAATCAAGAGACTATCAAGGAGAAAACCACTCCCACTCCCACTAACACTGGCTGGGCCTGCTACTACAGATAGTCCTCGACTTACAACAGTTCATTTTATGACCATTCAAAGTTACAACGGCACTGGAAAAAGTGACATGACCTTTTTTCACACTCAATTATGGTTGCAAGTCAAGGACTACCTGTATATATAAACAGGCAGCAAAATCCATACTCACTAGCAATGACAATGTTACCTACCGTGATAATGAAAAGCAAGCACACAGCCAAGCTCAGCAGCAAGGATTCCACAGTTCAACCCTCGCCTGCCTATATTCTCTTTGGAAGAGAAGATAACTGTAATGAATACTAAAACTTCCTGCCCCCTCATTTTATTTGCAAGCCTGGTATTTTCCTTTATGCCAAGAGCAAGTACAGAGAACATTCAGGGACCTACCTCCACACTCACTAGCACTGATGTTAGCTTATCAGGTAATGTCTGTGGAGATTCTCAATCATCCAGGTCACGGTTGTCCCCAGGTGCTTTTCAAGAGGCAGCTGGACTTTCTGGTTTTACTTTGAAGACATTTCGCTTCTCATCCAAGAAGCTTCTTCAGCTCTGACCGGATGGTGCCTTCCATTCCCCACCATTTAGTCAGAGCTGAAGGAAGCTTTTTTTTTTTTTTTAATTTGATTTATATGCCGCCCTTCTCCGGAGACTCAGGGCGGCTTACAATGTGCTCAGCAATAGCCTTCATCCTTTTGTATATTTATACAAAGTCAGCTTATTGCCCCCACAACTGGGTCCTCAATTTACCTACCTTAGAAAGGATGGAAGGCTGAGTCAACCTTGAGCCTTGGCGAGATTCGAACCTGCAGTAATTGCAGGCAGCTGGTCTTAATAACCAGCTTAATAACAGGGTGCCTTAGACCACTGTACTACCAAGCTTCTTGGATGAGAGGCGAAATGTCTTCAAAGAAAAACCAGAAAGTCCAGTTGAGTCTTAAAAAAAGCACCCTGGGGCTTTATCAGAAAAGTGCAAGCAAAAACACCAAGCTCAAGAGAGCATAGAGGACTCCACGATGACCTTCCCTATTAACCTTCCCCCTGCCCTAAGCCACAGGTAAACAACTGCTAGAAAACCACCACTGGGCTGAAGTGAGCTTGTTTCTCCCAGTCGCCTTGGTTTGTTCCCCCCCCTCCCCTTTTTCCTTCTTCCCCCCGACAAGCTTGCACCAGCAGGCACGGTTAAATTCCAGCACCTTCTTCCACCGACCCCTCCCTCAACTCCTGGGCTTCTCTCTCTCTCCTCTCCCTCTCTTTCGAAAGGGGCCGACACGTTCCAAAGATTCCCCTCTGGATCCAAACAGCTGAACCGAGAAAGAGAGAGAGAGAGAGAGAGAGAGAGGGGGGGGGGGGGAAACACCCAGAAGCGTTCACACGCATGCACGCGCCTGCCCTGAGGGGATGGCGAGGGGAGGGAAAGGGCAGCCGCGCTCGCGCACTCCGACCAGGCTCCCTCGCTCTCTCCACATTTTTGAGCAGCGGTAAGCTCCGCCTTCCCCCAAGCTGCAGCTTGAGTGACGGCGCGCAGTAGCGAATCCGCCTTTCCGTTTCCTCTTCCGGACGGGAGCCCGAGACTCGGTTCGTCCAGTCACAAGCTTCCCTCTTCTCTAGTACGGAGCGTCGGAATGGGAGAAAGCGGCCGAGCCGAGCCGAGAGGCGGGGCGGGAGTTTAGGAAGAGGAGGGAATGGCTGTCATCAGTGAAGTCATATTCATAATCTAGTTCCCCTGGCTGGCTGGATCTGTACTCTGAGTGACTCATAGAGCGGGAGAGATCTAGCCCGCCACTCTCCCCCAGCAAGGTAAAGATCGCTTGCAACTCCTCCCTCCCTTTCCTAATCATCATCCGTCGTTTTGATTTGCCTGCCATGTAGTTGTTGGTATGGGGGGGGGAGGGTTAGGGAAGGGAGGGGAAGAGAAGAATTTAGCCTGTGCATCCTCCGTTCGCCCCCACCAAAAATATAATATCCAAACAGACACCCCCCCCCTCTCCCCTTTCATTTCCTCCGGCCGCAAACAAGTCTCGATCTCCTTTGCAGATCGAAAAAGCGAACGGAAGAAAGTTTTCCTGATCCTTCTTAATAATCCTAATAAACCTCATTTGAAAAAAAGCGGCTGGGTGAAGAACATTTCCTGGGGGAGGGGAGGGGGGGAGAGAGAGAGGATGCTAGGCGCTGACTTTGTGAGTCAGCTGAACCTGGGGAGAAAGTCGGGCGAGGGAGGAGGGCTGGCTTGCCCGTTGCAAGCCCGGGCTCTGGCAACGGCAGGCGGCGGGAGAAGCCAGAAGCCTCCGGCGTGGAATCAGCTGCTTACGGGATTTGGCTCCTCAACAGGGAGGGGAGGAAGAGAAAGAGGCGAAGAGAGAAAGACCAAGGGAAGGAGCCAGGGACGGATTGCGAGCAGGTATATGCAGGTCCGGTGCCATGGAGCCGGTAGGTTAGCTTTGCCTCCTTCTCTTGGATGCGCTGAGCTGTCTTTGGGGAGTAGAAGCAAGGCTGGAGGGGGAAAGTCCGTCTTTACTCCCCCTCCCCGCTCCAGAAGCTGCATTAAGGCTCTGCTGGGGGAAAATCGAGGCATGTAGCCGGCTGGGAGTGCTGGAAGTTCGCGCCGCGTCCTGCCCCGGGGAAGAGCGGAGGCGCTTCGCTGCAGAAGATCCCGGCCGCCTTCTTCGCCCAGCTCCGCCGCAGAGTTTCCCACTGCGGTCGTGAGAGCAGGAGAAGGGAATGGGAATGCGATTGGTTTGCGAAAGGGAGCGGTAGACCCGTCAAAACCCCACAGGCCCAGCTCCGGACGGTCTCGCTTGCCTTGAATGGCCGGCCGAGAGTGCCCACGCGAGATCGGTGAGCCTCGGGAAAAGGGGGGTGTTGAGAAGCCGCGAGTGATGAAACCAGAGATCGGCGCGCTTTTCTCCTCCCAGTTCGGGCCTCTTCCAAATATCCGGGGTTTATTAGTGTCTGAAAAGTCCACAGCCCCCTTTGCTTTCTTTTGCACCGTAGCCGCCGTCGCTGTGCGGGCCCCCCTCCCCCGAAAGTGTCTGGCATTGCCCGTGTTTGCGTCGTCCTTTTGCTCTCGCCCGAAAGCGGGCTCTCTCCTCTGTTGTGCGACGCGAGGTTTCCCCCCTTTTTCCATCCCTTATTTCCTCCGAGGGGTGGGAGAAACCACCGAGCATTTATTGATTTCGAAAGTTGCTGAGTGCCAGTCTCAATCTTTGGGGCTGGGGCTGGGGGGGGGCAAGCAGGCGTCGTCCCGCACCCCGTGATTGGCGCGGGGGAAGTCTTTTAACCACCGGGCATGAATTTGGTTAAGGTTCGGCCGAGAAAGAGGGAAAAAGTTGTGGGGTTTAGGGGGAGGGGGTTGATGATTAAGTGCCTAGAAGAGGAGGAGGAGGAGGATTCCGCCCGACTGGTGCCGCTCGCTACTGGTGGCTGAGCATGCGAGCCAGGCTGGAGAAGTAGGAGGGTGGCTGGAGCCAGCCTCTCTCGCTGCTGGGAGAGAGGAAGAGGCGAGGTTTCGCGCTGGTTGGGGTGGATTTTTTTTTTTCCTGTCTGTGCTCAGCAATGCAGAGAATCAGGAAGTCACCGCAGCCAAATAGGACTCACACAGACATGTTTGATCGTGGTGACATGATGACGGGGGAGAGATAGGCCCTGATCTGCCATGAAAGCTCGCGATCGGCGCGTCTGGCATCTCACCCACGGCGGGCGTGCCTAGATCTTCTTCGGGTGTCACTCCAGAAAGGTAAAGGTCTCTGCAGCCGTTGCTGTGGGAACCGGGTGTGGGAGGAAGGGAGAGAGAGAGAGAGACGGCGTGGGGGAGGCTCTTTCCAACATGGACTCGGGATCGCCCACCGGGGAGGGTCGCAAACTTTCAAATCGGCTTAGCTAGATGGGCGCCCCGCCGCTCGTGACTCTCCTCTCAGGCGGGTGCGGATGGAGGCGGCCGGGCATGTTGGCAAACGGAAACTTGAGGCCTATCGACTCTAATCAAACTCCGGCAAAAGAGTCTCTCTTTGCCTCGCGCAAAGCCGCGTTTGCTAGCTGCCGATCGGGTTTTGTATGTCAACATGGGGAGGTGGGGGGGGGGGAGTCGGGGGCGACAGGCTTCTCCGGATTCAGACGTTTTAAACCCGAAGTTAGAGAACACATGGCGCGTTTTGCCTGCTCGCTTCCTCCTCCTCCCGAGGACGGAGCGGGCCAGCCAGAAGGCCCGAATCCTGCATTTCTTCCAGGCGCGATTCAGAGCGTCGGTTAGCAAACTGTTTCAGCTCCGTGAGATTATCGGCAATTTGCAACAGACAAGAGGAACTGATTAACTCCGCTGGGTAGTTGCTGCTTTTTTTTTTTTTTTTTAACCAAACTGATTTCCGTACTTGCATTTTAATGTGATTGGGACGATTGTGTTTTCTTCTTTTTTTAAAAAAAAAAGGGGAAAAAAAACCCCACATCCCACAACTATTTGAAAGTTGGGAAATGTTGCAGATTTGAAATGTGGGCCATTTGCATCAGTAACTGCAGTCGCCGAAGTTTGTGAGCCATTTTTCCCCCTGAGGTTACTTTGTGTGTGTGTGTGTGTTGTGTGTGAAGGTGGAGACGGCACGGGGGGGCTCTGCGGTTAACATTGTATTTGACATTTGCAGTCTTGTTCTCTGGCCTTTTTTCTTTTGTGTATTGTGTGCTTTAGTTCCTTCCCTTCAGTCCCCTTTAGTTCCAGCCACTAACTCCTGAGGTCTGCAGATGAATGGAGAGCCAGCCTTCCATTCCTTTAGTACTATAACAGCTACATGTTTGGAGGTGGGGCAGCCTTTGCTTTAGGAGTCCACCTATTGTCATGCTAATTTAGGCACACTTTCTTTTGTGAATCTAATTGCCCTATTATTCCCATTTGCCTATCCCCCCCTTTCCCCCTTCCTCTAGAATCCCTTTGTTACTGCAGAGAGGAAAAAATAATGTAACAGAAGGACTAAATTGGATACAGATTTTTATGTCCATCTGCAATTCATCAAACTCTGAAACCTAATAATATTAATAACAACGATCCAGTTCTATCAGTTATGGGCATTTTAAAGCAAATTTGTAGTTAAGTGTATCAGTTGGCAAAGAAAGGTAAGCTTAACGGAGTTGAAGATAATGCTTCCTTAAATAAGAGTGTTTTCTGAGTTTTGATTGAGCTTCAGGACTGGTTATTTTATAGGCTTCATATAGCTTGCACCACAACAGCATTTTCAAAATGACCTCAAGTCTTCTGTTAACTTCTGAAAAGGTTGCTGAGCATTCCCTGTTAGTCAGTGCTTTGACCAACCCTTGATGCTGGCAACAGAAGAAAAGAAATATTGTAACATTTTTACATGGTTAGGGCTGAAAATATATATAGTATTTTCTTTCCAAAAATGGAATGAAAATTAATACTCTCTTGACACAAAACAGATGTTGAACTTCAGATAACACAACAAATAGGTGTGGGTGGATGTTTTGCACTTTTTAATTTTTCTCTTGAACTATGTTTCTGAACATTACTGCTGTAATCTCAGTGATCCAAGGACACCTTGCAGACTGGAATTTTTTTTGTGTACACTGACATTCAGTAAAGCAGCTTTTCCCAGCTTGATAATGACTCCCAATTGGGTTGCAACTCCTCACATTCCCAGCCTATACAGCCTTCACAAACAAGAATTAGAGGAAGAAATCCAGACAGGAGAAGACTGCACTGTAGTATATTTATTATATTCCAGTGGGATTTTTTTATTTTGTGTTAGGCAAACTTCAGGTTTATATTAGAAACAAAAATTAATAGACTGTAAATACTGTAAGTCCTTCTAATATTATGGGCCACATCTAATGTAATGTGAGCAGACTGTTTCTCTCCCCAAATCCCCCTGTAACTCACCCTTATGCCTCCCAGGTGACTCCTAAGGGATTTGATGGGCCTGGGGATATAGACAACAGATGAGTTTATGAGATAATAACTGGTTAAGTCTTTAAGGTGCCAAAATATTCTTCGTTGTTTTGCTGCAGGACACTGGAAACTATAGAGTGTAAATACTGCTTATGTCCTAGAAACTGTAGATTGTAAATATTACCTATGTGTTTCTGAATAAAAGCAGAAGGGAGCAAATTTTTAATTCCTTAATGAGGTATTGAGCATTATTCAGATGTATCATCTTTTAAAGTTATTTTGCCCTTCTCAGACCAACTTAACCAAAAACCTTTATATTTAAGTATATTTACCAGATACTGGTGCTGTTTTGTGCTGTTTCTTCTACACCTGTCCACACTATGTTTTGCATCGCTAGTTGTTTTCCTTCCTGCTCTTACAGATACACATGAGCCATAATACAGTGCTTAAGTAATTGGCCTTATAGTTGAGCAGAGAAGTATACTGTAATTCATTCCTTTTGGCAATTCCCAAGGTAGATTATAGCCCACATATGCTGGAAATTTAAATCTTGCCTACTGCCAATAACACGTGCAAAATGTTGTACCTTAGTTCATGGTGTTTCATGCTCCCCCTAGGGGCCTTCTCTACAATTTGAAAAAAATACGTGGATTGCTTTCAAAAACAATGATTATTTTATCCCTTTTGTGATTTAAGATTGACAGTAATTAGTGTTCTCTTAGTGGATATTCAACCAGTTTGCTATTAAAGTGGAGACAGAGATACTAGGCATGCCTTTAAATTCAGAATTAAAAACGTGTAGGAACAGTTAATATGATAGCTTTCCATGTGTTTAATGTTTTTTCTTCGTTTTTCACATACTTTTACTAGAAAGCTTTGGGATTGCATGCATAGTTTTGCAGCAAGGTGTTCTGTCTTGGTCAAAATACTGCTTTGTTTCCTGAGATTGCTTGTATAGTGAATCTTGCCAATTATTCACTTGGAAAGATTTATTCCTCACCTCCTACTTGTACCTTTATACAAGTATAAAATTATACTTGTAGCATAAGTTTACTCCTAGTGGCTGGTCTTTATGCAGCTAGAGAAATGAACAAACTTTTGAATTCAATTAACTATTTCTCTGGACTATATTGAGAGTACCTTCACCTATGTTCTTCAGCGATATACTGTAACAACTCACATATTCAATGTTGATGCAGGTCTTGAAAGTCCTGTGTCAGACTACACAAAAGTATCCTTATGGATTAGACTATTGGATGTATTCACTGAAGAACAAGAAGACATTGACTGTTAGAAGTCTGCTATTCAATTTAAGTGCAAACAATCCCGTTCTTTTGAAAAAGAACATTTCAAAGTAAGAAAATGGAAAACTCTTTCTGATGTCAACCCCCTGTATTTCAATATGTACTGATATCAGGATGTAGATGAAGGGTCAGCTGAAAGGGAAATACTTGGAGAAACTTTGAATTACAGCTTCAAGTGATTCTTTTTAGAGCAGTTTTCAAAAGTGAATTAAAATCTGAAACATTAATGACAGAAATCAATGACACAAGTTGCTATCACATCCTAATTGGCTGCAAGTGCCCTTTGTTATCTAAAGATTACAGGTCTCAGATTTAAGGCTAATTCTTGACTAGTGGAGATTTATAGTAAACCACCAACTTTCTAGGTTTGGCAGGGAAATAATGTACAATCATTGCAATCCTACTGACATAATTGCAATGGCATTCTACATGGAATGGAATCTATATTATAAATGACCTACCTTATTATGAATATACATCTGCTGCAGTAGCATGCCTTAGATTTGTCCCCTCTTCCATTCCTTCAAGCCAACAGTAATTACGTTAACCCCCCACCCTTCTTCTTCTATACTCCATTTTTTAATTACAATCCAGTCCTTAATTAGGGTTTAAACTTATAAACCAGTGTTCCCAATTGTGTCACTTTCCATATTATATTGGGTTTTAACTTTCAGGCTGTAGAGTTTATCTATCTGAGTGTTGTAGATTTCCCAAAACTGGGCCTGTAATCACCTAGGCCGAGAGCCTGCTTCTCCTCCTTGTATTGCTGAACTGTAATTCAGTAGAGAGTCACTGCATCCCGTCTCCTGCCTTAGAGCTAATTTATCTTGAATCCTTTACAGTTACACTTCTTATTTTTCCTCGATAGAGGATGTCACGTGGGCTTTATTTTGGGAAGTGGCAAAGGGATGATTTTGTATGACAAGAAGGAAAAGTGAAATTGCATCTGGACTCTATTGTTAGGTCCTAGCATGGAAACAGCTTCTCTTGACCATATCATGTAACAAAGGGTTATTTAAAGGAAGTGGGGAAAATCTTTGTGGCTTATTGCCTATTTTTCCTTTATTGGAGGCTGTTTTATTTGCAATTGCTACAAAAGTAGTTGACTAGGATTGTACATAGAAGAAAGGGAGAGAATGGGATTGGGCTATCAAAAAGAAAGGCTAATAATACAAGTAGTCCTTGATCTACAACCATAATTGGGCCAAAATTTTCTGTTGCTAAGAGAGGCAGTTGTTAAGTGAGTTTTGCACGATTTTATGACCATTCTTGCTGTAGTTAAGTTAGTAACATGGTTGTACGGTGAATCTGGCTACCCCATTGACTTTGTGTGTCAGAAGGTCACAAAAGGTGATCATATGACACTGGGACACTGTCCTAAATAAATACATATCAGTTGCCAAGCATTTGAATTTTGATCACATCACCATAGGGATGCTGCAACAATTGTAAGTGTGAAGAACAGTCAAAACCATTGTAACTTCGAACAGTCGCTAAACAAATGGTTGTAAGTCAAGAACTAGCTGTACAGTAAGCTAATAAGTCATATGGTGTCTCTGGCTTTGTTTTGTGTGTGTGAGAGAGAGAGAGAGAAGGGGGGGGGAAACTAAGAAAGAAAACAATTTTTATTACAAGAGCCAAGGTGGCGCAGTGGTTAGAGTGCAGCACTGCAGGCTACTTCAGCTGACTACTAGCTGCAGTTCAGCAGTTCAAATCTCACCGGCTCAAGGTTGACTCAGCCTTCCATCCTTCCGAGGTCAGTAAAATGAGGACCCAGATTGTTGGGAGCAATATGCTGACTCTGTAAACCTCTTAGAGAGGGCTGTAAAAGCACTATGAAGTGGTATATAAGTCTAAGTGCTATTGCTATCTCCATTCTCATTACAACTACTTGCTAGAGTATCTCTGTTTTTAAAAATCTGATGGATGAGATTTTTGGAATAGGCTTAAATATACAGAATATGGTTAATAATGGGAAACAGCCATTACACAAAGTGCTTTTCGGTCCCCCAAAGAGCCAAATCTAATAAATGTTTTTTCAGTCTTCTCCTGTGACACAACTTCTACATGCTATTTAAAAAGTCTGAAAGTTGTACCCATGTGGCATTGTTAAATGCCAATTTATGAATGTAGGACTCCATAAGTTACTATATGTAGCATAATACAGGTAGTCTTTGGTTAACTATGGCAATTTCCATTGCTAAGCAATGCGGTTGTGAAGTGTGATTATATTGACTTGTTGCTTAGAGATAGCAATTCCTGCACTTCCCAGTTGTAATTGTTAAACAAATCACATGTTGTTAAACGAGGAATTCACATCATTGCCATTTGCAACTTCCTGCTGATTTCCCTGTAAGAAGCCAACAAAGAAGGTCACAGATGGTGACCATGTGACTACAGGGATTCTGTGATGGTTGGAACTTCGAGAACCGATAGTAAGTCACCAAAGGTAACACTGGTACAAGTTCAGTGTTGAATGATTTGTCATAAAACAAGGACCACATGTAATGCTTAATAATGACTCTCTTGGTTATTATACCCAAACATCATGGATACAGATCGCCCTCAACTTAAAACAATTTGTCAAACCTACAGCAGCACTGAAAAAAGTGACTTTATCATTTTTCACACTTATAACCATTGCAGAATCCTCATGGTCACATGATCAAAATTTGGACGCTTGACAACTGGCATGTATTTATGACAGTTGCAGTGTCCTAGGGTCATGTGATCACCTTTAGCAACCTTTTGACAAGCAGAATCAATGGGGAAGCCAGAGTCGCTGTGCCACCAATGTTACTAACTTAACAACTGCAGCAATTCACTTAACAACAGGGGCAAGAAAGGTTATAAAATAGGGCGAAAATCAACAAATGTTTCAGCAATAGAAATGTTAGGCTCAATTGTGGTCGTATGTTGAGTACCTGTATATGTATATGTCTACCTTGTTTTAGATAGCCCTTTTGGTCTTTTGCCGATCGGTTTTATTTTATAATTCTGGCAACATATCAGTAATACAAATTATGCTGGCATTTTGGCATTGATAGGCTTCCTCACGTGTACCAGACCTTTCTCATGAATTGTTCATAATTTGAGACATTCTGTTTTTCAGTCTCTATTTCAACGGGAGACATGCCACTGTAGGCTAAATGTGTGCAAGAAAAAAAGAATCTTAATTTAAAATGTGTTTAAAAGAAAAGCCACAAAGTGATTCCGGCCATTACATTTATCTCTTCATTTTCATCTGACTTCTTTTTTATCTGGCTTCTATTTTTTTCTCATCTGCACTTGGAATAATAACTTGTCTGATGAAACTTGGGAGATTTTCACAAGTGGGAGCAATTGCTATATTTGTATAGATATTTTTTTACTACTCCTCTATGTCTGTATTAGGAGGGTTTCTGGAACATAATGAAAACCATCCAAATCTCGCTATCCCTGAGAGATGGGCCAATTTCCCCAGAATAATCTAACAGATGTGGTTATAACATGTGCTGGGAACACTAGAAAGAGCACATGGTGAGACGTAAGTGCTGGGAGCAATGCCGGCTGGCACTGCATGAAAGTAATGTAACTTATATTGTAGGCATGGTTTGCGGGAAGAGACTGAAGCTCAGAATTCAGTCACTCCATTAAAAGGATTACAGCAGTTCTGACTGCAGTGGTTCCATTTTATGTAAATACAGGCAGATTTTGCACTTCCTGATACTGAATGTCAGGCCTGGAAACCATCTTTTGTATTGGGCCTTCAGAGCTGCCACATTTACTACTGTGGGAAATTGGGAGGGGGAATTGTATGGAGCATGGGTGATATATAGTCATAATAACATTCCTTTCTCAGAGGTTCAAGGACATCTTGTCCTGTACCTGGGAGGCTGGAACTGAGAGGCATCTCCAGTTGAGATGGTGCTTTGATTGGACCGTGTGATAAACTTATGGGTGTTGGGCAGAGACTTAAACTTTCCTTTGGGTGGGGAAACCCTGGAAGCTTTCAGATTCGGGTTTCCCCGGATATGCCAATATGATATCTCTAATAAAATGTAACTTTGGGGAAATTCAAACCTCGGAGTTTTCTTTTGTTGGGGGTGTTACTTGGAACCCTGACACTGAATCAGTGTGTTGTCAGTGCCCATTTGTGTGCTGAATGCCACTTTTCACAAAAAAAAAATGCCTTTCATTTAAGATTGATGTGCAACTCAGACCTGTCCCCAAGCATGACACTGGGTCAACAGATCCAATTTGGGAAGAAAAAGAACAAAACTCTGTGTATAGAACATAAAACAGTATTATGTCTCCAAGCTTGCAGTAGATGGTCCCCAATATTTTTTTATGGATAATCTTGCATGTGGTGGCACAGTGGTTAAAATGCAATATTGCAGGCTAACTCTGCTCACAGCCAAGAGGTCGATCCTAACTAGCTCAAGGTTGACTCATCCTTCTGAGGACCCATATTGTTGGGGTCAAGGTCAATATGCTGACCTTGTAAACTGCTCAGAGGGTGGGGTAAAGCACTATGAAGTGATATATAAACCTAAGTATTACTGCTATTGCTGTAGTCTTAGAGGTATCTCCAGGATCCAGTGCATTCATCCAAATGACAGAAGCAGTGTTGGGTGTTTGTTGTACAAACATCTTTCCTGCTCTATATTGTGTGCAGTGGCATCGTGTCTGTACAAATTCATGTCACACAAATATTGTGTGCCGCAGTAATATGACCCCGCCAAGTTCCCTTTGCAGATGCCTCTGGAATATGAAGTAGTTCTTTAAATAAAGTAAGAGTAAGTTTACCCTTATTGTTCACAGAATAATTCATTATTCACTGAAATAATGTTATCCTATGAGGATGGACAAAAAGAATATTGAAACAATTATACAAGGAATTCTACTCAAGGGGCTTATGTGACAGGACAGATTGAAGTGTTGACCCCAGAATACAATTCTAGCACAATTCTAACAGTTGGAAAGATGTTCACACTTTTTGGCCATCTAATGTGGTAGTTTTAGCTGTTACGCTGTAGCAGTTTTCAACTGTGGTTAACATTTACCAAAACAATAGAGTAAGTTTGCAGTAGCATACTGTTTGCCAAGAATGCAAAGCCAATTGCAGCTTTAGTTGAAACACCGCATGCTGCTTCTCAGGATAGTACTTTGAAAGGGCTTATTTAAATTTAAACTGATAGCAGTGCCATTTTTTGCTTTACTTTTTCCCCAGAATGTGGGCATTTTGAAACACAGAAAAGGAAACCTGGTGGCCCTCCAGAAGTTACTGTACAATAACTTCCAGCAACCCTCACCACTGCTAGGCTGGGTGGGATTGCTAGGAGGTGTTCTTTTGTGAGCCAAAGAACATAGTTGTTTTACAGTGCCCCTCCCCTCCAAAATTTCCTTGTAGGTACCATGTAAATGACCTAGTAGCTATAGTTATGTACATATAAAGCAGATCCTTTTGTGACAGTGGTTAGTATTGGGTGGCACAGATTAGCCCCTGGGGTGTTCTGTATCTTTGTTTAAAGCTTCAGAGGTATTTCCATATCTTGCCCTGCAAGGAATGAGCTCCTAAGGCCATTTATTTCAAGTGAGTTTCTCTTTAATGTGAAGTGAATGACCACTCTTTTCTGCCTTATCAGAGAAAAGCATATTAAGGCATAAGAATATGAAGTTTTAGAAAAATTTAGTAAAACTCTTGAGTATTGTTGCATATTCAGGCGCTCTCTTAAGACATTAATCCTGATCTTAAAAATTCAGATAGTGGGTCCATGTCTTGTCAGCTTTGGGGGAATTGGTTCCTAAATAGTGAGGACCCCATAACTAGGTCAGAGGTCACTTCTGAAAATACAAATGGGGTGCTTGGTCTGACAGGGTGCTTGCTAAGAACCTGCTATTGCTAGATTGGATTTTATTAAGTAGCTTTCGACCTGAAACTTTGGGGCAAAAATAACTCTTTGCACTTAGCAGTTGTAGGAACTTCCAGCTAATAATTATTTCCCTTTCCATAACTTGTATGCCATGTTATAAATTTGCTTGCCTCTCACTTCAGGGTTAGAGCAGAGGGGGCAACCTTTAGGCTGCATGCAGCCTCTGAAAATGTCATTTTCCATTTCCTCCCGTAAAACCCTTGAAATATCATCATCTTTCACTGATGCCACCTGCAGCTTTTAGGCTGCGAATATTGCATACTTGGCTTAGTATATGTGGCAGCAAAGATGCGGTAATTTACAGATATGTTGGATTTCAACTCCCATCACCTCTTAACTTGCATGTCTTTTGGTTTTTTATATATTTATTTTGTTTTATCAACAAGAAAAAATGCAAAACAGAAAAAAAGAGAAACATACATCCAACACTAACAACTGCAAAAAAAGGAAAAAATGTGTACAAAAAGAAAAAAACCCAAATATCAAATAAATGTAACATTAAATATATAGAACCCACCCCAGCTGGATGCTGAGAAAGGAACAAAACCCCAAGAAAACTGATAAATTCTCCTCTTTACATAATGGGTCTACAATTATTTGATTTTTGATTGACTTAACAAAAATACTATATTAAATAAACAAATGTTCCAAGTGAGGGGATCTCTATCTGATAATCAAATCGACTCAACCTCTAATCATAATATATATGAAAAAAAACCCAAGTCAACAGGTTAACCCAAACATTACACTAATCTTCAAATCCTTCTGTTAACCATCTGTTATTGTATTTGACATGTCCACAGATGGCTTCCAGTCTCATATAAAACTATCTAGTCCATTTTCTCTAATCAAAGCATCTCTGCTAATTCAGTCATTAACTTGCATGACTTTTGAAAGTCAATGCATCTGGGGGGCTCCAAAATGGGGAATGCTAAATTTTACACGATGGGCATATTTGTAAGAAGCAGAATATTTGTAAAATGAGTTAGTCTGAGCAAAAATATGTCCCATTGAGAGAAGAGATGGTCTGCTTACTTTTTAGGAGAGTTTGCTCTCAATTGAAATTTGGTTTGGTAGGAGAAGGAAGGCATATTAGGTATGTTCACCTTGAATTGTTTATAAAAATAATAAAGATGGGATCAATCTCTAAATAAATAATTTTTTTTAAAATTTGATTTATATGCCGCCCTTCTCCGGAGACTCAGGGCGGCTTACAATGCGTTACGCAATAGCCTTCATACTTTTGTATATTTATACAAAGTCAGCTTATTGCCCCCACAAACTGGGTCCTCAATTTACCTACCTTAGAAAGGATGGAAGGCTGAGTCAACCTTGAGCCTGGTGAGATTCGAACTTACAGTAATTGCAGGCAGCTGGTGTTAATCACAATGCTATCAGTCTACTGAGCCACCAGGCCCAAATAAATAAATGGTATACAATTGCAGTCTTTGGGAATGTATAACAAGGCGTATCAAATATTAAGTTTGTAGCATGTCTTTATATTGCTTGATGTAAAAAGGCAATAGGATGCGCTTTGGCATTAATTGTTTTTGTCTAGACAATCACTTTTTCTGACAGACACAAATATACACTCTGAATGACATTGTTATTGTTTGTTTATCCTTGTATTTATTATCCTGTATAGTTAATTGTTAATAGAGAGATAGCGAATTTGAGAATCATGGTATTTATAATAGCTACTTTAAATAAAAAGGAATTTAGTGACTTTCTTTTGAAAACCTGATAATTCTTATTTATTTGGGTATATACTTTATATAATCTTCCTTTCAATGCAAGACTCCCAAGGGGATACTCAATTTAAAAAGCAAACAAACCATGTATTATAATTTTCTTCCAAAAGACTCAATTTATTTTAGCCATGTTTCACAGTGGACTCCCGATACAAATGAGTAACTTCACTTTGACATGTACTTTATTTTGATATAGAACCACTTGAAGTTCTTATGTTTCAAGATGAATCATGCACAAATTATTTCTTTAAATGTCGTATATCTTTCTTTCCTAATGGCGAACAACTTAAATTTAGATGTGTTCTTTTTTCCCTTCACTACAGCTCAATCACTGATTCCAAGAGAGACAGTGTAGATGTCTACACCAACTGATCCTTCTACAATGCCTCATCCAGGCCCTTCACCAGGGCCAGGGCCATCTCCAGGACCTATCCTAGGTCCCAGCCCAGGACCTGGGCCATCACCAAGCTCAGTACATAGCATGATGGGACCAAGTCCTGGACCTCCAAGTGTACCACATCCAATGCCATCTATGGGACCGGGTGATTATTCACAGGAAGGCATGCACCAAATGCACAAAGTAAGTATTACTACCAAATGTTTTCTATGAACAGTTGTGCTGAAAAACTAAAACGATCATTTTGTCATCCTAAATATTGCTATCAGTTTTATATATGCAAGTCATTCATTAAGACTGTGATCTTGAGGTGTGAATTCCAGAGCATAAATTAAGACTTGCTTGTGGCAGTTGTGGTTAATGTTCCTCAGTGAGATAAGTTAGCATACGTTGGAGTACATATGTTTAAATTCAGTACAGCATTCTTTGAAGTGAACGTGTATATGATTCACCATAATTTCTTTTTGGAAGAAGGATAATATTTTAGAAGGTAAAAACAGAATATTTCATTTTTAAGACTTACTTCAAATAGGCACTAGCTTCTTAATACCCTATGGGATTTTAGAGTAACAATATTTAAGATCCAGGAATTAGAACAGTGCAGTATTCTGCTCATAATATAGGTTTATGAATGCCGTAGTGCCTTAGGAAAATAAGACCGTATCCAATAATGTAGAATGGTATCATAATTAAATTGGAGATTTTCTTTTCCTTCTTTATTTGGTGTTCTCTCTTGTTTCAGTATAAATTTCTATTATAGTTATATAAGATTTATTTTATTTATTTATTTAAAACATTTATATAGCCACCCATTTTTCAACCAACTCTGGATCAATCAATAATTAAAAGACATATCAAATTATATTAAAGTTATAAAGCTCAAAAGACCAGTTAGACTTAACCATAACTAAATGTTCAGGTGGTCAAGATCAAACAAAAATTAGCTTTCTGTGATACTAAATTGTCAAGATTTTTTGAGATGTTCAGAATCTTTCATATACTAGGCTTAACTGCCAATAGGTCAACTAAGAGTATACATAGGATTGTATATCATATTTGAAAGCTAGAATTTGCAGAGGCCTATAGCAAGCATCAGAATCAATGGAACAAAGACTATAATCATCATACAGTATGTAGACAGCCTTGAAATCTCTACATGATACCTTCAGTTACCATCAAGGAAAATGAAACCATGATAGATACTATGGATCTTGATGAGGCTATACATTTTGAGTTGGAATTGAACTGTTAGGGAAGCTGTATCCGGAGCAAAGTCTGGAGCAGAAAAATGGCCTTGGGGAAGACTACAATGGCCTTGGAAAGTCTTTAGTCTGATTTTTGTTCTCTAGTACAGATAGGAATCTTTTCATAAATATCCACTTGTGACAAGCAAAGTTCATCCTTCTTAAGATGTAATGTAATAAAAATGTAATGAAACAATTGTTATAATGTAAAGAATAATTTATAATTCCAGCACAGTAGGGAACATTTTTTTTTATTTTAGGAGCTATATTTTTTCTTCTTACTTGCCAAGGTGGTTCACAAGTGTCATAGCTATTGATGTGATATTAATTAGTGGGCTGAACTAAAATTTTCAAATCCACTTTTTCCTATAGAGGAGCTTGGGGTGATAGTTAAAGAATAAAATGTTGCCCTTCCAAAACAGAAGAGTGCTTGATATGGTGTACAGTTGGAGTTTTAAATTGCATTCTTTTGCTTCTCAAAATCCTCATTCCCAAATTTAAAATAAAGTCTGCAAGTTTGGCTTGTCAGCCTGGACTGCAAATAGAGTATATCTGGAGGGGGTATCTGCTCTGTATGGACCACCCATTGTCTGCTCAAGTGCATTTTCTTCCTCAATAGCCAGAGAGTATGCTTACAAACTATAGTTAGCAGGCATCTTTCACTGTGGCTTCTCGCTCATCCTGTTGTGGCCTACCAGCGGCCAGCAGAGCTGGTAGCAGATTCGGACAGTGAGGAGGCTGGGGAGGAACATGGGCCAGTCCTGGAGTCTGGGGAAGGCTTGGATGATGGCTCTGAGTCAGAGGCAGAGAGGGGGCCAAGGCCATCTGATAGTTCTTTGCTGCCTCTGGAGTCTCTGGGTCTGACATCAGCGAGGCAGAAGAACAGCGTGAGCTGTTCCCAGTGTGTGCATGTGCAGAGCTGCCAGGAGACAGGAACAATTAAGGAAACAGGATCGACTTGGGAGTAAGACTTGGAGATGATTGGCCCCTCCTATAAGACATAAAAGAGAAGCGAACGGGACGTGCGCTTTTGCAGGAAGCAATTAGTTCATCTGGCCGATTCAAGATTTGAAAATTCTGTTTGTGACTCTGTGCCAAGTTTGGCCTTGCCCTGCGTCTGGAATTAGCTCTTTGGCAGCGTTCCACTGCCAAAGTGGGTGGGTAGGTGGGTGTTGATAACCTTCCTATGAAAGACTGTTTATCAAGCCTTGTGGACTGTAAATGAAAGTAATTTACAGCCGTAGGGACTAAGTTTGTGCTGTTTAATTTCTAAGGAAGCCTAGGTTAGAACACATCCCTCTTGCTTAGAGAACCTTTTTTTTTTAATAAGAATCAACAAGACATTAATTAGGAAACTCAGTGGCTCATTATGGTGACAAGAAAAGCAACAGAAAATGCTATATGGGAGTCATCCTTAGATTCCTTCTCTTGTTCTAAGAAAAAAAGATAGTAGCAATAAAAACAGTTTACCCACAAATCACTTTCCAGTCCACTTTCAGTCTCTTCCTTTTGCTGCCTCCAAATTTGTAGAATCTTTGATGACTGGAGATCTAAACACCCATACTTTTCTTGGTATGGAGGCACTTAATAATAAGGTACTACCAGATGACAGGGACATTGAATCAATAATTACTGTCTTAGCAACAGAAATACTCTAATAAAGGGCATAAGCAGTATTCTGGTCATCGGATGTCCTATTAATTTGGTTATGGTCAGGATATTCCTTTTGCTGAGACAATAACAGTTGATTCTCTTCCATTTTCTCACTGTCATCATGAAGGTTTTGGCATTCTTTTAGGTCTGCAATTCGACAGGCGGGTGCCTACTTCATCAACAATCAACAGCCTCAAGGGAAGTCTTGTCTGCATTCAAGAACTGAACACATTGATCAATGTGGAACCTTTCCCTTTTTTTCCCTTTGATAAGTTTATAAAGATAAACAGGCAGCTCTCCTGAAAGACCAATAAAGCATAAGTGTTGCTTAGAAGTTTTGTTTTTCAACACAGCAGGATATGGAAGATTTAAGTGTAGATGCCTTGTAGATGCCCTCCTTTGTAGATTCATTGTCCCAAATGAATGCCAGCATAGTAACATTGAAGTCTTCTTTGTCTATTCAGTTTTTGCCAATCCATCCTTCCTGGTTTGAGGAATTTAAACCTTTTTAAATGGCTCTTGGAGCCTCTTCTGACCATGATTGTTGAACCCTTAACAGCACAATTTCTTGCTGATCTGAATGGGAAATAACACAAAAACTCTAGTATAAAAGCTGAAACCAGCATTATAAAAATAGTAATTTTTAAATGGCTTTATTCTAGTTACAACTCTTTTCTTACTTCTCCCAGAAATATTAAATACAGTATATGTCTCTGGGAAAGACTAAGGACAAAAATAATGTTTCAAAATTCTTATAATCACCTCAATTGTTTTAAGATTTAACTATCTCTTGGAAACTGTCTGTTAACTTTATCATTTGCATTTAGCAGACAGTTCATTTATCACTTCTAAAGATGTATTCGCTGTGCCTCAAACTGCTTTTATAATCTGTGATTTGGTATTTTTTTAGAAGGATGGGATGGATAAAATATGACCTTGATTGGGGATAGAATTTTTCTTCCATAATACTTCTATCAACTGTGCAGATAATTAATATGTGTTTTGCAATAAGAATGAAGTATTTTTAAAAAATCAATGTGGTTTTAATTAAAAAAAACACCTTTTGTTGAAATCAATGGAATTTTAATTTGCTTAATTTTAGATGGATTATCCCTAATACAATGTTCATGATCTTGTAAACTTTCTGAAGCACTGTTTCTTTTTCTTTTTCTTTTCCTTTACATCAACTCTTTTCCAGGATGACTTTGAATTAAATTATTTTGAGATGTCTCAAGCACAGCAGGCATCCATTATGATTTAGAAAACAATAGAAAATATTGATAGAGGGCAACACTGATTATTGGTGGCAGCCTTTTGTTCCCAGTTGTTGAAGTTGATTAAACCCGAAATATTAAATAAGTAGGAATTAATGTTTTGTATTTCTGTGCTGCGCAGCGCCACGTGCTCAAATATACTGCAGTTTTAATTCATTAATTTAGCACTAGGGTATTGGATTGAGTAACAGCCTGCTTGTCTCTTGATTTTTTGATATATTAATCCTGTTTTTGTAACTGCTCAAGACTATTAAGAGATGATTAATATGCATCAGTTTCTCTCCTGTAATTAATCTCTCAGGGTTTCCTCATCCCACCTTCTGGCTTCTTTTCAGTTCTTAACTGATCTACTTAACTGTCACGGAACTTTCTGAATCTTTAAGAGTCCATATTAAACAAGGGAATAAAACTCCTTGCATCAGAGAATAATATACGGTTGAGTGTTTTATGCCCTACAGATACAGCCATTCAATTTTCTTTGTATCTGAGCTCAACTTTAAAACAGGAAATAGACATGTAGTGCTTGTAACTTTAGAATATCTTGTCCCAGATTCACCTTTGATAGGTCTCCATTGTAACTAGCTAAGTGGACTTCCTGAAAGAATTCCTCTGTTATTTTCTTGATAACTATGAGTACTTTCCTCAGTCTGTTTTAAGGATCAAAGCTTATCCAGTTTTTGTACATTGCTAGCTCTGTAGCTTTAACTACAAGTGGGGAGGGGTTTTTTGGGGGGGAAAAAATAATACTCTGCCATTCTAAGTGGAAAAAAGGGTATTGAATAACCCACTGGAACAGATACATTTAAAAATGGCAATTTTGTATGAAGAGTGTTTGTGGCAGACCAAAAATCAGTAAATTCTGAGTTGCACCCCAGAAATCTGGAATTCTTGTGTTTTTTCTCCTTACTAAGTTTTTAAATTTCTTCAATTTTTATTCCTTTAAATCTCTCTCTTATCTTTTCCTATCCTTCCCTTTTCCACTTCCCAATTCCTTCCCTAGCAGTCAATCTGTATGTGTGTGCCTGGGTGCACGCTTGTGCTCACATGTACACACACACATTTTGGGATCTAAAACCTGATATGGGCTTGGCTGAGAGTTGTTGTGAGAAACCTGAGCCCTTCAGCTTTGCATGTATGGAGAGGAGACAGTCTTTAGAGAGCTGCACATAATGTTTGTTTAGACACTCTCAGAGCAACTATTAAATGTTTCTTCCCCCGAAATAGCATTTCCCCTGGGCTCTCCCCTCACAAGTGGGGAAAATCTTTTTTATTTTACCCTCTGTTGATGATTCAATTCAGAAGCCTTCAGGTTTCTTTCCTGGCTCCCTCCTCCTCCTTTTTTCTCTTTGAATGCAGGGTGGGCTTCACCTTGTCCTCACATGGCAGCCTCTCCTGCCTCGTGCAGCTGACCTTTCATTTTTTCCTCTGATGGCTCAGCTTCTTCCTCGTCTTTCCCTTCACTGATAACTGATTCTTGAATACAGCCTTGCTTTGCTAGTAAAGAATGGCTTTTGCTGGAGTTACGTGACAACTGAAAAGTGCTTTGTGAAGTTACCTACAGGTAGTCCTCGACTTACGGCCACAATTGAACCCAACATTTCCATTGCTAAGCAAGACAGTTGTCAAGTGAGCTTCCCCCCCATTTCATGACCTCTCTTGTTGTTAAATGAATCACTGCAGCTCTTAGGTTAGTCGTACGGTTGTTCAATGAATCCAGTTTCCCCATTGACTTTGCTTGTCAGAAGGTCGTGAAAGGCGATCACATAACCCCGGGACAATACAACTGGCATAAATACATGCCAGTTGCCAAGCATCTGAATTTTGATCACATGACCACGGGGATGCTGCAATGGCCGTAACTCACTTTTTTCAGTGCTGTTGTTACTTTGAACTGTTACTAAATAAATGGTTGTAAGTCGAGCACTACCTGTAACTTCTTTTGGTCCCTTGGGTACCTGAAAAAAGATTGACTGCTGTAACGAGAGAAAACACCTTTTTTTACAGCATGGTAGTAACTATTACATATAAAAATTAAGCTTCATTCCCAGATTCATCCAGACAACACAACACAACCATTGCTGTAAATTCTGGAAACTGGACTATTCACATGGAGGATAGTAAGGTTGGGAAAGGGTAACTTTAAAAAAAAAAAAAAAAAAAATCTGGTTAGTAATGCTTGCCTCTGGATTCCTCTGTAGTTCAGAACACAGATTATTGTTGATATTGCTGCCAAAATATAGCTCACTACAAGTGTCTACATATAATAAATGATTGGGGGAAGAGAAACAGAAGAATGTTAGGGCATGTATTTAAAATATCAATAGCTCAGCCTTCCCTTGCCACTTCCAGAAGCGGTGGTGGTTATAATTCTCATAGATCCCAGCCAGTATTAAAAAAAAAGATAAAATTATGTAATTTCAGAAAATATTACTGCTATTGCATATTAAGGTCAGTTTCATTTCCTACTAATGCTGACTGTGTTTTTTATTTTCTTTGATGTTTTCATGCACATTTTGGTCTGATTTTAATACTATTTTGTGCTTGCTTATTTGTATGAGTGTGTTTTAAGTATTGTAATTTACTATAAATCTTCAAACGGAGCAAGCCAAAGTAGCACATTGCTTAAGCCTTATTAGAGGCAGGGAAGAGACTGGAGGAAAGGCAGGATGTAAATCCAAGAAACATAAGAATTTTTTTAAAAAATTGTTTTGCTCTTACAGCCTATTGATGGTTTGCATGAAAAAGGGATAGTTGAAGACCTACACAACAGCTCCATGAAGGCTGCAAACATGCGACCACCTCTTCCTGGCATGGGACCACCTCAGAGTCCAATGGATCAACACAGTCAAGGTTTATAGTTTTGTCCTATTTTAGATTATTCATAAAATTGTGAAATTATATATCTTTTTTGACATGAGAACTGATAGCTTTTAAGCCTTGTTGCGTTTGTGTTATAGATAAACCTTTAAAGGTATAAATAATACCTGGTAGACGATGTTTGCTTGAAGTGATAAGTTCAAAGTGATGCAGAAAATGAAAAATTGAGACTTTTGTTTTTCTTAAGTATTCATCAATGTCAAGTACTTTTAAGATCTAGAGAAAATAATATGTAGTTTGCTCATTGCTTTGAATAAGGAAAGCTACATGCTTATATTGGAGTAAGGTTGACTATGGCTGCAGGCTTGATTAGAAAATTGGAAAATATATTAATAGCACTAGCATTTAGGCTGATATACTGCCCCATAGTGCTTTACAGAAGCAGTTCGCATGAGCAGCTCAATTTGCGCAAGTTGAATTGTGCACCCATGTACGGGCGCTGACCCACCACTCGTGCAAATAGAGCTGCACACTGGCCCGCCACTCACTGGGTCTGGTTCCAAATAGGCCACCGCCTGGTAGTGGGGTTGGGGACCTCAGCTTTACAGCCCTCTCTAAGTGGTTTACAATGTCAGCATATGGTCCCCAACAACCTTGAATCCTCATTTTATTGACCTCAGAAGGATGGAAGGTTAAGTCAGTCTTGAGTCCCATCAGGATCGAATTCCAGCATGTGGACTGAGTTTGCCTGCAATACTGCACTAAGCACTGTGCCAGCAGGGCTCCTTATATCTGAGAAGACAGTGGCTTTTGTTTTTTGTTTTGTTGTTGTTTTTGTTTTTTGCTAAAAACTGCATGTGATTGAGTTTGACTTGAAGGACACTTTATTTTTTTATCAAAATACTACTATCCACAAATACGTGTATCTAATAATAATAACAAGAAAAAGGCAAAGGTAGTACCAAAAGTAATAGATGCCTTGGATGGAATGCCAAAACAATGTCACTTGAACACCATGGGCATTGACAAATTTATCATCAGTCAATTGCAAAAGGCAACTTTACTCAGAGCAGCTTATATCCTGCAAGCATACCTCGTAACACATTTTAAAAAAGGAAATTCAAAGACAATTACACGTATAAGCCAAACTCAGTTGTTAAGATGGAAAGATAACAATGTACAGCTTCCTTGAGGGGGGAAGATGTGAAACGTAAGAATTAGAAATACGATTTCAGTTATATGATTTAGGTCTGCAGTGTATATTTTTTCTTTGATCCTCATCCATGTCCTTCAGCATAACTCTTCTTTGGCAGTTCTTGGTCCCAGCAGCAAAAGCTTTTTGACTTTGAGATCAATCCTGCATTTCAGAGAAAAATTCACCTCCTTTCCACAGTCCCTTCGTAAAGAAGCTGAAACACACACACACACTCACACACTCACACTCCTCCCCTGAGACTTAAGGAACAGGACAGAAGCTCTTCCCGGTCCTGGGCTTCTCTCAAATTAGTTCTGAAAGGGATTGAAGCAAGGCCTGAGCTGTAGCTCCCTGTGCTCACCTTCTCAACTTACCAAGGGTGATTTTGGAGTCATATTTATAGTTAACAATCTGAACTCTGCCAAAAGTACGTATATTATAAGACTGCCATGGGCTCTTTCCAGTTTGGATTTAGTATAAATACTACATCATATCACCTGGGTAATCCTTAGAGATGAAGCTTTGGAGACTGACTTTACTGTGAGATTCAGCTGGGTTAGGATGCATTTTTTATGGAGGGTGGGAAATGAAACTTGGCCAATTTAAAAATGCTAAAATTATCAGTAATAATAAACTACTTAGTTGATTTCCAGACTAAAGGTTATTTGTCTCCCTACGCCCCACTCCCCATTTCTGGAGATTAAAAAAAGTAAAGAAGTTGCTTCAAAATTTTTCATATTCCAGCATCAAAGTGAAAAATATAAAGGAAAAAAAATACCTTTGTTTTTATCCTTGCTGACTTTCTAAAAACACAATACTATTGATGCTCAGGCTTAGGTTTGACCCCCCATCTAAAGTTCAAACCTAGACTTTCAGTATATATTCATTACTCATGTACCTTGGTTTTTAAGGAGGATAATTTTCATCTATTTCCCACTTCTAGCATTTTTATTTTTATAATTTTTTAAAATTTATTTAAATAAATCATATGGCTGGCCAGTCTCACAAGACTGACCCTGGGTGGCGTACAATGCTTAAAATCCAACAACTGATAACCTAATAACCTGTGGCACTTGGAGTAAATAACACCTTCCAATCATAAAATACATCAACAACAGAATTCCAGTGCCTCATTAAGGAGCATGTATTTGGCTGATTTCAGTCATACAGATGGACTTTTCACAGATCTGGGCCACAATTTTTTTATTTTATTTTTTTTGTTAGCTTGGTAGAAGCTGAATCTGATTTACTTCATAATCCACATTCCTGTGGATAGTGGGAGGACATTTTTCTTATGTCAGTGAATAACTCCCAAGCTTTGTCATTGCTTCTTTGTTCTAAATCAAATGGTAGAATGTAATACTAAATATTCAGGGATGTTTAAACTGCATTGATGATTTGGAAATAAAATTAACACCAAGATGAATAGGTTTTAGCAATTTGCACACATAACTGTCCTTAAATTCTTCAGGGATGTAGTTTATCATGACTTGGTGTATTGATGGTGCCAAGGGGAGGATGAAGACAGTAAACATCTCTGCTCAAATGAACAGGGAGAAGAAGAAGTGCACTTCCTAAGGAAAACGTGTTCTCCACAGCCAAATAATGATGGTGTAATTAAATACCATTGCTGTTATTTGGTTCTGAATGCTAATTAAGTGTTGTTATTTCTGGCAAGTTGAAACTATGGTTGAGTCTGTCCATGTGTTTTGAGATTAAGGATGTTTAATCATGTCTTCATAAATGCACTCTGCTACATAGTTTCAAAATAGTGCAAGATCAGAAGATGTGGAGAGACCTGGCCCATAGAATCGCTATGAATTGGACTCGACTGAATGCATAACAGCAGCAGCATCACCTAGTTTCAACTTGGAAACTGAGAATCCAGACCAAGCTAAATCTAAAAATGCTAGGGAATTCCTGGAAACTTCAGATAAATCAGTAATCATAGAGATAAATTATGCCATTCAAAAGAGACAATTAAAAAACTAAAAAGGAAATAAAAAAGACCAGAACACATCCTCTCCACCAATCAACACCCAGATAAGCAGGAATTAACACCAAACAAACACTTGCAGAAAGCAACTCCATTCATTCGTTCATTCATTCATTCATTCATTCATTCATTCATTATTTCATTCATTCATTCATTCATTCAGTTTATGTGCCCTAAACAAGAAACTACCAAGAAGAAAACCACATCCTTATCAATACTGGCAGGGCAAGTTATTGTATATGAACAGGAAGAAAATTCCACACTCATTAGCATTGATGATGTTACCTAGTTAGGTAAAGAAATGTCTGCAAGCAAACAACCAAATTCAGAGAGTATCAAGGACTCCCCAGTTCTTTCACTGTGAGTTGTATTGTGTTGAGAGGGGGTGCACGAAGGGAGGCTCAACCAATCTCATTGTATACATGTACTCTGACAATAAAAGTTTGAATTGAATTTGAATTGAATTGAATTCAACCCTAACCTACTTATATTTTCTTCTATTGTAATTTTATTGCACCCATGTTTTTTTTTCCTTACTAACATTTATTTTCCCAGCTCTATTTCAGAGAGAGTTATTTTTGCAAATTAAGTAATTGAATACAATCATTAAGATTAGATCAATATTTGGCATTATAATTTGTTATTTATTAAGGAAATGGTGAGTAATTTGGTTATTGTTTCGTGGTGCTGTAATAACTGAAATACTTCCAATAATTGGGTATGTGCAAATTATAGGTCACCAAATATAATATAAATCATTTGTGGCTTATTCAAGTGTCCGGTTTTGTGTTTGGCTCTTCAGAAATTTAGATGTGGATATATCGGGCATCTGGCAGTTTGAAGGGCATAGTTAGGGGCCTTTGTTTTCCCTCCTCAAAGCAATGATGCAGGTGTTAACTTATCTAAAAACGGTGTGGCTTTGGCGGACTTAAAAATGCATTTCAAGCTAGATATGCAACCTTTTCCACAGTTCCTTTCTTTGGGCCATATGTTAATAATGCTGCCTGCCTTTCCCAAAGCTTCATGTCGCAATCCCCCAGTGCCTCTGCAGATGTTTGTTTTCAGATGCTTATGGAAGACAAGGAAGGCCTCTGAAAGGTCAAATTTTCTTGTAGCAGCATATGCTGCCTGGTTAAGCTTTCAGAACTTCAGAAGGTTAGTATAAAATAATCTCTGGCAATTTTAAAAAACAAATGAGCACTTACAGGAGCACACCCTTCATGGCCCTTTCCCCAAGGAATTCATATTTGAAACCATTCATTTGCAATACATTTTGGATATTTATATAATATTCACAAATGTTCCATGATTTAAACAGCTATCTAGTATTCCAGAAGCTCCACAGAACAGGGTGACAGACATTTATTTTAAAATATGACAGTGTTGCTGGGCTCCATAAGAAGATTTCTATGACTTACTGTTTTTTAAATTTTCATTTCTTTTTCTCTCTCTCTCTCTCCCCCCCCCCCCCCCGATTATTTATCTGACTCTGTTGTAATGCTCTTTTTTGTTCTTCTCAAGAAAAAACAACAAATGGGAGTGACTTTGAGACCGGTAGATTAATTGCAGTCACATACATAGTCACAACAAACAAAAATGTGTTTTATGTGGCTAGCACATAAAACACAAATCCCATAATCTTTGACATAATAGTTACCTTGGGTTGCACATTGATTGTTTAGAGTTGTGCAAACTGGAATGGTATCACAGGTCTAATAATTGTGCAGTAAAATTGCTATAGTACATGTAACACAAGACAGTTTGGTCCAGAAGCAGAAAATCCAAATGACTCATTATATATGGGTTACAATTCATCAGGAATTTCTCCTCTTTACAGCTTGTTATGATAAGTTATCTCGCTCTTCCCACAATCTGAGAAAAGCTCAGCTTGTTTTTAGAGTGATTCAAATTCATTTTACTTTCATCTCTCTTAGTAGAGCTATTTTTGGTGGTGTGCTGGATAATGGGAGAGAATAGACCAAATTTGACATACTTGCTATCTGCATGCCTCCCCCCTTTCCAAAAGTGAAAGGGTTTGCGGAATTAAGGCTGGTGATTGAAGAGGAGTTTTGGAATGGAGTATTGCCAGCAGTTCGATTCTCACTGGCTCAAGGTTGACTCAGCCTTCCATCCTTCTGAGGTTGGTAAAATGAGGACCCAGATTGTTGAGGGCAATATGCTGACTATAAACTGCTTAGAGAGGGCTGTAAATCACTACGAAGTGGATATAAGTCTAAGTGTTGTTGCCTTTCTAAAATAGAAGATAATTGTGCTATTTAGACAATGAGTATGAGTATGAGTATGAGCGTTTCTTGCAGTTATTATGAAAAGATATTCATATCAAAATCTTTGTTGCCTTCAGTTATGTAATAGAGCATTTTAAGTACAGGGGGTATTGTGACGATTCTCTGAAGGTGTGACATTAGAGTAAGCATTGCAGAATAGAAGTTGCAGGATTTTTGTTCAGCTGCTTTTCAATCTTCCTCCCTTCTGTTCTATCTGAATTAATTAATTCTTTAAAAGATTAAATACATATGGTACACGTATAGGCCTGATTAAACGTAAGGCTTGAATAGTTAAAAATGTAAAATGAGTGCAATTGAATTTAGATTTTTTTTTTACTAATTAACCATTGTTATTTTATATATTTAATTTTACCTTTGCACTGCTTTAGCAATAATGTTTTTCATGCATTAAAACATTGCTGGTTTAGTACTATATTAATTCCAGCTTGTGCTCAGAGGATTGCTGTTTAGAAGCAATTAAGCTGTAAGGAATTTTGGCAACTTACTGTGCTTAGGAAGGAAAGGAGTAACAGAGGGATCTGAGTTACAGTCAGTGTTGGTTCTGAATGGAAATAAATGTGGAAGAGAGTTTATAAAAATGCCAGACAGGTTTGATACCAGGTCTTAAGATTCCAGGACAAAAGTGAACATTTAAGATCAGCATTGCCTAATCTGATGTCCTCTGGGTTGGCTAGGTATTTATAGACTTGAAGTCCATTGCCCATAGAAGGCACCGGTTAAAAGAAAGCTAATGGAGATTACTGCAGTTCTAGAAGTAGGACTTATATCCATTGTAGAATAGATGTAAGGCTGGATTATTGTACTTTCTGGAAGTTCAAAACAAAGTCTATAAAGTGATTGGGTTAAATGTTTGTGGATTAAATGTTAAAATATTGTATTTCGTTTTGGTGTATGTTGCTATATAGCCCATAATTACTCTGCTCAGTAGAAAGAATTACATTTATACAATATATGCCTATTGTAGATAATTGCTTGCATGGCTGAAGAACTAAAGAGTTTGTCACAGTTACCAGTGTTTGCACATTGATAACAACTTTGTGGCTCTGCATAACACTGGTGCATGTAAAAGTTCTGTTCATTTCAATGCAACATGCCTGCCTGATTAAAGGATTGTGTTATGTATGGTCATAATTTCTGAGGCATAGAATATCTCTTCACTTTGCAACAACCATAGGAGACAAACAGTAATTGTCTTTCAACTTCTCATCTGGAAAACTAGAATAAAATGGCTTAAATGGAAATTTTCTTGAGGAACATTATGGACTGGAACATCATGATTGGAAAGTTCTACAATACGGGAACGTTGAGGTAGAACAGAAATTCTTGGAAACTGAGCAGATACATGTGGAGGAAGTGAGAACCTTTGCCCATATTGTTCTGCCATTGGATACGCACAGCTGAGTACAGCCTGCCATTTTCTATAATACACATTTTTTTGTTCTTGCACCTGTTTGATTTAGTGGTTAAGACACAAGGCTAGAGATCAGGAGACTATGAATTCTAGTTTCACTGACATGAAAATCAGTTGGGTAACTTTGGGCTAGTTGCTCTCTCCTCAGCCCAACTCACCTCACAGGGTGGTTGTTGTGGGAAAAATAGGAGAAGGAAGGAGCATTTGAGTATGTCTGTTGAGTTATTTATAAAAGTAATAAAGGTGGGATAAAAATAAACTTTAAAAAATGCATCGTGCAGTAACATTTCAAGCAGTGACTGAGAGAGGTAAAGCTGGAACCTAGCAGAATAAACAGATTGGTGGATTTATTTGTGGGAGCATGTATTGTACAAGGCAGGGGTGGGCAAATATGGGCCCTTTATGACCTGTGCACTTCAACTCCCAGAATTCTCGAGCCAGCATGGCTTGTTCAGGAATTCTGGGAGTTGAAGTCCACAAGTCATAAAAGGGCCATAGTTGCCTGCTCTGGGATAAGTAAAGCATGTTGTATCATTTCACTCATATTGTAAACAATCACTGTTTGAGCGGAGATAACCAGTCTTCACAGGCTGTTGTGCACAGCTCGTGAATGGCCAGGAACGGATGTCTTGAGGTTTATTTTATTAGCCCAGGGCAGCAGTCTGGCATTTTATCTGGGGACCAGACTCACATATCATTTGGTGAGATAATAATCTCAGATTGAAGTAAGTTAGCAAGTGGCAAGCCTGTTTACAAAGGATCCCAGCTGTACTGAGCACCATGTAGCCAGGTTTTGCTTAAGTACATTCATGCAGATCCGCTTTCACTCGCAGACCCACTGAATCTTCGCCAAACTTATCAAGGAGTCTGGTGGGTAGATATGTGTACATGAGTTGTTTTCTTCCAGTCAGCTTCCTGTGTGCTCCTGCTTTTTATAGCACTGCATTACTTTTCCATCTCAGCTGTGTCTCATGAGTTGCTGCTATTATTATTGAGATCCCTAAGTCTTGCATCATGAGTAGTTTTCACGCAGTGACCAGCTTCCAGGCAGCTCTGGTTTCAAATCCAAAGAGCCTTAGTAGTACAGTGGTCTAAAGCACCCTGTTATTAAGACCAGCTGCCTGCAATTACTGCAGGGTTCGAATCTCGCCAAGGCTCAAGGTTGACTCAGCCTTCCATCCTTTCTAAGGTAGGTAAATTGAGGACCCAGTTGTGGGGGCAATAAGCTGACTTTGTATAAATATACAAAAGAATGAAGGCTATTGCTTAGCACATTGTAAGCCACCCTGAGTCTCCAGAGAAGGGCGGCATATAAATCAAAAAAATTTTTTAAAAAAATGGGTCATTCACTGGTCTTCACGTGTCCAAGGCTCCATTTCTTAGAATGCTTTACACAGTCTATTTGTTGGGGGTTTTGTTCTCCTCCCCTCAAGCCCAGATACAGTCCATAATATTTACAACATGTATTTGTCAGTTTCCATACCTAGAGCATTTTAGACTATCACTCACTGTCAAGAATCCCCTTATTTTAAGATTTATGTTCTGGTTATTTCCTTTATTTTCTTGTTTTTAAGCTTTGGTTTTCTCAGAGACAAAATTCTCTAAATCACCTGCAGCTTCAATTTTTGTGTAATCAATCATTTCCAAACTTGGTGGTTCGTGAATCTCCCTTTGTCCATTCTGTTTGCACCATATTTAAGCTCCTAGCTTGCATGCTGTAGCTATGTTATGGAAGACATTGCTACCTTTGCTCTTCTGAAAGGGTCATTGATGCTCAGTCTGTACTTTGTGTGACTCCAGCTTCTGTTCTTCAGTGGTAAATGCTTAGTGTGCATGAGAGAAAAGTGTGTGTGTTATGTTTCGTTTGAAATTTCAATTACATACATTTATAATGGGTAAGTTTCACAAGACATCAAAACCTCTTCCCAATTTATTATTCACTTGATGAATAGTAGAAGAGTGATCACTACTAAATAACTACATGTTAAAATACGCACATATGTATATGCTTGAATATGTTATCTTCCTTAGATGGGCAATAAGACCTTAATGCAAGCAGCATTAAAAGTGTTTTTATTTGATTTGGTAGGTTTTTCATTTGGTTTTATTTAGTAATTAGTCTTAAAAGGTCACTTATAAAAAAGGCTGGATATGCATCCTGAAACAAAATCAAACTAGTTATATCTGTAAGGGTGACATTTCCAACTGAATCTCAATGGGAGGAAATAATGTGACATGGATTAGCTCTTCATTTTTCTTTCTATTGTTTTGACCACTCTTTGGTATAATAGGGTTTTTTTTTAAACATGGAGAACAAAGTTATTTGCGATAAGAGCTCAGTTTAAATGTGCCTAAGGGAAATGTGCCTAATAACTCCTTTTTTCCCTCGAGAATTAGGAATGTCTTTTGGAAGAATAGTTTTGCATACAAAAATATGATTATTGCAGATAATGGCAGTACTCAGTTGTTAGGGTTTATTAGTTGGAAACCAAATAATCATGAATTTTCTGCTTCTTTTGTTTTCGGCTACAGGCTATATGTCTCCGCATCCGTCTCCCCTGGGAGCACCTGAGCACGTTTCTAGTCCAATGTCTGGAGGAGGTCCAACTCCACCTCAAATGCAACCGAGCCAGCCAGGACCCATGATGCCTGTGGACCCACAAGTGATGAGTCAACCCAGTAGAGGCCCTTCACCTTTCAGTCCTGTTCAATTGCATCAGCTCCGAGCTCAGATTTTAGCATACAAAATGCTGGCTAGAGGACAGCCAATCCCTGAAAACATTCAGCTTGCTGTACAAGGAAAAAGGTCACTGCCTGGGATTCAGCAGCAACAGGCTCTTTACAAACCATCCGGTAAAATGGCTACCTTCTATATTATAATACCTATGTAAGACTGCGGGCAAAATTGTGTCCTTTTCTCAATTACGTGTAAATCGGAATTCAAAGAGTGATTTGTGAGAAAAGGAATAAAAGGGAGTCCTGTTCTTTTTTCCCCCTTTTGCTTCAGTGCATACATGCATGTAGAAGCAATGTGGCCGAGTAGCGCAGAAAACAGAGGCATTATGGGATCCTGAGTAATTTGAACAAACAACTTCTATGTGGGGTGGTGGAATATCATTTCATGTAATGTCCTGGTGAGAGATTTTCTATACGTTTACCTCAGAGCAGAGAAAGAAGGAAACAGAACTGTATTGAATTCCATAGGGATCCCTGAAATGAAATAAAGTGTCTGCCCTCAAATAAAAATTGGGGTCGATTTCCTTGTATGTGTTTACTTTTAGTATGAACTAGGTAAATGGAGCAAAAAAAAAAAAAAAAGGAAACATCACATTTCTATTTAAAAACCTCAGCTGAAATGTAAAATGTAAATGTTTAATTAACAACACACACACACACACACACACACACACACACACACACACACACACACAATTCATATGAAGGAATTTCCCGAAAATCACCTCTAAGGCACAGAAGCTGTTTTGCATAAAAGTTCTTGGTACCTTCTGATAAGAGGTCATGTGCATTTTTCCTTGCAGGAGTTGTTCCCATGCCTGGACACGGAGTTGCTTCAGGAATGCCAGGACATACAGCTGCCATGGCTCCAAAAACTTGGCCAGAAGGTAAAATTGCAGTACCATAACCCAAAACTACCAGCAGTTCATGTGCAGTTAACCATGATAGTCGTGAACTGAGAAGAGGAGGAGAAAGAAGCAGCAAAAAAGGTCTTTTCAAATCCTTTCCTTTCTATATTGTCTTAATGGCACATCTTCACAATAGCTGGTAGTTTTTTCCCAAGATATAAGAGAAGATATAAGAGAACAGAGATAACCATGATACGTTTTAGTTCTCTTTTCCCCTTTTTTCTCCTCCCAAAGCTCCTTTTGTAAAGTATCTCCAACAGACAAAAGTTTCTTCTTGTGAAGACCTGTCTAACAATGGCTGTCACAGAGAAGATGGAGTCAACCTATTCTCCAAAGCACTTGAGGTGGGAGATGATTAAAGAGGGATCCAACCTAGAACTAAGGAGAAATGTTCTGACATGGGAATAATTAATCAAGTGAAATGGTTTACCTGCAGAGGTTGTGGGTGCTCCATCACTGGAGGTTATCAAGAACAGACTGGACAGCATAGGCTCTGCTGGTTGAGCAGGGACTTGGTCTAGAAAACCTCCAAGGTCCCTTCCAATCCTATTATTCAATGTTCTATGCCCGTGAAGGCGAACCTATGGCACGCGTGCCACAGGTGGCACATGGAGCCATATTGCTGGGCACACAAGTTCAGCTCCAGCGTGTTTGCAGGCGCTGGCCAACTGATTTTCAGGCCTTCCGGTCCCACCAGAAGCCGGCAAATGGGTCGTTTCCAGCCTCCGAAGACCATTTTTGCCCTCCCCAGGCTCCTAGAAAGCCTCTCGAGCCTGGGGAGGGCAAAAAAATGGGCCTACCAGGCCCACCAGGCCATTGCGTGTCAAAAGCGGGGGGAGCATGGGGGGTCACACACGCATGCGCAAGGGGGTGGGGTGCATAGAATTACGGGTGAGGGCATGTGCGCACGCAACCCCTCCCCCCGTGCTCCCCCCGCTTTTGGCACATGATGGCAAAAAGGTTAGCCATCACTCTTCTATGCTATGCCCACATGGGAAGTGAGGTTTAATGATAGTTCTAGTGGAAAAGAACAAGTTTTCATTTCAAGGAGTCATCACAATATTCTGCTTCTAGAGATACTGATCTAAGATTTTGACAAGACTTTAAGGTGGCAGTAATCTCTGAAAAATATTTTTCTTACATTTTTTTCTTCCTAGCTTGGTTTTAATTAGCTTCCAGTTATCTATTCTACTGTTGCCTTTTTTTTTAGAATATGAAAGAGTCTTCCCTGCTTTCTAGCTGAATAACATTTAGAAAATCACACTTGCTCAGTTTCTGGAATCCCAGGCAAAAATATTTGGGTTGTCTATCAGATGTGTGAATAACAGATAGAAAGTTTCAAAACCTATTTACCTTTTTCTGATGCATTTCCAGGTTATTGACTGAAAAATAATTTAATTGTCTGTAATGAATAGAAGGTGTTCCCCTGCTTTTGTTGTTTTGCATCTGAAATCCCTTTAACATTATTCCTTTGACACCCCCTCCTTCATTCCCCCTACCCCCCCCCCCCATAATGCTGTTTTACAAACATCATTACAGGGATAATTAAGAGACCAAAGCCATAACTTGAGAATCAGAGTAAATTGAAAATAATGAATGTAATCATAGATTAGGGCAGAGATATTAGTTTCACGAGGGATGTTTTTTTTAGGCATAAAACTAAACATTAAAAAACCTAAACATTGTGTTATTCATGCTTCTGTTAGTATGAACATGTGAATGCCTGTAAGTACTGTAGAAGTTTTGAAGTTGATATCATTTGATCTAGATTAGGGGTGTCAAACCCAATCGCATCGCGGGCTGTATCGTGATATATCGAGATTTTTTTGCCCTTGTGGAGCCGTGGTGGGCGTGGCCTACGTGTGCTGTACGCAGTTCATGGGCGGCATGTTTGACACCCCTAATCTAGATGTTCAACAAAATAATTTTATATTAAGATGCTTAGATTTTAACCAGTATTTCTTCTATCTCACTTTTTATTTTTCAGGGCAAGGAGTGGATATAAATGTCTCAAATACACCCCAAAAGTTGGCTGTTCCTCCTCCAAGTGGAAGACCATCACCTGCCCCTGCTCCTACCCAACCCACAGCTGTAATGCCAGGTCCTTCTGTACCACAGCCTGCAGCTGGTCAGCCTTCGCCTATTGTTCAGCTGCAGCAAAAACAGAACCGTATCAGTCCCATCCAAAAGCCTCAGGGGCTGGATCCTGTTGAAATTCTTCAGGAACGGGAATATAGGTAATAGCCAAACTGGAGTATTTCAGATTAGCTTGCTTTGTGAATTATGATTTTTATTGTCATTTCAGTTTTTTAAATTAAACTTCATAGCTTTTTTTTTTTTTTTTTTTTTTGAAAAGAATTGAAAATCAGCTGGGAAGTAGGGCTGGGGAATAAAGGGGATAGAAAGGCTGAATCAAATTTTTAATCCCTAACCTTTGGCATCCTATTATAAACATTTCAAAACTAGAGAAAATTTTATGGGCATAACCACAAACGATTGCTACAGGAAATTTTTCCAATCCTGGAATAAAATAGGCTAGGCTTAACAATTGCCAGTCAGTTTGGGGTTGGAGTTTGGATTTAAACAGAAATCTTCAAAATTTTGATAGTTTTTTAAAAAATGAGTTTTTCAACCAGGTTTAAGTAAAATCAATTACTGTAAAATATATATATATATGGAAATGATAAAATTGTGCTATTCAGAACCTCTTCTATTTTTTCTATTGCAGTCAGTTATATCCCGGAAAAAGTTTTTCATGAGTTGGGCACATTAGAATGACAGAATGAAAAAAGTATTTATATGTGTATTTGGAAAGATTAATAGGAAAAAATAGATCTCTCTACATGAGAGTACTCATTTGCCTCTTATTCAAAGTGACTTCTATCCATTCAGTAGTCTAATATAGGAGATTCTTTATTAATTTTTCAAGATCAAATTTGTTTGCCATCCAGTTTATGTAATTTATAATTTTTCTAAATGATATAGCCCATTGATTGAGCAGCTCTTTCCTTTCAGTTTTTTTCTCTAGTCCAAGTTGGCTTTTTTGGTCTTGGTGCTCAAGAGTTGTGCAGATTTGGTTTATGTGCATGTTGTATAAATATTTACATTTCCCTCTATCTTTTCATTTCCTTTCCTTAAATCTCTGAGTATGTATACAATATATGTGTGTTTCTGATTCAGTAGAAGGCATTTTTTATTTGCCAAGCTTTATACTGAAAACAATTTTACTCTAAAGCAAAACAAAAACAAACAGAAACCTCTAAAGCAAAAAAATAAAAATCTGGAACTTTGTATTTCAGTAATGGGAAAAAGGAACTACATTTAAGTGAGATTAAAATTGGAATAAATCCCGATAGTGTCTCTAGTTAATACATTTGATTTTTGTTTGGGCAAGCTTTAATGTTTTAAGAATGTCTTAAAAACATATAGGCAAAAGGAGCCATTTGGCTTATTGAATCCAACTCCTTATTCAGTGGGGGAATCCAAACTAAAGTATCCCAGATACCTTCTAGTTACAGGCATGTAATGAAGGCAAGACCATTACTTCTCTGAATACAGTAATTGGTTCCACTGTGAAAGTACTCCTACTGTCAGAAAGTTTTTTTACTAACCCACCATTAGAATCCGCTTTCCTGTAACTTTAAATCCATTATTCCCTGTCCTGCACTTCTGAACAAGAGAGAACAGGTCTTGACCTTCTTCAAGTGTGACATTCTTTCAGGTATTTGAAGAATGCTATCATATCGCCCCAACTCAGATTTTACCCCAGAGCTAAATATACCCAGCTCCTTCAGTCTCTTTTCACAGAATTTAATTTCTAGTCCCTGATCATCCTTGCTGCCATTCTTTATGTCTAATTCGAGTAATTGTATTCTAATTTCTGTTCATCCTTCTGATGAAAACAGAAAAACGAAAAAAAATAAATTCTCATGTTCTAAAAGTTACCCTGCGTATTTGATGTTGCTTAATATTTCACATGCTTTTTTGCAGCCATTTCCCGCAGGTCAAAGTGCAGTACGATGCCTCTTGTCAAATCCATTGTGCTTAACATACACAGGTTTATACAGTGTCTTCTTAAGTACTATCCTTTTATGGGAACAGCAACAGATATTGTGAAAAAATACCTATAAACCCTTCACATATTTAACATGTTGATAACAACTCGATTTGCTGTTTAAAGCTGGGCGAGTTTGATAAATTTATGCACAAGTTCTTAAACAGCCCTCCTAACACTTAACAAAACAAAGTACTTGTTCTTCTCTAATCTTAATGAATTCCTCTGAAATGACTAATGTACAGTGTAATTTAATGTCATTCCACTATGAGCAAAGCTACTTTTCTTCTACTACTCATTAAAAAATTGCATATGTTATTGTCCTGAAATGATGAGCAGAGTGGATTATATCAAATGGATCTTTTTAATTGCCTCTCTGTGCTCCTTGAGCTAACATTCTGCAGTTGTGGCACCTACTCTAGAATCCAATAACATCTGTAGTTGTGCTCAGTTGGTTCAAGGGGATGGTGCCCTTTTGCAAGAAGATCTTTATCATCCCTTTAAGAATTCTCATTCTGCTTAGAAAAAGACAAATAACTACACTGTGGAGATTAATTAAACAAATTTTGGACAGGGTTAGCTTAAATCCCCAAAGCCCTTTAACTGGCGGCTTCAGAAAACTGCTTTCCTCTTTGTCTCGATTTTAGGACTTAATGGCTTTTAATATTTCCCCCATAAGATAAAAATAGCCTTTCTTCCCATCTGTTTTAAAGATTAGGCAGTGAAGATGATTTAAGTATTAGATACCTACATTTTAGGACAAAGTAGATTGCCATAAAGTATTCCAAGATGCCACATAAATTATAATTCCGTGTCTGATACAATGCCATAGTAATTAAATAAAAGCAATTCTGAGCCTTTTCGTTTTAAATGTCATAATGAAGACCATTTCACTTCTATTTATTTTTATTTTGGAAATGCTAAATAAGACTACAGATTTTAAACTTGGTTTCAAATTAATGGCAGTGGTGATAATTTGATATTGTTGGTAGTTTCTTCCAGTGCACATGCTTCAGCTAGTTTAAAAACATATTCTTTATATTGATAGCAGCTATTAAGACAAATGACCCATTGTGGCTGTAACACCATTTTAACGGCCTAGAAATTACCCTGAAAGATGTGTATTTCCTCACTATAGCTACTTGTCAATTTTGCCTCTTTGCTGCTAACACAGTTAAAGAATCTTTTAGCAAGGATCTTAACCACAGTTGAGGGTTAGTTGCTCCCCATTTAATTAGAATCTCAATACACCATTTGAAACAGCTTTCAGATTGTAGGCTGAACATTACATTTAGCCAAGGATGATGGTCTTGAACTGCTTAAGTTCCGTGAAGGATAACTGGGGAAAAAAGGACTCTGTGAATAGGGAAAACTTTCTGGAGGCTGTATGCTTGGTTTGTCAATGCTAGATAACAGATAAATGTCACTTCATCTTCACTAGCTCAGTGTGTTAGAAGTGTGTGTCAATTCTGAAACGAGCCTGGCTGAAGCCATCTTGTGCTGCCTCATAGTTGCCATGACGCCTCAGAGGGGGAAGCGAGGGGGGAAGTAGATAGCCTGGCTACAGTCAAAATAAAGTTTTCCTGTGGGAACCAAGGTCATTGAAACAGGTGGCTGTTGAAGGAGGAGAGGAGCCTGCCATCCATCTTCATTGGACAATGTGACCAGTGACACCTGGGGGGGGGGATTTTTACTCTTTTAATTAGGTGAAAACCATGGGAACTGTTAGAGTTGGTTTACACCGGCTGTGCCAATAAACCTGTTCTTTGAGGAATCTACTGGAGTTCTGCTTACAATGGGTGCATTACTCTGAACGCTGACATTAAACCAACTCTCCAAACTGTCCGGAACTGCTCTCCAGGGTCCTAAGCCCTGGCTGCTTACCTGATCTATTGAGAGGAGCAGAGAAGACTCAGGGAAGACCTTGGAGATGGAGAAGCAGGGGCAAGAAGCCACCGCACCGGCGTGACCCCCATGGAGAGCCTGCAGACCCCTACAGAGGTCCTGACTATAGCAATGCTGACAGAAGCCGCCCTCCTGGTGGTGACCCAGCCCAAGGTCCAAGTGGAGGCGACGACCACCGGGGATTTGTACCGGGCTAAGGAAGACCTTAGACGCCAGGGCTCCCTTCAGAGGCTTGGGATGTGACCGATGACACCTGAGAGGGGGAATTTTTATTTTTTTAATTAGGTGAAAACCGCAGGAACTGTTAGAGTTGGTTTTCACCGGCTGTGCCAATATGATGTATCCAATAAACCTGTTCTTTGAGGAATCCACGTGCCTCGGAGTTCTGCTTTCAATGGGTGCATTACTCAGAATGCTGACAGTGTGATCATATAGAGTTCTTAATATAAGGTTTTTGTGAGGCAACAAAGGCCTGGAGATCCAGTTTTGAATTTCTTCATGTTTACGTCAAACTATGGGTTCCTGCATTTTCATTCTTTGATTATATATATTGATATTACACAGTGCATGATCCAGTAGCCTTAAAATTGTCCTTATGGTAGTTCAAGTTGTTTTTACATTTCCCGCAGATGTTAAAAAGAGAGCTTTTGCAACTGCTCCAGCCACCACTAATATGATATCCCTGTTCCCAGGAATTCTGGCCATTGATAACGGGCTTGGCTGCATGCCTTGATACTGAAGGAGAGAGAGGTGCAGGGGTATTAGGGTAGGGGCATGGTTTAAAAGAGACTCCACCTTGAGTGGTTTGTTATAAGTCTACCTGAGAACTTTTACAGTTTTTAACCAATCAAGGAAGGGTTTTTTTGAAATCTGAATGGTTCTCCATTCTTGAATTGGCCAGTTTTGTGGGGCTTGACAACAGCAGCATTTGAAAACTCCAGATTCCTTTGCACAAAATGTTTGCACACCTGTGTGGGGGGGTGTTATTCAACAGTAAAAAAAAAACTATGGCTCAGTTCACTTTATTTGTTTTAAAACACAGGGTCTGCTGATATGCATGCATAAAGCAAACTAGAGAGGCCAAGAGATAGTGAAAGAGACTTGGAACTGATAAGTTCATTTTTTTTTTAATTCTTGTGTCCTTACCTACATAGGCTTCAGGCTCGAATTGCACACAGAATTCAAGAATTAGAAAATTTGCCTGGTTCTTTACCTCCAGATCTGAGGACTAAAGCCACAGTGGAGTTGAAAGCGCTTAGGCTACTGAATTTCCAGCGCCAGGTAATGCATTATACTGGAGGGAAAGGTATATTTGTGATTAGACACTTAGGGCCTTTATATGCCAGTCATTCTATTTTAAAGCTAAAGAGTAATTGGTGTACCAATGAATTTCATGTGTCTCATGTGAGCTCAACCTATAGAAGAGAAGCACAGCAGCTGCAGTTGAGCCATGGTGGCGCAATGGTTAGAATGCACTATTGCAAGTAACTCTGCCCACAACCAGGAGTTCGATCCTAATAAGCTCAAGGTTGACTCAGCCTTCTGTCCTTCCGAGGTTGGTAAAATGAGGAGCCAAATTGTTGGGGGCAATATGCTGACACTGTATATCGTTCAGAGAGTGCTGTAAAGCACTATGGAGCGAATATAAATCTAAGTGCTAAGATTTATTGCCATTCCTGTTTTGTCTCTTACATAATTCCCTGTCCTGCAAGGGTATAGAATAATTTTATTAACTTTTCTTTTTTCTTTTTACAAAGCAACCCAATCACAACAAACAGCAGTGCAGCTAAAACTAAAACAAAAAGCAAAACAAAAACAGAACAATAAATGCAGACCTAGTTTATGAAACTAAAATCAGGAAAGAAATTAATTTGACACTGCAGCTCCACTTTTCATATAAATGCCAGGATTGAATTGATAAAATCTGTTTTCTTTTAAAGCACTGCCTGGTTAGATTTCTCAAATTCAAATTGACTCGCTTTATTTGATCAACAAACTTGTTTTAGAATCTGGAAGTCCAATCGCATTTATATTAGACATCCAGAACAAAATGGAAAGAACACTTTGAAATGCTTTTTTTTCTTTCTTTCCGTTTTTTATCAGTGCAATTTTTCTGACCTGATTTCCTTTTAAAATGCTATCTCTTCTGGTTCACAGCTGCGACAAGAAGTAGTGGCATGCATGCGTCGGGACACAACTTTGGAGACTGCTCTGAACTCTAAGGCATACAAACGGAGCAAGCGGCAGACCCTGAGGGAAGCCCGAATGACCGAGAAACTTGAGAAACAACAGAAAATAGAGCAGGAGAGAAAACGTAGACAGAAGCACCAGGTACCCTTTGGTGACTTTGGGACTGTTCGGTTTGTATGTTTTTTCCCCTCTACAAGTGGATGGAATAATCTGTCAAGGGCCCACTTATAGGTTTTATATCCTGCTAGATATGCTGGCTTGGCTTTCATTACTCCGCAGTCCATTTGTCAGTGAATGCTCATGCAGAGTTTGGAGGAAGATCCAGCTGCTTCTTTTGTGTCTCATGTATTAACATAATGAGAAGGAGCCACAATGAATTGGCAGCTCAATACATAAATTGGAAAAATCTGAAAGAGTTGGAATTTGCTGATACAGAGATGTCCACAGGATCCAGTGCTTTCATCAAAATGAAACTGTTGTGCCATTGTGAGGCGAGCTCCATCCCATTCACCCATGCATGCGAGAACACAATGCACGTACAAAAGGGGCGGAGCTTGCGTAGCATTGGCACAACGCTTTTTGTCATTTTGCCAGGGTCCCCTGCATATGCTGCTGCGCGGAAACCCATTCCTGGTTGTTTGAAAATCTGTCAGCTTTTTTTGTGAAAGTTCACATTTGTTCCTACCATTCCTACTTCATTGACATAAATCATATTAAAAAATACTCTTCCTTGGACCCAAATGACAGAGTGGGTCATTCTGTGTTTTTTAGTTATTGATATGTAACAAACGGATAGATGCAGAAGCTCAGTTCTTCCAAACCTGGCAGGAAGTGAATATCTAGGCTTTTAGTCTCTCCCAAATCTACTAGGAAGTATCAGATATTGGATTGGAAATATTCTTTGGGTAAAGCGCCAAGTTGTGGCTTGTCCTGATATACATTTCAGGAAATGAGGCCACTTTATACTTCTGGTTCTTTTTGGTGGATTCAATATTTGAAGTCTTTTAATGAGAAATTATGATTTAGAAATATATCTTATTATTATTATTATTATTTATTCAATTTATATACCGCCCTTCTCCTTCCTACCAATACTATTTCCATTGATTGGTATGTTGGAAGACATTACTTGGTAACTTTTTATGACTTTTTTAAAAATTGAAATATCAGGAACTGAACTTTGGGTTTTTTTTACACAAGCTATGTCCTCTTTCTGAAATAATCAATCTATAGTTGATCTCACAAATGCTAAATAGCTTGTGTCCATTAGAAGGTTTTAACAGGGATTGTTAAAGGTTTTAACAATTTCCTCTTCTGCATTTTAGATATATCTGAATTGAACTTTGAGATCCTCTTTGAGAATTATTATTCCAGAAACAATGACTAAAAATTGTTCTTAACAATGTTTTTTAGCTGGATTAGAAACCACTTCCTTGGATACAGCCCTTAAAGAATGGAGGTTCAGATACTCACCAGGTTGGATAAGCTTTGAACCAAAGAGTTGCAGGAAGTGCTGAATGGTAGATCTGGGCCACATATGCAGATATATTCAGATCCACCTAGAGCCTCTTCCTTGTCCCACATCAAAGAGAACATCTCTCCTCATCATGGTTACAGCCTATTAACTACTATACAGGAAACACTGAATCCAAGTGCAGAATATCATAGCTTGTAACTTTTGTATTGAAAAGGTTCAAAAGCCGCTGGCCCTTGAAGAAAGAGACTTTTTTTTGAAAAGCCCTGTTTCTCACAAGAAATTGTTACCACAGAATCTGCTCAGTACAGAAACCAGAGGGTCAGCTACTTTAGCTTCTGCAGAAAGAAAAATCTGTAGTGTCTCTGCTTTCAAGAAATTGCCTTTCAAGAAACTGGCAGCTGCTGAAATAACTATATATCAAGAGAGGCAGGAAAATAAGGAGAAAAGGTTGCATTCAGGCTGCCATAACTGGGCTTCATAAATCCCAATGACTACTAAATGCCAGCAAAGAATTCAAGTTTGTTACATCTTTTTGCTGGCATGTGATGATTATCTAATTTTTTGCAAACTTAATACGGTAATCCTAAAAGACTGCATCAAAAACCTAAAAATTGCCTTGAGCCAGGTTTCACCTCCCAATATGTATGTACGTATATGCCTATCTATGCATCAAGTCTTTCAAGTCATCTTGACTTGTAGCAACTGATTGGATGAGTCGCTGGAATTTAAAATCTTCTTTGCAAGACTTTTGGAAATTTGCCATTTCTGCATCCTAGGGGCTAGGAGAGAGAGATTGGCTCAGAAATAATCTAGCAGACTTTGCACCTAAAACAGGGATAGAACTCAGTTTTCCAGTTTTTAGTCTACTGTTTTTAGCCACTAAACTGAACTGGCTTTCTGCAACTAATTGAATAGCAGACTTTTGTCTTTGACAGTTCTGTTAAAATATAAACTACAGTGAGCTTTTAATAGGCAATTATAGGCAATTCAGCAGTTATTCTAGATTTACTTAAACTGCAAAAAAAAAGACTTTTTAAAAAATAGACATGTAATTTAGCCTTCATATCTTTGAGTATCCATCCTAACTTCATCCATCCATCTACCTAAACTTGCCATTTTTTTTGCAGCCTGCATCCTCAAGATTATATGTGCAACCCCAAATCTTCAAATCCATTCCAAATTACATTGCTAAAACTGAAAGAGGAATATTACTAAATACATGAGTTATAATCCTATTAATTGAACTTAGTTAAGATAAATTCAGTTTTATTCCCCCTACTTTTTATTAGTTCTATGTTCAGTAATGTTTGGCATGCAACCAGAAGCATACTTCTGAGAAACCATATGTAGCCATTTGTCTTTTCAGTTCTCAAGATAGAAACAGCATAGTACTTCAAATCCCATCAGACGTAACCAGTATGGCTGATATTGAAAACTGTTAGAGTTTTAGTTCATCCTCATATAGAATATTTCTTGCTACTTACTGCTGTTCTGTACTGAATAAAAAATTGAATAAAAAAATACTGCTCTCATGTACTTAAATGATTTTGCTAAGTTTGTTGGTTTCCTGCCCTCAGTTGACAGTTATTACTATTATTTTAACAGGAATATCTCAATAGCATTTTACAGCATGCTAAAGATTTTAAAGAATACCATCGGTCAGTGGCTGGAAAAATTCAGAAGCTTTCCAAAGCTGTGGCTACTTGGCATGCCAACACAGAACGGGAACAGAAGAAAGAAACAGAGAGGATTGAGAAAGAACGAATGAGAAGGCTGATGGTAAGATGTGATGTAACCAATCATGGAGACTGGCAAAATTAGTTCTTGTTTTGGGGATCAGAGGAGAAATCTTAAAGGAAAAATTATATTAACCCTGTTCCTTTAGAATCCCTTAAAATATTCAATCAAAATTACAGGAGAAAAGCAAATGATACACCTGGATTTAGAGCTGGGGTGTCAAACTGGCGGCCCGCACAGGCTACACCCACCCCAGCTCTGTAAAGGGGGGAAATGTCGCAAAAGTCATGTGATAGCCGCGAGTTTGACACCAATGATTTAGAGGCAAGTTAATTTTTGCGGAAGATGGCCTCAAAAAAATAAAATGAACATAGGTGCAGCAGTTCATGACAGTTCCAGTATGCCTTATGTTTTAAAAATCCTGGCAATAAAAATGTATTCTGGTGCCTTGCGTTATCAAAGAAAGATTCAAGGGAGTGTACCCCAAGGACAGCTTTGTTAGTGGGAATCTATGTCTCCCCAACACATTTCCATCTTTATGTTGGATTACATGAAGAAAATAAATGGGGAAATGTTTATTATACAGTTATCTGAACCTGGTTCCCAGACATACTAACATGATAATCTGATATTTTTAGAGATTGATTGTTGCTCAGTAGAAATGTTTGTCATACCATAGCCAAATTCTTCAAACTCTATTATTTTCCTTCCCTTTCAGATATATTTGAATCATACTAAAAATTAAATGTTTCGGCTATTTGCTATTCTCAGGCATGTTTTGAAAATGAATAGTATATCAAAACAGTAGTTTGATCATGATAAACTTTGGAATGTCATTGTTATCAGTGACATATGTTTAATTGGAATTTTCAATCCAAATCAAGATTTTCTAAGAGTGTTTACTGTAAACTCCACACAGTGAGAGGAAAGAAGTATATTGATAGTTTTACCTGGTACGTTTATTCTCTCCAAATATTATTGAACTTCAAATCCCAAATCAAAGCTTCGTTTGATTACTGCTAGGAATTGTGGAAGCTGAAGTTCATAAACATTTGGATGCCCTCATATTACCCATCTCTTCTCTAAAAACAGTAGAAAACAAATGTCTCACTAGACTCTCCACTGGTGCTTTGAGAATCATCACCATGTTGTATGTCTTAAATAACAATAAAGTGATCAGTTGATACCCCTAGATTAGGAAGTACAGTCTAATTTGTAGACCTGATTTGTAACTTCATTTCCCGAAACCATTGGAGTGTAACCTTTTGGCTTGCCTGGGCCACTTTGAGGGAAGAGGAATTATCTTGGACCACATGTAAAATATATAACTAATGTATTTAAATAACAAACTTACTTTTTAAAAATATTTTTATACACCCTTGTTGGGCTGCAATACTAGCCATCCAGGACTATACACAGACCATAGACCACAGGTTGGATATGCCTGATTTAAACCAAAACATACAAATTGATCCTCTCCTTTTGAACTGTTTTATGCTGATCAGGCAGTAAGTTTTGACGTTACGTGAATTTTCATTTGCTCATGCCACTAGGCTGAAGATGAAGAAGGCTACCGCAAACTCATTGATCAGAAAAAAGACAGACGTCTAGCCTACCTGCTGCAGCAAACTGATGAATATGTGGCCAATCTGACAAATTTGGTGTGGGAACACAAGCAAGCACAAGCTGCCAAAGAAAAAAAGAAGAGGAGAAGAAGAAAGAAGGCAAGTAATAGAGTTCAGTTGTTACCAAAAGTCTTTTAAAGAAATCTCCTGTTATGCACTTGCTTTCTTCCAAGGCATTTTCATAGAAGGTTTTCTCCGTTCTTTTCATGCACATAGCCCAGTGTTTCTCAACCTCAGCAGGTTTGAGGTGTGTCAACCTAGTACAGGTAGTCCTCAATTTATGACCACAATTGACCGCAAAATTTATGTTGCTAAGTGAGAAAACTTTAAGTGAATTTTGCCACATTTTACAACTTTTCTTGCCACTTTTCTGAAGTGAATCGCTGCAGTTGTTAAATTAGTAACATGGTTGTTAAGTGAATCTGGTTTCCTCATTGACTTTGCTTGCTTGTCAGAAAATTGCAAAAGATGATCACACGATCCTGGGACAATGCAAACGTCATAAATATGAGTCAGTTGTCAAGCATCCGAATGTAAATCATGTGACCATGGGGATGCTGCAACGGTCATAAGTGTAAAAAATGGTCATGAGTCACTTTTTTCAGTGTCGTCGTAACTTTGAGCAGTCACTAAGTGAACTGTTGTAAGTAGAGGACTACCTGTATATGGGCTGGGGAATTATGGGAGTTGAAGTCTGCACATCTTAATGTTGCTGTGGTTGAAAAACATTTGACATAGAGAAAGAAAAGGACACTCAAGGGAGGTATGTACTCTATACTTTCCAAACAGTCTTCTGAAAATAGTGGTAAAATAGTTAAAACCTGAGGTGATATAAGCATAAATGTTTGTTGTTGAATCCATATTAGAGGCTTTTGCTTTTATCTTCTTGGTAGATAGATTTTTGGAGTCTCCCACTTCTGAATGCTGCTTGTTATATCCCTGTATCTTGGGGAAGGGACCTTAATAAGCTGGGCAATTCTAATGGCAAGGGAAAAAATGGAAATGAAATGACCCACATTTCAGTATACTGAACACGCTCATGTTTCGTTAAAATCTGACCCTGGCTCATTTTATAAATTACCGTACATATTTTTAAATGGGCTCCTGAAAGAAGCATTTTACTGTGTTTTCAATATTTAAAATGGATTAATATGCAAAAATGACTCCTTTTTAAGTTAGCCCTTATCCTTTCATATCGTAAAATTGATTTTTCTTTAATAAAAAGAGATGTAAGGTATACTTAAAGTTGTTTTTAACATTCTTTAGGGTGACGTATATTTGATTGAACTTAGGATCATTAAATGGTAACACTACTGTCTAACTAATGAAATGTTTTTATCAGAACAAATCCCTCTTGCTAATTAGAACTATAGTTAGGAATATCTGTGATAAGGAACTTGATAATATGAAGTGTTCTAACTCATTGAAACACAAATATAACATGATGCCTAATACATAATCCTTATTATATGTGGGTAATTGACAGTTAGATTCACAGTCTAACACTGGTAGAAACTTAATAATTCAGGTCCTAACCAAGGTAAGGTAGTGTCTAAGAATTATAAGCATTTCAAAGCAAGGTGTTTCTTTTTGTAAAATTACAGTATTCTGGTCTGATAAACCTTTAAAGAATTGTAAATGTGTTATCTAGCCTATCTGTTACAAATATTTCCTCATCTTGTTTGTTTTCACCTTTTGTTTGCTATTTTTTCATCAAAGGCTTAATGGTCTTCCGTTGCAATTTTATATGCTTGGGCATTATTCATATGTAGGATAATACGTGGCTCCTTTGTGCTTAACATCCTTCATGTGAAGTCCTGTTTAAACTCTCAGTTCTGAGCAGCTCTTTAACAGAGCTAATTAAGAGGAGGTGTGACATTACAGGCCTTATATAGAAGGCCTCCTCTTAGTTGCTGAGACTGCTTGCTGTTAAAATAAGCTTTTAGGCAATGTAAGAGCTATCTGCTTTCTGCACCTGCCTGCCACCAGGATTTGCTTGACGTTGGCCAGGTTTTGTGTAAATAGTTTTCTATATTTTGTACCACTACCAGGAAAAGAAGAAAACAAGGTAAATAAAAGCCAGAACAGGGTTTTAGCAGTTAGTCTAGAGACACACACCTGCCACCTTTCAGGTGTCTACAGTTCTCTAAAGTCTTTGATGCAACACAGATGATCACAACTCTCCTTCCTATTTGCCTGTCACTGCCCAACTAATTAAAATTGCAGCCTTTGCTGCCCCTACCAACTTCTTGATGGGGTCTACTTCAGTGAGGTCCAGCAAATCATAGATTTCTCTCCATACCAGAGGGTGCTCCTGAGCAGGATCTCTGGTTAGAATTTTGCAAGAAGAAGCAAAATGCTTGTTCAGGTATTTGCCTGAATGCAGGAAGAGCTCAGTGGGGAGAAACAGTGGGATGGAAACACACTTCCTTCTTGTTTCAAACCTCCATACCTTTAGGAGGTATGACTGAAATGGAACTTCTTCTCAAATTCACCAAGATAGTACCAGCAATTGGCATCCTCCTACAAAGAAGCTTAAGAGCCACAGTTGTGATAGGCAGCACTGTATTCCCCAAAAAGGGGTAGAGCCGGCTAAAAATTAATTCAGTGTTATTAAGATGATTATTTGAGGATTGCTTACACATTTAAATCATTGGCCCCCACCTCTTTTTAAAATCAATTGATTTTCGTTCCATAGAAATTATTTCTCCTCCATCCACTGCTAAAAGCAACTCGTTTGCAGAGTATGCATCAACATGTGCCCACCTCTCAACCCCAAATCCATCTTTAAAATCAAATGATAATCTTTTCCCAACTCAGCAGAAAAGGTTCCTGACACTTATAATTCCTTTTTCTGCACATTTATTAGGAGTTAAGTCCTGCTGACCGATGAGTAGAGGTAGGGAGCATTAGTAACATTCTTCCTCCCATCCTGGCCTCTTCACTTCCCAACGTGGGCACATCTAGAAATGAAATTGAGTAGAAGGAAAACGCATCCCAAGGCACGGATAACAGCAGGAATTGCTGGGAAAAGTTTTCAGAGCTAGAAGCTGATAAAATTTGCATTACTGCAGTGTCCTCTCTACTTGGAGACATCTCCATTTGGTACGGAGTGAGGTACTCTGAAGGTGGGGGAGATTCACTTTAGCAATGGGACATCTAGATTATGGCTGCTTTACTGGTTGCCATTTTATCGTCAGCTATAATTCAGAGTGCGTTTATTATTTCTAAAGCTGTATGGCTTGGGTCCTTGTGTCATAACATGGAACCATATTCTTCAAATGGAGGTCTGCTTATTTTGTGTGATTGGCTTGCAAGTGGATATTGCAGTTTCCATTCAGAAAGTAGCCGAAAGCAGGCCTTTTTGGTGTTGGCCCTGACTTTCTGGAATTACCTATCCCTGAGATGTTGTCAGGTCCTGCTGTCTTGGCGTTTGGAAAGGAAACAGGCCATTTGGAACTTAGAGTTTTTTTTTGAACTACTCCTAAATATATTGGTTTTAAACATACAGGCAGTCCTTGACTTAAAACAGTTTGCTTAGTGACCATTCAAAGATACAGTGTCACTAAAAAAAGTGACTTTGACCATTTTTCACATGTACAACCATTGCAGCAACCCCATAGTCACGTGATTTACATTTGGATGCTTGGCAACTGGTTCATACTTATGACGGTTGCAGTACCCAGGGGTCATGTGATCACCTTTTGCGACCTTCTGACAAGCAAAGTCAATGGGGAAACCAGATTCACTTAACAACCGTGTTGCTAATTTAACGACTGCAGTGATCCACTCAACAAATGTGGCAAGAAAAGTCGTAAAATGGGAGAAAATTCACTTAACAAATTTCTCACTTAGCAACATAAATTCTGGGCTCAGTTGTGGTTGTAAGTCGAGGACTTCCTGTATATTGTGTGTGACTATCCAGGGTCTGTTGAATTAGAAGTGGAATATAAATGATGAAATAAATGATAAACTGGATTCATTTCTGGATATAATTAAATTATGAACAAGTTCCTGTTTCTAAGGCAAGATGTAATTATAGCATTTCATTTCCTGCTTTAAATAAGGGGACTAGTCTAGAGACAGTATGCAGTTGGAAAATGTATCATTTTGTTTATGCTTAAATATGAAATCAGTGTGACTTCAGTGTGACTCTGAAAGGACCTGTCTAATTGCACAAAATTCAGTAAAGTGTTAGGTGTGAAGAACCAGATCCATACATGTAGAGTTCAAACTAGCTACTTTATTTTTCTGTGACCATTTCACAGGAATCTACTCAGACTGGCATCTTTCAGCTGGGAAAGACTAGATAAGGCTCAATTTTTGGGGTGGGGTGGGGATGGAGTTAGACCTTGCCCTCTTCAGTTTGTGTAGCAAAAGTCCAAGCTAATCGCCCCTTGAGCCATCTTCTCAACTGGGGCATTTGCTTTCCGCCATCACCTAAGAAAATTACAATTTAAATATTTTTAAACAGAACTTCTGCTGAAATATTAACTATCCATGTGTTTTTATTTCAGAAGGTAGAAGACAACATGGAAGGAATAGGATCTGGACTTGGTCCTGATGGAGAAGTAAGAATTCTATTTTCCTCTGAGGAAGCATTTCAAAAGTGTTAGCTGTTACTTTTACTATAATGCTAAACAAAATGTCACATTTTATATTTCAATAAATTTGGGAGCAGTGGGGCAACAAGGTTAACACAAAGAACTATTTTCCTCAGCATGAATTATAGATATTTTTAGAAAGCAATAATCCTGTTTATAAATTATGTTACAGATAATGAAGCCTCTATGTAACATCTTTTGTCAATAGTAGTAAAACCAATTATACAAAATAAGATCCTAAATTTAAAAAGTTCTTCAACAAAGGAACTTCAATCCATATAGTTCTCCCTTGGCCTTGGAATCACTTTCTCATCTAACATGCTCTTTATTGGATTTGCAAGGGGAAGTGAGAACTGAGAAAACTAACTTGCCTTTAATTTCTCATCCGCAGAAGCATCTTGTATATTCAGTTTTACTTACTATGTCTAGCCTTGTATATGCTGTATTTATTTTAAAATTGTATGTATTTTTGATATCATTATTTTCCTCCCTCATCATATTTAAAGGAGGTTGTAAATACAAGGTTAGAATGTAGAAAAAGATGGATGTAAATTAACATTAGCTTAATTGCATAGATGTTGCCTTCTATTGATTGTAAATGATAGATTGAAGCTTGAGGTTACCATTTATATAGATGCAGCATAAATAAGGAAAACTTTAAAGAAAATCCTAATGATCATGATTTCTTAATATATAATTTGGAGGTTACAGTTATATAGGCTAGGTAATAGTATATTTCATATTAACATCCATACAGTTGGCATCATTTAAAATTATATTTTGGAATCAGCTACAAAATATTTTGCTTTTGCAACATGAAAAACACAGTTTTAGCTTTGCCCTTCATCAGTAAATTGGATTATTACAGTCTATCTAATCAGGCACATTTACATTAGTAGATTTACCGTATGCTTTCTTTTGTCATATGCAATAAGATGTCTAGTAAATTGGTTTAATGCAAGACACTTTGTCCAACACATCTAATTGAAGTTTTTAATGAGTACACTTCTACTTAATGAGCTATCTCACTAATGAGCGTGCTAGAATGCACTATAATAACCATAAAGTTTCTATGCTGATGTCTTATGCTAGAAATATGACACACATTATTATTTGAAACTTTGCTCCAAGATTACTTAAAATGACTGAGATGTTTTTATAAGCCATTGAGATAATCTGGTGTACAGTTATATCTGAAAGTAATCCCACTGCAGTCAAAGACATTGCATGTTTCCTTAGAAAGTCTCACTGAAATCAGTGAGACTAACTTAAAGGTCAATAGTAAGCTCATAGGGTTGAATTGATGAAGTGCCATCAAGTTAAGATAGACTCTTAGCAACTGCATAGATAAACTTTCTTCAACATGATCTGTTCTCAACCCGGCCTATTATATCTCTCAATGTTGCAATCATATTGCTGTTGTAATTCATATTGCTGTTGTAATTCGGTTCATCCACCATGCTGCTGATCATTTTCTTTTTCCTTCCACTTGTCCTAGCGTTATTAACATTATTAATGGTCCTAGCATTCTTAAGGAAGCTTATTCTTTGCATAATGTTTCCAAAATATGACAGTTTGAGCCTGTCATATTTTGAAAACATTATTTCCAAAACAACATTCTCCCAAGGGAGAATTTTGGATTGATTTATTCTACGATCTATTTGTTTGTTTTCCTGTTATTCTCAAGAGTCTTCTCCAACACCAAAATCCAAAAGTGTCTTGCTTTCAAAATCCAACTTCCACTTCCATAGAATGTGCACAGGGAAAACCTTACCCAATCCTAGCATATGGCATTTTTTAAATTGTTAATGTTGATAGTTGATTTTAAAAAGCAAAAATGGTCCACTAGTTCAGTATCTAGTCACTTCACAGGTTGATTATTTTACAATTAACATTAGTGTAGTCTTCCTTATTTTAAGGAGGACAACATGTAATCTCATGTTTTTTCCTGTGTTCCTTGATTTTGTACATCATTTGCATTTTCAGTTATCAAAGTAGCGTCATCAACATAGGGCAGGTTATTGATGTTATCCAATCTTAAAATCTTCTTCCAGTACTGTTTCCCTCATTATATATTCAGCATATAGATTGAATAAAGAATAAAAGGAGATGGGGAGGGAGGGAGGGAAGAAGGAAGGAAGGAAGGAAGGAAGGAAGGAAGGAAGGAAGGAAGGAAGGAAGGAAGGAAGGAAGGAAGGAAGGAGCTGAGTACCTTCTCATCCTTTTGCCAAGCTGGAGCCACTTTTCTATTTGGTTGGTGTGTCCCTATCCTTTGTGTACGTTCCATATGAAGATAATAATATATTCTAGGAATCCCAGTTTCTTGAAGACATTCCACAATTCGGATTGATTCATTCAAGGCCTTTCTAGAATGGATGAACTACATGTCAATTTATTTTGCGCATTCTTTGGCTTTCTCAATTATCCAGGGTGCATCAGCAATAATGAATCTTGGTCCTCTGTCTTTTCTAAAACCAGCTTGAACATCTGGTATTCCCTTTTCTGAGCAAGATTGTATGATTAGATGATCCTAACAAGTACTTTGCTAACATGTGAAATAGAGAATTTTATGCAATCACGTAAATCTCCTTTCTTTGCTACTGGTAACTCTTCTAATTTGTTGGCCAATGTCCAGCTTTTGTCCAGATTTGCTGGCATAGTTTGGTTACAACCATTATTGATTCTTCTGTTGCTTGTAATATTTCTGTAGATATTCCATCAGTTCCTGTAGCTTTCCAGCTTGGTGATTGCTGTAGTGCTAATTTCATCTTCTGCCATTAGAAGTTCTTATAAATTCAGAATATCTTCCAAAGTATTTTTAGATGTTGACATCTGGTTACACTCAGTTTCAGTGTACTACTTCCATCTGTTTGTTCCTCTTTGGATTGGTCACTATCTATTCATTGGTGTCCAATTTAAGGTTGGAAGCTCCTTCAGACATCTTTCAAAGGACTTCCCTTGTTTTTGGTCTCTCTCCACATTATATTTCTCTACCAAAATTGTAATACAGCTCCTTTGTCTCTTTTAACAGTTCTCTGAAATTCTTTGTTAATTTCCTTCCTGAGATCTTTGTCTTTCTTGGCTTCTCTTCTCTTCCTGGCAGTGTTCACCATCTGTTCTGATATCCAGTTTGATTTCTTCTGTTTCTTGGTATTTGGCAGTCTCTTTTCATATTCATTCTTGACGTCTTAGATTTCATTCCTTGGCTTCCTATAAATGTGCTTCAGGCCTTCGTTGAAGTTCCCAATGTTGTTATTGAAAATGATGCATCTGTGGTCAAGCTCATGTCTTGGAAACTGGTTGGCTTTGTTCTTCGGCTTTACTTTGATTTGGAACTTGCACATAAGCAGTTCACATGGTCTGTTTCACAGCCTTTGATGATGTCTTTGTTGTTATAACTGAGTTCTTTTATTTCCTTGTACCTTGATTTCTGTGTGCTCCTTCTGGCGATAACCATGTACATAACTGTTGTTTTGTTGTCTGAAGAATTTATTAATAATAAAGGCATCATTAAATTGGCAAAAACAGATAATTCACTTTACTTCTTCATTTCTGTTTCCTAGGCTGAACAAGACAGCCATGTTTTCCTCCTTACTATTTTAACTTTGGCATTGCAATCTCCAAACTGCAGATTGTTTCCAGATCTTGCTTGCCTATTCTGTCAATTTCAGATTGAATTTGACCATAAAACACCTACACTTTTTTTCTTTGTCTGCATCAGTGGTTCAGATTTAAACCTGAATAACTGTAATATTAAAGGATTAACTATGAAAACTTACTGATGTTACTTGGGTGTAGCCTATCCAAGCGCTATTTTTGCTATATCCTTCCTGGCTATGAAATTTCTTTTTATTTTATTTTTTTTGTCCTGAGTAGTAAACAGTATGATCTTCTGATTTATTTATTTATTTTTATTTATTTTATTTTAATTTATATGCTGCCCTTCTCCGGAGACTCAGGGCGGCTTACAATGCGTTAAGCAATAGCCTTCATACTTTTGTATATTTATACAAAGTCAACTTATTGCCCCCACAAACTGGGTCCTCATTTAACCTACCTTAGAAAGGATGGAAGGCTGAGTCAACCTTGAGCCTGGTAAGATTCGAACCTGCAGAAATTGCAGGCAGCTGTGTTTTTATTACAGGGTGCATTAAACCACTGTACTACCAAGGCTCCTTTTAAAATGTCAATTCCTATCAATGTCAATTTGCAGATGTCCAAGATGTCAATGTGTAGTTTGTTCATTTCATTTTTCACCGATTTGAGCTTTCCCATCTTCATGCTTTCTACATTCCAAGTTCAAACTATAATTCCATTTGCAGCTTCATGTTTTCTTTTCTTTCATGGTAATAGCAGCGACTAGACAGTGCAAAAGCTTTAATTTAGCCACATCCTAAACATTATTACAGATAGTCCTAGCAAAACCCATGATGCTCATAAAACAGGTCACCATGCAACTGGCCTCTTTTTTTTTTTTTTTTTGCAGTGGTTGTTAAGTGAACCCAGTGTTCACTATGGGCCTGTGTTTTGCCAGAAACTGTAAATCATGGGCACTGCAAATGCGGACCACTTGCTAAGCGCCCAAAATGCAGTCACATGAATGCAGGAGGGGGTCTGATGTCAAAACTTGGAAACCAGGTTTTACATCCCTTTTAGGAGGTTTCTTATAACTTTGAACTGTTGCTAAATGATCAGTCATAAGTCAGGGACTGTCTGTAGTACTCTAAAAGGCCTTTAGCGACCTCCAGTCTGAGGGGCCCATAATCTGCCATTTGTCTTCTTCCAAGTGGTCCTTGATTTCTTGATGCCTGCTATAGTCCTTGATATAGATGCCTGCTTCCTTTATCTGAACAGATGGGATGAGTTCACACTGAGTTCATACTACTGGGAGTATAACTCCTGGCATCCATTCCTGATGCTCTTTGCTCACCTCTTCCAGGAGCACTCCCTTCCACAACAAGGCAGCAAAGCAGTTCTAACCTTTAAACTTACCCTATTAAACCTATCTCCTTTATCATTAAGCATTGAAGACATTTAAAGTTATGACAGTGTTTCTGCCGAAATATAAACTGTTTAATTTCTTTATCTATCTATGTTACTGTGTGACCTGGCATACTTTCTCCCTCATCAAGCTACATACTTTATGAAGATTCAGGGTTGCACATGGGGTACCTCCAGTCAGGATGCATCATGTGATAACATAAATTATACAGGGTTTAGTTTGAAAGGGAGTAAGTCCCAAGTCTTTTTTGAGTAGGCACATTTTTTTTCTCTTAAATCCTTCCTAATTTGGGGTTCTCGGCGTGGGGCTAAATAAATAAATGGTGTGATATTAAGAACTTTGAATTTACTAGAACCTATTTTCACTCTTTGTCTCACAGAATCCTATTCTCTACACAAATTCAAATATATGCTTCTCCTTAATATTTAGCTCATAGATGAGAGCAGTCAGATGAGCGATCTCCCGGTCAAGGTAACTCATACAGAAACAGGCAAAGTTCTCCTTGGACCAGAAGCTCCTAAAGCAAGTCAATTGGATGCTTGGTTAGAAATGAACCCAGGGTAAGTAATGTTTACCTCCTAATGCATAACCCAATGCTTTTGCATTACAGTCATGCAGCCTAAGTATTTGCAGATTTTTTATTTTAATTTACACATATGTAAATGGTTCTAAACCCCATCCATATTAGCATTGTAGGTTTTTTTATGTATAGCAATAGCAATAGCACTTCGACTTATATACCGCTTCATAGTGCTTTACAGCCCTCTCTAAGCGGTTTACAGAGTCAGCATATTGCCCCCAACAATCTGGGTCCTCATTTTACCGACCTTGGAAGGATGGAAGGCTGAGTCAACCTTGAGCCTGGTGAGATTTGATCTGTCAAACTACTGGCAGCTAGTGATCAGCAGAAGTAGCCTGCAGTACTGCACTCTAACCACTGTGCCACCATCGCTCTTGTATTGTGTTTGGTCACTGTTTGCTCAAAAATTTGCAGCTTTTGTTATCTGCAACGTGCTTTAATATGCAGCTTTACTACTATATGTTTATTAAAATCTATTTATTTCTAAATGCACAAGCTTCTATGGATCTTTCTTAAATATTTACTTATGGAGGGGTGCATTTTTCTGAGAAAAGTCAACTCTTAGCACATTTTTGAGCAGAACACAATGGATGTAAGTAAGCTCTGCCCATTGTGACTAGTTATTGTGGAGCAATAATTTTAGCACTGTGAGCCAATTTGTTTCCTCTGGAAGTCGATGAATGATTTCTCCCATACTTGATTTTTTAAATATTTTTAATGTTATTTTTGTACTTCTCTGAAATAATTTTTTCTTAGAAATATTTTTAAAGGGTTGCTATTTTGAAGGAGTTCCCTTACTCATACTGTTTCACCTGCTTCTTCCTGATCAGCTATGAAGTTGCTCCCAGGTCAGACAGTGAAGATGAAAGTGGCTCAGAATATGAAGAAGATGTAAGTGAACACTCTCTCTTGATGTAGCTCTTTATCTAGAAGAATATTTTTTGATAACACAGTAAAAATAAGCATGCAAAAAATTAATCTTAACTATTGAAGTTATAGGTACAACTCTGTAATACTGCGAAATAAGTACCTGAATAGACTACCACAGTGTATTGTACATGGAGAGTTACCTTTGCAAACACTAAAAAGCTACAATTGGTAGAAAACTCAGCTGCCTACATGCTAAGGGATGAGAGCATCTTCATCCAGCTTCATTGACAGTGGCCGCTCTCGGTTGCCAGAGGGCTTCAGGGTACCATTCAGAGTGCTTTTACAGCTCTTCATTGTCCTGGATCCAAGGTATCTTCAAAACTACCTTTTCCAGGTAGAGCCATTCTGTGTGGTATGGTGTGGCAGCTATGTTTTGTATCAGTGGTAGCTACGGAATAATATTCAAAGGTAGCCTCAGGTAGAACTCATTGCATTAGTTTATCCTGGTTATCTATCCCCAATATCTGTAAGGCTGAGGCTGGAGGGCCCAAGCGTAATGTTTCTTAGTCATGAACTCCAGTTTACACAATCTGCCTACTGAGGCTAAACAGTGCAAACACAATTGAGGGTGGAGGTTCATTCTCTAAGCTTGTAGAATGAATGTTTCATTACCAGGCTAGTGTATGTGTTCTTCTGCTTATAAGGGCTTTGTGTGGTCGGTAGGTCTTGTGACCGCACAAAGCCCTTATAAGCAGAAAAACACCGACACTGACATCCCCTCTATTCCGCTGAAGATGTTACCTAGCCTAGTAACAAAACATTCAGAAACCAATCCACAAGCTCAGAGAACGAACCTCCACCCTCATCTTACACCCAAGCTATAGATATTCACCACTATCACAAACAAACACAATTCTTCTGGAAAGCGGCTGTTCCATAGGGAATTTAATAGTTAGAAGTTCTCCAAGTTGATGGTGTCCATGGTCAGTTTATTTAGGCATCATATTTATTTCTTTGGTTTTATGAATGATCAGGTTTATTTATTTTATTATTGTGTGTTATATATTATTTTAATTTACTGTTTTAATTTGCCATGAGGTTATATAATTTAGAGCAGGAATAGAAATGCCAATAAATAAAGAAACAAAGAACCTAATTAAAATAAAATCCACCGTGTATCATCCAGTCTCCCAGTTTCCTTGTAGCATAACAATAATAAGCCATAATAATACTAATTTGTGTGACTTTTCTTGTCTAAATAAAATGTTTCAATTCGGTCGTAAATTACTGTACTATAACCTAATTAACTAACTGGAAAAATACCTAGTCATAAATCTTTAAGCAATGAAGGATGCCAGATTTCTTTTTGATTACTGATGGTTGTTAATCACAGTATGTAATATGGGTTTAGTTTTAAAGATATTGCAGTTCATCAAAATGGATATAGATTGTTAATTTTTAATATAATCGGTAATACGTCTTCTTGGATATTTTTTCCTTTATACAGCTTGTCTGAAAACTATTATATTTTAATCAGTTTCTCATTAAATGGTTTAGAAGTGGAGTAGTGTGTGAGGATTTTTTTTTTTTGAGGGGGGGAGGCTTTTTTGTTTTTGCTTTGTGATGTTAGCAGCCAAGGATGTATTCAGTAATTTTTAAAACTGCCATTAAAACTACTGCCAGTAATAGCTAGGGAAGTAAATATGCTTTGCTATAGAACAGTGATGGCTAACATTTTTGCCACCGTGTGCCAAAAGCGGTGGGGGGGAGTGCAGGGGGGAGCACATGTGTGTGACCACACCCATAATTCAATGTGCCCGTTTGGCACGGCGGGCCCGGTAGGCCCATTTTTCACCCTCCCAGAGGCTTTCTTGGAGCCTGGGGAGGGCAAAAATGGCCTTCCCCGCCCCCCGGGGGCCCTCCGGAGACCGGAAACAGCCCATTTCCTGACTTCCGGTGGGCCTGGAAGGCCCGAAAATTAGCTGGCCAGCACGCACATGCACACTGGAGCTGAGGTAGGGCAACGCTTGCGTGCCCAGAGATATGGCTCCGTGTGCCACCTGTGGCACGCATACCATAGGTTTGCCATCACGGCTATAGAGCAACACAAGGGCAAGTGCTTTGAGTTTTTATTAAATATGTAAGATTTATATACTGTATCCTTTTTTTTTTTTGGCTTTTGCTTTGGGATCTCAATGTCCCAGTCTTATATTTGCTAATCCTTCCTGTCCATTACAGAGGCTTATGGTTCTGACCCAGCAGAATAATTTATTTTAGGGACTAAGGAGACAAGAAGAGCAATAGATGAGACCTATCCCACCTACAAAGCTCTGAATTCTTCCCAATTATGGTTAAAAGTAGAAAAGGTTTAATTCACCTGAGGTATATATAGTGGAAAAACTGTGTGAGAAATACCACACATGGAATACATGTCAGATATTCTGCTGGTGTCATGTGCAGTGACTTGGACTAGTTCTGAGTTCTAGTCCTGCCTTTAGCATGAAAAATTGGCTGGGTGACTTTGGGCCAGTTACTCTCTCTCAGCCCAATCTACTTCACAGGGAAATTGTTTTTCCAATAGGAAGAGGAAAGAGTATTATGTTTGCCACCTTACGTTATTAATAAAAATAAAGTCAGAATAATTTTTAAAAAAAACAATCCCACAAAACAGAATGTTCACCTCCATTGGTTATTTTAAAAGCATCAGAACTGGTATGTTGCAAACTTATTTATTCATATTGCAAAATTATAAAACCAATTTCCTATAATCAGGCTAAACTTTTTTTTTTTTTTTTACTAACAAAAGCTACTTCTCTATAAATCTCAGTGGGGCAGTTTCTTGTTTTACGAGGGAGAGGAAATTGGGGAGGGAAGCAAAACATAATGGAAAATTGTAGTCGGCCTTTGGAGTTCTTGCTGATAAACATTTCATGTGGGATTGACTTCAAGGGTTGTTGTTCTTTCCCCTCAACCTTGCAGGAAGATGAAGATGAATCAAGTAGACAAGAATTAGATGAAAAGATACATCTGGATCCCAACACTGAAGATGTTTCAGAAAAAGACGCTAAGCAAATCATCGAGTGAGTAATTTGGGAGAGCAGAGAAAGCAAAGCATTTAGCATGCTCCCCTTTCTAGATCGGATTTCTGCACGTTTTAAGAAATAAAATGGCAAACAAGTCATCAATGCGAAATTAAAAATAAACCATTCCTTGCTTTATAGGACAGCCAAACAAGATGTGGATGACGAATACAGCATGCAGTACAGTGCAAGAGGCTCTCAGTCTTACTATACAGTGGCTCATGCAATCGCTGAGAGAGTGGATAAGCAGTCCTCTCTTCTTATCAACGGCACCCTGAAACATTACCAGGTAAGCATACTAGCTGGAAATTGCTCCAACAGGAGCTTCGTGCCACGGATCCTTAAACTGTACCATAATTAGTCTCCTTTAAAAAGCTGGACTATTTCAGATTTACCAAATCATTCTGTTTAGATATGGCCCGATTCTTGAATTCTACCCTTGAATATTTTAGGACATATAACACAATAAAAAACATGACTCCCTTTCTCCATTGTCTGGTCCATATTTTGAAGCATACCAGATACTGCCCCTTTCTCCACTGAATTGCCCGCGTAAGTCTCAACTTTGACCGATAGTAAGACTTCCTTTATTTATTAAGTTTTTATTAGGACAGGGTTTGAAAACATTTTGCCTTTGACAATTCCTTGGAAAACTGGTCAGAGCTTCAGTGCCCATTCTTCTTATAGCGATGCTTGTATGAATTCATACTTCTGGCCTAGTAGCATGCCAAAAATCATTTTGTGCAACAATATATATATAACATGCAGATTTCAGCCCAGGTATCATGCAAAGTATGTTATGGACCAGGCTCAAGCTTATCCCCGTTCTTCTTTCTTGGATATCCATAATCTTTGATTTGGTACAGGAACAGCCTTCCATCCTTCCGAGGTGGATAAAATGAGGACCCAAATTGTTGTGGACAATATGCTGACTCTGTAAACGGCTTAGAGAGGGCTGTAAAGCACTATATAAGTCTTAAGTGCTATTGCTATACAAGAAGCATAGGCATTATATATGCCTAGTGATGCTACAAACAGATGTTTCTTTCCATCTGAACATAAATTGCTAAAGAAGTTGTATCATATTGTAAGGTTGAATTAATAGAATCTTGCAAATCTGAAAATATTTCTCCCATCCTTTTCTTTTACTCTCTGGAAAACTAGGGAGGGTCCCTTCTGAAGTGCCTTTGACACCTCCTCTCCTTCTGTGGGCTGAGGAATCTTTATTCAATTGTCCAGCTTTTCCTCCAGTTTCCTAAGGCTGTTCTTATAAACAAACATTTTACACTGATACCAGTGCTAATCTTTTGTTTAGCTAATTTTTTTTTAAAAAAAGTTTTCACCTATTATTGTTGAAGCAGCAGTTAATAAAGCCAGTGAGTAGCATTACTGCAGATTGGCATTATAGTTGCTCTATCAGTCATAACTGTAATATCAAAAATATCGGAATTCAGAAAACTGCTTTACTAAGCAAAGGTAATGCTCCATTAGACTGCTGTTATCAAGACTGAATATAAAAGTTTTGTCTGGGATTTTCGGGGCTTGAACTGGCAACATGCTATACAATTGCATGATGGCATTCTCTTCATATTCACTTCGGTGAATATAATCTGTCCCAGTTGCTAAATTGCTCCGACTATGTTTTGCTGTGTTTTCAGAGATATAAAGTTTAGCACAAACTTTCAGATTGTGATGTGCAATCACAATCTGAATTGAATCTAAACAATAAAATAGACCGATAGGATATGTAAAAGGTGCACCAGCTAAATCCACAGGTTCCCAGGCAGCCTTAGAACTCCTTGATGGAGCTCTTCCAAAAATGGCATTTTTAGTCAGATGGGTGAGAAAAATTATGAAATGCATGAGGTATGATTATAACATACAACATTTCAGTTAATTTTCATTAAATTTAAATAGGTAATAAATCATTTGGTTTTTTTTTAATGTTATTATCTGGTGTTCAGACTGGATGTGGCATTTTTATCTACCAATCGAGTCCTACCCAATGACCTGGGATATCATTTTTATTTTTTGGATTGTCCCCTTTTGGAGGGCAACTTCTAGTACACTGTTCAAATGCCAAGTGCAGCTCTTGGTTTGAAAATTGCTTAGCTCTTCTGGGAAACATGAATGGAAAATCAAACTAGGGAAGTATGCGAGAACATATTTTCTGAAGTCTGACTTTGTATTGGACTAATTGTTATTTTCTAAATCCACTTCATTTAGCTGCAGTGTTTTGCTCACTACTTCTACCAGTTAAAATGTTAAATTAACTGTGTTTTATTGCAACACTGCAATATTGAATCAATTTATCATTCATAATTTATTTTCAAACAATATTCAGGACAATTTCATTGTAATGTGCAAGTTGGTGATTAGGAAATGTACTTTATTGCTCTAAATGCTATCAAATAGATCTATAGCACCGTGAAAATATAAATTTGAAGCTTGTACTGACTGCTAAAAACTTGAGCTATGTCACAATATGAGCAGTATTAATATTTAACACTGCCTAAAACAGAGATTGGTTTTCAGAGCAAAAGAATACCACTACTACTATACATGGAATATGTAGCAGCAGTGATTCTTGTATGGGAGATTTTTGATGTTTTCTTTATTATTATGCTACTTATTGTCAGCACCAAGGCACTCAACTCCAAAGCAGAGATGTTAAAATAATAAAATATAACTGTTACGGATAACCGAGGGGATTTTATTGTATTTCAGGTCCAGGGCCTGGAATGGATGGTTTCCTTATATAATAACAATTTGAATGGAATTTTAGCTGACGAAATGGGGCTAGGAAAGACCATACAGACGATAGCACTCATCACTTACCTGATGGATCATAAAAGGCTTAATGGACCCTATCTCATCATTGTTCCCCTCTCGTAAGTAGGCAGATTCTTCCTAATGATATTTTCTGTGATTGGTTCATTAACAACGTGTACCTTTTTTTCTTTACCTTTAATGACTGGATAAAGCACACACCAGGAGTATGCTGCCTGCATGTTACAGATTTAATCTTTGATTGCTTTCCTTCCTTACATATGGATTCTGTGAGATTGGAAATCAAATGGCTTAGAGGTCTAAAAGGATGCAAATTACCAGCTATATGCAAGAAATATAAATCCTTCCATTCTCCACTATCCTGTAAGAGCTGAAGAAGCTTCTTGGGTGAGAAGCAAAACGTCTTCAAAGAAAAAACAAGGACGTCCAGTTGCCTCCTGAAAAAGCACCTTTGGGACAGATGGCTTAGAGCAGTTGAAATTTATTGTATCTTTTAGTCCCCCTAGCTAGCCCCTATTGTGATTCACAAGGCGGAAAATGTGTTTTTTAGCTGAGATTGGTTGCATAGGATGCCCTTTTAGATTCCAAAATGTCCTCCTTTGAGGATTCTCACATTCTTCTGGAGAGTTGCTTAAATCTTTTGGCTTCCACCAGCCACAATTTTTGGATGTCCTGGAGCTCCAGCTCTACAAATTCCCAGTGAACTTAGGCTGAATGAGAATTGTGGAATTGCAATGCTGCTCATTTGGTGATTGTAGTGATTATCATTTTTCTTCCTTAACTAATCCATCTTTGCGGTTAATCCAGTGTTAGTATAAAATAGGATTTGACAGAAATGCTTAAACTCCGTTTTGCTCAGTTATCTTCTTCTTAACTTCGAAAAGATTCTTGTTAAGGCCAGTGATTTTAATTAAAATCAGCAATGCCACTTTAAAGTCAGATATCTGTTTATACATGTTCTGCAATATGTCTGCAGGTTTTGTTTTATAGCCTTCCCTGCCTCCCAAATCAAACATATCAGCTCAGATTCTGCATCAGAGTAAATAACTTGTCAGTGAACCATATTATGGTTATTGAGGCTGCAGCAATTATATTATTGAACAATTAGGCATACGTTTGGTGTATCCATTGGTGGAGAGAAAGTAGTAGAATTGCAAATTATCTGTCTTTGAAATAAAGAAATAGAAATATCAAGAAAAGTAAAATAAAAATTTCTTCCCTAGGCTTGACTCTGGTTTTTTTTTTTTTTAACCTAATACATTTTCAAATTTCTTCATTTGTCAAAATACTTTTGATCTTTGCATTAAATATGTACTGATCTATTCCATGCAAATAGGAATACTGCTGGGGGTGTTAGTATATGTATTAAGACACCCAATTCATCCACTTTGCTTTATTTGTATGTTGACTATATAGGACCAGTGTGCACATTTTCTGTATGTGTGACTTGGGGTTTCTGCCTTTTAAAGAGAACTGGGAAGCAAGGATCTAAGCATAAAAATACAATAGGAATATATGTTATGTCATTGCTTCTTTCAGTTTTGTGAACAGGTCCTTAAAAGTGAAATTGAAATTCATAAAATCCACTAAAAATCAGTTTGGTGGATACAGACTAGACAAGTTTATGTACGCGTATAATAAGGTTTCAGAAATATGGTCAAGTTCTGATCTGAAACCCAGACAGCACTTTTGACATGATGGGAGAGCAATCTACTGTTAAAGTGAAGAGGTGCAACATGGTTTACAGGTTTCATTTTGTTAAAATCGGGTTGCAGAATTTTGTTTGATGCAGTTTTAATATACTTTGCAATCTTAATCTTTTATATAGGACTTTATCCAACTGGACATATGAATTTGACAAATGGGCCCCTTCTGTGGTGAAAATTTCTTACAAGGTTTGGATATTTGATATATGAATGTAAAGATGTAACTTCAGATTCACTGAGCAATTTTATTCAATCGTAAAGTGTTGGCTGTTCTATAGAACTCTGTCCCCTGATTTGTAACATCTCACAAGTACTTTCAGGAATTGAAATGCATAAGAAAATTACGAATACTCATTCCAATATGTTCTGTTCCAAATAATCGCGATCGTAATTACAATGCATTAGTATATTCTTTTTTTAAATATAAATAATGTAGATACCAGATTGTAGCATGGCAATCTACCTATAATGAATTAGTCCACACCGGAGTACTTTAGTTACAGTTGCTGTTATAAAACAGGCTGGAGAGACAGGCATGAGATTGACTGCAGCATGAGACCGCTATCTGAGCAATGCTTTTCCAGTTGCTGTTTATCAACGGGGTATCACTTGCTGATGAAAAGATTCATTGAGGGGTTCTGTCAACGAAAGACAGGAGGAACTTAGTTTTTCCTCCTTACAGCAGACCTATTGAATTCATTTGTAAAGATTCAATCCACGTTTCTTTTTGTCTATGGCTTTCTCTTGAATGGACTGGAAATATTAATAATATATTAGGCACGCTGTGCTTCCCTTTTTTTTAATCCACTTCACAACTATTCTTTTTTAGTGAACAACATCTTGATGCAATTTTTTTTCTTTTCCTTTTTTTTTCAGGGTACACCTGCTATGCGCCGATCGCTTGTACCTCAGCTACGTAGTGGGAAATTTAACGTTCTTTTGACTACTTATGAATACATCATAAAGGACAAACACATTCTTGCTAAGGTACTATTATATTTGGGACTTTTCTTGATGGCTAGCTTTTCTTTTCTTTTCTTTTTTGGCTTCCTCCACTCCCAGTTAGCAAGAATTATACCAAACCTGAAGGGTCCAGGTACAATATCCATAATTGCTATTGTCTTTAAAAGTTCTGTGCTTTTCTGAATTGCTTTTGCCTTTTCCCATCCCATTCACTGTCTCTGTTCCTGCTGAGTCCTTTCAGGATTGCTGGTGAGGGAAAAGATTTTGCTACCTGTGGATCCCATAAATTCCACACCGTTGCTCTTTGTCAAGCAGAATAGCCACCTCCTCATCCCTCTGCTGAATCCCATTTACCTGGGAACCCTGCTATTCCATTTTTATCTGCAGCTCTTCTCCGGTTCTTTGTTTCTGAGCAGAGATGAATGCAGCGAAAGGGGGGAAAAGAGAATCAGGCTTTGTTAACATTTTCCAGATGTGGAAAGATAACAGAGACCAGATTGAAATTTGTACCGTTCATTTCATTTATGCATTAAGACACGGTAACTGAATAGACACTAAAACATGGGAGTCCTTCTTTGGAAAATACTTCAGTACTTCCCAGAATTATTTTGTTAAAGTAAAGGTAATTAAATAATGGAATCCATTGTAATTTGTTATATCTTTCTTCAATTCACTTTGCTGCATTTCAGAATGTGTACATTTTTTAATGAGAGGTGTTTGCTTTAGTAAGCTTCCAAAAATTTCAAGCTATTTTTTTTCCCTTTCTGAGACCCAATATAGGCACTTTGTAAATAGACTATCAATGCACCCCACAAAATACAGATATTTCTCAACTTACAAAAAATCATTTAGTGAAAAGTTACGACATCACTGAAAAAAGTGACCTATGACCGTTTTTCACACTTAAGACCATTGCAGAATCCTCATGGTCACATGATCAGAATTTAAATGCTTGGGAAGTGGTTCATATTTATGACGGTCACAGTGTCCCAGGATCATGTGATTGCCTTTTGCAACCTTCTAACAAGCAAAGTCAATAGAGAAGCCAGCTTCATTTAATAACCATGTTACTCACCTAACAACTGCAGTGATTCACTTAACAAGTCTGGCAAGAAAAGTTGTAAAATGGAGCAAAATTCACTTAACAACTGTCTCACTTAGCAACAGACATTTTGGGCTCAATTGTGACCATAAGTCGAGGACTACCTGTAATCCGCTTTTTTGCACTTCCTTCTCTTCCTACATTTGCATTGAGAGAACATTGGGAGGCTCTCAATCCTCTCAAATCAGTTTTAAAAAAGATTTTTCCTGCCAGTTCAATCAGTTGAATTTACTGTGGAGAATGTTAGTGCACATGAAGGGAAGGCTAAAAAGGTTGTCTGGAATTAAATATGTATGTTATTGGACACATAAAGCTCCTGATAATGATTTTCAAGATTCCTCAATAAAATATTAAGGGTATGGTTTCATCCATTCATTGACTCTGTTTCTCACTTCCTTACATTGTTCCTTTTCTCTTGCAAAGCGATAGTAAAAATAAATGGATCAAGTTTCAGCCCTCTGTCGTATGAGGCTATATTGTGAACTAAAATTTACTGGGTTGATACTTTTTATATAGTTGAATGCATTAAATTGTATCAATTCACCTTCTGGAATTTTCTTTCAGTGATGAACTTACTCTACATTTTGTGCATATATAAAAATGTTTAATTAAAGGATGTGAAGCCAGTATTTTTATTTTCTCTCATTATATGTTTCTATTACTGCACATATCCCTACGGAATAGCATCCCCTTTGCAAATTTGTATCAGAGCACTCTTTGCCTAAGAGAAAAACTCTGTTTTTCTCTTAGGCTTTAGTTAAAGGATTTAACCCTTAAGGGTTAACCTGGTTTAGGATGGATGGATAGGCTCCTATCTAGCTGTAACTAAGATTCTTGTTCCCTTGAGTTTTCATTTTATGGATGTTGCTCATTTTTATTGAGCTTTTGTTCTTTTAACTTTGTGAAGCCACTCAGAGTTGGAGTTGGACGAATAAATGAATAAAATAAAATCATACAAATTCAGTCTAAACTTTATTGACTATTGTCTATTATATAGGATTGTATTAATCCAATATGCCCTTTGAAGGTGGACGTTATGATGTACGTTATGAGGTATACTTGATGCACTCCAGTTTTAGTGGCGGTTTGTTAATATTGTGCAAAATATGTACTAATTATTGCATACTTTGAAATGAAATAAGAGTTTTGAAGGCTTCAGTTGTATTTAATTGTAACGATTTCATAGGTTGGAATCTCAATATAGTTTCCTACCAATTGTTTCTTTATTTCCATAGATTCGGTGGAAATATATGATTGTAGATGAAGGTCATCGAATGAAGAACCATCACTGTAAGCTGACTCAGGTGCTAAATACTCATTATGTGGCACCAAGAAGGATTCTCTTGACTGGAACGCCATTGCAGAACAAATTACCTGAACTTTGGGCTCTCCTTAATTTTCTCCTCCCAACAATTTTCAAGAGTTGCAGCACTTTTGAACAATGGTTCAATGCTCCTTTTGCCATGACTGGAGAAAGGGTACTGGGCAATTTATTTAAAAATGCTATAGTAACACATTATATTAAATGGACAGTCTGTTTCATAGCAACTGGTATAGTATATTGATACAGTGAACTTTCTAATTAATGCACTCTTAATCTACTAAATTGTATTAGTATATAAAAAGGCTTAAAGTGTTTGTTAGCATTAAAAATTAATGAAATATGAGGGTGTGGGGGGTGAAGGTTTATTCTCTGAGCTTGTAGGTTGGTTTCTGAATGTTGCATTACCAGGCTAGGTAACATCTTCAGCAGAGTTTAGGGAATGTCAATGTTCTTTTGTTTATAAGGGCTTCAGTGTGGGTGTATCAAGTGAGGGTCTTGTAATAGGTCTTATGATAAGTCAGCTGTGAGTCATCAGTGAGAGTCTTGTGATGGGGAAGTTACATCATGTGAGGCTCATTGGGAGATGAAGTGCTGTTTGGGGGGGCTTGCATGGGTTGGTTGAGGGTCGATGCTGTCTCTGGTTGGCTGTGCAATTGATTTGGATTCTGAGGAGTTCGTAGGCTGGTTGTAGGTCAATGCGTCTGTTGATGGAATTGCTTGTGGAGTGCCAGGCTTCGATGAACTCACGAGTATGATGGGTGGTAGCGTGGCTGATGATTTTTGTGTTGCTCCAATCGAACTGGTGTTGTTTGCTGTCAGTGTGGGTAGAGATTAAGGATTTGGGATCGTGTCGTTTGATTGCCAGCTGGTGTTCGTGGATCCCGGTTTTTAATTGACGTGATGTTTGTCCCACGTATAATTGGTTGCAATGGTTACAGTTGATTTTGTAATACTGTTGCAAATAATGAAATATGTATGTGTTGTTTTTAAAGTGCTTTTTTTCTCTTTTTAATCTTTCCATTTAGGTGGATTTAAATGAGGAGGAAACTATTCTGATTATTCGGCGTCTCCATAAAGTGCTAAGACCTTTCTTGTTAAGAAGGTTGAAGAAAGAGGTTGAATCTCAGTTACCAGAAAAGGTTTGTGAAGAAGAAGCTCTGTTGAATTACTTGTAGTAATAAATCCAGGTGCCATATAATGCAAAATATACCTCTGTTGGAACTCTGCCTGAAACTACAGAAGGTTGAGCTTGGTTGTGAATCTTTCTTTAGCTAACTATCAATAATATAAGTAATGTAAAATAGTAAATAATTTAGAGCTAGATCCATCCATTTAAAAACAATATAGGTAGTTCCTCAGTTAACAACCATTTGTTCAGTCACATTTGAATTTATGAAGCTGCTGAATGAGGAGACTTATAGCCGGTCCTCAAAGTTGCAGCAAAATCAATGTGATGTCACTCCTAAGGATCACATGGGAAATATTTTACAGCCGTGCCATCGGTGATGGAATTCCTGGTCCCAATTCCTGTCATTAAAGGAGGACTGTTTTTGAGTTCTTTACTGGTTCAATTTACCATGTCATAATGTGTGCATATGTGTGTCTTTAGTGTATTCTTACACATTTTCTAGCAAACTTTCCTGCTCCTTCTTTTAGCTGAAATCCAGAGTATGTGAATATAGCATAGTACTATTGATTATAATAATCTCAAGGATTAATAATCTTCCAAAGATCATCAATCACTATTCCATTGATTATATAGAAAATAATTAACTTTTGGAATAAGTAAGAGTAAACAGATAGGATAGATCAGGCGATATATTTGTGACGTAGCAAGAGAAGTAACCTTTTTTGTATTATTTTTTCCCTGAAGTCAGTTGTTGAGAACCAGTGTAATCTAGTTTTGCTAGCATTCTTATTTATAACTTTGAATAGGTTGTTTTGTAAATCTTTATGTAAATATGATTTTTATATTAAAAAGCGCAGACATTTTAATACAGGGCTGTCAAACCCGCAGGCCAGTTGCGTCACACTCTGGCCATATCCATACCCTGCCCAGTTTAGCAAAGGGGGAAAAGTTGCAATACGTCACATGACGACACCTTGACAATGTAATTTTGACACCTCTGTTTTAATACAGAGGTATCAAAATTCAAAACTTTTTAAATTTATTAAAAAGTTTTGAAAAAGCTGCATTATTTAATATTTATTGTCTGTTTTTATACAAGGTTGAATACGTGATAAAGTGTGATATGTCAGCCCTGCAGAAGATTTTGTATCGCCACATGCAAGCCAAGGGAATCCTCCTTACTGATGGCTCGGAGAAAGACAAGAAGGTGAGAAGACTCCTGGCATCTTGTCTTTTCTAGAACTAAACTCCCCTATACAAAAAAAGTAATTCTAACGAATAAATGATTTGAGCCTTCTTGAGTATAACTAGAGAAAAACCAAACATTACTAAAAAAAAAAAAAAAATAGAATTCATTATATATGAGACCTAGATTGTTGCAAACAGATGGTGGATTTAAAAAAAAATGGAGGGAATCTGTAATGCTTTAAACTGAGGGCAACCAGCACTGTGAATTAACACGAATAGATGACTAGTTACAAAAGATATTTTAGAATTTGGATAAAAAAATATCAAGCCTAAGTAATTGTCTGAAAAATACATTTTAGAATGTATTCCAAAATAGCCATGAGATTTTGAAGAAGACACAGCTGCTTTAAAAGATTCATAAAATGGTCCCTTCAGCTGGCAGCAGCTGTCACAAATACAGCATCTGTAAACTTCACCAATTTGGGAATATCACAGAGTTATGTTGAGTGTTCTTTTACTAATTTTTTTTGTTACAAAGCACCTCTTTCAAAGGCTCTAGATAACATATTAGAACAAGCATATACTATACTGTGAATATGGTAATATGGTAAATATACCATATATTAAGCGAACAATGTTTTTTCAGATTTTATTAATTCATAACTGCCTTTGTGTCACTTCCTCAGGGAAAAGGTGGAGCCAAAACACTCATGAATACCATCATGCAGCTGAGGAAAATATGCAATCACCCATATATGTTCCAACATATTGAGGTAAATAAATCTTATCATTTCATTCTACACAGTTGCTGTTCACACTTAAAAGTATAATTTTTCTATTCTTTCAGTGAGATCTTTTGAAAACAGTTTCAGTATAGATCAACTAAATGTTCGAATTTCTGAACAATTACTTGACATGAGAAACTTTGTTTTTGATGATGACTAATTAAATTCCCTGCCTATCATCAAATGACTGACTTTTTCATATAGTCAAGGGGCTTTCGTCATCCTGACTGACATGAAATATTTTACACCTTTTTTTAATCACATGAATATGAAAATACCCCCATTGTGCAAATTCCACTGAGCAAAAATTGGCTCAGTGGCTTATCCTAATTTACTGTTGGTGAGCTGCTGTTTATTCCTGCTTTGCACAGAGGTATATAATGAACTAGTAATTGCAAATGGGACTTCTGGTTTCCTTCTTGCTTTCCTGAAAGCTAGGATGTGGTAATTCAATATGTTTTGATTTATTCCAGTTTTGAACCTTGACTCATTTGGGAGTAAGGAACTGAAAATCAAGGTTCAGTTATCATACACAACTTGACATCTAACCAAAAAGAGCAGAAGTGCATGTCCCCTTGCATTCACTTGCAACAACCCAGCAATTGTAGCTTAAAGTTGTATTAGTACAAATCATTAGAGTAGTTGGCAGCCACGGAAATAGAAGTTATAAATAAATGCATAGTCAAACAAATACACGTCCAGTTATGAATCATTATTTTCTATGAAACATACATTTGTTCATAGATTACCAAGAAAATGATTAGTTGCAATCATTTAATCAATTACAGAAGTGAAAAAACTTCTTGGATGAGAAACGAAAGGTCTTCAAGGAAAAACAAAGTCCAGTTGCCTCTCAAAAAAGCACCTTTGGGATTTAATCAATTAGTTGCCTGTTATTTATTTAACCCACCACTTTAATAATCGCATGTAGCTTGCCAGCTAATTTATGTAACTTAAGTATGCCTTTATATTTTTAAGAAAAATATAACTTCTGAAATCCATTGTTTTAAATAACATTGGAACTAGAAAGCTGAATTTATGCATTTTAAGTGGTTCTTTTCTAGAGCTAAGCAAAGAATTCAAATGGTATTTCATAATGTGAGAAATAAGTACAAGTACTCTGTTCAGTTCAGTTCAGAAGCCGGGTTTTTTTTTTTGCAGCTGATGTTGCTGCTTTGTAAGTTGATTCCCATTGTCCCTGTGTGTTTGTGTACTTCCCTTTGATTTATTGTCCATGTTTTTTGTTGGGTATCGAAGTGGAAGCCTAGAACAGGATGTGGATGTTTCAATTATTAGAAGAGATGTTTTAACATGGTCCTATGCATTGTAAAGCATTTCTTCTGATGGATTTTAGGGAACTTTTAATATGGAAAAGCTAAATAATTCATTGTTATCATTTTGCAGGAATCCTTTGCTGAACATTTGGGTTATTCCAGTGGTGTTATCAATGGGTAATTTTTTTCATTTATTTGTGACCGATGTATTAATAAATGGGGTTATTTCAAATTAAAACATAAACCATTCAGAAAATACGTTGACATAAAAAATTAGAATAAGACATGATATAGGCAAACACTTCTAAAGCACCAAATTAATATTATATTGATAAAAGAAATTGAATCGCCCAGAGTTGTTTAAGATGGGCAGCAATATAAATCTTTAAATAAATAAATGAAAAAAGTAAATAAAATTAATAAACTGTACTGTTAAGTGCCAAATAAATCCCAGGGTTATTGGCATTATTTATTGATGTTATAATTAGAGATCAAAATACCAAAAGAATCATATATATTAGAAAAAGTTATGTTATAAGACAAAAGTAAAATGCGAACCAGCTTAAGGGGAAACAAGTTATTAGAACTCTTAGCCAATTAAATATTTAGAAGCAATAGTAATAGCAAGGAAGTATCTCTTTTGGAGATACTGTATGATCTATCAGTTAAGTGGAGGAAAATTCCAATTTTGCATGACTGCACATTAGATCCCTATTATATTCCTTTATTTTCCAGTGGAGACATATGTTTCATATTTTTCCCTGAAAGTAAAGAAAACTTTAAGGCACTGATCGACTGTTTCTGACTTTAAACATCCAAAATTGTTTACAGCAATTAACAATACAAACTAAAAAAACAAAAAAATAAAATAATACAATTAAAATCAAAAGAAACTTAAAATTTGAATCAAAAAATCAAAATGCTACTCAATTCACATTTCAAGGCTGGAAGAGATGGATTTCCTAAATTGTGAGACATTTAGGGAGACAAACCTACACCCTGAGGAGTACGTTCCATAGTCTAGGGGTCACATAGGAAAAGCCCTCTCCCACATGCTAGATAGCGCTATGAAATATTTTCAGAAGGGTTACTTCTGCTGACCTATCCAGATTCACAGCAGGATTCCTTCAGTTAATTATGGATATGTTTACTCAGAAATATATCACTTCGGTAAAATGAGATTAACTGCAAAGTATAAACTTAAATTAGTTTGTCAGGTCACACTCAAATTATACAAAGAAAATGGCCTTTTTTTATGTCTACAAATTTTAGAAGAATAAGAAATAATATATTGTGTGTAAAGCATGAAAATAGAGGGTCAAATATGTCCTCAGAAAAATCCAAACTACCAAAAGGTAATAGTTGAAGGTGTTGAAGAAACAGTCTTTTGAACACTTAGAAAATCTGCGGATAACAAATAAAATATAAATTTCCATTCCTTCTATTTGTACTGAATACTGAAGTATTTCAATATTGGAATTCTGAAGTTTGACTCTGTTAGAAGCCCCCCAAACCAGCTAGGTGAAAAAAACTTTCAGACAAATGTGATTTATGGATTTGAAGATTGGAAAGGGTAGCTTAGGGAAAGAATAAAATTTTGATGCAACCTGAGAAGAGAGAGAGGTTAAAATATAAATGCATTTATAATTGCTGTCAAGGAGATTGAAGGGTGCTTCTTTATAATCTTTATTTTACTTTATGTTACTTTACTATCTTCTTTTCTCGTCATTCATTATTTTTCTTTATTCTATTTATTTTGCCCTATGGGTTTATTTTGTTAAACATTTTGTTAATAAAAACTATATATTAAAGATTATTTCCAGACATAAGGTATCTTTCCTTCTAAAACTAGTCCTTCCTTCCTTCCTTCCTTCCTTCCTTCCTTCCTTCCTTCCTTCCTTCCTTCCTTCCTCCCTCCCTCCCTCCCTCCCTCCCTCCCTCCCTCCCTCCCGGACCATATTTAGTCTGTTTGCTTTTGCTTTTTCTGGATTAATAAAAGTAATTCTTGTGTGATTTTTTGTTTTTGTTTTTTGTCTCAGAGCTGAGCTTTATCGGGCTTCTGGAAAGTTTGAGCTACTTGATCGAATTCTACCAAAGTTGCGAGCCACTAATCATCGTGTGCTTCTTTTCTGTCAAATGACATCCCTTATGACTATTATGGAAGATTACTTTGCCTTTCGAAACTTTGCTTACTTGCGACTTGATGGTAATGTCCATTTTGAATCTAGAGTTCATTTAAAGATTACAATAGGAATACCTCTCACTAATTAACATGCTGTTAATAAACTAAGGTCTATTTTGTATTATTGTAACAAAGGCTCTAAATTTTGGCTGGGAAAGCCATGTCTAAAATTCTTGACTTTAATTGCCATTGTCATTCAGTGATTGGGAACGTTCTTTATTTTCTGATACCCTATTATTACGGTAAAACAGACAATACTGTCAGCTTCTGAAATGGTGTTTCAACTTGTTAGCTTCCTATAAACGATGTTGAGATACTTTACAGGGATCTTACAATCAAGACAAAGGTCACAAATGCTTCAAATATCATGTTCCTTTCATTCATTCATTATTTTAAGGCTGTTTTTCAAAATAATAATATGGCAGAAATCTAGGAATTTCGCTGAAGTGTTTACATTTATTTCTCCAGTTCTCTAAATGACTGTATTGTCAAGTTAAAATATCCTTGATATTTCTGTTTCAGTTTGGATTCTTCTTCGTCATTAACATTGATTAACCCTTACTTCCATCATAGGAGGTGATATTCTTAACTAAATAAAGGATTGAGGGGAGAAGTTTATTAAAAGGTTTAAAGTTAATTGCACAAAGTATAGTATGTCTCTACAGATCTTCCATGGCAGAAGAGATTTTTTGGGGGGTTATAATTATATGAATATGTATAAAGATAAAATTTCAATTAAATACTCTCCCTCTATTTAGTCACTGGCTGAAAGTGAAGTTTTTTTCAAGAAAAAAACATATTTCTGAGAAGCATGTTTAGCAAAACAAAACTCTTAGAAAAATGAAAATTAACTCTTCCCTAAAAGGGAGTTAGACAAACTGCCGCTGACATTGGAGGTAGCGGGATTATTGAATAGGAGGATTCTATCAAGTCAGCTCTTTGAGGAAAGATGTGAACTGCAAAAGCAATCTTGTCCTCCTAGCCCAGGGGTCTGCAACCTTAAACACTCAAAGAGTCATTTGGACCCGTTTTCCACAGAAAAGAAAACACCAGGAGCCACAAAACCCTTCCCGTGCCTGACTATTTCTTGAGCAGCCACAAAACTAGCATATGTACTGTATAGTTGAATTAAACATTCTGTTTTCTTCTGAAACTTTTCTTTTCTTGGATTTATCTATGGTTGGCCTACTGGAGGTTGAAAAGCTCAATTAATCACGTGCCGGCAGGTGTCACACATTGGCAGTTGTGACACATATTTTGAGTGACAGGGAGCCGCGGCAGAGGGGTGAAAGAGCCACATACGGCTCCAGAGCCGCAGGTGACTGACCCCGTCCTAGCCCAACATTACCTGACCCGTCTGAGTCATTCCTGATTATAGCCATTTGTGGGGAAGGGGAACAGCTGTTCCTGCAGTGTGGTTATTTTTCAGGACAATCAGAACTTGTGTAAATAATAAAATTTATTTGAAATCACCTGGATTTGTTTCAAATAGATGTTCCACTTTCTTATGAGCAGAACATCTGAGTAACTTGCCTCTGCTTACTATGCGAACAACCATAAAAATATTGTAATTCACTTTAATGTTGTTTCTCAAACAATAAGCAAAGGTAACATACAAATGGCTGAAAGTTATTACGTAAATAAGTAAGCCACTTTTGAGAACTTGTTATTGGGAGGTATTATCAATAATCAATAAATAAATATTACATAGAACAATCAACCAATGGAACAGCTTGTCTTCAGAAGTTGTTGGAGCTTCATCACTGGAAGCTTTCAAGAAGAGAACGGACTGCCATCTGTTAGAAATGGTGTAGGATCTCCTGCCTGGGTGGGGGGGTTGGACTAGATGACCTACAAGATCCCTTCCAACTCTGTTAATCTGTTAAAATAATTCCAGAATCAGCAGTAGCAAATGTTTTTAATGTCCAGTCTTTCATTCATGAACTTGAAGCACCATCCATACTGCTCTCTCCTCCTCCTCCTTTTCCTCTAAAGAATACTGTAAAATAGGTTAGAGTGAAAAAGTGATTGGTCCAAAGTCACCAAAGTTTTTAAGGCTGAAAGTAGACTGGACCATGGCACTCCTCACCCCCAGACCAACATTTTAACCACTACTTCAGACTAGCTCTCAAATATGATGGCTTAGAAATGAACTTTGCTGATTTTATCTTCATGTAATTACTTAACAAATTCATTAGAGTCAGCTTCTTCACCAAGAACAATTGTAATTCTTCAATTAAGATGCCAACAATCTTAAAAATAGTTCTTCCTGAAGCTTTATCCAAGCAAAGCATAAGAAGAGAACTATTGGTTAGTACAGGGCTGTCAAATCCGCGTCATTACGGTGGCGTCATGTGATGTTTTGGGACTTTTTCCCCCTTTGCTAAACCAGATGTGGGCATGGCCAGCCCGTGATGCATCCTGCCTGCAGGCCGCGAATTTGGCAGCCCTGGGTTAGTACATTAAAAAAACATATATTCTTGCCTCCAAATTCATTCTGTATTGCAGATAAAAGGGATGAGTCCCCAGTATAACTAAATCCTGGGATCAATATTGCAGATGTTTGAAAGTCTGGATAATAAGCAGATATTTGCAGGCTAGGAATTCCTGAATTCTTTTTTATTTACAATGGTGTTTTTGTTTTTTTTAGGAACAACAAAGTCAGAAGATCGAGCAACTCTGCTGAAGAAATTCAATGAGCCCAATTCCCAATACTTTATTTTTCTGCTGAGCACAAGAGCAGGAGGTCTGGGTTTGAACCTTCAGGCAGCTGATACTGTTATAATTTTTGACAGTGATTGGAATCCTCACCAGGTAATTTATGATACATTGTTCTGTGTTGTTTTAAATCACTAGTAATAAAACAAAGCTTTCTGTGAATAGTAATGTGTTAGAATACATCAAAGATGCTGAGGCATTTCCCATCAAACTAAGTTTTTCTGGATTCATCCTCTTTGTTTTCTTTTCCAACCACTATCAATTTGGCTGCGGGTTGTGAAATAAAATTTGCTATGGTTCCCACCACTTAGGATAACTGAGACTGCAGGCATTGATGTCACTAAGCAATGCAGTCATGTTTTACAATTGCATCGCTTAGTGAGGGAAAATCCTTTCCTAGTTGCTGTCATAAGTCAAGGACTGTCACTAATACCATTTGTTAGAGATGAATTTTATAAATTTTAATCCTATTTTTATAAATATGAAGCCAATTTGAGATTAAGTACCCATAATTTAGCCAATAAAAAGCTTCATATCTCCGCCTGATCACATAAAATGTCATATTGCTTCATCTTTGGCTTTTCCTCAAAATCAGAGATGAAAGAAGTATTCAAAGGAAAGCAAGCTGATTATTACTATTGTTCTAAATAGTCTGCTAGGCCATCAAAGTTGTCATAGATTTTTGGTTTTAAAATGCTTATTGAAAAATATTAATTTTTACTGTTTATTTATTTTGTTTACAGAAAAAATAGTTTTTACTGAAATCCCTAAAAGTGCTATGCAAATTATGATATTAATATAAACTATTGTGGAATGCTGTATGAACAGGCATATATGTAATGGATTGAAATTAGTGAGAAAGAATGAGCTAAATGCTTACATTTTTATTAATGATATACTCAACATCAAATTTTCTCAAACCGGTGGGAAAGCAGAACATTCTGATAGCAAGGAAATTGAAATTATGAAGAAGAGGTCCCACAGGTGTTTTTTCAAGAGGCAACTGGACTTTCTGGTTTTTCTTCGAAGATGTTTCGCTTCTCATCCAAGAAGCTTCTTCAGCTGAAGAAATGAAAAAGCTTCTTGGATGAGAAGCGAAACATCTTCAAAGAAAAACCAGAAAGTCCAGTTGCCTCTTGAAAAAGCACCTTTGCGACAACCATGGCCTGAATGACTGAGAATTTCCATAGACATTTATGAAGGAGAGCTCCAAATTCAGGATCTGAGAAAATTATATTTTAAGTTCTTATACAATGACCATGGATTAGGATGCCCCCTTGGCAAACTATATTCTGGTGCTGATAGTTGAGTATTACAGCCAAACTCCAGAGAAAGATTTTTTAAAATACTAATAGTTGAGGTATCTTTTCTTGAGGTTAATAATATAACATAGATGAGCTCTAAAATACATCAGTCATCAATCTGATATATTAACCATAAATTAATTAAAATTAAAATTGAAGAACAAGTGCAAACCAGTTATGATAGAATAACATTCAAGTAACACAATCTGATTGTGTGATTTATGCTGGCAGTTGGGAGATGTTGGTATAATAAGACACTCATCTTCCTTTAAATCATTGTATTATGGATCCAGGAATTCATTAATTGGAACTTTAAAGAGCTTAATGTATAAGAAGGTCTAGATTTAGGAATATTGATTATAGTCTGTAGTGCTTTTCTGAATGTAAAATGTTGATGCTGTTGTTTTGCTTTGCCCAATTATTCCAATATTAGAAGTGTACCAAACGTATTTTCTACAGGATTTGCAAGCACAAGACAGAGCTCATCGAATTGGGCAGCAGAACGAAGTTCGAGTCTTACGATTGTGCACAGTGAACAGTGTCGAGGAGAAAATCTTGGCAGCCGCAAAATATAAACTGAATGTGGATCAGAAGGTTATTCAGGCTGGCATGTTTGACCAAAAATCTTCAAGCCATGAACGAAGAGCTTTTCTCCAAGCCATATTGGAACATGAAGAAGAAAATGAGGTACTATACAAAAATCTCTGTTAAAAATAGATGTGCATTGCATTCTTACTCTTCCCAATTCCAGTATTTCTACACTTAATTCACTTAGTTCCTGATTCATGCTCTAGTTCAGGGGTGTCAAACTCGCGGCCTGCAAGCTGGATGCGTCACGCGCTGGCCACGCCCAGTTTAGCGAAGGGGGGAGTCACAATATGTCACGTGACGATGCTGTGACGACACAAGTTTGCTCTAGTTCATAAGAGAACATTGAATCATGCCCAGGAACATCCCTGACCATCAATCTTAGCCAGAGCTGAAGAAACACAATTAGTTCCACCAAAAGTGGAAAAGAAGTGAGGCTTTACCAACAGAAACAGAAGGGGTAGACTCTGAATTGGCAGAAGCCCCAGACCCCTATAAACCCAGAAGTGGCTGTTGTTCTGCTAGGTACTGTCAGAGTGGAAGGAAATCCGAGGCTTGTCAAGTGATGCAGTTGCCCTTAAGCCGTGCTACTAATCCAAGCTTGTAGAAAGAGTTGTAGAACGTGGCAAAGCCTGCTGGGAATTGTTCAGCAATTGTAAGAGCTACAAGTTGAACTGTAACTTGTGGAAAAGAGAGCAGGCCATTCTGCAAGGTTCCTTTCATTCTCCTTAAAACCTTATAGCAAGGTTTCATGGTTAAGAAACTGAATAATAAAAGTCTTCTGATTAAACGGAAGGCATTATCAAATGGAGTCTTCTAATTTTAAGTGTTTTTAATCAAAAGGATTCAGGGTATTAAAATAAAATAAACGGTATTCTGCAGTATGTTCTGATACAACTTAGACTGTATGTTCTGTCTCATGCTATATATCATCCTTCTATGTGTCCTTGGTGTGGGATCTTCCTTCTTGGGAGAGAAATTGAGCTTCCCTAGAGCATACAAAATGGTGATAAAAGAAAATCACAGAACATCTGTTGTTAATATTGCTGTTCTATGCAAGTCTTGATGTATTCGGGTCTTCTCCCGTGTAAGATTGAGAGCACTTTGGCAACGTTTCGGCAGAATCTCATCTGCCATCATGCAAGGGGTCTTCTGCAGCAACTGCCGTTACTATTTCAAATCTGGTGCTGGTAGTCTGCTTTGCTGGGATGTCCCCACCTCTTCGTTCTGATTGGTTGGGAGTGGCCACATACATTGGACAAACTAATAGAATAAATGCACGCATTGCAGAACACAAGAATGCAGTCAGAAAAGAAGAAAAAACTTCCTCCCTTTTCCAGCACCTTAAAGCAACAGGACATGAAATTGATTTTGAAGGAACCAAATTAATCTCCAAAACTGAACACCTCAACAAGAGAATAATTATGGAAGCCATTGAAATAGAAAAACACCCCCATAACATGAATAAACGTGACGATACCTCCCGCCTACCAGACATCTGGAAACTGGCCCTTGTCAACAAACGAGTCCCAGCACCCACAGACAGAAAGATCTACACCCCAGAAGCCAGACACACACACACCGAGACCTCCAGCCAAATCACATTCCAGCCAGCCACAAAGATGAAGCCCTGCCACCTGGTGGAGAAAAACCGACCATACACCCGAAGCCAAGCCAATAGACACAGACTGGGACTCCCAACCAATCAGAACGAAGAGGTGGGGCCATCCCAGCAAAGCAGACTACCAGCACCAGATTTGAAATAACCATGCTGCAAGAATCTGGATGACCCCTAGAAGGCAGCAAAATATTAAACTTTATGATGTTATGTGGCACCCTCTGGTGGCCACATATATTTTTGCAATCCAGGTTTGATAGCTCTAACCATTGACAGAAACTGCAGAAAGAGATGTGTGAAATCTAATTAATGGATTATGAAAATGGCACATGTTTGGAACATAGATATGTCATTTCTCAAGAGACTCACTGGTTAAAGGTGATGAGGTTTATTATAGCTATGAGTTGAGTATTCTTGTTACAACAGTTGTTTTGTAGCTGTAAATAAAAATGAAGTCAAAAGACTTGATTGAATCAAGGCTGTATCAAACCCTTAAAATGTTGGCCATTTGTGATGTAAAACAAGCAAGTAACCCTCGCTTAACACTTGTTCAGTGACCATTCAAAGTTGCAACGATGCTGAATGAATGGTACTTATGATGGGTCCTTGAAGTTCTGGCCATCCAGGCACACCTGCGGTCACATGACTGCAATTTGGCAACCAGCTCCCACTTAGAATGATTGCAGCATCCCATAGTCAAATGATTGACATTTGCAACCCTCCCTGCTGGCTTATCACAACTCAGTGGAGAAGGCAGCAGGGAAGTTGCAAGTCTGGTAAGTCCCACCACCACCACGGCTTCCTTCTCACCATGGCCTTCTTCTCACCATGGCCTCCTTCCCTCAGCCTCCCTGGGGTCACACTTAACCGTGCCCTCCTTCCTGCACTCATATGCAGCCGCTCCTTCAGACTCCAGCCTGTGCACAGTCTCTGTCTCCTAGGGCCTCCCTGCAACATCCCCATGCTCCTTAGGTGGTTCTCTGGCTACTACTCACTTATTGACTCATGTATTTTGGAGTTACCCCAGCAATCCCATGACATTGCCCTATATGTCTACAGGTAGTACTTGACTTACAACAGTTCATTTAGTGACACTGAAGTTACAACAGCACTGGAAAAAAAGTGACTTATGACCATTTTTCACACTTACGGCCATTGCAGCATCCCCGTGGTCATTTGATCAAAATTCAGACACTTGACAACTGACTCATATTTATGATGGTTGCAGTGTCCCTGGGTCACGTGATCCCCTTTTGCGACCAACTGACAAGGAAAGTCAATGGGGAAGCCAGATTCACTTAACCGTATTACTAATTTAGCAACAGCAGTGATTCACTTAACCACTGTGGCAGGAAAGGTTGTACAATGGGGCAAAATTCACTTAAGAACTGTTTTACTTAGCAACAAAAGTTTTGAGCCCAATTCTGGTCATTAGTCGAGGACTACCTGTATATCACTTAGCGAGAGCAATCCCAATCCCAATTGCCATTGTAACCTGAGGACTACCTGTATAGGCACATGCTTATATTCTCTAATAGACTCTCTAGTGGTTTTTTATAGTAGAGGACCAGTGTCATGCCCCTGTCGGAGCCTGAATCTGTGGGGGAAGATGAGCTGGAACTGGAGCCGACAGAGGTTGAGGGGGCGGCTTCATTGGCTTTGGAGGAAAATGGGGAAGGGCAGGGCCAGTCAGGCCAGGGCCTTTCAGAATTAGGACAGTTTGTAGGCAGGGAGGAACAGGCAGGATGGCCAAGAGGCTAAGCAGGGAACATGAGAGACAGAGCTCAGGCAGGGAGCAAGGACCACCCCCTCCTGATAGGAGAGAAGGCGAGAACAGCACAGACTACTCGGGAGAAGAGTGTCCCGCCCCTCTTCACAAGGCACACCTGGAGAATGAGACTTAAGGAGACACTGGGGAAGGGCATTTGTCGGGAAAACTCTGAATTCCTGAAATGTTGAGTGCTGACGTTTGAACTTTCCAAGAGTGCTTGCATTCTTTCTGGCTTTCTGGACTAATTACCTGGATCCTTTGCTTCTGAATTCCTTGATTTGCCCTGCTGCTTTTATTGCTGTGCAGCCATGGTGTATACAGCACTGGGCTGGACTATTTGCAGCCAAAGGCTGCTTGAGGTGTGTGTGGGAGTTTGTCATCACTTTGATCTGGGACTTGCCAGAAACGTGGGGAAATTTGCAGCAATAAAGGGGCAGTTTGGATTGCCAGCTGTGTTATCTCTGTGCCGTGCTCCAGGTCATCACAGCCAGTTTGGTGTAATGGTTAACGTATCGGACTAGAAAGTGGGAGATTGTGATTTCTAGTCCTGTCTTAGGCACAAAACCAGCTAGATGACCTTGGGCCAGCCACTTTCTCTCAAACATAGAAAGGAGACAATAGCAAACCACTTCTGCAAACCTTGGATGCCACTTTTCAAGGTTGGTGGGAGCGACGCTGGATAGAAGAGGATGACGGGGAGTGGAGTTACTCCACTGGCCTAGGGTCCACAACGCTTGACATCCTGCGGGAGAGATTTGGGGAAGCAAGCTTCCGGGATGCTCCTTCCTGGCAGCCCTGGGCGACCGGATTAGAAGCCCCAGCGACCTGGTAGGGAGGGGGGCTGCCCAGGAATACGGACACTCGTTTTCATTTGGCTAGCCCGAAATTGCGCATAGCCAAAAGTCGGCCCCGGCCATCTGAACAACTCACAACGACGCCTACCACCACGTTGCTGGGGGATGCCCTAAGGGGGGTAGACCAGGAGGTCCCTAGTAGGGAGGGTCTAGTAGTTACCAGTTACGATGGTTCCCGGAAACAGGAGGGTTCACGTAGAGGGGACGGGAAGGATACACAGGAAGCCCGGCCACCACCTGGACTATCCCCTATTTGGGTGTCAGGACATTGGCCTCAGCAACAGGTTTAGGGGCCCCCTCCGATACAGACCACGTTTGTTGGTAGTGCTGATCGGGTATCCCTTTTTTTGAGCCAGGTGCTTAGTTATTTAGACCTCTATGGGTGCCTATATCCCTCCCAATGGTCCATGGTGGTTGCGATAACTAATGTGTTGACAGGGGAGGCTGCCGACTGGGTTGCAGACCTCCATAGCGATCACGCGAGGGAGCTAGTAGTCATTGGTCTGTTTTTGGAAGTGTTAAGAAGCCGATTTGAGGATGACACCCATACCCAAGTGGTGGAGGGGGAGTTAGTGTCGCTAAAACAAAAAGGACAATCCGTCCGAGAGTATATAAAAGAGTTTCAGGCCCTTGCAGGACGGCTCCGGGCCTGGCCGGAACGTCTGTTAGTGCATCATTTTCGACTGGGGTTGGATAAGGAGATTAGACAAGCCTGTGTTTATAGAGGCTTGCCACCCTGTCTAACAGAGTGGTTTAAAGCAGCTGTAGACCTGGATGTGGGTTTGCGGGAGTTCAAACCCCGGGAGGGAGACACTGCACCGCAACGACGTCAGGTGGAGAATCCACCCACTGTTAGGGGTCCTGGATGGAACACCTCTTTTCCCACTCACCCTCCAGAAACAGCAGGCAGAGGTGCATTCCGCTGTTTCCGGTGCGACCAACCAGGTCATCGAGCCCTTGATTGCCCTTTACCTCCCGTCCAGGCCAAGGCACAGCCGACAGCAACGGGCCGCACACCGAGGGGCCGAGCTCGTTTAAGCGCAGACCAATCCCGCTTAGCCGCTCAAACCCCACGTGGCAGCCCACATCCTACTCCACAGGAGGTGAAGAGTCCCATCGTACCGGAAGGAGGGCCCATAACCACGAATGATGATGAAGAAAGCGACCCAAATGACCCCATGGTAAGTGCACCGGTACACCCATTTGTCATACCAGTCGTTGTGCGGAACCCACGTATGTCCCAGGCGAGTCACCAGGGGCCATTGATAGATTCCGGTTGCACCCGGTGTTTAATGAGCAGAGCAATAGTGGATGACCTGGGATTACATACAGTACAATTGAAAACTCCAATAAGATTCGAACAAATGGACGGCTCTGTGCTGGGGGGGCCCCCCGTCCAAACTCATCACCGAACTCATGGAATTACGGATAGGGGAGCATAAAGAAACCCTACGGTTTGTTATAGTAGACTGGATGGTCGAGCCCCTTATCCTGGGGTTGGCGTGGCTGGACAAATGGAAACCCCACATATGGTGGGAAGGGGGGTATCGAAAATTACGGCTTCTCATAGGCCCAGAGCCAGAACCAGAGGAACAGACTGAGCGAGCCAGAGGGCAGGGGGAAGGGCTCGGGGGGTTCCCTGATGTGTATAGGGAGTTAAGCACGGTATTTAACGAAGAGGAGAGTGAGGTATTGCCCCCCCATAGAACAACAGATTGTGCGATTGAACTGGTCCCAGGGGCCAAACTACCAAAACCCCGAATGTACACCATGACACAACCCGAGATGGAGGAACTTCGACGGTATATCGATAAAAATCTGGCAAGAGGTTTTATCGAATCCAGCAGGTCACGGATGGCTGCGCCTGTGCTATTCAGAAAAAAGAAAGACGGGGGGCTACGTCTCTGTGTGGATTTCCGAGATTTGAATGCGGTGTGTGTAGAATACCTATACCCCCTACCTTTAATCAAAGACCTCCTGGCAGTGTTGTCCACCGGAAGGGTATCCACAAAACTCGACCTGCGTGAAGCCTACTACCGGGTACACATAAAACAAGGCGATGAATGGAAAACCACCTTTAACTGCCCGTTGGGTAGTTATAAGTTCAGGGTGCCGTTTGGATTACAGGGCGCCCCGGCCGTGTTCATGCAGGTCATTAACGAGGTGTTGCATGAGCATCTCTATCGAGGAGTGCTGGTATATCTAGATGATATCTTGATATACACTAAAACAATGGAAGAACATGTGCAGTTGGTACGCCAAGTGCTGAGCAAACTGTTGACTGCACACCTCTTCGTTAACTTGTCAAAATGTGAATTCCATCGTACACAATTGGACTATTTAGGATATCGCATTTTGGGGGTCAGGGTGGAGATGGATCCGAATAAAGTGAAAACAGTCCTGGAGTGGCAAGCGCCCACAACAAGGAAGCAACTACAGAGTTTCCTTGGTTTTGCCAGCTTTTACAGGCAGTTTATTCCAGCGTTTGCATAGGTAGCCTTGCTTCTAACAGACCTCTTACGCACCAAACATACTGGAGTAAGGGCGAGACCCGGCCAAGCTCTGAGGTGGACGATTGAATGTCAACAAGCATTCGAACATTTGAAAGCTCTGTTCTCTCGGGAGCCGGTTCTGAAACACCCCGACCCAAACCTCATGTTCATTGTACAAGCAGATGCCAGCGATGTTGCTGTGGGTGCTGTGCTGCTGCAGAAAGCGAAGGATGAGGTGTTGTATCCTTGTGCCTATACATCCCGGAAATTAACATCGACAGAGAGAGGATGGGCGATTTGGGAGAAAGAGGTCTTCGCGGTCCGGTGGGCGTTACTGACCTGGCGACACCTTTTAGAAGGGATTGTTAGCAAATTTGAAGTAAAGACCAATCATAAAAACCTGCAGGCCCTCCAAACTCCAAGGAAATTATCCCCAAAACAGGTACGTTGGGCACAATATTTCCAGTGATTCAACTTCAACCTGAAATATGTCCCTGGAGGAAAGAACTTCCTAGCGGACACCTTATCGCAAATGCCTCAGTTTCATAGCAAGAGAGAGGAGGTTGTCCAAGCTATGATACTTAAGAACCCAGGCGAAGACTGCCTACATACGAAGGAACACTTATGGCAAACGGACCTACGTCACGAAACAGGCAAGGACCCTTGGTTTAACACACATAAGTCAATCTTAATGCACCGAAATGGAATCGCATGGATGGGGTCTTGAATCTATGTGCTAGCGGCATTACGCCAGTCAGTGTTACGGCGGTGTTATGATTCAAAGCTGGCCGGTCATTTCAGTTTCCTCAAAACGTTACATTTGACTAGACGCCAGTTTTGGTGGCCACAAATGAGTAAGGGCATCAAACAATATGTGAAAGAATGCTCAATGTGTGCGATGTCTAAACCATGGTCTGGGCGGCCCTTGGGCCTCTTGCAGTCAGTGGCTAATCCTAAGGAACCGTGGGAGGAGATCGCTATGGTGGTGGACCTCCCTGAACACAATGGACATACCGTAATCTGGACCATAATCGACCTCTTTTCAAAGCAGGCTCATTTTGTCCCGTGTAACGGGTTGCCATCAGCTAGGAAACTCTCAAAGATGTTCATCCAACACGTGTATCGCCTGCATGGTGTCCCACGACGAATCATCTCAGATAGGGGGGTTCAGTTCACAGCATGGTTCTGGCGCAATTTCTGTGTATCCCTCCCATCCCCTCTACTTGAATCCTCCTGTTTCCGGGCACCATCGTAACCAGTAACTACTAGACCCTGCCTACTAGGGACCTCCTGGTCTACCCCCATTAGGGCATCCCCCAGCAACGTGGTGGTAGGCGTCGTTGCGAGTTGTTCAGATGGCCAGGGCCGACTTTTGGCTATGCGCAATTTTGGGCTAGCCAAATGAAAATGAGTGTCTGTACTCCTGGGCAGTCCCCCTCCCTGCCAAGTCGCTGGGGCTTCTAATCCGGTCGCCCAGGGCTGCCAGGAAGGAGCATCCCGGAAGCTTGTTTTCCCAAATCTCTCCCACAGGATGTCAAGAAAACTGCACAGACTTTTCCAGTCAGTCTCTTGATAATCAGACATGATTGATTGATTGATTGAATGAATGAATGAATGAATGAATGAATGAATGAATGAATGAAAGAAAACAAAATTGTAAACATTTTTGTTTCCATCTTTAGGAAGAAGATGAAGTTCCTGATGATGAGACTCTGAATCAGATGATTGCACGAAATGAAGAGGAATTTGATCTTTTCATGGTAGTGATGCATGTTTCTAATTGTGGATTGAATTGTTGCCTTGATAACCTTTATAGCTCACTTTTTAATCTAGGATGAATTCATTAAGGTAGAAAATTGTGAAATCCCTAATACATCGGAATGTATGAAACAAAAGGACACTAACAAATTGCATCTTTTATGTCCTATCGAAGATGTCCATTTCCATAATCAAACATTATAACTGCTTCTTTATGCTAAATAATAAGTGTGGATGCCATTTCTAGCATTTCAACACAGCATAGATTGAAACATTGTTTTAACTAGCAAAATTATTATTCATCCCTCTGTGAATTTTGGACCTATATACATTAACCAAGTTGAAAAGAAACAAATCATGCTATTTTTCAATATATATCAGTCAACATAAACTAAATTAATTCTTTTTATGTCTTTCTACAAAACCTGAATGAAATACAACACTTATCTATTTATTGGATTAAAAAACACTAATCTCTCTATTAGATTAATAACTAGTCTTGAAATGCATTTCTCTATGTGTGCCACAAGAGGCTGCTATGATACTTGCTGCTAATCCAACTGGTCCCTCTTCTTCACCTGTTCTATTTGTTGGCTGCCTTTTAGTCTTTCTCCTCGTTCTTAGTGATAGATCTTGATCAGAAGTAATGAAAGCAAGAGGGAGCAACAGTAGAAAAGCAATGAGGCTTCTTTGAAGTGTGTTTGTTATCTATATACTTTTTTTGTTTACTAAATTTATACAGCGCTATTAAAATCATGCAGATTAAAAGAACGTTCCAACATAGTAATATTAGACCATCGACAGTAATAAAAAATTATTTTTAAAAACGAAGGCTCTATATGATTAGAAACCTAATGTTTATGGATTTTTTATTAGTTATAAATACAGGAAATACTTTAAGACTGATGGATTAGTCAGAAGTGAAGAACATACTCAGTTTCTCTAAAGCCAATATATTTTTTAGATTTAATTGAAGGTAGACTTGGGGTGTATATAGAAGCCTGTATAGCTTAATAATATCACAGACTGTAGTCATACTGGGAGTTTTGGCCCATTTTCACATTAAGCTAGAGTCTTCTTTTTCACCAAAATTATTGGAGATCCCCTCCTCTTCCATGTGTCCTATTGTGAACTCTTGTAATCAGACAACTCCCACCTCCAAAGTCCCCTCTAAAAGGCCAATGTTATGGTATATTGGGACAAAATAAACTGAATAAAATTTTAGGATAGTAATATAATCCCAGTGAGTTAGGAGTGTATTGATCCATGCAGATACATGGGTTAAAAACCCTTATCTTTAATAGAAAAAAAGTAATGTGTGTGTGTGTGTGTGTGTGTGTGTGTGTGTGTGTGTGTATATATATATATATATATATATATATATATATATATATATATATATTCAATTTATATGCTGCCCCTCTCCGAAGACCCAGGGCAATGATGTAATATTATCATAGAGTGTTTTGGGTAAATATTTTTCATTAAAATAAAAGAGTCTCTCACCTTCATTATTAATGAAAATATCACACTTTAATTGACCAATGTCTTAGGCTGAGTGATTGATATTACTCTCAAACATTTCTTCAGGAATGGATGTGATTAAAACTTTTAAAGCTAAGCTCATCATTTGTGATGTTGCTATAGAAATGTCAGTAGAAAAATAACATTCTGTAATTTACTTATGTGTAGATCTTATGACAATGACACATTGACACATTAAAAGGAATTGAAGTCAAAATTCACAATGGTTAGAATGGAATACATCCATATGGTTTTCATATTGTGTTCAGGTAATTAGTATGTAAACGCTAATTTGTGCATAGGCAGAAATATGTGCACCCAAAACCCGTCTGCCTTGCACCTAACTTCAAGAACAGAATTTACTGTGGTTAAACTTTAATTTACTATTGTATAGAAACAAAAATGGTAGGAAACAAATCAGATTAAGCAATTATTGCTTTGAGATTTCTTTTTGCTTAATAAACTTATATTTCTTTTTAAATGGTAATTCCCAATTTTCATTTATTGCCAAATTGAGCATCAGCTAAATTGATGCCAAATTGTTGCCAAATTGAGCATCAGCTAAATCAGGAAAAGGAAAGCGAAGGAGTACACTTGGTGTCCTACTAAATTGTAGCCTAATTTACTTGGAAATCAGGTTATAGAAAAGATTGCTGAAAAGGTGGGTGATAGCAAAAGCTGTCGTAGCTCTTAGCTTTGATATTATTTTAAAAGAAGATTATTGTGGAAGAACTGATGCTTAAAACTATTAAGATATATATATAAATTAAATTTGTTGTTGAAGGGTCTCTGTACTTCTGCAAACTCTATTTCTCAGTCATCCTGATAATTTCCTCTTGTTTCTTGGTGCTTGCATTTTGGCTAAAATCCAATATTAGAACAGCTGATGTATATAGCTTACTATATTTAAGATATGCTTCTTAGAGTGGATGTTTAATTGCATTTCCTGTTCAGCAAATATTTCTAGTTCATGGTGGTGTTGCAGAATCCAGGTTTGTCATTTGCTAAAGTATGCATGGCAAATAATTTTATTGAGAAAATACAAAGCCAGCATTTGTTTTGCCATCACCTTTCTTAAATATCATATTTATCACTTCTCCAGCGAATGGACCTGGATAGGCGTAGGGAGGATGCTCGAAACCCAAAACGCAAACCGCGCTTGATGGAGGAAGACGATTTGCCATCTTGGATCATCAAAGACGATGCTGAAGTGGAAAGACTTACATGCGAAGAGGAGGAGGAAAAAATATTTGGGAGAGGGTCCCGTCAGCGTCGGGATGTGGACTACAGTGATGCTTTGACAGAGAAACAGTGGTTAAGGGTATGTAAAACTTATTCTTTTCAGTATTAATTATAAGATACAAGAATACAAACTGGAGAATAAAATGAAATTGCCCTCTGAGGTGAACGAGTAATTGGAGGTACCTCCCTATCAGATACTACTAAAATTGTTGATCTTTGAGGTTTTGGATTTAATAGTAGAAACTTGCTCGTCTAACTTTAAATTGAGTGGAACTGAAGAACTTTAAATTGAGTGGTGTTGAAGAACTGCACAGGATGATTGGGAAGGAGACATTTGAGCTGAGTACGAGTTTACCTTTACTTCAACATACTCATTCTGTTAGGGACTTTGCCTCTTCAGTAATTTAAAGAGTTGATAAAGGAATGATAAATTAGGCTTGGAGGAATGTTTTCCCATTTCTTTTGTTCTGCACTAGAATGTAGAGCACCAGAATGACTAGAGGATGTAAATGTGCCTCACATTTTTTTTAGGGAGAGAGAGTCAGGCAGGTGTGTTTCCGGATGCAAATATTTTCATATTAATTCCCTTCCATTATGTGTGTTTGTTTGCGTGTTTGTGTGCATATGGACGCAGATATAAAGAAACCATTCTCTTGCCTTTGGATGGTCCATTTTGTTGTATTGCTGATGGGAAGAAATTTTTGTTAGCTGTAATTATGCTGATGAATAAATAACTTGATCCAGGAAGAAGATTTTTTTACTGCAGTTAAGTTCAGTAGTTTTCAAGTAGTTCACATAGTTGCTCAGAGGTGAACGAGGAAGCTTTTGGGCAAAGATACGGGGTGGTATTTGTATTGTCTGCATTGTAAATGTTTCTGTTTGGATTGTGTACTATATCATGTGTAATAAGTTACATCTCTTAAGGGGATGCAATTTCTTGTGATATAAAAAACCATTGTTACAATATCACTTCTTGGGGAAATGAATAAATACAGATAGTCCTCAATTTACAATAGTTTGTTTAGTAACCGTTTTAAGTTAAAATACTGCTGAAAAAAGTGTCTTAAGACCATTTTTCACACTTTTGACCACTGCAGGATTACTGTGGTCACATGATCAAAATTCAGATGCTTGGCAACTGACTCATATTTATGACAGTTGCAGTGTGCAACCAAATGAGCAAACTCAAACGGGAAGCCAGATTCACTTAACAACCGTGTTACTAACTTAATAACTGCAGTGAACAACTGTGGTGAGAAAGGTCGTAAAATGTGGCAAAACTCTCTTAATAACTGTCTCTCTTAGCAATGGGAATTGTGGGCTCAATTATGATCGTAAGTCGAGGACTATCTATATATCCCTAGAAGTTGGAAAACGCATTCTTTCCATATTTCCATTTTCTTATCCCTGCTAAACAATCCTGAAATCCAAAAATATGAACATTTGCAATGAGCCATGAAGATTTATATCCTTGTCTCACCAGATGTTTTAATTCTTCTGAGAATCTTTGTCATTTGGAATATGCCCAAATGCTCTTGCCTGTCAGTTGCATTCTGTGATGGAACATCTGGGACTTACTTGCTTGGGGTCGATCTGGTGCTTGATGTAGATTGCATGATTGATATGGGGAGAATTTCAACCCAAATTACAAGTCTAAAAAAGGTGGTTTTATCAGAGGCTGAGTAAAAGACAAAGAAATGCTAGCTATTAAAATAAAATAGAAGTTGGGATATATGCGCAGAAGCAAAAAGCAGTGTTTTTACTTGCCATATAAACAGAACTGACCTACATGGCAGCATTCCAGAAGTAGTGAATCCAAAATGATTTGAAAAATAGCTGCTTGCAAGCTCAGCTAATACTTGTGATTCCTCTCATCCCTTAGGCACATAGGAAGCTGCCTTTTAAAAAATTAAATTGTGGTCTTTCTACTTCACAGTTATCCCTCCCTTCATTGCTGGACTATACATCACCTCCACTAAGATTTCTTGCAGTTTGTTTTGAAGAACTCAGTCTTTCTTGCCCTTACTCTGGAGAAATGAGGGATTGTACTTGGGAGATTTATGTGAAAAGTGTGTGCTTAGCCTCAGAACAACAAAGTAAAACTATTTTTAATGCTGTACATCACCCAGAATCCTTATGGAATTGGGCTGCCTTAGAAATTTGATATACAAGTAAACAGATGCCAAATTTCTTCACTTGATGTTACCTGTATATGCTTGTGGAATCAAAACAACTTGTATATGTCTTATGGTACATTAACTATGAGAAAGATAGCATGCTGCTGCTAGTGGTGGTGCTAATAATAAATAATACTATAGGTGGATAAAGCCCAATCCAATCTAAACATCTGGCTGACTGGAACCAACAATGCAATAATCTGAGAAAATTTCAGATAATCACCATCATCATTATCATCACATAATAGTCTAATCACAAATCATGTATACTTTCAGGAAAATAAATTATTTATACTCACCTACAGGAGTACTACCATCTAATAAATATTTTTAAAAGGTAGCAAAATAATTAAAATGCATATTCTATGTAGGTATATCATCATCATCACCATCATTTTAGTCATTGTCTGTCCACTGCAGAAGGATGAAGGCCTCTTCCACATGTTTCCAACCTATATGGTCCTGAGCTTTCTTTTGCCAATTGGGCCCGCTGTCCTTGCTGATGTCATCGATCCATCTTGTTTTTGGTCTCTTTTGTGGACACTTTTTATCAAGTGGGATCCATTCTATGACTGCCTTGGTCCACCTGCCATCAGCTCTTCTTGCTATGTGACGAGCCCATTTCCATTTCAATTCTTTTACTATCTTGATGATTTCATATACACCTAGGTATATAAAATACACGTAGGCTACTATGTTGCAAAATTAGATTAAAAACACAGAGATTGGGGATTATATTTAGATTACAAGAGAACATATTCCATATTTTTGGAAGAGGCTTTTGCATATCTAACATAAATAAGTTATGGTATTGTATAGTAAAGCAAGATGGGGAATGATTTAATCGCTTGACAGATTATAGAAGGTGTAAGAGAAAGAAACTCAAGATTTACCCTGATTTTCTTTGGTATGTATTTGGGGAGAGAAAGAGAGAAAAAAGCTTTACCAGACATCCAAGATTCTCTTTTTGTACTCTAAAGCAATAAAGTAGAGTTTTGATAGTCTTTGTGGAATTTGTTTTTGACCTGGTCTACCTGAAAGAGCTGATAGGCTCCTAGCAGTTCATAAATGTGAAAGATTCTGGATTTTTGACTTTTGATTACTTTGTTTTTTTAAAAAAAATGAGTTAATCTAATTATATTAAAAACCAATGTAGAATTTGGGCAAAGGAGACTCGAGTTCAAGTTTCAACATAACACTATATAATTTGGAGTCCCTTAACTTTCTGTCAACTAACCAACCAACTTTTGTGAGATTGGTATTGCGGGAATAAAGTTAGATAAACAGAGAGATCAATTTAGCAATATGTGTTTGTGCTATGAAGCACCCAAGGTATCATTTTTGCCTCCCCCATTTTAACAAAAAGGTTGCTAATGTAAAAGGGAAGGGATTTAGGGAAGGGTTGGTTTAGTGCTTGCAACCAATTTGCTTTCTCTAACTACAGACATTTTTGAGCTCAAGTGAAAAAATTCAAATGGCAGTTTCCATCCCTTTCCAGTCAAAAGTAAATAAGTGATGGTTTGCTGCTTTTTACTGCTTTCTGTGAGATATACAGTATTATCTCAGCCTGGTAGGACTTTGTCACACTGACATCACGGATTTCTTTGTGTTACATTGAAACAGTAGAACTGGGAAGTGTGCTGCAACTATGTTTTACTGATGTTGGTTACATATCATTGTATCTGATATAAGTACTTCTAGGACTGGTTTTATTAATATTAGTGAAGTCCAGCATTGTCAGTCTTATACATCATTGGAGTCTGCTTTGGAGAACTGTATTAAATGATCTGGGAAAGATTTGGAGAAAAAGGTAGACACTTGCTCACAGGGTGCTGGATGGAAAGTTAGTGTTATTAAAAAATTGTAATTAGGTACTATAGCATCTATTTTATAGAAATTTGTAATTAGGTACAATGGCATCTATTTCAGAGAAACTCTAGATTCTGCTGAGACTCATTAATAAATATAGGTTTTGGAGACTGAAATACATGAAATGTTGTCACATATGTAGAAAACTATATATGCTCCTTTACTGTCAATTTTAAAAGGTTTAAATTGACTGTTCCCGTAATTAATACAAATCACAAATTAAAACTGGGTGCCACCTCATCTGATTAAAATTATACACTTGGTACATCAGCATTTTAATTTGATGAACGCAAATGTATGAATTTTCACGAATGTTTCACAAAATGCAGAGAATATATTTTTATTCAAATTGTTGGGTTTTTTTAAAAAAAATCATGTTTCATAATTTAGCAGCATTTGTCTGCTATTCACAAAATTATAAAACACACACAAATGTACAACGGAAATATTTATGAAAATCTGTAATCTCCATTGCAATATCATTTTTACAAAAAAAATATTGTAAGAGGAAAATTCAAGCAGGTGCGGCATGTGAAAATTAATAGACCAGTGGTGTGCTTATCTGTGAGCAGAGAGAGAGAGAAAAAAATAGACCATTTGATTTGTTTAATTTAAAAAAATCATTTTCAGAAGCATGTTAAACCAAGGTTAAAAAAATTAGTGGAGTGGGGGAGGGAATTGGTATTTAAAGTAATCCCAGTAAATTAAAATTATCTGTGAATAATGAAGCAGCCTTGGGTGCTATACAGCCTTAAAATACAGACTTCACTGTTTCTCTTTTTAAAAATATATATATATTTATATATCTGGGTTTTTAAAATATTGATACTATAATTAAAATGCTTCCAGGAATCAGTAACTAGTCTGCTGAAAAATAATTTTTATTTGTATTCCTGGAATAATAATAGGGAAATATGATAAGTAGTTGTCATTATTAAAGAGGCTTGAAGGGAGAAGGCTTTGGGCCTTGTGGAAGGTAGTAGAATGAAACGGCAGATTTGAGTATCTACATTCCTTTCAGTGTTGCCTTTTCAGTAAAATAAAATTACTTGTATATGAAAACATAGCCTTTCCCCAGCTCTCTTTTTTTTCCTGATCAGCTGATGAAGAGACTAGCAGCTCGCTGCTTTGCTGGCTTGTTAATTTTATCCCCACTAACTGTGATTTCCGATAGCCGGCCTGCTGATAGTGGTAAGGTAAATATCCTTTTTCATTGCCGTCTTGAAGATTCAGTAGAACTACATCGCAGGCATGTGTAGGTGTGTAACACATCAAAAGCTGATGTTCTCTGTGTTTTTCTGTGTACAAATGAGTGCTTAAGGAGAAGCGATAACATTAACTGTTGACAGCCCTGCATGCTGTATTTATTATTAGAATTTCTAGCTTCCCAGATTTGCAGAACAGTTTCTTTTGCATAATCTTCGGAAGCTGCTGTGATGTGTAGTGGGTGTCCTGCTTTAGTCAAATGAATATTAATGAATGTGTGTGCAGATGTATACATACATATATAGATAGATATGTATAGATATATTCATATTCTCTCTTCTCCCACCTAACTCATCAGATCTTAAGCTCCTTCATAGTGGTTTGCTGAACGCTGTGGAAGCATGGTGGAAATTGTCTTTTGATTATTAAGGCCTGGGTTAGCGTCTCTCCCTCAGGATTCTGTGTTCATGTTTGTTCGTTGGATTTGCACATCGAAGGATGAATAAGAAACAGAGACTGAAATCTCCCTGGCATTTTTAACATGCCAGCCTGTTTTGTCTGATGTACCAGGTTTATTCACAAAATGTTTTGCAAGCAACATAACCCAGTGAAAGGAATTGTGTCTGGGATGTAATCACTCTTTGTATATTGATTGTTACACTCACATGATCATAAATATTAGCCATGTTTGGTGCTGTGGAAAAATGAAGGTAATTGCCTTACGATTAGAGCTGTTTCAGCTCAGAAAAAGATTGATTCACATTTGCATGTATCTTAGGTATTAAAGGGGAGCAGAAGGGACAGTGTCAACATTTATGATTTGAGAAAGCATCATAAAGGCTGATGTAATTTATTTTTAAAAAGCAGGGTTGCCTTTTTCTTTTTCTTTTCACATTGTTAATTTTAAGCTGTTTGTAAAGCAGAACTACTCACATCTTTGCCTTTTTCTTCTGTTTATTTATTATTATTTTTTTGAAGTTCAAATTCCCTGATTGTCACATATATTTCTGAGAGTGTGAATAATTTTTTTTTTAAATCAGATCTGGTTTTGCAGCATTTTTCATTCTGTCATTGTATAGTGTTGTTGGCTGTGATTTAAGGTTCATATTTGCAGGTAAATTTTAAACCAGTAAATGTTGCTTGAATGTGTTTGAATTGTGTTGTTTCTTCCTCACCCCATAACGCTACTATTCTTTAGGTATCAAACAATGCATTGTTTGCTATTCTGCATTGTGAGTAGGCATTGTATTAAGGAAAAGCACGTTGTTTTAGATGTATAATACTGAAACATTTTTTTGAAATTGTTTGTAAACTCCTTTGCAAAAAGAGGAATGTGTGTGAATATATTTTGAAGGAATTTTTGTTTGGATTTGTTAAAATTGCCCTGTATATAAAGATACCTTTAAAATGATGTCTGAGGGTAATTGTTTTAAAGACTACAATAGATCATTACTTAATTGAGTGTATACAGTTGCAGCAACAAATGCCTTTTGGGGTTGACTTTCCTATCAGACTACTTATGAACAATGATATTGCTGTGTTTCTAAAGACAGTTGATGGTTCCTAAAATTCTTTTGTTCAACTTGAACTTATAAACTGTTCAGCTCACAAAACACTACAAAGTTGTTTGTGACATTTAGACTTCATTGAATATATATTTATTCTACGCATCTTTACATATTTGTATATATTTTCTTGTTTTCCTAATTAATAGGCAATTGAAGACGGCAACTTGGAAGAAATGGAAGAGGAGGTTCGGCTTAAAAAACGTAAAAGGAGAAGAAATGTGGACAAGGATTCAGGCAAAGAAGACGGTGAGAAGGCAAAAAAGAGGAGAGGAAGGCCTCCAGCTGAAAAATTGTCACCCAATCCACCTAAACTGACAAAGCAAATGAATGCCATAATTGATACCGTGATCAACTATAAGGACAGGTAAGGTACTGTTTTTCCTAATCATCGCTTTAGTTTCTTTGGAGCAAATTGCAGTTACCAAATTTTCATCATGCCACAGTTTGCATAGAATTCTAGAAATTTGTTTCATATAAAACTTTCATCAAATTTGAATTTGTGTGTATACACACAGAGAGAGACACACACACAAACAGACCCACATGCATAAACTGACACATACAAACACACACAAACATAATGGAAAGACAAACATTTGTGCATATTCTTGTATCTCTGCTTATGAATTCAAGATAAATATTTGTAGTATTGTCCTAAAATGAGAGTATAAATAGGTGCAGGTGTGTATGTATGTACATATGTGCACGCTGCATATATGCTTGTGGATGGATAGATAGAGAAGAAAGTTTGTTTGTTTCAATCAAAATAAGCAGTCTGCCATATATATAAAGTTGAACAGAAAAATTGTATAACTTAAATAATAGTTTCATATTTCATCCAGATAAAAACTTTTCTTAAAAAAATAAGAAACTCTCTGTCCTATAGTAGTGCTTCAGAAAGTTAATGTTAAAGCTTCTTCTGGAGACTTCATAAAGAAAAACTTGGAACTTTTGCATAGCTAGCAGTAGATTTAGTAGGTTCCTTGTGGGATGATTATCCTGTTTTGGAAACTCTGCGCAAGTAAACAAGAGTTCAAATAAATAAATAAAATAACTGCAACAAAGAACACAGATAAAAGAATTGCCCTTTTTGGTTATATTACTGTATCTTGAACACAATAGTCAGGCTTTCAATTTATTTATTCCAGCAAGATATCAAGACTTCCCCGGGCTCTGTGTTTGTTCCCACAAACAGATGTAATTTAAAAGGTAGCCCAAATGTCACCATCAGACTCTCACACAAAAGGATGATGCCATTTTTTTCTTTATTTTTTGCAAGGCAGGCAATCATTTCGCCCTTAACTCCCCCATCATAGACTTTTTGGATGTGGCCTTCAATAAACCCCACCAAGGTTGCGTATTCTTGGTCCAAATAGTGAATTCTACTTTCCCTCTCAAGGAAAGTAGACTAGTCTGACACGTTTTAAAGTAATCTTGGGATCACCTAACAAAGTTTGTTTGTTTGTTTTACTTTTAAAAACAAATTCTGTCAGAATTATTTAGAGACATATTTTTAATCTTTTAATTGTGAGGCTAGTTCAGAAGCTTCTGAAACACTGTCACTTGGCTGGGAAAAGAATTGGCCCTTCTCCCATTCTTCAAAAGCTGGTACATTTTCAGTAATCATTGCATATCTGCAAACAGCTCTTCAGTACTGAAGAATGATACTTCGCATAGAATTGCATTATTTTCTTTTGAGCATTGACTTCGGAATTCTCTCATAACTGAAGAAACTGCTGTGATGCTTTAGCCAACTGAATGGTATCTTGGAGTAGCATGGCACGCCTCACGGACACTAAAGGGTGGTGAGGGACTGTCCATCGCCTACAGCTATTTTACATACGTACATTGCAATATAACAAAAATAGCAGGGCAAAATTAAGGCAGGATGCAAAGGAACCAATCCCCTGTATTTGGCTATAAGAGGATGATTCTTAGGATGCGAGCTAATAAAACTGCCCCATTTAAATACAGTTCTAGGGCGATAATGTTTGGGACAGTAGCTAAATTTCAGCCCAAACAGGTCCTTTCCGCTCTTTCTTCTTGAGGTATTCCTCAAAGTGTCCTGTGCAAAAGCTAGAGATAGGTCTGATGTGGGTTTTTTCAATAGATCTCTGTCAAATTGGGTGTTGAAGAAGGGAAGCTTTTAGGGAAAACCTCCGTTGCCTATCCATGCTCTTTTCTAAATGCAGGTAGTCCTCGACTTATGACCCCAATCAAGCTCAAAATTTCTGTACCTGAGACATTTGTTAAACGAGCTTCGCTCCATTTTACGATCCTTCTTGCCACACTTGTCAAGTGAATCACTGCAGTTGTTAAGTTTGTATCAAAGTTGTTAAGTGAATCTGGCTTCCCCATTCACTTTGCTTGTGAGAAGGTTGCAAAAGGGGATCACCTGATCCTGGAACACTGCAACCGTCACAAATATGAGTCAGTTGCCAAGGGTCTGGCTTTTGATCATGGGATCATGGGGCTGCTGCAATGTTGTAAGTATGAAAAATGGTCATAAGTCATTTTTTTCAGTGCCATTGTAACTTTAAACTATCCCTAAATGAACTCCTTAAATTGAGGACTTAACGTAATGCCTGGCACGTTTTGTGCTTTGCGCACTATTCAAGCAGCCTTCTACAGAGGGTGAAGTGCATGGGTTTTTAATGTAAGACTAGAAACCCTATAGCTCCCTTTCTTATTTTGTTCAAGTTTACTTAGTTTACTTTGTTCAAGTTTACCTTTTTTAACTGACACAGAAATAATGGCATGGTTCAGGATTTTCAACGATATATTTGCTAAACCTTCTGTTTACCTACACGACTCTTAAGGTGAAGGTAAAGGTTCCCCTCGCACATATGTGCTAGTCATTCCCGACTCTAGGGGGCGGTGCTCATCTCCTTTTCAAAGCCGAAGAGCCAGCGCTGTCCGAAGACGTTTCCGTGGTCATGTGGCCGGCATGACTAAACGCCAAAGGCGCACGAAATGCTGTTACCTTCCCACCAAAGGTGGTCCCTATTTTTCTACTTGCATTTTTTACGTACTTTAGAACTGCTACGTTGGCAGAAGCTGGGACAAGTAACAGGAGCTCACCCCGTTACACGGCACTAGGGATTTGAACCACTGAACTGCCGACCTTTCGATCGACAAGCTCAGCGTCTTAGCCACTGTGTCCCTAAATACATGACTCTTACCTGTAGAGTTTATACAGTGAATTTTAAACTTTTCACATTGATTTTTCAGAAAATCAAAAAGAATGTCTAGTCTGGTGGCAAAGCATATTGCAGGCATTTCTGGATTATGTTCAAGGCTGAACAAATTACAATGTAAACTGTGCAGACCTGTTGGACATCACAATCTAATTTAAACCCAAGAAAACAGACAGTACTTGTGTGTATGTGCGTGTGTGTGTGTATATACATGTGTGTGTGCATGTGTGTGTGTGTACACACACACACTCACTCTCTCTCTAACAATGGTTTTATTGCCGTTGAGGGAACTTTGTTTTCTATTAGTAACTTCATTGCTAATGCAGTCTTCTGACCATAGTCATTTGGTCAGTTTTCTGACCTTAGATATCACAGAGACAGAAATCATAAAATATTATTTTATACATTTCATGCTATGTATTTAAAACATTCATATTAATATAGATATTTGCCAGAATGAACTAGCTGCATTTCTTTAAATTGGCTTTTGTTTGAGATTCTCCAAAATCCATCTTTTGAGATAATATTACAAAGGTTATTTATATGTATTTAAGAAATAGATATTCTTGGACTTTACTTTTTTTCCATAGAAACTTTAAAAAATGGTGCCACTAGGTATGGGTCCACAAAAATTAACTGTGAGTGAAATAACTCAGTTTGTTCTGTTGAATTAGTAAGCGTTTTCCAGGGGATTTCTGCTAGTTTTTGTGAGGACAAAACTTCACTCAGTGGGCTAACTCTTGCAGATCTATTGTAGAGTAGAGTAAAGTTCTCCAAATAAGAGCTTTTTGGCAAAACTTTTCAATAATTCTGGTGAAATGACTTGAATAAGTGTTTAAAGGTGCCTGATATTGCAAACAATATTTTCCATAATATAAAATAATAAATCAGTACATTGAACTCGTAGTTTTCACAAGTTGAAGAATGACTCCGTGTGAAATTATTAAACCAATTTTAGCTGCAATCCTAAAGAGAATCAACAGGGGTGGACAAATCAGCATATTTTTGGCATGTGACCATTTCATATTTATTTAGTTACAAGTTTGCTTTGTCTGATTTCTGTCTGTGTCAGTTTGCATGTGGTAATAAATAACAAAATAATATATTTATTTTATGTATAGTTTTCATAGTTTATGTAAATTACACACATATACATACATACATACATACATGTGTGTGTGTGTGTGCTAGAACTGTAATACAAGTTGTTTGCCTAGGAACTGCATTGCAGAATTCAGAACAGGCAGTCTCTCAGTGATGTTCCAGTCCTCAAATTTTGCTAGTGGGTGGGTGTACACACACACACACACACACACACACACACACACACACATATACATTGTGTGTGTGTGTATTGCACATCTTTGAAACTTAAAAGGGAACAAGGGCCTGGTGGCTCAGCAGACTAATAGCATTGTGATTAACACCAGCTGTCTTACTATAAGTTCGAATCTCACCAGGCTCAAGGTTGACTCAGCCTTCCATCCTTTCTAAGGTAGGTAAATTGAGGACCCAGTTTGTGGGGGCAATAAGTTGACTTTGTATAAATATACAAAAGTATGAAGGCTATTGCTTAACGCATTGTAAGCCACCCTGAGTCTCCGGAGAAGGGCGGCATATAAATCAAATTAAAATAAATAAATAAATATAATATATATGAATAAAAGTAATATGATCTAATGGAGAGGAATAGTTGAATTCATTAAGAGAAATATAGCTGGAGTTTTAGTTATGAATAGAAGGCCTAAAATGCAAATCAGAAGTTCAAATTGTTGTAATATAGGTTGTTGTGGCTATATACAAAACTAGTAATTTGTAGGATAATGACAGATGCATGTTATGCTCCAGTGGAAAAATCAAATATGAATTTAGGGAAAATTGTTCAATGTTTGAACAAGTGTAATCCAAGGGAAAAATTCTTTGGATAACTTAAATGAACAAGATAATTACAGAAAAAGTTACGACCATTCAGAGGTCCAAGTGGGAATGAGGATGGTTAGTGAATATCTGATTAGGAAACAATCTTGCTTGAAATACATAATTAAAGCATAATTTACAAGAATGAAAATAAATAAGGAAGCATGATGGATTTGATTATTTATGCTGAAAGATTTAGAGAATGAGTGAAATCTCTAATTATTATGAGAGGTTTTAAATGTGAGAAACAAAGGGTCCTTGGTGCTCTCTGAGCTTGCTTGTTTTCTTGCAGAAGTTTCATTACCCTAACTAGGTAACATCAACAGTGCTAGTAAGGAGTGGGGTTTGCTGTCAGTTTATATTCTGGTGGCTTGCCCTGTCAGTGTTGGTGGGGGTGGTCTGAGAGAGTTTTTGGCTGAGCTGTTTACTGTTGGCTTTTTTGGCAGCTTCTTGATTGGGGTATATTATTTATTTGATTGTTGATCTGATGTTAACCTTGGAGTTAATCGATGCTGATTGCTGGTTTGAGAGGTGCTTGGGTTTTTTTGTTCTTTTTTGGGCTGGGTGAGGGTCTCTTTTGCAGAGTGTATAGATGTTAATGCTTATGTGTCTATTGATGGCTGATTTGTCAGATTGTCAGGTTTTTAGAAATTCCCTGGCATATTTGGACTTGGCTTGTCTAGAATGGTCACATCTTCCCAATTGAAACTATGGTTAAATCTGTCTATATGTTGTGAAATTAAAAAATTTTCATCATGTCTTCTGATGGCTAGCTAGTGTTTGTGGATGCATTCTGCCAGTCTTCTGCCTATTTTGTCCTACATAGTTGTTGTTGTAGTTCTTACATTGTATGTTGTAGATGACTCCTGTTTTTATTTCTGGGGTTGTTGGGTCTTTTGGTCTGCTTAGGATGTTTTGAAGGGCTTTAGTTGGCTTGTGTGCTATGCTGATTCCATGTGATTGTAGTAATCTGTTGATGGTTTCTGAGATATTCTTGATATATGGCAGTGTAATTCTTTTTTAGGGCTTGTGTTGGTTGTGCTGTATTGGGTTGAGTGGTCAGGGACTTTTTGGTAAAGTTATGGAGCTAAGAAAACAGGGCGTGAAATCTGCTTGCCACACAGTGAAAAGAATTATATTACAAAAGCCACAAAATAATCTTATAGAATTATACTAATGGAAAATATGAAATGCATATTTTGTGCTGAAGAGAATGAAAATAGATTGTAGATGAACAAAAAAAAAAAAATACACAAAAGAGAGAGACTGCTGTGAAAAATGAGGATATAAGAACATAGTTAAAGAAAGCAAGGAACAGTTAAGAGAAACTGAAAAAAGAACTTGCCATGATGGAAATAACTATTGTTTTGGAAGTGAGCGAAGAGGGTTAAACAAGAAGCTTTCAGAAGAGTGAATGGAATTAAAAATAAAAGTGATGAAATACAATTGAGGGAAAGGTGGGTAGAGTGTTTTAGAGGTTTATAATATGAAGGATAGAGATTTCAAGTCTAGAAATTAAGCAGTTGCTTTAAATATTAGTGTTCAAGAAAAAATTATAAAAAGGCAATTATAAATGTGTGATTGTCAAAAATAGTAAGGCTGCCGGTGTAGCTAGTATATCTGAAGAAACATTAAATATGGAAATGGTTTTCTTATGGAATGATTTACAACTTGTTAATGTGTGCATGAAGATTTCACCTATGCCTGATGAATGAAATAATGCTTGTTCATCTATACAAAGGGAAAGTCAGGAAGAGTACATGGAAAGACTGTTTGTTAAGTGCCCTAGGAAAATACTTGGGCAGAAATTTGTTTAAAATTCTGCTAGATGTTATAAGTAATATATGGTTGAAAGAAAGAAGTATGCTTTCAAAAATAGATAAAATGTCTAGCAAATGGGAGCAGGTAGTAAGATAAGGATGTGAAGTCTCCTTGGTTGTCTAATGTATTTATGTATGAATTTATAAGGAACAGCTGCCTTAAACATATGTTGGTTGGTAATGGAAATACCGTATTATTCGGAGTATAAGACACACCTTTTTCCCCCAAAAAAGAGGATGAAAATCTGGGTGCGTCTTATACTCCGAATGTAGCCCCGCCCAGCTTCTCAAATGGAGGTTTCAGAAGCTGAAAAAAGTATCAGAAACGAAGCTTCAGAAAAGAAGCCCCCCAACAGAGCTTCAGAGGCTTTTTTTCTGAAGCTCTGTTTCGGAAGCTTTCAGAGGCAGGAAAAAAAGTTTTTTATGAAACAGAGTTTCAGAAGTTTCAGAGGCAGAAAAAAAAAGCAAAAAAAAAAAAAAACCAAGGCACAGAGCTCACAACCAAGGAACCTATTGCTAAAATTCACCTCTGGGAACAGCTGATTGGGGGTATTCCGGGAGGCTGATCCATCTGCCAATCAGCTTTTTTCTTATTTTCCTCCCCAAAAACTAAGGTGCGTCTTATACTTCGAAAAATGCGGTATCTGTACATTCTCCATTGAGAGTGGAGACAGCAGCCAGTGTGGGTACTACTCATCCAATCAGATTGAAGGACTGAGTCAGCCAACAACTTTAAGTCCCGCCCTTGTTGCCGGGCAGGCCCAGCTTTGGCTCAGTCCTTCAGTTGGACTGGCGTGTGGGTTTCTAGCTCTGGCTGTTTTCTCCTAATTATCTGTACTTTTTGGATATATTAGTGTTTTTATCTGGACCTGGACTGTTTCTGACATTTCTTCTGCTTCGCCCTATGGACTTGGTTGCCTTTGGACTTTGTGAGTTTTTCCCTGTGTTTCCCTTTAAGACCTATTAATCCTCTGGTGTGAGGGCTTTTTCGGTTTGTCCCTTTGGGGACCCCTGGGGGGGCTTTCTGGGAGTCCCTGTCAGGCTTGGCAGTCCCTTCCTTTCAGGATCTGGCCCTCCCTGGCTAAACGTTCCCCCCAGGGTCTCGCATCTAATTTTTCGGCCGTTTTTTCGCGCGTTTTCTGTGGCGGCGGCCATTTTGTTGCCTTCCGATCTGATTCAAAAGCCTCCGGATTTAAAGAATTTTTCTGCCTGCTGTTTGGGGACTTTGGACTGCTGGGTCTTCTTGCCTTACCCCTCTAAGAGCTGGATTGGCTGCCCTCGTGGTTCCTGATTGCTTCTCTGCTATTTGAACCCGACGTTTCTGCAAGCGCTCTTTTCGCCGCTCCGAATACCAGCTGGGCTAATTAGTGGTCGCTGACAGCCGACTAGCAGCTGAGCCGAGGCTGCAGGACCCCTTTATTTACACGCTTCCCTGCTGCAGCGTCTGGGCGGCTTCCTGACTGTTTGGCCATTGAAATCTTTGAGAGTGGAGCTTTGCGCCCCCCCCTCCATCCTGTGATAGTGACTGAGCTGCTGGTTTTTTCCTGACAGCTGTTGGCAATTTTAAGGGGCATCTGTCTGCACTGCACTGGACTGGGCTGGCTGTGCGGGTGTTTGTGGAGCTTCGCGCCCCCCTTCCTTTGGCTGTTGGACCTGTCAGTATCCCCGCTGCCCTTGCCAGCCTCCATTTGCTGCCTTTCTGACCGCAGCGGCCATTTTGTGGAGTGGCTGCGCTCCCCTGCCTTTCAACCATTGGACCGTGCACGGGGCTTGAAATTAGTGGAGTTGCCGCGCTCCCCACCTGGTCCTTAGATTGTGACTGCTGCTTCTGTCTTGGACTCTGCCATTATGCCGAAGTCATTGTCCAAATCCAAACATGGTCGTAAGCACAGTTCTGCTTCTCAGAGACAGTCAGAGGATGGATCGACCTCGTTTCAAGATCCTGCGCAGTCACTTGTTGCCCCGTCTTCTCACGCCCATCACAAGAGCAGGAAGCATACCAGTGCACTGGACAAAGTGGAAAAGCGAAGGGACAGAGTCCTCACTCAACTTTGTGCCAAAGCAAGCTCTGACCTTCAAGCTTCAACGGCTTCTGCTCCGCTGCAGGGTTCTCGACCGGCGACTCCTGACCAGTTATCTCTCAGGGACTGTCCGGTCACTATTTCCACTTCAAATTTGTGGGGTCCGGCTCCTGCAGGCCTCGTTGCTGCTCCGCCTCCGGATGAGGATGTTTCTGATATTCCACCTCCTCTAGACTCCTCTGCGGTTCCCTCGGTTCCGGTCCTGCCCCAGGAGGTGGTGAGTTGCCCTTTTCCTGCCGACCAGCTGCAAAAGATGATTGAGGCTGCAGTGCAAAAGACTTTGGCAGCGGGTCGTCGTCCCTCCAGTGTCGCTGACTCTGTTCGATCGGCCTCGCCGGAGCATCCTCGTTCTTCTGGTCATGCGCCCTTTGGAGCGCCTCACTCTCCTTCCTGCTCCCAAGCTAGTCAGCTCTCCTCCCTGTCGGATGCGGACAATAGTGACTCTGGGTTGTCGGATGACGAGAACCTTCCACCTGATCAGCTGGCGACTACTGCCCTTTTTCCACAGGCCTTGTTTAGGTCTCTTCTGTTCAAAGCCGTTAATACGGCTCGACTTTCCTCTCCTGCTTCACAACCTTCTGTTTCTGTGCCATCCGGGACTTTAGACCCGATGTTCGCTGAGCCGGCCAAACCGATTACAACCATCCCCACTCCTCCCCTTTTCCTGGATGTCGTGAAACGACAGTGGGCTTCGCCGGGGTCAGCCCCTATCCCTTCTTCGTCTGACCGTACGAATTTCCATGTCGCTTCTGAACTGGACACTCTTCTGCAGCTCCCATCAATAGATGCTCCCATCGCCGCTCTTCTGTCTTCTGCCACTGTTCCGGGCGATCCTGCGGAGAACTTACGACCTGATGAACGTCGTGCGGATATGGTCCTCCAAAGGGCGCATCTGGGGGCGGCCTGGGCCATTAAGGCGGCCTCTACGGCGTCCTTCTTTAACCGCTCCACTTTGTTGTGGCTCCGCCAGTTGCAAGAGAAATTGTCACCGGAGGATGCTCGTATTAAGCATGACCTCAATAAGATTGTAGCTGCGGTTCAGTTTTCAGCGGACTCGACGCTCAGCGCTGCTCGTTTTGCTGCCAAATCGCTGGCCTCTGCTGTGACAGCTCGCCATTTGACCTGGCTCCGACATTGGCAGGCGGACGCCAGGCATAAGTGGAAGCTCGCCTCGGTCCCATTTGGGGGGTCCCGTTTGTTTGGGGAGGCTTTAGATCCCTTTTTGACCGAAACCAGGGACAAACGGAAAGTTTTGGCGGCGGCTTTCCGTAGGGGGGATTCTCGCTTCTCTCCATATCCCCCTCGAACCCACCTTCGAGGTAATGATGTTGACGGGCCCTCTTCCTCCTCCTTCCCCTCGCCCCGGCCGTACACAAATTTTGGCAGACATCGGGGTTCACAAGATAGGGGATTCCGGGGCAGATCGTTCGGGTCTAAACGGCCCTTTCGAGGAGGAGGAGGTCGTTTCATCCGTCGCCGGCGCTAATTACACTGCTAATCCTCCCATTGGCGGCAGATTGGCCATCTTCATGGCCGCCTGGGAACGGTCCACCTCTGATCAGTGGGTCCTAGCCACTCTTCGCTCTGGTCTTGCTATCGAATTTGTCTCCACCCCCCCTGACTCCTTTGTCTGTTGCACGATTTCTCGTAATTCGGAGAAAAAGTCCCTTATGGACGCAGCAGTTCAACATCTCCTGACCATTAGAGCTATTCAACTCGTCCCTACGGGCCAGGAGCGTCACGGTTTCTATTCCCGGGTTTTCCTGGTTCCCAAATCTTCAGGGGGGTGGCGCCCCATTTTGGACCTGAAACGCTTAAATAGGTACGTGGTGTACCGTAAATTTAAAATGCAGTCTTTACAAACTATTCTAGCCGGTGTTCGGAGGGGCGATCTCCTCTCTTCCATAGACCTTACGGAGGCTTATTTGCACATCCCTATCCTTCCTTCCCATAGGCGTTTTTTGCGTTTTTGTTACGGGGGGGGTCCATTATCAGTATAGGGCGTTGCCTTTTGGCCTCTCCTCGGCCCCCCGTACTTTTACGAAGGTGTTGGCTGTTTTAGCGGCATCTCTTCGTATCCGTTCTGTTAGACTTTTATGCTACCTCGATGATATTCTCCTGTTGTCCCCTTCTGTTGTTCAGGCAGTTTCGGATGTTCGCCTCACGGTAGAGACCTTGGCAGCCCATGGTTTCTCGGTTAATTTAGATAAGAGTCACCTCTCCCCTTCCACCAGTTTGGTCCATTTGGGGGCCCTTATCGACACTGTTCAGGGTAAGGTGTTTTTGTCCCCCGATAGACAGGCGGGTATCCGTCAGTTAATTTCCAAGGTGGAGGCTTGTAGGGCCGTTTCCCCTCTGGTCCTTTCCCAGTTGTTAGGGAAAATGATTTCTGCCATCTCCATAGTTCCCTGGGCACAGCTGCACGCACGGGAACTTCAATGGTTTCTCTTGCTGTTGCAGAAGGCGGGCAGAGGCACTTCATCCAGGCCGGTTCCGGTCCCTCCTGCTGTTCGTCGGTCCCTGAGGTGGTGGCGTTCCCCGGCCCTAGCTGCGGGGTCGTTTTTCCTGGAGCCTCAGAGGGTTGTAGTGACCACAGATGCCAGTCTCCTCGGTTGGGGGGCCCTTTGCCAAGGTCAGTTAGCTCAGGGCACTTGGAGCCCGGCAGAGTCCCGTCGCCCGATCAACTGGCTAGAACTACAGGCGATCTTCCTAGCTCTCAGGGCCTTCCGAAACCTGATATCCAATTCCCATGTCCTCGTTCTGACGGACAATGTTGCAGCGAAAGCGCACCTGAACAAGCTGGGGGGGACCAGGTCGAGGTCGCTTCTACAGTTGGCCCTGCGACTGGGATTCTGGGCAGAGCGGCACCTTTGCTCTCTCCGTGCAGAGCATATTTCCGGAGTGGACAACGACCAGGCGGACTGGCTGAGTCGTCGTCGAGTGGACAACGCGGAGTGGCGCCTCCATCCCAGGATCTTCCAGGAGCTGTCTCGGCGGTTCGGCATGCCGATTATCGACCTCTTTGCAACGCACACGAATGCTCAACTGCCTCGGTTCTTCGCCCGATTTCCAGATCCTCAGGCAGCGGGCGTCGACGCTCTTCGAATCCCCTGGCCGGAGGGTCTGCTCTACGCCTTTCCTCCGACTTCCCTCCTGCCCAGAGTGGTTCGCAAGATTTTGTACGAGCGGGCGGAAGTGGTCCTTGTAGCGCCTCATTGGCCCCGGAGACCCTGGTATGCGGACCTTGTGTCCCTCTCGGTGGCCCCATCGTGGCGCATTCCCCTCGAGGACGACGTTCTGTCTCAGGGCGCTCTGTTGCACCCGGACCTGGCCTGGCTCAACCTGACCGTTTGGCGGTTGAGCGGAGCACTTTGACAGCAGTACATATCCCGCCGGACGTTATTCAGACATTGCAGGCTTCACGCCGCTCTTCTACGGATCGGATTTATTCTGCCACTTGGCGTGCCTTCTGTTCCTGGTGTTCAGTGTCTGGTGTCTCCGCTCTTCAGCCATCCATTGTGGACATTTTATGCTTTCTTCAGCAGGGTCTGGCTCGAGGCCTCTCTTCCAATACGTTACGCAGGCATGTGGCCGCGTTGTCTTCGGTCCTGGTCTGCGGAGCTCTGCCATCATTGTCACATCATCGTCTAATCCGGCGTTTTCTTCGAGGGGCTACGAATTTGTGCCCTCCTGTATTACACAGATACCCGACCTGGGATCTCCCTTTAGTATTGGAGTCGCTTATGGGACCTCCGTACGAACCTTTGCGGACTACTAGTCTCCGTCTGCTCACCTGCAAGGTTGCCTTTCTTGTGGCGATAACGTCGGCCCGTCGTATATCGGAGATAGCAGCATTGTCTATCCGTTCTGACCTTTGCATCTTTCATTCGGACCGTGTAGTACTCCGCTTGGACCCTACCTTCGTCCCGAAAATCAATTCAGTTTTCCACCGATCGCAGGAAATCATTCTGCCTAATTTCTGCCCGCATCCTGCTCACCCCCGGGAGCGCAGATGGCACTCACTCGACGTACGGCGGGCCTTGCGGATCTACATTAAGAGGACATCTGTTTTCCGTCGCTCGGAGTCGCTGTTTGTCTCATTTCTGCCCGTTTCCCAAGGGTGCAAGGTCTCCTCATCTGTTGTTGGTCGTTGGATTCGGCATACCATCGCTTCGGCCTACGATCTTCGTTCCCTACCGCGTCCAGCTCGAGTGACCGCTCATTCCACCCGTAGCGCTGCTACGACGGCTGCATGGGCGACCCAGGCGCCCTTGTTTGAGATCTGCAGAGCGGCCACGTGGACTTCGCCGGTTCCCTTCATACGTCATTATCGATTGGATCAATTTGCATCGGCGGAGGCGGCGTTCGGACGAAGGGTGCTTCAGCGTGTCGTTGCCGGGGAGACTGTTGTTGCTGACCAGCCGGTTCCCACCCTGAACTCGGGACAGTGAACTGGGGTATGTCCCACACTGGCTGCTGTCTCCACTCTCAATGGAGAAGGGGCGTTGGTCCTACCTGATACGCTCCTTCTCGTTGAGTGGAGACAGCAGCCAGACCCTCCCTTGCTCCGGCTGTATTTTTTTCTGTCTGTCTTCCTCTTCTCTTTACTTACCTGGTGGCAGATAATATTTTCTGTGCCCACACGCCGAGTCAGTCTTACGAGTCTTCGCCAAAGCTGGGCCTGCCCGGCAACAAGGGCGGGACTTAAAGTTGTTGGCTGACTCAGTCCTTCAATCTGATTGGATGAGTAGTACCCACACTGGCTGCTGTCTCCACTCAACGAGAAGGAGCGTATCAGGTAGGACCAACGCCCCTTATATACCTATGATGTATTTTTGTCTGAGAATCCAAATAATGTGCATAAAATGTTAGATTAGCTTGTATGATTCAATGACAATCATGTATCTTACATGAAAGACCAAGATAATACTGTTTGATAGGAAAAATATAGTGATCGATTACAAGTTATACATAAATGGCAACAAAGAGCAAGTTGTTGAATGTGTGTCCCTTTGTAGAATTTTTATTAAAGAAGGGCGAATTAATGGAGATGTTAAGAAATATAAACACTAATAAAAATATGTGTGTGATTTCCAGTAAGGAATTGTTACAAGAGGATAAAATAAACAGGCATGCCACCCTGTTTCTGCTCATTTGCTCATTATGAGAGTGTTTCTAGAAGTGAGAGTTGCATGTATTGTGAGAAATATAAATATGAATACAGTTGCAATGGAGTACTTCAGAATTCTATGTGGTAAAGGGAGAAGAAATAGGATAAAGAACGATGGGGGCCGAATGAATGTGGATTAAGTATAAAACTGAACAACCAGTACAAAAGATGTTTATTGATTTGGTAATATACCACAAAAGGATGACATCGCAAACCAAATAAACAAAGAGTGAGTAGGTCAAGAGGAAGGAGAAGTCTAAGAAAGAGGTGGGTGGATGGACTTTTATGAGCTCCTTGAAAAGAAAGTGGTGAGAAGCTAAAATAGGAAAAGGCAATGAATGAATCACTTTACTGATGTGGTGCAACTAAGGATGGTTTACTAGAATGGTATGAAAAGATATATTGAATGATATAAAACTATATTAAACAAAGAGAGAAGCGGGGGGAAGAGACCCAAAGGTGCTTTTTCAAAAGGCATTTCACTTTTCATCCAAGAAGTTTCTTCAGTTTTGATTGACTTCTTGGATGAGAAGCGAAACGTCTTCAAGGAAAAACAAGGTCCAGTTGCCTTTTGAAGAAGCACCTTTGGGACAACCATGATCTGGATGACTGAGAATCTCCATAGACATGGAGAAAGAGAGTTTTTCAGGCAATACAGCCACATAACTGGTTTTCTTCTTAAGCTTCCTTTGCAGAGGAATATGTGCACACATCCCAAATTCTCAAAAAGAAATGATCTTGTTGTGGTTTAGGATCTTTGTAAAATTGCCTACCTGCCAGCCAATAATTCTCAAATCTAGAAAGTACATGATTTAAGCAGTGTTATGTTGGGACAACTTAGATATTGTCATAGTTCCCAGTAATTTTCAGATATAATGGACACAAAATTAAAGTATAAAGGTTGAGATAGAAATAATAATAAAAAAAAATAGAATAGAAAATAAAAAATAGAAAAACCTATTCAGCCTTGCAAGTTCCATAAACTGTCACTTTCAAGCAGTTGCTCAGACATAGTACATAGGTTCTTCGACAACTCCCCACAGTTATCTCGCCGCAGACATCTCGCCACCGTCAACTTGCCACAGGACAAGTTACACTAATATCAAAGAAATAGTCAAATAGAACCATTAAAGAAAGGATGCCAAAGGAGGGACGAAATAAAATGTGAATGACAAAAATTAAAATATTTTTAAAATTATTTTAAATAATTAAATTGAATTGTTGAATTGTCCTGCACCGAGTTGTCCTGTGGTACCTTGGCCATAGCAAGTTGTCCTGTGGTGAGTTGGCCATGGAGAGTTAGCTGTGGTGAGTTGATTGTGGCTGTGGAGAAGGGTTGAGGCAAGTTGTCTCATTCCCTTGTGGATCTCCACCTATTTTAGAAGGCTATTGCTATTTCCATTTTTATTACCACAACAGCAATCTGAGGTTGGGTGGAAGTGGATTGACTAGCCCAAAGTTACCCAGTGAACATTAATGTCTGAGGATATGATACTTATACATAAATAAATTTTCACAAGTGCTTTAAAGAGGACAAATGTTGCAACGTTTTGAACAAAAATACTTGGTAGCTAATGCTCTCTAACCTTTGAACATTGTAAACTAAATTTCAGGCTTAAGCAACTTCATCAAGATAGGGATTGACCCGTTTCCCATTTCTTTTTTCTCATTCCACTTAGCACAGTGAGTAGGTCACATTTCATACATCAAAGCATTCCTTTTTATTATAGGATGTCCATTGGCATTAATGGTGCCTGATTGCACCTCACACTTCACTGCATTTAATGCTTTGTTAAGCATGCCTTTCCTAGGAATAAGACTCAGATGTAAAAGATCCTTGTTCTGTTATCCATCGAATGTAAAATTCAGATCTCTGTCTGACTTTGCCTCTCAAATTGTGGTTACAAGAATATGAATCCTGTGTTAGTACAGTCCGAAGCCAAAATTATCAAATGCATATAGTGTAGAATTTGATTTTTTTATGATTGCTCATCTATGCTAGAACTGTCTCATGAGGAAAATAATTTTGTAATACCATAATTACATTAATGAGGACAGATCATACAGTAAGTTGTTACTTAGTAAAATAATGTTCCTATCTTAACAGCTTGGATCCATGTGGGTTTGTTCATAACAGTAAAAAATATTTCCATTTTTCTCTCTCTACTTTTTCTAGAGATTGCAGAATCAGGTGGTTCCTAAGTGTTGGTGTTTGTTTTGTAGTTAAGTATTATTCTTGGTGTATTCTCTGTGTTTAGGTATCCCATGCTTCCAAATTGTTGACACAGGTTGATTGATTTTGCTTAGGAATTCATTTAATTCCAGACTAAGGATAACTATGTGGACAGTTATTCCACATCTCAGCATGTATTAAGAAAATGGAGAAAGATAGTTTTGGGAATCCTCAAATCTCAGGCGGAGATGCCACTTATTAAAGCCGTTCCTTTGTTGAACTTAGGAAATAAGAAATGTGCATTTTAGATTCATACTTTGCTTCAGAATTTTGCTTCTACACTTGCTTATTGCCAGTTCTGTAGCAACCTAGAAAGTTAATGATGCATTGATCATAATTAACAATATTGAACATTTCATTCAATATCAGTGTAGCGTAACCTGAAAATCGCTCTTTGATGAGGTACAAGTAGTCCTTGACTTAACAACCACAACTGAGCTCAAAAGTTCTGTTGCTAAGTGAGACATTTGTTGAGTTTTTCCCAATTTTGCGATCTTTCTTGTTAAGTGAATCACTGCAGTTGTTCAGTTAGTAAAATATCTGTTAAGTCAATCTGTTTCCCCATTGATTTTGCTTGTCAGAAGGTCACAAAAGGGGATCACATGAGGTAGGGATACAGCAACTGTCATAAAATTGCCAAGCGTCTGAATTTTGATCATGTGACCACAGGGATGCTGCAACAGTCATAAGTGTGAAAAATGTCATGTCACTTTTTTGAGTGTCATTGTAACTTCTAATGGTCACTAAATGAACTGTTGTAAATTGGGGACTACCTGTATCTAGCTAGTGCTATGGGACTAATCGCTACAAAGCCATAAACACTTCAGATTTATTTGTATTTGTTTCCTTTTAAATTTTGAATTGATACTGAATTATTAATAATGGAATTCTACCAGAGTTTTCAGTAAAAATAATCTGATAGGCCCTTTGAGTGCACAGTTGTGAGAGGCGTCTACATTTTAACTTCAAATTTATTCCTGTTTATCCCATAGGGTGTTTTTGAAATAAGAGAGTTGCCTTCCGGAATGGCAAGACATTTGTATCGTATATATAAATACACATAAATATATAAGTCACAGTCTCTATTTGTTTGTGTGGAAAAATAGTGGGACCCACTGCAATTATAACACTGAAATGCCACTCATATTTCTGTACATTCCATTAATTTATGCAGGTCCTATTGCTTTTCAGCATATAATCTGGTAGTTGCTAGGCAACCAAAAGAGAAATAGTGAACGTGATTTTTTATGTTTGGTAGATCTCTCTGCCTCTTTCATGTGTGCATGTGTGTATCTAAAAGATGTTATTTGAAACAGAAATGTACATATTAAAATAGGATTAGCCTGCATATTAATCGTAATTTGATTAGCATATCCTTGATTGCAACCATTACATTTTTCTTCTTAGAAGAATGCTTAATAGATTTATTTTTTCAACCTTTATATACATTTACACACAAAGACAGATATAACATCTTTTTTGTGAAGCACAGAAATCAATGGATGTGGGGGGGGGGGAGTTTCTCCCTTAAGGACATAATTCAATATTCTGATGCTGGTGTAAGAACATACATTAAGGAAGGCACTACTGTATCTTTCACAAAATACCTTTGTTCAGTGCTTTTGAAAACATTATTAAACAAAGCTAGCCTATGGCAAATTCAGGTTCCTCCTTACAAAAGAATTGCATTGATAATATATTTCTTGAACATTAAAACATAAGAACCATCCTTTTTTTAAGCATAAAGAGCTCACAAAGTAACACCACAATAGAAAACACCTAAAACTTGACTGAATGAAGATTGTCCCAAATTGACTTCATTAGGAATTGTTAGACTACGATTGTTTCATGCACAGATCTGGCTTATTGGCAAAGTGTGTTATGTAAATAAGCAAAGGAATTGCAGATAAAATATCCCAGACTGGCACTGTAGTCTGCAGTTACGTCCTGTTGCCAAAATAATAAAGATGTACAGCTGTGCTGCACTTGCATTGAAATTCATTAAAACCTGCCGTTTCTGGATAGTTTGGATGTAACTTCAGATGCTAAAAATGATTATTTGTTTCTGCTGGGATACAAATCCATGAGATAAATTATGAATATTATGACTGAAAAACTACCATGCTTCTGAAATGCCAAACAGCAGGATCTTTTCTTAATGATAATTGCATTGAAAATGTTTTTAAAAAGATATTTTGCATATTAAATGCCAAGTCTGGCAATTTCCCAGGGAAAATTACTTTTGAATGGGGCCCTAGTAATTGGTAGTTTAAATTCCCAGTATTTGTCTTGGCTGTCATCCCTATCAGGACACGGTCTAAGAATGCCCATGGAGAATAGAATCAGTGCATTGCTTCTCATCTGTATTGATGTTTTGCTTCCTTCCTTTCTACAGTTCAGGACGGCAGTTAAGTGAAGTCTTCATTCAGCTGCCTTCTCGAAAAGAATACCCAGAATATTATGAGTTAATTAGAAAACCAGTGGACTTCAAAAAAATTAAGGTCAGTATAATTTTGATTGCATTTGAATGTGTTTCTGTCATTAATTAAAATTATTATGTAAATATTTGCATACAATGAACATAAAAATATTGCTTGCTATGAATCTTCATATGTAATATTAAATTGTGAATAAGTTATTGAAAACAAATTCTTGAGAATATAACATAGCCTAACAAGTTGTTGAAGGCATCTATTGGAGACCAGCCATCCCAGATGGGAGTAGGGCTCAAGCGAGGAATCAGCCTAGACTCATTATGTAAACACAAGAGGTTATCGGATCAGTATGAAGTAGTTTCTCTGAATATGGCCAAATAATGATACGCTGTTTGTAAAATTAGGCAAATTTTAACTGCACACTGTTAATCCACCACCGATCACAATATATTACTCTGTTTGTTTTATTTTTTACTATTATTGTTTTAATGTTTTTATTTGCTAGTCTTTGACCATACTAAAGATTGATTGATTGATTGATTGATTGATTGATTGATTGATTGATTGACACAAGAGGTCTAGGTCTGACATGCCACCCCCGAACGCCTTAGAGCCTTTCCCAGGCGAAAGCTGCCAGCCTGAGGAGATTCCTGTACTATAGGCAAAGAACAATAAAGTAGATAACTTGAATTCTACATGTATGGGTCTGATCGTTTGTTCCTGACAGCATCTGCACAAACTCTAGAAGTTTGATTTTTTAAAATGGCCAGGTTATTAATAATAAATCCAATTTTTTTAAATTAAAAACCTTTATTGAGATGAATGATGGAGCATAAAACAAGAGCCAACTTCGCAGAATATTTCACCTATCTTAAACATAGTATCCAGCATAAGCCTTCTGGGAAGCAGGTGGTTCTTCTGAAGCTTCTACTCAATCAGGAAAATTACATTGACAGAAAAGAAGTGGTGTTATCTTCAATGGTTTATCACTTTCTCCCATTTCTGAGAGGCCCCTGAAATTTATAATTGGAGAGCCTTCAACAATTGAAATGAAGCTAGTATTTGCGTTGCTGAAGTGTGCGAGATGGAAAATAACCAACAAAACTCAGATACTGCTTTTACTGATGGAATAAACATTGCATTTAACCCATGGATTTCATTATAGCTACATTTCGTTTTAGTGAATTTGAATGTTGTATTTTCTCACATTGTGATGTATATGTAAACAGTAACAACATAAATATTCTTTATAAGGTTATTAAATTCCTTGTAGTACATAGCAGCTTTAGGTACATCAATGGGGTATGTGCCACTAAAGTTTCTAGTATTTTTATTTTTCCAGCATGTATAAATTTTTACCTGAATTGGACACATAGCTTCTTGAAGTATCATTTGTGAGTCTTCTTTTCATTCAATGTTATTCTCTGTTCTTCATCCAATGTGTGGAGAGTTTTGGCTTTTTCTGAATAAGGGCTGCTATGTTCGTGCTATTTAATTAGTTGACAGAGTATAGTACTTAAATCATTTAGAACAAAACTGCATCTGTTTTATTCTGAGTTATGTTGCTAATTTATTAATTTTATGTGTGATTTATCCCCTTTCAATCTTTTCCTCTGCCCTTTCTTTTTAAAAATCTACTCTTTCTAGGAAAGAATTCGTAATCATAAATATCGGAGTCTCAGTGACTTGGAGAAGGATGTCATGTTGTTGTGTCACAATGCCCAGACCTTCAATTTAGAAGGATCACAGGTCTGAGTCAAATGATTTCTGATTCTAGGGTCATTGATGTATGTGTTTGCATTGAATACAGTATACAATCTGGCTCCTTTCGCCAATCTGGGCCATTCAATTTGAAATTTCAACTTCCAATTCTTAGTGGGATCTGAAGTCAGTACACTTGAAGGGTGCTGGATTGCCACACTCTGCTATTCAGTGGGCATGTGAGTAGGAAATACTGGCACTAAAAATGTTACCTTAGGTCTATATTGTGCATAATAATTTCATATAAAATAATTTTAGATCTATTTTTTTCTGCTTTAACTTAGAGGTAGTCCTCATTTAACGGCCATTCATTCAGCAGCTGTTCAAAGTTACAGTGTGCTGAATGAATGGTACTTATGCCCAGTCCCCAAAATTACAACCATTGTAGTGTCCAATCAAAGTTGGAGGCTGGGCAACTCATCTGCACTTATAACTGCAGGGATACTTCAACTCTTCCCATCTCTGCCCTTTTGGCCACTCTGCACAATGGCACTCCTCATTGGCAGCAACAGCCCTCAGCAGTCTCAGCTGGCTTCCATGGCCCCTGCCACAACCAGCTGCCACAACACAAAGTCCTTGCCATCCTGTGTTTTACAGGCCACAGCCATGCCTAGTTAACCTTTGCCATCTTCCTCCTACTGCTGACAAGATAGGACCAGTCTGGCCCTATGAGAAGCAGCCGCTGACTATGAGTCTTCTTTCCAAGACTGTTTTTGCAGTTGTCCAAATAACACACCCCATTCTCACAATGCTCTGGAAGGCTTGTAAGGCACTGGAACTTTCCACAGGTCTTCTGAAACATCGCAAGAATAGCATGTACAATTTGGAGAATGAAGGTCAGGGCTTTCTCGCAAGGTTTTTAGAAGGCCTCAGAATCCTTGTGAAGTTGCATTGCAGATCATCAGTTGAGCACATGATGCCAGGAAGAGGACACAATCCTAGAGGATAAAGAAGGTTAAGGGAGAGTCTAAAGCTGGCAGGGCTGGGAACTGCATATATGCATGCTGCTTTCATCCTGCAAAATTAGAGCAGGATGTAGACTTCCCCAGAATCAAGCATCTTATATCTTGCTTCTGTTTAGTTGAAAAACAGTGTGAAAGGGAATGATTTGTTCATTTAATTCTTTAAATTGTAGTGGAAAGTTTGGGGATTTTTTTTTTGTTTTGTTTTGTTTTGTTTAAAGATGCAACTCAACTTCCTGGACTGATTGGAGAACTATAAGAGTTCTCCAACACTGGAACACAATCAACACTTTTGGAAGATTTATGTTCAGAAAAGAGCAAATTATCCCTTGAAGTGACCAGTTTGAGAATCCCTGGAACACTGTTTTATATGCAACTACCCAACATGTATTACAAAAGGGAGATTTAGAATAGCCAGTTCTCAACCTGCCATTGCTATTCTTCAGGAATAATGCTGAATTCCAAAGAGAAATCTTATAAATCTTATAGTCTTCAAAGAAGACTATTGTCCAATGCTATTGACAGTGGGGACACTATATCATTCCTAATGAATATTCTATAGTCTTAGTACTATAGCTTGCATGTTTATTGCACAAGGAAGCCTAAAAGTAATAAGAATCCCAAACTACTTTTAAAAGCAATTAACCATATAGTTTACACCTATTATCTGTGATCATCTGAAATGCAAGTTAAGTGACCTCATATTTATAAAATGGCTTTGAGCTATTGTAGTCATATTAATCATCGCAATAGTACCAGTTCATTTGAGAAGGAAGATTAATGTTCAAACCTTCTTTTGCAAATACAGTTATACAAAAAAGTAATCTAATGCAGAACTCAGGGTTTTTTTTTTCCAAAGGTGATCTTTAAGTCATTTAGTGATATGAGCTGATAAAGTAAAATATATATTTTTTAAAATCCTTTGAAAAATTTGAGAGATCAGGAATTGACTGTAAGATCGAGTACTTGTTCCCTCTAGCCTCACAGGTTCTGTGCATAAAAATCATTTTTTTTCCTTTTTTACCTAGATAATTACCTAGATTAGGGGGTGTCCAATGTTGGCAATTTTAAGATCTGTGGACTTTAATTCCCAGAATTCCCCAGCCAGCAATTGGCATTAACTAGGTTGAAATCATTAGAGATATAAATCTTAAATAGTGATTCAGGGTCTTGCTGGATAAGCCAAAAGAATTTTCGGGAGGGGAACTGGAGTTAGGATACTGCAATACTTTATAACCTTTTACAGCAACTATGGCTGAGCACTTTAGATACTTACAGTTTATATCATAAAGATTCTGTTACCAGCAAATAAGAGCCATTTTATTTTTCTGCCATAATTAGCACCCAAGGACTGCGCCTATTTCATGTTGAATATATAGTTAGACTATAATCTAAATCTTAATTAGAGCTTTCCATGGAAGACTTTAATAGCATTAGTACTGCACGATTAAATAATTTAGGCATAAAAATAGGTTGGAAATGTGAAAAGCACTATAATATGGAAGCTCACTTAATTTAGTGCATAAAAAATTAACACTGCTATTTCTTATAAAATGCATGTAAGAAGAATGATGTCTTGTTCAGAGAGAGAAGAGGCCATGCTCTCTGTGGGTTTGAATGGAAAACAACCTTCCATGCTGTGGATTTTTGATGAAGCGCAGCTTGCATTTCTGACACACATTTGCTTTCATGCTCCAGATCTATGAGGACTCCATTGTTCTTCAGTCCGTCTTCAAAAGTGCACGGCAGAAGCTTGCCAAAGAAGATGAAAGCGAGGAAGACAGCAATGAGGAAGACGAAGATGAGGAAGACGAGTCAGAATCTGAATGTAAGTCTTTCATTCAAAAGCAAGAACAAGCAATCTGTCTTTTTGGCAAACTGACCGTCTTTGCCATTCAAGACCTAACTAGAGAAAGTGCCATTTGGGCCAGTAAAATAACAATAAAAAGAGAATTTTTACCATTCAGATTATTTCAAGCTAAGTAATATATTTTTATGGTTTAGCTGTGGTTTTTGTAAATCTATGGGTCAGAAAAAGGAATAGTGAGGAAATCCCTTACAGAGTGGGACATACATGTTTGTTTTAAGAGTATAAATTTTGGCATTCAAGTTCTCAACAATTTTTTCTGCTTTCTCAGCAAAATCTGTGAAAGTGAAAATTAAGCTAAACAAGAAAGAGGACAAAAACCGAGATAAAGGGAAAGGCAAGAAACGCCAGGTTCGGGTCAAAGCCAAACCGGTTGTGAGTGATGATGATACTGATGAGGATCAAGATGAAAATGTAAGTATGGCCTTATTGAATCACTGATACTTTTTCTTTTCCTTTCTCTTCTTTACTCTTCACTGCAATCAGTCTTACACATACTAATCTTTGCATGTTAATATTAGGGGGGTGTATCGAAATTTTTAAAAAAGAAGTAAGCAGTAAAGTTTGCAGTCTGCTTTCTATCCATTTATGGCATATTTGGACAAAATATCAAAAGTGATGTGCAGCTTGTCCTGAACACCAAAATAGATTGTAGTTCTCAAACCGACAGCAAATCACCCAGGGGATTATATCTCAATGTATTTTTTCAAAAATCCTATGGAGTATGACCAAGCCTTGAGTTTACATAAAATAGCTCTCTAATCTCAGTCTGTCAGTACAAAAGCTAAGTATTAAGAACTCACTGGTGTAAGAAATAGAGGTGAGCGGGAGGTTATATTTTTACTATGCTTTATTAGATTACAGCTTACTAGTGTATGACGCTCACAATTGGAGTCAAGCATCTTCTAAATTAATTAATCTATTCCAAGGTGCAGCAACATATATACAGTATATCATATTTTGTAATTAAGAAATCAGGTTACCATTAAATACAAGCACAAGCCTGGGATTTACGTTCAATTCTAGAACTGAAAACACACCAAGTCGCAGTTGAAACTATTCTTAGCTTTTCCTCCAAAATTGATTCTGTGTTGGCATCCTGTTTTATAAGGGGAAGGGAAATCAAACTGTCTTGTTGCTGTTAATGAATGGGAGCCAAGAATATTTGGTGCTCCACTAAAGATCCCATTTTATGTTCAGCCAACTCCTGCATTACAAGACAGGCTTTCTGAAAGATGGAAGCCCCTGCTCTGAATCCTGCAGTTGTGGTGCTTCTTGAATCCTCGAATCACTAACAGAAACAAGATTCCTTCTTGCAGATCAGCTCCATCCAGTAACTTTGTAATTCATGACAGTGCCAGGTATAATCTCCTTCACATTCCTGTGTGAGCGTAGGTTTGTATTTGGTTTAACCACTGGCTTAGTGGCATGGACAACATATAACCTTCAGTGGCTCCCCTAGCTCTCTGCCTTGAGATGGTTGTAAGGACCCAACAAAATTATTCTGAAGTAGTCATAAGGAGTTAAATGCATTTAGTTCAGTAGAACCTGCATGCCCACTTAGATTTCCACCTCGTTTCTTTATTGCCATTCCTTTGCTCATTATTATTTTGAGAATATTCTAACTTTTTCCCTGTTCCTCTTACATTTAGGACCAGTCGGAAGTAAGTGGAAGTGACGACGAGTGATCCACACAGTTTAAAGACAAAATTTCTTCTCTCGGTTTACACCCAGTGAATTCACTTGGTCAGATAGGCATCGGGGTGCTTCTGTATTTATATCATCTATAAATTAACTTTAGGGTTAGTATCAGACAAACATATTTTGTGGTGTAAAAAAAATGTAACATACTGTGACCAAAAAGGCCTCAAAGGAAAAACAAAAAACCCCTTTTGATGGGAAAAACATGGGTGGATAGTATATTTCTATGGGTTGGATTTAGCTAACTAATGATTTGACAATTCCTGGGTTCGATATTTGATTAGATGCTCTCAACCGGCATCAAGAACGTTAAAAAAAAAAAAGTCTTTTGTAGCATTGCTAACCAGGAGCCATTAAAAGCAACTGGTGATTTTATTTTTCATCAGGCAATTTTCCAAGTTTTATTAGTTCTGTATCTGTTTTACATTGTGCTACATAATATGCAGTTTTGTTTAATAGCTTCTAAATGTACAGTAGCTAGTCTCTCGCCCACCCTATACCATTTGTTGCTTCAGTTTATGCTCCATAATCTCTTGAAAAAGAAATGCTTTTTGAACTGTATACATGAAATTTATGTCTACTGTAAACTTTACTTTTCCCCCCCTCCTCTTTTTTCCCCCTGATTATAAAAAGTTGGATTTAAAATGCTGTTAAATATTGCGATTATAGTATAATGAATGGCTTTTTTCATCAGATTCTTTTGCGCTACCATTTATGGTTTGTTACCTTTCCTCAAAGTGTACTTATCTTTGCTTTCTTTGCACAATGTCTTTGGTTGCAATTCATAAGCCTGAGGCAAATAAAATTCCAGTAATTTTGAAGCAAGAGTCCTTCCTTTTCTTTACCAGGGCAGGGCTGGGGAGGAAGAGGCAGTGCCCATGATCCCCATCTCCATTTGCAAGTACTGAGAGATAACCAAGGTGCTAAGATTGGGTCAACCTCACAGACATTCATTATTGCTGCTGCTCTGTTCCAGAAGATGTGTCCCTATGGATTACACTTACTATATCTTATATACTTTTCAACATTACATTTTGTTGTTGTTGTTGTTATTCCGAGGGCTTTTCACAAATACCTTGTCAGTGGTAAGTGAAATAAAATAAAAATATATTTTAAAACAAAACAAATAATTTTTATAACAGCAAGAATAACTGTTAAGAAACCACATCAAAGGGAGGATCCCATGTTGAAATCCCATGTTGAAAGCAACAAACACTCAATGGGAATTCATCATTTTTCCAGTGCGCTGCTTCCTACATTCCATGGCTGGGATTTTCACTTATACGTAGCTGACCGCTGGGTGTTAATTATTCAAATTTCTGCTCTGGTCTCCACCCCCTTTTATGCTGATTACTTCAGCCTCTTTCACTCAGTAGCTGAGTACACTGGTGTTTTGGTTTTCTTTGTGTTCTACTTCATGAGTTATTGCATTAATTTTGGTTTAATTTAAGTTAATTTATTTATTTAATTTATTTAAGTTAATTTAATTCACTTGATTAATTAATTGATTGATTTAATTTAATTAAGTTCTTTTAATTTAAGTTGATTTAATAATTCATTTCTAGTTATGCTGGGACTGTATTATTCTTGTATTGGACAATTTGCAACTGCTGCTTACAGGTTTGGAGTTTCTGTGTCCCAGACCTTTGAATTTTTCTTGAATTCCTTTAATTCAGCAGCCATTCGGAGTCAGCCCTGTTGGGCTGCTACGTGCATGCAATTAGCCGCAGGCAGTGCTGCTGGGCAACTGGTGAGCTGGTTCATCCGCTCCCGCCTCAGTCCCAGCTGGGTTTCGTTAAAGAAACCTTCAGAGCGGCTCCGGAGTCCATGCCTAGGCTCCAGGCATACTCTGAGGTACGGAAGGATGGTGGCCGCCATTTTGGAGCGGTTTGGGCGGCTTGCACGCTACGAAGCGGCAGCAAGCCAGAAGTTGTTAATTGAGGACCGGTGTTCCCTGAGGGGACCGGATTGAAGAAATATTGATTTGGGGAGTGCTGTTTCATTACGGGAGCGCCCATAGAGAGCCATTTTGACTGCAATTATTGGCGGCCGCCATTTTGACTCTCCCTCGTGGCGGCCGCCATTTTGTTTGGAGTTAGTGGTGGGCGCCATTTTGTTTTGCCCTCGTGGCGGCCGCCATATTGTCACTGCCAAAAATAGAATTAATAATTTATTGCATTTCACCCTGGCTCCTGGGGCTGTTTGTGGGACTGGAGTCTGTTTCTGGACATTATGTTAAGCCTTGCCAGCTTGTGACTTATCTTGTTCTTAAGCCTATTAGGGGATAGGCTAGGATCCCTGGGTTATTGTCTGGTCTTTGGGCCTTATATATATTAATGATTATTTTGCCTCACTATTTTACAGTATTGCAATTGTTCTGCTGGCATGGCTGATCCTGGCATTTCTTCTGAATTGGAAGAGGAATGCAGTCCACCCAGAGATTTACCAGCATCCCCCCCCCCCAGGGGCTCTAAAGCCAAAGACAGGAGTAAAGGGACCAAGTCTCGCAAATCTTCTCAAAGAAAGGCTCCTGCTAAGGATAGATATGCTCTTAGGAGGCACAATGCCTTAGAACGCCAATATAACAGGGCTAGACAATCTTCTCAAGTGAGATCTCCTTCTGAAATCTCTCCTGATCCTGTAGTCTCTTCTCTTCCAGTCTTTGGGAATTTGCCTCATCATCTTCCTCCAGAGATGTCTGGAGTGGCCCAAGAAACTTGTGTTAGTCAACAAGAAGTGACCAGACCTGCTACCATTGAAGTCCCTGTTTTGGTCCATCAAGCTCAGGAAGCTGATCCTGAGGTGGAAGCGGAATCTGCTGCTTCTCATACTGAACCTCCTCTAACTGTTTCTGCGGGGCCTTCTGCTGTGACTGAGCCACAACTTAATGTTCAGGCTATGTTGTCAGATGTCTTGGCAAGGATTCTGTCCACAGGCCTGCAGCAAGGTGGGCAAACTGGCCTACAACCCGTGCCACTTCCTGGGTGGAAGGGTCATTTGTCTGAAAGACCTTCTACATCTGCGCATCATGGCTATGATTCCAGCGATGAGTCTGAGGTGGAGGAAGATATTCCTGAGGAGATGGAATTGTCAGAAGATGAGGACTTCGTTCCTGAGCAGCCAGTTTTCACAGGCCTCTTCAGACGGTCTGTTTTCCGATCTCTCCTTCACAAGGCCAAGGTGACCACAAAGTTTGGCTTGTCCTCTGCTCCTTCTGCTGACACCTCCAGGGAGTCTTCTCTACATGATCCCTTGTTTCAGGTGTCCAAACCGGACAAGGATGTTATCCCTTGTCCACCCTTGTTTGCTGAAGTTGTACAAAGTGGTTGGGCTCAACCCGGCTCTTTGACTGCTCGCAGTGCCCTTGACAAGAAACTTTATTGTTCGGCTCCCGAATTGGAGAACATTCTGGCCTTGCCCTCGGTTGACGCCCCAGTTGCAGCTCTCACCTCATCGTCTGTCATTACAACTGACATTGTGGATGGACTTAAAGCAGAGGATCAGAAGGCAGAGTTGGCTTTCAGGAAGACGCACCAGGCGGCTGCCTGGGCGGTCAAAGCAGCCACTTCCACCTCCTTCTTCACTAGAGCTTCCTTACTCTGGTTGCGCCAATTACAAGAGAGATTGTCTCCTGATGACATCAGACTACATCATGATGTCAACAAACTGGTGGCGGCTGTGGAATATTCAGCAGACGCTTCTCTGAATGTTGCTAAGTTTGCCTCACGCACTTTGACATCAGTAGTGACTTCTCGTAGGATGTTTTGGTTACGTAATTGGAGAGCCGATGCTAAGACCAAATGGAAGCTGGCGTCAGCGCCCTACACAGCCTCAAAGTTGTTTGGAGCAGCACTAGAGCCATTGCTAGTAGAGGACAAGGATAAACGCGAGATCCTTCCGGCATCCTACAGAAGGCATGAGCGCAGGTATGCGCCATACGGGCAGCGACAATCCTTTCGTCCGTTCACTGGATCAGGGATGTCCTATCAACAAAGACCTTATTCTCAAGGATTGGATCGTCCCTCGGACAGACAGTCCTTTCAGGACAGAGGCCGGCCGCATGTCCAATCTAAACGCCCTTTCCGGGGATCCGGATACAGACCGTACAGACGAGGCAAGTGGCTCAAGGCCGTTGGCTCCCATTGGTGGTCGTCTCCAAGGTTTTCATCATCAATGGGAGTCCTCCACGTGCGAGCAATGGATCCTTCGCACGGTAACCTTCGGTCTCTGTCTAGAATTTCTCTCCACCCCTCCAAGCCATTTCATTCGTTGTCAGGTGTCACCGCTTCCCGCAAGAAGACAACTGATGGAGGCAGAAATCCAACATCTCGTCTCCATCAATGCCATCGAACCACTTCCCGCGTCCCAGGAAGGGACAGGCTTTTATTCCACAGTGTTTCTGGTGCCCAAGTCCTCGGAAGGCGTCAGGGACATTTTGAACTTGAAATTTCTAAACCAATTCATACTTTATCGAAGGTTCAAGATGCAGTCCTTGAAGTCAATTCTGGCATGCATAAGACAGGGTGACTTTCTGCAGTCGGTGGATCTCAAAGAGGCCTATCTACATGTGCCCATCCATCCAGCACATCGCAGGTTCCTGCGTTTCAAGTACAATGGCCATCATTTCCAATACTGCGCGATGCCCTTCGGTCTATCTTCTGCGCCAAGAACATTTACCAAATTAGTGGCAGTAGTCGCAGCACAGCTCCGCCTGATACCAATACGAATCCTGTGTTATCTCGACGACATTCTTGTGCTTTCCTCTTCTCCACAACAGGCGACTCGCAACATAACAGCTGTGATCACTGTGTTCCAACAGCAGGGCTTCACCATCAATTTGCAGAAAAGTCATCTCTCACTCACCAATCGCATTCTTCACCTGGGGGCGATCATAGACTCCAACCAGGGTCAGGTGTTTCTTTCGCCAGAACGGATCCGCAGCCTCAGGAGTCTGGTGTCTCAGGTGAGATCACCCAGAGCGGTGTCCCCCCTGCTGCTTTCCCAACTTCTGGGGAAGATGGTGTCGTGCATAGCCATCGTTCCTTGGGCACGCAGACACTCCCGTCAGCTGCAATGGTTTCTTCTGCAGTTCCAGAAGTCGGGGAGAGGCACATCCACGACGCCTGTGTTTCTCCCAGCTCAAGTTCAAGCATCGCTCCTATGGTGGTTTTCGCCAGCGTTGTTGAAGGGGTGCACCTTTCTGGAACCAGACCGGCTCGTTGTAACATCAGACACGAGCCTACAAGGGTGGGATGCTCACCTACTGAACGAGGTTGTCCAAGGTCTTTGGTCTCCGGAGGAGAAGATGCACAACATCAATTGGCTGGAGCTGAGAGCGGCGCGTCTGGCCCTTCGACAGTTTCGTCCCCTCTTGGAAGGTCAACATGTCCTACTACTCACGGACAACATAACAACGAAGGCCCATGTGAATCGAGAAGGGGGGACTCGATCCAAACCCTTGATGATGGAGGCGGAGAAACTGTTGTCTTGGGCAGAATGCCACACAAGGTCGATTCGGGCAGATCACATTTCCGGAGAAGTCAACGTTCAGGCGGACTGGCTCAGTGGAGAACAGCTCGATCCGGTGGAGTGGCCCCTTTACCCAGGGACATTTCAGGACATAATTCAGAGGTTCGGGACACCCCTGGTGGATCTTTTCGCCACGCCTCAAAACACGCAGCTCCCCAGGTTCTTCTCCCGGTTTCCCTGAGAGGGAGTGGAAGGTCACGACGCTCTTCGTTGTCGGTGGCCCTCAGGCCTGCTTTATGCATTCCCTCCTCTGCCATTGATCCCGAGAGTCGTCCGGAAGGTCCTGAGGGAACGAGCCGAACTCCTTCTCGTCGCCCCTTGCTGGCCGTGCAGAGCATGGTACACAGACTTGGTGAATCTTTCCACAGCTCCCCCTTGGACTCTTCCTCCGCACAAGGTGTCGCTCTCCCAAGGTGTCATCGCCCACTCAGACCCTCAGTGGCTCCGGTTAACCGTGTGGCGCTTGAGCGGGTGCTCCTGAAAAAGGATGGCCTTCCAGATGATGTGATACACACCATTCAATCGTCCAGCCGGCCGTCGACGATTCGTATCTATGAGGCTTCTTGGAAAGCCTTCACTGTCTGGTGTTCTAAGCGTCATGTCGATCCCACGTCGGCCGATGTGTTGGAGGTCTTGCAGTTTCTTCAGGCAGGCTTGAACAAAGGGTTGGCTCCAGCAACACTGCGGAGACAGGTCGCAGCTCTGGCCACGGTCCTTTCTCGCGATCCTCTTCAGCCTTTGTCTCATGATCCCAGGATTCGAGGTTTTCTTCGGGGGCAACAGTCATCTCGCCGCCTATTGTACATCGTTACCCTTCTTGGGACTTACCTTTAGTTCTTCACGCTCTTACATCCGACCCGTTTGAACCTTTGGCTTCCATCAGTTTAAAGTTTCTATCATTCAAGTTGGCCTTCTTGTTGGCTATTACGTCTGCGCGGAGGATTTCTGAGATTGCAGCATTATCTGCGCGCAAGGACCTCTGCATCTTCCATGCGGACAGAATTGTATTGAGATTGGATCCATCATTTGTTCCAAAGGTGAACTCATGGTTTCATCGAGCTCAAGAGTTAGTCTTGCCTGATTTCTGCCCGGATCCTCGCCATCCTCACGAAAAGCGCTGGCATACGTTGGATGTACGCAGGGCTCTGCGACGATACTTTAAACGGACTGCTTCTTTTCGGCAGACTGAGTCCCTCTTGGTGTCCTTTCATCCTGCTTCCATGGGACGCAAGGTGTCCTCTTCAACTGTGGGTCGTTGGATCAAGGCGTGTATTTCGCTGGCGTATGAACGCCAGGCCAGGCCGGCTCCAGGCAGGATATTTGCTCATTCTACCCGCAGTGCAGCGACAACGGCTGCGTGGGCTACTCAGGCTTCCATCACTGACATCTGTCGCGCTGCTACCTGGTCTTCAGCTTCACAGTTTATCCGTCATTACAAAATTGATTCCTTTGCCTCGGCTGAGGCTTCATTTGGCAGACGAGTGCTTCAACAAGTCCATTCTGCCGGGGAGGCCGAGAGCAGTCAGCCTCCCACCCTATAGTTGAGCTTGGGTATATCCCAGCCATGGAATGTAGGAAGCAGCGCACTGGAAAATGGACGTTGGCTTACTTGAATGTCCTTTTTCAGGGCGCTGCAACTACATTCCATTCCCGCCCTTGTTCCGGCTTCCTGCTCTGTCCGGCTTGTTGTTGGTGTTTGTGTTGTTTGTTTGTTTTTCTTGTAGATTCCTGGTTTCTAGCTCCTTCGTGAAAAGACTAAAGTAATCAGCATAAAAGGGGGCGGAGACCAGAGCAGAAATTTGAATAATTAACACCCAGTGGTCAGCTACATATAAGTGAAAATCCCAGCCATGGAATGTAGTCGCAGCACTCTGAAAAAGGACGTTCAAGTAAGCCAACGTCCATTCTCCAATTAGACAATTAGGCCAGGTTATTTGAAGGACCCTGTTTTCCCAATTATATTTACCCAACCCACCAGAGTGGAGAGGCAGGGTATGTTACAGGTCCACTCTGTTAAGGAGTCCATTGATGGGACTAAGAAGAAGGGCCTTCTCTGTGGTGGCTCATTCCCTGTGGAATATCATCCCTGCAGAAATAAGATGAGTCCCCACTTTGACACTCTTTCTAAAGGTCCTCAAGACATGGTGTTGCCAATGGGGCTGGGTACTCCAGAGTGATATGGAGCCCATCAAGTGATTGGTTTGATTGTTGTTGTCAGGGGGCAATGGGGATGTATTGGGTTTTGTATTGGTGCTTTATTTTTGTAAGTGGCCCAAGTCACCGTGAGTGGGTTGGACAGCGAAATAAATTTTCTTAATAAATCAATAGGCAAAGTTGAGTTCCATAAATAAAAGAAAATGTGAGTGACATCATTATGTTATTTCTGGATTAGTTAGGCACACTGGATTTAAGCAGTGTTGCCAATGTTGGAGAACTGTGAAAGGATGCCCATGGAGAGGGAGGAAGTGCAATGGACTACAGTGAATTGGCAATTTCTCAGGAAGAAGGAAGCCCATTCCAGAAAGTGGGGGGGGGGGGGCGGAAAGGAGCCAATCCAGCCCAAAGTTGGATAGGAAACAGAGGAAAAGAGAAAGGATAGGCATTCCATAGAAATCTCTCATGGTATCTCCATTAGGGTGAGAGTAGTTAGGGTTTAGGCTGGCGGGAATTTTGTCTTGTGTGTAAGCAAATAAAGAATAAACTCTGGCTTAATTGCTCTCTGTGGTCCTTGGGCTTAGCCAAATAGGAACTTATTCAGGGTTCATGCGTATCTGGATCCGTTCCAGTCGGGCTTCAGGCCCGGGTACAGCACGGAAACGGCATTGGTCGCGTTGGTTGATGATCTCTGGAGGGCTCGGGACAGGGGGTGCTCCTCTGTCCTGGTCCTGTTAGATCTCTCAGCGGCTTTTGATACCATCGACCATGGTATCATGCTGCACCGGTTGGAAGAGTTGGGGGTGGGAGGCACTGTGTTGCGGTGGTTCTCCTCCTTTCTCTCTGACCGGTCGCAGTCTGTGTTGACAGGGGGACAGAGGTCGACCCCGAGGCCCCTCATATGTGGGGTGCCGCAAGGGTCGGTCCTCTCGCCTCTCCTGTTCAACATTTATGTGAAGCCGCTGGGCGAGATCATCCGTGGTTTCGGGGTGGAGTACCATCAGTACGCTGACGACACCCAGCTGTACATCTCCACCCCGGATCACCCCAACGATGCCCTTGAAGTGATGTCCCGGTGCCTGGAGGCCGTACGGATCTGGATGGGGAGGAACAGGCTCAGGCTCAACCCATCCAAGACTGAGTGGCTGTGGTTTCCGACGTCCCGATATAGTCAGTTGACGCCATCACTGACTATTGGGGGCGAATCATTGGCCCCCACGGAGAGGGCTCGCAACTTGGGCGTCCTCCTGGACTCACGGCTGTCTTTAGAAGAGCACTTGACGGCCGTGACCGGGAGGATTTTTCATCAGGTTCGCCTGATTCGCCAGTTGCGTCCCTTTCTGGATCGGGACTCTTTACGCACGGTCACTCATGCCCTTGTCACCTCCCGCCTGGACTATTGCAACGCTCTCTACATGGGGCTCCCCTTGAGGAGCACCCGGAGGCTCCAACTGGCGCAGAGTGCGGCCGCGCGGGTGGTAATGGGAGCGACATGGCGTTCCCATGTAACACCTCTCCTGCGCGAGCTGCACTGGCTCCCGGTGGTCTTCCGGGTGCGCTTCAAGGTTTTGGTTACCACCTTTAAAGCGCTCCATGGCTTAGGACCCGGGTACGTGCGGGACCGCCTACTACCACCAATAGCCTCCCACCGGCCGGTACGCTCCCATAGAGAGGGGCTCCTCCGGGTGCCGTCAGCCAAACAATGCCGACTGGCGGCCCCCAGGGGGAGAGCCTTCTCTGTGGGGGCACCTACTATCTGGAACGAGCTCCCCCCAGAGATACGGAGGATCCCGGATCTGCGCACCTTCCGCCGCGCCTTAAAGACCTTACTATTTCACCAGGCCGGCCTGGCCTAATTTTCCCCCTCTTTTATAAAAGATTTTTAAAATTTTAAATATTTTTTAGTATTTATATATTCAATTTTAAATTGGTTTTAAAAGTTTGGGGTTTTAAATTTGTCGGGGCCAAAATTATTTAATTTGATTTTATTCTATTTTTTAAATTTTGTATTGTATGTGTTTTTATTGTTTGGCTGTGCACCGCCCTGAGTCCTTCGGGAGTAGGGCGGTATAGAAATCTAATAAATAAAATAAAATAAAAAATAGGCACTGTGCCAGGAGGGGCCTAAGAGGCCTGTCCAAAGCACCTGAGGACTGGACAAGAAGCAATGGATGGAAACTAATCAAGGAAAGAAACAACCTAGAACTAAGGAGAAATTTCCTGACAGAACAATCAGCCTCCAGAAGTGAATTCTCCAACTCTGAAAGTTTTTAAAAAGAGATTGGACAACCATTTGTCTGAAATGGTATAGGGTTTCCTGCCTAAGCAGGGGCTTGGACTAAAAGGCCTCCAAGGTCCTTCCCAACTCTGTTATTCTATTCTATTCTATTCTACTCTACTCTACTCTACTCTACTCTACTCTACTCTACTCTACTCTACTCTACTCTACTCTACTCTACTCTACTCTACTCTACTCTACTCTACTCTACTCCACTCCACTCCACTCCACTCCACTCCACTCCACTCCACTCCACTCCACTCCACTCCACTCCACTCCACCCTGTTCCTGTTCCTGTTCCTGTTCCTATTCTATTCTATTCTATTCTATTCTATTCTATTCTATTCTATTCTATTCTATTCTATTCTATTCTATTCTATTCAAGATATTGGCAGATAATAACGCAACATTAGAACTGAAATAAGCTGCTCTGCTTTTTTGTATGGGAGAGGTTTAAAGAAAGATAATAGATGTCTTCAGCTTTGTAGACTTCCTCCCGCCCACAGGAAAGACTGATTGAGGATGGGTTCAATGGTTTGCAACATTTGCTATCCATGTTGCTTTAAAATGCCCCAAACCACACATACACATCCGGTTTATCTTGCATCTTTCCCTATGTCACAGGATTTGTATGAGGATTATAAAGGAGTAATTTGTTTCACATTAGTTTTTCCTCCAAAACAACCGTTTTAGAGCAGGGCCTGTCTTTAAAAGGAAGTCCCTGGGAATCTTATTAAATATTAATGTATCAGATGTGCATGACCATGTGTCCAGGCTGGATAAATATATAATATTTAGGAAAAAAAGAAGTAGTACTTTGAAATCTGTTGGCAACCAGTGCAGTTTGTGCAACAGTAGTGACCCAGGCCAGTGTCCATGCTCAAAACTATGCATGCTGCTGCATTCTGGACCAGATGTGTTTTCCCAGTGGTCTTCAAGGGAAGCCCTATGTAGAATGCATTACAGTAGTCCATTTATAAGGCGACTAGGGTGTGGAGAACCAGACGGCCTTCCAATCAGATACAACCATTGCACCAGATGAATTTATGCAAAAGTTTTGGAACAGGAACTATGAATCCAGCTCTTTGTGCATCAATATAGGAAATAAAATACTAACTGGGTTTGATTAGATCTCTCTTCTAGATAAGCCTAACACACATCGCTAGCCTGTATTGATAAACATCCATTTTGTCTCCAGATGTATTGGAATCACAATGAACTGCAGAATCACATGGCTGGCTGGGGAATTCTGGGAATTGAAGTCCACAAATCTTAAAAGTTGCCAAGGTTGGACATTCTGATTTAGAGTATTGCCTTAATGATACAGCCCTCTACTGTTACCTTAGGATTGGAAAATAAGTTTTTTTTTTCTTTTGAAGACGTTTCGCTTTTCATCCTCATTCTCATCATTGTTGAGAAGCAAAACATCTTCAAAAGAAAAAACAAGAAAGTCCAGTTGCCTCCTGAAAAAGCACCTTTGGGACAACCATGATCTGGATGACTGAGAATCTCTACAGACTTTTAGCTATACAATTTGGGATTAACACCCTTGAATGGTGTGGGAGTAGGAAAAACTGCAGACTACAGGAACCATGAGCACTACTCAGGTAACCCTGAGGACACAGATAAACCTCCAAGTGCTTCAACAACCCTCTAAAAGGATGCAAACGTACAGCTGTCTGCAAGGAATATATATCCTTCCATTTCCCATTATCCTGTCAGAGCTGAAGAAGCTTCTTGGATGAGAAGCGAACCGAGACAAGTACAATTGCCCCAAATTTTATGCAAAGAAAATCCTTAAATGTCCCAAAGGTGCTTTTTCAAGAGGCAACTGGACTTTCTGGTTTTTCTTTGACAATGTTTTGCTTCTCATCCAAGAAGCTTCTTCAGCTCTGACCGGATGGTGGGGAATGGAAGGATTTATACTCCTTGCATGTAGCTAGTCATTTGCATTCTTTTTAGCAAGTCATTAAGACCACCTGGAGATTTATCTGTGTTGTCAGGATCACCTGAGCGGTGCAAATGGGAATGGAGCTTTCTTGGAACTGCTGAAAGGACTGTATTGTAGACTGGGGATAGATGATGTCATACTGCAATGGTCTCTACATGGGGCTCCCCTTGAGGAGTATCTGGAGGCTCCAGCTGGTCCAGAATGCGGCCGCACGGGTGGTTATGGGAGCGACGGGGCGCTCCCATGTGACCCCTCTCCTGCGCGAGCTGCACTGGCTCCCGGTGGTCTTCCGGGTGCGCTTCAAGGTTTTGGTTACCACCTTTAGAGTGCTCCATGGCTTAGGACCGGGGTATTTACGAGACCGCCTTCTGCCACCAGTAGCCTCTCACCGACCAGTACGCTCCCATAGAGAGGGGCTCCTCAGGGTGCCGTCGGCCAAACAATGTCGACTGGCTGCCCCCAGGGGGAGAGCCTTCTCTGTGGGGGCACCCGCCATCTGGAACGAGCTCCCCCCAGAGATACGGAGGATCCCAGACCTGCGCGCTTTCCGCTGTGCCATCAAAACATTTCTTTTCCAGCAGGCCAGCCTGGCCTAACCTCTCTTTTAAACTTTTTTAAAATTTTAAAATTCTTCAATTTTAAATTTGTCTTATGAATTTGGGGTGTTTTAAATTTCGTTTTCCGGGCCAATTATTTAATTGCATTTTAATGGTTTTTTAACATTTGTATTATATGTATTTTATTTGGCTGTTCACCGCCCTGAGTCCTTCGGGAGTAGGGCGGTATACAAATTCAATAAATAAATTAATAATAATAATAATAATAATAATAATAATAATAATAATAATAATAATAATATCTCCCCCCCTCTGTTGAGAGTGGTCTGTTCATCATCTATCTCCAATCTACAACATAGTCCTTTCAACAATTCCAAGAATACTCCATTCCCATTTGCACCGCTCAGGTGATCCTGACAACACAGATAAATCTCCAGGTGGCCTTAATGACTTGTTAAATGAATGCAAATGACCAGCTAGCTGCAAGGAGTATAAATCCTTCCATTCCCCACCATCCAGTCAGAGCTGAAGAAACTTCTTGGATGAGAAGCAAAACATCTTCAAAGAAAAACCAGAAAGTCCAGTTGCCTCTTGAAAAAGCACCTTTGCGACAACCATGACCTGGATGACCGAGAATCTCCACAGAGATTTAAAATCCTTAAATCGCCATAAGGAACCGAAGTCATGATTGATGTGATCTTCTAATATTAAGCAGCGTGGCTCTACAGTACTTTGAAGGTAACAAGGTGCTTTGGAGATTATGGGGGGCACATATGCAGTCCCTTCTTCAGCTCCATGAAGCAGATTTGCAAAGGTGACCCTGGCTATGTGGTTCTAGGAAGGCATGCTTGTTTTAAGAAATGTCAGTCAGGTGCTACCCAGGTGCTACACTCATGACTTACAACTCCAAAGTACTTGTTTGTACTTTGAATCCAAAGTACAGAAAAAAATCAAACACTATTTTAATAATTATTATAATAAAGCAATTTTGTATTAAGCCGCTTGTCAGGGTTCCAAATAACACCCCCAATGAAGAAAAAAACTCAGAGGCTTGAAGTTCCTCAAAGTTCCGTTTTATTAGAGATGTCATATTGGCACATCTGGGAAAACCCGAATCTGAAAGTTTCCAGGTTTTCCCCACCCAAAGAAAAGTCCAAGTCCCTGCCCAACACCCACATATCCATCACATGGTCCAATCAAAGCACCGTCCCAACTGGAGATGCCTCCCAGTTCCAGACCTCCAGGTGCAGGGCACGATGTCCTTGACTCTCTGAGAAAGGAATGTTTTTATGACTATATATCACCCTTGCTCCATATAATCCCCCCTCCCAGTTTCCCACAGCAGTAAATGTGGCAGGCCTGAAAATCCAATGTAAAAGATGGTTCCAGGCAGGGGTGCAATGTAAAATCTGTTACTACCGGTTCTGTGGGCATGGCTTGGTGGTGGTGGGGGTAATGTAACTGGGTGGGCGTGGTCAACTTTTTTTTTTTTTAAACTTTTCAAAGCATTTTTTCTAATGCTTTGAAAAGCCTTTCTGCCGATCAGGAACTCAGCTGGGATCGTCAGAGGCTTTTTTAAAAATGCCTCTCTGCTGATCAGGGAACTCAGCTGGGATCGTCAGAGACTTTTCAAAGCATTTTTTTTAACTACCTCTTCGGCCAAGAGGTTGCAGGAAAAAATGCTTTGAAAAGCCTCTGATGATCCCAGCTGAGCCGTGCGATCATCAGAGGCTTTTTTTTTTACTTTTAAAAGCATTTTTTCATCGGAAGAGGTTGTAGAAAAAATGCTTTTAAAAGTTTTTTTTAAAAAGTCTCTGATGCAGCTCAGCTGGGCATGATGGTGGTGGTGGGGGGGCGCAGGGATTTTGCTACCGGTTCTCCGAACCACCCGCCGCCATCGCTACCGGATCGGGTGATCCGGTCCGAACCGGGAGCATTTCATCCCTGGTTCCAGGCCTGACACCGCTGCTACTTAATCTATACTCGGTCTATGTTACAAGGTGCAGGGGAACTGGTTGAATTTGATTGATTTCTGAAAGACAATATCAGACATTTTATGGGCCCCAAGCCATATCCTGTCCCTTTGGCTGTTCCAGTCCAGTCCACGTAAGGTCAATTGGAAATTAGAAATCAAATGTAAATAAGCGTACTTTTATTGTGAAGATGACTGCTTTTTTTCTTAGCAATGGAAATTTCCTTTCTTAGCAATGAAAATTTTGGGCTCAATTGTGGTCATAAGTTGAAGACTAGGCTGTAGACAAGGTTACTGGATAACATTTATCAGGTCTGCATGCAATACAAGTATAAAAGTATCTGCATTACTTTTATTTTGAAAATAACTGGTTTCTTTTTTTAATTTACAAATGTATGTGCATGCCTATGCACCTTCACCGCCCTATTGGTTCAGCCCTCCACAAGAGTACCAATTTCTCATGTGACCCTTTGGAAAAATTAATTGTCCATCCTTGGTCTCTATTATTAACCACAATTCACAAATTTCATGACAGCTTTTGCCACCTTTTTTCCATTAGGTGGAGTTATAACACTTTCTAGTTTCCTGTTGAGTTCATGGAAGATCATATCGATAAAATTCAGTTTCTCTTGCATCCTTTTTTCTCCCACACTATCCTTTTGTGCTTTGTTTAAATATGTTTCATTTTTTTATCATCTAAACTGAGAAAAACCAGATTTGGGGAAGGATTTGGATATTTTTTTGTTGAGGAATAACCTCTGAAATTGACCCTTAGGTATACATAAAACTGGTAAAAGATAATATTCTCAGCATCTGGATAGTTTTTGATAGGAACCAGAGGATTGTAACTTTCATTAATTTGCCTCAAATCACAGAAACAATAGTTTATTGGTATTGACCATTTACTGCCTCTAATAAAAGTTTAGGGAGTGTTTTAGCAAATGCTATTTAGGAAATAATTTCTTTTGTTTTCACAATTTCATTCATGCTAGGAAAAAAAATCAATTGGGGCTTCTCTAAGTATTCAATAAGATTTTCCTGATTCATCTACACTAAACAGTTCCTATATTTAAAACTGCTTTTAATAGCATATAGTTTTGCATTCAAATGCATAAATCCTGGGTGCTCCTACACTAGCTAGAAGGACTGTTCTTTTTAATGCTACTTCTGCAATTTTGTTCTGTTGGCAAACAGCATTTTTGTCCTTATGTTATAAAACATAATTACCTCAATTCTACACAGATCTAATCCACTAATCTTTGGGATAATGCTGAATGTGTTTTTTAAAAAAAATAAGAACATAAGGGAGCAATGATAGCTCAGTTAAATCAAAAATCAATAAACCATGAATGAATAGAAGCTATAAAAATGGATGAAATAGCTCATCAGTTTCTATGACTGATTATATTTGTTGCAATTTAAACTGCAATTTTTCTCCATATTCTCAGCAGACGCCATTTCAAATAAATAAAAAAAAATAATCCTTTAAAATCCATAACAGAATGAAAATCATTTTTATTACATTTATAGTCTTTTCCCCAATGAGTCCATCATTTAAACAAGGAGGAAAAGATCTGCTTCCCACAAGGTAAAATGTGAGATATAAGAATGTGTAAGACCAGTATAAAGTCACTGAAAAAAGTGACTTATGACCATTTTTCACACTTACAATTATTGCAACATCTCCATGGTCACATCATCAAAATTCAGACACTTGGCAACTGACTCATATTTAGGACAGTTGCAGTGTCCCGGTTGTAGTGTTTTGGGGTCACATGATTACCTTTTGTGACCTCCTGACAAGCAAAGTCAGTGGAGAGGTCACATTCCCTTAGCAACCATGCTACTAACTTAACATCTGTAGTGATTCACTTAATAACTGTGGCAAGAAAGGTCATAAAATGGGGAAAGATTCACTTAACAACTGCCTTGCTTAGCAACAGTCAATCCAATCATTAACCATTCCATTACCCTCCACCTAGAAACAAACAACCTACTCTCTAATAAAAAATTTGGTTTCAGAAAAAAAATATCCTGTAATCTACAACTTCTATACTGCAAAAACATATGGACTACAAATCTTGATCAGGGCAAAGCAATAGATGCAATTTACATAGATTCAGTGGTACATGACAAACTACTTTGATTCAGTGGTACATGACAAACTACTTCTAAAACTAAAATCCTATAGCATCTCCGGACCCCTACATAATTGGATAGCTGCGTTCCTGTCTAACAGACAACAAGAGGTCAAAATAGGGAGCGCCCTATCAAATCGTGCACCTGTTAATAGCAGTGTCCCCCAAGGCAGTGTTCTAGGACCAACACTCTTCATACTATACATAAATGACCTTTATGATCATATTATAAGCAACTATGTTCTCTTCACTGATGATGTAAAAATATTTAACACCACCGACAATGCTGCTACCCTTCAAAAAGACCTTGACTTTGTGTCGGGATGGTCAAACAATTGGCAACTCCAACTCTCAACCAACAAATGCTCTGTCTTACACATTGGCAAAAAAACCCAGAACACAAAATACATGCTGAGTGGACTTGACTTTGTAGATGACCCTCACTCTGTCAAGCACCTTGGAGTACTCATATCTAGTGATCTAAGTGCCAAATCCCACTGTAACAACATCACCAAAAAGGCATTAAGAGTTGTAAACCTAATCTTGCGTAGCTTCTTCTCCGGTAATATCACACTACTAACCAGAGCATACAAAACATTTGCTAGACCAATTCTCGAATACAGCTCATCTGTCTGGAACCCGCATTGCATATCGGACATTAATACAATTGAATGTGTCCAGAAGTATTTCACAAGAAGAGTCCTCTGCTCGCAACAAAATACCTTATGCCACCAGACTTGAAATTCTGGGCTAGAAAACTTAGAACTATGCCGCCTTGGGTATGACCTAAGCTTAGCTCATAAAATTATCTGCTACAATGTCCTACCTGTCAATGACTACTGTCAATGTCCTGTCAATGTCCTACCTATCAATGACTACTTCAGCTTCAACCACAACAATACACGAGCACACAATAGATACAGACTTAAGGTAAACTTAAGGTAAACTCGATTGCAGAAAATATGACTTCAGCAACAGAGTGGTCAATGCCTGGAATGGGCTACCTGACTCTGTGGTTTCATCCCAAAACCCCCAAACTTTTAACCTAAGACTGTCTACTGTTGACCTCACCCCAATCCTAAGAGGTCTATAAGGGGTGTGCATAAGAGCACCAGCATGCCTACCGTCCCTGTCCTAATGTTTCTTCTATTTGTATCTATTTTATGTATCCAATCCATGCTTATACTTATTACCAAATACGTTCTTGACAAATAAAATAAACAAACAAACAAACAGAAATTTTAGGGTCAGTTGTGGTTGTAAGTTGAGGACTTCCTGTATGCACAAATTGCTAGAAATCAGTGAGGTGGTTTCCCATCATTTTGAGGAAGGAAGAAGCACAAAGCATAGGAGCAAAGTAAAGGCATAGTACAGAGGCCCAGAGCCACAATTCTCGCCTTGCCTATGATGACTTGATCCTATCCCTGTCGTCAACGTTAATGTGTGGACTTCTAAGATATGGAAGCTGGGTTGAACAGATGACCTCAGTCTCTGTACTGTATGAGTAAGCCACTCAGTGGGCAATGAGCGTTTGCAGACTCCGTACTGGTTGAACATAAAGACCACTCATAAGAAGGAGATGGGGTGGAGACCGGAAAAGAAGGAAGATGGCAGAAGTTAACAAAGAGGAATCTATACATCTGGGATCCCCAACTCTTGGTCCGTGGAGTGGCACCACTCTGAGGCATACCAGCAACCGGTCCACGCAAACAAGTGAAGCCCCATCTGCAGAACGCAGGCAGCATGCAAAACCACACCCCCTCCGGTCTGTGCAAAAACCTTTCTCCATGGAACTGGTCCCTGGTGCCCAAAGATTTTGGGGGCCACTGCTATACAATATTACAAGTATAATTTGCTTGGTAACCATTTGAAGTTAACAACAGCACTGAAAAAAGTGACATGACCATTTTTCATATTACAGCCATTTTTCATATTCAAATTACAGCATCCTCGTGGTCATGTGATCAAAATGTGGCCATTTGGCAGCCGGCATGTATTTACGACAGTTGTGGTGTCCTGGCGCCACGCGATCACCATCTGTAACCTTCTGTAAGGTCCCAAAATATACTTGACATACCCGAATGCCAAAAAGAGAGACTCAAGACAAGGCTTGCAAAAAGAAGCAGATTTTATTTATGGTCAAAAACAAAATACTGGGTGGGACTATATCCAGAACATACAGATACAATGCACGTGAGGAGATAGCTACACCTTGGGGAAGATATGGCTTCCTTTTTACGCCATCAGAGACATCAGCTTAGTACCCAGTTCTGGCCTCTTAGTTTAGGTTTGTATATTCTTTGTTGTCCTGCAAAGGAATAGAAGCCTCCCAATTAGCGTTATCTCTTCCTTGAGCATTCCTTTGTTCTCCCAATTGCTCATTTGGCCCCCTGGTTCTGCAAGGAACGAGTTTATACAGATCAAAGGTGTAAATTAGGGCTGAAGTGTAAATTTTCCCTTGGATGACGTCTGCAGTTCCAACTGAGATACGTACCATGCTCTTAGATGGCACAAGAAAAACAAGAAGAAGATTGATATGGGTTCTGATCAAATGGCAGGAACATATGTTTGACAAATACCAGATACATTACAGAGGCCTAATAAAAGAATGTGTTTGTTACAGGAGATACAAATATAAAGGTATAATATATGTGATACAAATAAAAAGACATATTTGTGTTACAGATATAAAGGTACAATATATGTGTGTTATACAAATACAAAGGCTATATATGTATTACAGGAACCTGATGGTTACAGAATAACAAGTTTCTACTAATTCTAGTATACCAGTATATCATATTCTAGTATTATTTATTATATCCTTATTACTGTTTCCCTTCACTTCTCAGCTGGCTTCTGACAAGCAAAGTCAATAGGGGAAGCCAGATTTTCTGAATGACTGCATGATTTACATAACAACTGCAGTGATTCACTTAACAACTGTGGCAAACAAGGTTGTAACATCGAGCAAAACTAGAGTTAGCAACTGCCTTTCTTAGCAATGGAAATTTTGGGCTCAATTTTGATCATAAATTGAGGAATAGGCTGTAGGCAGGGTTACTGGATAACCTTTATCACGCCTGTACAAATGAACTCCTCTACTCTTCTGTTGTCTAGTTTTGACATAATCATTGCCTAGGCCAGAGATCTTCAAACTTGGCAGCTTTAAGACTTGTGGACTTCAACTCCCAGAATTCAGCTATGCAGCTATGCTGGCTGGAGAATTCTGGGAGTTGAAGTCCACAAGTCTTAAAGCTGCCAAGTTTGAAGACTTCTGGCCTAGGCAGACGAGAGCTCCTTCCTTAAACTGAAAAGTCATTTTCAAGTGGAAAGAAAAGATGACAAAGACTACACAAGCTGCTTATAACCTACAGCTGAGGCTGGAAAGTCTACTGAGATTGCTCCTGAGATAGCAGGAGACCAAGCTTCCATCTGTTGCCATCAGAACAGTTCTCTTCCTGGATTAGGCATTTTATTTTGAAGATTGCTTTGGAGTTTTGATTTGCTTATTTTTATTTATTCATTTATTAAATGTAAATGCGGCCCATTTGCATTTAAGGTAAATAAGGTAACTCTCGGTGACTTAAAAACAGTAAAAAGCTAAATTTTAAAAACCCATCAAAATTATAAAACTAAGCCAAAATAGATTGAACTGCTGAGGTTCCAGAGTCCGTTTCATTTTCAGATTGCTTAAAGGAACCAGGGAGAAAAAGCTGCCCGTTTTCCATGCCTTTGAACAGCTGGTGTTTGCTTTTTGTGATGTGCCAGTCATTTCTCCACCTGTGTCTACAAGGATTTCTGCTAGAGAGGCCTTTGTGTGTAAATCTCTGTGTGGTTCCCTTCCATGATTTCTACAGCTTTACACTTTTTTTTTAAAAACCAGCCTCACTCTTTCAAATTCAGACCTCAAATAATTAATGCTGCCATATCTAGACCAGGGGTGAAATCCAGCAGGTTCTGACAGGTTCTGAAGAACCAGTAGCGGAAATTCTGAGTAGTTTGGAGAACTGGCAAATACCACCTCTGGCTGGTCCCAGAGTGGGGTTGGAATGGAGATTTTGCAATATCCTTCCCCCAGATGTGGGGAGGGAATGGGAATTTTGCAGTATCCTTCCCCTGGAGTGGGGTGGGAATGGAGATTTTGCAGTATCCTTTCCCTGCCATGCCCACCAAGCCACGCCCACCAAGCCACACAATGTCCACCATGCCACACCTGCAAAACCGATAGTAAAAAATTTTGGACTTCACCACTGGACTAGACTCACAGATTCAAAAATATGTAGCATTGGAAGGAACCAATAGGATAATCTACTCCCATTTTCTGCAATATGCAGGAAAATTAATTAAATCATTCCTAGGACATGGTTGTCCAGCCTCTTCTTAAAATGCTCCACAGATGAAACGTTCACAGGAGCAACCTTTTTAGTAAGGAAGATGTTACACAACATTTTGCAACAGGTCCCATGTATATTTTATGGCATCCAACAATTCCATTCAGAATGGTGCTGCAGAACTGCCCTTACATCTCATATATATAGTGTGAAATATCACCCATGGATTTCCAACTTCACATGATTCAATACAATAAAATTGCTGGATCTGTGATAAAGTTAGTTAAAGTGGACCTTAACAAAATCTTGACATGGGGAAAATATCTCAAAACTTAGTTACCTTCTAATACAAGTAATTCAATTTGGAATTTCTAATTCAGTGTAAATATCCATCCATAATCTACCTAGGACACAGAATGCCTTCTTTTTCCAAATATTTTTTTTAAGTGAACTAGAAAAGAACTGTTCGGGTAGCTGTTCTGTGATTTTCTGAATTTATTTTTGCTGTGATCTTTCTCTGCTAATATTAGAGGAATTGTTTTTTCATTCCCTGGAAACTTTTTATTCCATTGGCTTTTGTATTATATTATTTCAATGTTATTATTCCTACTTATTGATTTGTATCTGGCAGAAGGGGATGTTGCAAAAATGCTGTTGAGTGTCTAAGGGTTTTAACCTGATATATTTTTGTCACATGTTATGCTGACTTTGGCATCTCTGTGGCAGAAATGCAATTTAGAAAACTTGTTTAGAAGGAAAGAAAGAGGAAGCAATCAGTTCCTTCCAGAAGAAACGTTCCATAAATAAGCATAAGGGAGGCCTATTTATGCCTATAAATAAGCATAAGAGGCAATGAACAATGTCCCAGTTTTAAACTTATTTCTTTAATTGGAAACCAGCAGAAAATATAAGCAGTCCTCGACTTACAACAGTTCATTTAGTGATTGTTCAAAGTTTCAACAGTACTGAAAAAAGTGACTGTGACTTATGACAGTTTTTCACACCTACAACCATTGCAGTGTCTCCATGATTACGTGATCAAAATTCTGATGTTTGACCACTGGTTCATATTTATGATGGTTGCAGTGTCCCGGAGTCATGTGATCACCTTTTGTGACCTTCTGACAAGCAAAGTCAATGGGGAAACCACATTCACTTAACAACCTTCTAACCAACTTAACAACTGCAATGATTCACTTAACAACTGTGGCAAAAAAGGTGGTAAAATGGGGCAAAACTCACATAAGAAATATCTCACTTAGCAACATAAATTTTGGGCTCAATTGTGGTCATAAGTCAAGGACTACCGTAACCAGTAGTACTGGAATTCCAGACAGGGGATTACAAAGCAAACTGAATTGGGAGAGAGAAATTTGAGAGGGAAGAAGCGAGGTATCAACTTTTCAGGGGAATCTGTACTACTAAATCATGTAATCTTAGTGCCAAATAATGAACTCTGGAACACAATAAATCACAACTTCCTTAGAAAAAGGGAGAATCTAAAAAAAAAAATCTATCATAGTGTACACAGAATAATCACCAAAGAAACTCTGGCAGATTCAGCTCTCCACAGAATGTATTAATTTATTAAAATTAGTAAACCACCTTCACTTTAAAGGCAACATTTTGCTATAATTTTAAAAAGTCAAAAGTCAAATTGAGCTATATTTTTGATAACTACATAGCCATGTGTGTGTAGTTTTCTTGCCACAACACAGGAGGCGTTAGCCATTACCTCTTTCTGAAATGTCTTTTCAATATTGTAGAGATAGTCCTGGATTTTTCTCGTAGGCCCCCATCCAACTTCTGCCATCTGCTGCAAAAAAAATCCAAACATAAACACTGATGTTGAATTATATCTGGAAGAACCAGCCTGTATCCGTATTCACATATGAACAGCTGTAAGTAGAAATGTTAGGAGTCAAAACGCTAAAAAATTTACAATACAAATTTGTTTAATAACCATTCATGGAATGTTTACAGGAAAAGGAAGTATATATACTTCAGAAATAGATATCTGAGATGATGAGACACTATTTGAGAAATTTAAGGAATAACTCAACCTGGGAGATGCTTTAAAACATTAGTTTACTTAATTTTAAATTCAAGAACACATTAATAAAGCCATCCCCAAATATATACAGGTAGTCCTCAAAGTATGACCACAATTGAACCCAAAAATTATGTGGCAAATTTGTTAAGTGAGTTTTGCCCCATTTTATGACTTTTTTTGCCACATTTGTTAAGTAAATCACTGAAGTTGTTAAGTCAGTAACATGGTTGTTATGTAAATCTGGCTTCCCCATTGTCTTTGCTTGTCAAAAGGTCGCAAAAGGTGATTACAACCCCAGGATATAGCAACCGTCATAAATATGAACCAGCTGTCCAAGCATCCAAATGTAAATCACGTAACCATGGAGATGGTGCAACAGTCATAAGTGTGAAAAATGGCCATAAATCCCTTTTTTCAGTGCCATTGTAACTTTGAACGGTCACTAAACATACTGTTGTAAGTCAAGGACTACCTGTACCAGAGTCCTCTGAACAAAATCCTTCATCTTTCTATTATTCTGTGTGACTGCATTCTGTCCAGAACTGGTACACTATCATTGTTATAGTTTGCATTTGTATTATGGAATTGGACAGCCTATAACAGTGACGGCTAACCTTTTTGGCACAGAGTGCCGAAATTGGCATGCGTGCCGGAGCACTTGCGCAGACCAGATCTTCATGCACAGACCAGCTGGCCAGCGCGCATGCGCACGATGGAACCCAGAAGAGGAGTTGGCGATGGCACGCGTACCCACAGTGAGGGCTCTGCATGCCACCTCTAGCATGCGTGCCTTAGGTTCACCATCACGGGCCTATAAATTAAACAGATAGACAAATTGATCCAGGCAATGAAACACACAAAAAAACAGAACCTAATTATCTCAGGAAAATGCTTTGTGCTAATGTATATTACATATGCTTTCATTCACATTATAGAATTTGTTTAGTGAGAGTTCGTTTTGATGCACAAATAGCGCTCTCCTTTCTGCTTATGGATTTTGCCCTGCGCTCTCTTATAAGCATACAGCATATGACTGTCATAACACCGAGCAGATGAATACTTTGTGATATCTCCCAAATATCTGACACCCCTAAAGCCAGGAATGTCCAACCTTGGCAATTTTAAGATTTGTGGACTTCAACTCCCAGGATTCCCCAGTCAGTCATGGAGAGGCTGGGAGCTGAAGTCCACAAATCGTAAAGTTGCCAAGATTGGAGAAAATGGGGCTTTGGTATGATCCAACATAATCCTTATGGGGTAAAATTGTGTTGATTTTCTAACTGTTAAATGTGGGTCAAGAATGAGGCAGGACTCCCAGCTCGATAACAACTTATTTATTTCAGACTTCTTCAGTAACAGAGAGAGACTGAGCTATTCAGCAGCTCCCTTTAAAGGGGAGCTGCCTGACAGCTCCGCCACTCTGCTTCCTTGAATTTCCCTCCAAATCGCGGGAGCCAATCAATTTAAACTTCTGGTCCTCCCACTATTTGGACGGACCAGAGGGAAATCTTAGCTTCAGGTTTCCCTCCTCATTTCCATATTTAACACTAACTCAGTGATGATAAACTGAATTTGCATCTCAAATCCCTTTGTTTTTGTGGGACAATACGCACAACATCTGTAATAATAATAACTTTATTGTCATTGTATGTGTATACACAGTATACCCATACAATGAAATTCACTTAACACCCAAAGACCAGTCCAACACACATAACAATCCCCAAACACCCTCCCCCCACTCACCACAAATTTCCCACTCCTAAACCACCCAAACATCCACACAACAGACCAAGTTGTGTACTGACTCTTAATGGCACAGGACACGTTTTTTATTTCCTTAAAGTGACAGAGCAAGGCTAATCCTATTAATGAAGGAGGTTCAAACCTCCTGAATTCTCAGATTTGGTAATAATAGGTGAACTTCAAAGTACAACTTCGAAATGAAAAAGTACCCCTATGGACTGCTTATCTGAAGAAGACAGAACAGAAATCTTCCGTTTTAATCTCGTAATGTATTTAAAGGTGAATCACTGCTGCCTGTTGCTTGCTACCAAGTTCAAAAAGCTGCTCATCAGACTCCTAAAAAAACACACTTCCTGTCATTAATTGGCTCCTAATTAAACCAATGACCAGTCATTTGTTAAAGGGGTATTTTTCCAGCTCCATCCAGAGGTTTTTTCCTTTTCCTTTGAGATCAAGTTGGAAGAGATTGAACTGGGCATGCGGCATCTCCAATTGAGTTGGAAACCTGCAACACAAACTCTATAAATTCCAACAGAGGGAAGGGGTGGGGTGGGGAAGACAGAATCTACTGCAGAGTTTCAAGAAAATGTCTCAGATGTATAATAGCGAACCCTGAAACCAGAAATTATTTTGCAGGCACCGGTGCTGTTGCCATGGTTTCCGAGGCAATAACTCCAAGGTCATTTCCTGAAAATCCTTCACTCCTAATGTCAGCAGAGTGTTAGATTCGCTCTTTCCAATCCTCAATGGTGCTGGCCATTATCAAGGTTCAACTGCAACAGCCTTCCTAAAAAGCCCCAAGAGAAATATCCAAAGTATTTTCCAATAACTATCAGACAAAACACATAATGAGACTGGAATTTAATGATGCTGGCCTTCTCCTAAATTCAAAACCGCTCACAAAATCCCAAACAAAGTGTGATTTTCTTGGTGCCTAGCTGTGGCCTCAAGAAGTATCAGGTCACTGTCCTAGCCGGCAATTTGGATAGATAGTCCTCACACAATCTTAACAACCACAACTGAGCCCAAAATTTCTGTTGCTAAGCAAGTTGTTAAGTGAGCTTTGCCCCATTTTATAACCCTTCTTGCCACAGTTGTTAACTGAATCACTGCAGTTGTTAAGTTAGTAACACGGTTGCTAAATGAATCTGCCTTCCCAGGACACTGCAACTATCATAAATACATGCCAGTTGCCAAGCACCTAAATTTTGATTACATGATTATGTGGATGCTGTAACAGTCGTAAGCGTGAAAAACGATCATAAGTCCCCTTTTTCACTGTTGTAACTTTGAATGGTCACTAAACAAATTGTTGTAAGTCAAGGACTACTTGTACAACAAATAGTCAAGTTACTAAAAAAAAAGGAACCCAGTAAACTGGTTCTGAGATAAACTTTCTTCTTTCCTTCTCTCTTTCTGAAGATTGATAGTGACCAAAATGACCGCAGAGAGGGTGCAAATTTTCACTCCTTTCTCGCACTTTTTTGTAGCATTTTCTCCCATGAAGAACTCTGAAATCCTCAAAAGTTTACACACATTTTTGATCCATTTGGATAGGTGTTCCTAAAGGAAGGCAGCATCTAAGAATAGATGTTGGATTTCTGCTAGGAACCACCTAGCAAAATTGTGATTGCTTTATATTCAGTTGGATCATCACTCCGTCGCAAACTCCCCCTGAGACATATCCCTAGGAGAATAAAACAAATAAAATTGGCAAGATCTGTGTGAGTAAATGCCATCCCTTCAAGGCAGTGCAGGATTAATTCATGCAATTAAAGCATTCATTAGTACAACCCACTGGGAAAATTAGAATTAAAAAATCCACTGAAGAAGGTGCAACTGTAGGGAGCTGGCTTCCTCCCATCCCTGGCAGTGGAGTTTGGGAAGTCCCTTAAGACTAGGCCTCGGCCTTGCTGGAGGTGAGTAGCTACAATTTTATTTATTAGTCCGTAATTCAATATTTTGCTTCAGTGATTCATAAGACTCAGGCCTGGATGCTTCATATAAAGAGTTGAGAGCTGTTTTCAAGTAAGTACTTTGAATTAGACATTTTAATGTTTTTCACACAATGTTTTAATGCTTTTTTTTACTATTTTTATTGTTTTAATATATGTTGTGAATTGAGAGCTGCCAAGAATCATTTGCTGAGATGGGCAAGAGGAAGGAAGGAAGGAAGGAAGGAAGGAAGGAAGGAAGGGAGGGTGTCAATGCCATGAAGTTATTTAAATGGTGAATTGCAAGCTCTGTAAACTCAGAGGAGTCCACTGGGATCAAAAAAGTCACAATGTCAACCACAGCTATGTGATTATTGCCTCATCCCTTTTCTCCATGCTTAGTGAGGCCTGTAAAAGCAGGAATAGCAGGAATAGCCTTTATTACAGTAAAATAGAAAAGCGGAAGTTGAAATCCTGTCCAGTTTCCTCACTGGCTGAATAAAATCAATTTTGTTCTATCTGCCCTTACTTCCATCTCAGGACTGTTGAAGCTCTGTCCCAAATCCCCTTAAGGCAGGGGCAGGCAACTATTGTTCCTTTACAATTTGTGGACTTCAAGTCCCAGAATTCCTGAGCTAATCATGCTGGGTCAGGAATTCTGGAAGTTGAAGTCTACAGGTTGTAAAGAGCCTTTGTTGCTCATCCCTGCCTTAAAAACTTGCTCCTTCAGGCCTACTTTAAAGGGTAACAGTAACAGAGTTGGAAGGGACCTTGAAGGTCATCTAGTCCAACCCCCTGCTCACGCAGGAGACCTATACAGGGATTCGAACCTCCAAACTGCTGACCTTTCTGATCGACAAGCTCAGTGTCTTAGCCACTGAGCCACCACTTATATCTTCCCAAGATCAGCTCTAGATTCCTTTATAGAAGCAAAATAGTTTCTTTCTGGAACAAGTCAAGAAGCGCATTGTCTTATTTAGGTAAATAGATAATTTGTAGTGCGGATGCAGATTATCAGTCTGGATTCAGATCCGATCAGTTTCCCTTGCTGGCTTTATCGCTTTCTTATTCATCCAAATGGTGTTGATATCTGAAGCAAGGACTTCAACAGATCTTTATATTCATTTGATTTTTCAGTGGTGTTCCACTTGGGACCAAGATCATTTTGTAATCTATCTCTCCATCTTGGAGGAGATGGTCCAAATGGGTATGTGACAAAGTGCATTGCCCAGACCTGGTAATGTGATGGATATAGCATTGATCACACTGGAATTCATTCATTTATTTAATTACTTTTAATATTCTACAAGTGAAGGAAAACAAGAATGCAAGATAACAACCCAGAAAATTCAGTCATAGATTCTAAATGTTAAACTAAACTGTATATACACATACAATTTACACTAAATTAATGAAATCCATTGTTTAGTTGGGTCTCCTAATGTGAAGGCAATAATGTGTCCCAAATCTGCTCACTAATAATATTTTTAAAATGAACTCCCATTCTCCTTGTTTCTGAGATCTATATATGATCTTTCTATTCTTAGTTTTTTCGTGTTGAAACCATGAAGTACATTTTTTGTTTGTCAAAGTGTTAAATTTATTAATATTTTCTCTGGCACTTCTGTTGGAAGAGTTTAAAATTAAAAAGAAATTGTTTTAGCTGCTACAGTTCAACCCATGTTATTTCTTGTCCCAGATTTTTATTTCTTTTTATTTCCTTTTCATATTGGGATAAAATCATTATTAAACAGTTTGTTTTAGCTTTCAGTGCTATGAATTCCTAGATATCTATGGAGATTCTCAGTCATCCAGGTCATGGTTGTCCCAAAGGTGCTTTTCCAAAAGGCAACTGGATTTTCTTCGATTTTTCCTTGAAAACGTTTTGCCTCTCTGTTGTGACCTAGGCTTCCTGAGTCATTAAAACACATGAGTAGTCCCAAAAATCTCTTTTATTGCAACAGCTGTGAATTACATTCATTCACAGCTGAGTCCCAATTAGTCCTTCGGGAGAAGTCCTTCAGGATAATCACCAACCTTTATCTCCCTTGACACTCTGCCAAAGACCTACTTGGCAAAGCCACACGGATTCCAGAATCAAACAGAAATGCCAACTGGGAACAGAATTAACAACGTTGCTTTCCTGCAAAGTGCCCACATGCCTTTGTTCCTCTTTTAAGCCTTATGGGAGGGGCCAATCATCTCCAGGCCTTACTCCTGAGTCGTCCCTTTTGTTTTAACCGTCCGTGCCTTCTGGCAGCTCTGTGCATGCACGCACTAGGAACAGGCTCCTCCTGTTCCTCTGCCTCTCTGCTGTCCAACTCTGGAGGCTCTGGAGTCTGTGCATCACTCCCAGATGGCCCTGGCCCCATCTCTGCCTTTGACGCAGAGCCCTCATCTGGGCCTTCCCCAGACTCCAGGACTGGCCCATGTTCCTCCCCAGCCACCTCACTGTCTGACTCCACTGCCAGCTCAGGAGACTGCTGGTGGACCACAACACTGTCATCCAAAAACTGAAGCAGCTTCTTGAATGAAAAGCAAAATGTTTTCAAGGAAAAAAAACATGACAGTCCAGTTGCTTTGTGGAAAAGCACCTTTGGGACGAATTCCTTAGATTCTTGCCTTCTACCAGAATATTTAAAATTCTAGCTCTCTTTGTATTTTAGAACAGGTATGGAACAACATTAGTTGCATGTTTTGATAATATACTAATAAACTTGATACTTTTGCAAATTCTTCAATTCCATCCTAATGTAATTACAAAGCTATGTTACCAAAATTTGAAAAAGTTAATATACCATGCACAAATAAATTTAATAGATAAGTTATGTCTCTTACTTTATCCCTGTAATTTCCTTCTTGCTAAGAAGAGCTACCACTACTGTTTCTATAATGAGGTTAACTAATAATGTATATAATAGCAGCCCTTCTTGGCATCTTTTGAGATTAGGAATTGTTCAGAGTCATAAATATTCATTCTTATCAGGGTACTCGCAATATTACAAATTTCATTTGTTATGCTGAAAACATTTCTGAGTTCAGCAGTATACAAAATCAGAAAATACAGGAAATAAAATTGGTATATATTGAATCACATTATTCCTCTCTAGGAAATGAAGAAACATAGAGCTACAAAATCTGAGCTGCAGAAATACAGACAACCACTAGATGGCAACAGAGATTTAAAATACAGACAACCACTAGATGGCAACAGAGATTTAAAAAATGTTATATAGCGGTTTCCTGCCATCTAGAACGTGGTTCTTAAAGTGTGGGTAATTACATTACAGACTTATCATGGGGTGGTGGAGCAATTTCTAATTGCTTGTTTATGATTGAGGATCCGTTTTGGGACAGCTGGGGTTTTCTGGGGGGGAGCGGGAGGTAACGATATTATTCAAGACCGAGAAAGGGGAAGTGTCCAGAAAAAGCTGAAGAACCACTGATCTAAAGTGTGATCTTGATTTTTGCAGCCTGAAATTGGCAGTTGTAAGGACACAAGAGTTACATCTCTTCCTTTTCTTCTAGTGCAGTGTTTCTCAACCTTGGAAGCTTGAAGATGGGTGGACTTCAACTCCCAGAATCCCCCAGCCAGCGTTGCTGGCTGGGGGATTCTGGGAGTTGAAGTCCACCCATCTTCAAGCTTCCAAGGTTGAGAAACACTGTTCTAGTGTGTGCTTGTGATACGGTGATAGACAGTATTTGGCCCATGTGGCTTCAAATGTCTTTGTATACAGTATGTTCAGATCAATCACAGATGGCATAAAATCAATGGTCACCAAGGTTTTGTTAATTTCAGATGTCACTAGGGGAGATTTATGAAAGGTTGAACGTGACCTAGTAAACACTGGTGTTAAAGCAACAGAACAGAAGAAACTGCAGTGGGTCATAGGTTGATATTCAACGCATGTTCACAAACATATTTTTAAAGTCTAAGAGCGTATAATTGAATACAGGGATGTCCAACCTTGGCAATTTGAAGATCTATGGACTTCAACTCCCAGAATTCCCTAGCCAGTCATGCTGATTGGGGAATTCTGGAAGTTGAAGTACTTAAGTCTTCAAGTTGCCAAAGTTGGATACCCGTGATTTAGAGTGTAGTGATTTATGTAGTGTCTTGTACGCAGGAAGGCTTTCTGAGCCTGTGAATGTGTATTTAAATATGGATGGGAACTTTAATCCTTATAAAGAACAGCTGTCTTCAATGTAGCACTGCAAAGAAATAACATGAATCTAACCTTGTATCCAGCACAAGGTTCACTAATGGATATAATCATTTTGGAAGATCTGGTCATCCAAATGTTACATGTACTATTTTAAACTATTGTTTGACATATATTCATGGTGAAAATCTGGATGTTATGTCAGTTTACTGAGAACTATAAAAATGACTCCAGCTGAAGACAGCTGTAATAGCACACGGCAAAGCTCAAGAGACGTCAGCAGAGGGTTGTGTTGCTGAAAGCTATGTTGTGTTTGTATTAGGAACAGCAATTCAGTCATTTATTTGAGAAAAACATATATAGTATGGTCATAGCTTCATTCATAGCATTCTCCCAGGAAAAAGAAGGTTATACTGTTAATATGTATTATGAACTGCATGTCTTTAGTAATGAGCAGGAAGACATGGCTCAACTTGAAATATTTTAGTACTAATATTATTAATAACAATAAGAAATATGTATGTGTAAAATATGTGTGCATAGAGAATATCCACTGCATTTTGTTCATTTTAATGCTCAAGATGACCCTTCTTCCTCCACTGGCTTAAGTTTTATTATAGTCCTGGAAGCCCAAAGGAAGCAGACATGAAAACGTGTTTTCTCTGCTGATTAATTACCTTAAATATCTCTTAATCGATAAATCATTGATCTAGAAATGTCAGAAGAGCTGGCAAACAACCATTCCAAAATACACAAATGAATTATGTAGAAGTATGGTAAAACTATTGTAATTTCCAGTGGAGGGGAAACATTTCTACATGATGTGTCTGAAGAAACAAAATAAGAAAGTAAAATCCATTAAGCAATAAATCGGTTCCATATGCACAGGCCAATACCTGGAAAAGGAATGGCTGTTAATCAATTTCCCTCTAAATATCACATTTGTTTAATTTAATGCCTTTCTATGGCTAAACTTTTTCAAGAAGACAGCACATTGAAAGTCAGTGAGAATCAAGCTCAACTTGAAGGACACTGTCTCATTAAACTGACCATATTGGCCAATAAAAAGCATTCAGTAATACTCTGAATGTAATACAAGTAGCAGTGGTGAAATCTAAAATTTGTTACTACCGGTTCTGTGGGTGTGGCTTGGGGGGGGTGTAATGTGACTGGGTGGGCGTGGCCAATTTGTTTTTTAAACTTTTAAAACCATTTTTTCTGCAACCTCTTCGGTGAAGAGGTTGTTAAAAAATGCTTTCAAAAGGCTCTGAGATCCCAGCTGAGTTGCCTGATCAGTAGAGACTTTTTTTCTTTTAAATGCCTCTGATGATTAGGCAACTCAGCTTGGATCATCAGAGGCTTTTAAAAGAAAAAAAGCCTCTGACGATCAGGCAACTCAGCTTGGATCGTCAGAGGCATTTAAGAGAAAAAAAGGGTTTTTTTCTTTTAAATGCCTCTGATGATCCAAGCTGAATTGCCTGATCAGCAAAGGCTTTCTTTCTTTTAAAAGCCTCTGACGATCCCAGCTGAGCCGCGCGATCATCAGAGGCTTTTTTTTTAACTTTTAAAAGCATTTTTTTCGGCCGAAGAAGTTGCAGAAAAAATGCTTTTAAAAGTAAAAAAAAAAAAAGCCTCTGATGATTGTGCAGCTCAGCTGGGCATGGGGGGGTGGAGGGATTTTTGCTACCAGTTCTCCAAACCACCCGCCTCCATCGCTTCCGGATTGGGCGAACCGGTCCGAACCGAGAACATTTCACCCTGACAAGTAGTCCCTGACTTACAACAGTTCATTTAGTCACTATTCAAAGTTACACGGGCACTGAAAAAAGTGACTTATGACCTTTTTTCACACTTACAACCACTACAGCATCCCCACCGTCACGTGATTTACATTTGGATGTTTGGTAATTGACTTGTATTTATGATGGATGTAGTGTCCCGGGGTCATGTGATCGTCTTTTGCAACCTTCTGACAAGCAAAGTCAATGGGGAAGCCAAATTCACTTAACAACTGCAGTGATTCACTTAACAACTGGGGCAAGAAAGGTTGTAAAATGGGGAAAAAAATCACTTAACAAATGTCTCAATTAAGAACAGAAATGTTGGGCTCAATTGTGGTCGTAAGCCAAGGTCTACTGGGGAAAACTCTCCAAGAAGACACCATTCCTATTCTTTTCATGCAGAAGCCATTAGAACTCCTTCCAAGTTTTCCCAGATTTCTGTAATGCATTTTGAAAATCTTAATGATTTGTGATGCATGGATGCAAAGGGCCAAAGCTCCTCTTTTATCCTTCTTAGAGCAGGAGATCCTTTTGTTGGTTCATGGTGTAATGCTGTAAATATTTATGAATGGTCTTTGACAGTGGTGGGATTCAAATAATTTAACAACCGGTTCTCTGCCCTAATGATTTCTTTCAACAACCAGTTTGCCAAACTGCTCAGAAAGTTAACAACCGGTTCTCCCGAAGTGGTGCGAACTGGCTGAATCCCACCACTGGTCTTTGACCAAACAAACAAGATTCCAACGCAGCTAAGCAAATAACCCACACTTCCAATACATAAACGGTGATGAATGTCATACTGTGACACCATGATGGTGAGCCTATGGCATGTGTGCCCGAAGTGGCACGCGGAGCCATGTCACCTGCACAGGTGCTCCCTTTTCAGCACTCGGTGCTGAAAACGTTCATCATCACTGCTGTAGCATATACACTAGTCCCCGACTTAACAACCGTTCATTTCGTGACCTCTCGAAATTACAACATCACTGAAAAAAGTGACTTAAGACCATTTTTTTTATTAAAAAGTTTTATAAGAAATACAAACATTTTCTCCCCCCCACCCTTTCCCCCTCCCCCCTTCCCCCCGCCCCCCTCCCTAGACTTCCCAGAACAGGCACAGGGTATAGCATTCACAAACATAAAGCTAAGATATGCTAACAAATTATTGCATTCATATTCTCCCTAAATCTTTAACTCCTTATAACTCAAGAACTATAAACATAAACTACTTAAAAATATTTCATTCATAAGCTATATGAATCTTCTTGTTCGGATACTTTTTTTGCATATAGTCAATCCATCTTCTCCATTCTGATATGTATCTTTCATTTGACTGATCTTTAAGATATGATGAAATTTTTGCCATCTCAGCCAGATGCACAACTTTTAATGTCCATTCCTCAATGGTAGGTGGATCTTCCTTCTTCCAGTACTGTGCCACCAGTAACCTGGCAGCTGTTATTAAATTCAAAACCAACTTACAATGTTCACAACAAGCAAAGTCAACAGGGAAGCCAGATTCGCTTCACAATTGTGTTCCTAAATTAACAGCTACAGTGATTCAGTTAACAATTATGGCAAGAAAGGTCATAAAATTGGACAAAATTAATTTAGCAACATCAATTTTAGGCTCAATTGTGGTCGTACGTCGAGGACTACCTATATAAGTAATCCGCAACTTATAACTATTTCTTTAGCGACTGTTCAAAGTTACAATGGTGCTGAAAAAAGTGATTTACAACTGGTCCTCACATTTACGATTGTTGCAGTATCCCCACAGTCACATGATCAAAATTCAGGCCCTTGACAACTGGCATGTAATTATCCCAGCTGCAGACTCATGGGATTGCCATTTGTGACCTTCCCATCAGGGTTTCTGAGAAAGAAATTCAATAGGGGAAGCCAGATTTGCTTAATGATCATATTATTCACTTAACATTGGTGGTGATTCAATTAACACCTGTGGCAAAAAGTCCTAAAATCTGTTGTGATTCATTTAACAACGGCATTGCTTAGTCACAGACGTTCTGGTCCCATGTGTGGTTGTAGGTCAAGGACAGTGGTGAAATCCAAATTTTTTTACTACCAGTTCTGTGGGCGTTGCTTGGTGGATGTGGTGTGGCTTGGTGGGTGTGGCAGAGGAAGGATACTGCAATATCTCCATTGCCACCCCACTCCAGGGGAAGGATACTGCAAAATCCCCATTCTCTCCCCACTCCTGGGGGAAAGATATTGCAAAATCTCCATTCCCATCCCACTCTGGGGCCAGCCAAAGGTGGTATTTGCCAATTCTCCGAACTGCTCAAAATTTCCGCTACCAGTTCTCCAGAACCTGTCAGAACCTGCTAGATTTCACCCCTGGTCAAGGACCACCTATAGTCATGTAAAAACAAGCTAGCCAGCATAAAAATACCTTTCACTTTTTTTGTATCAGAAACCTCATTTACCTAAGGAATGTGAATGAACAAATAACAAGAACCAAGGGCCAACTTTCTCCTGAGGCTGCCAGACAGCATTTTATAACAATGAGAGAGACTGATGTGTCAAGATTGGCTGAAATTAAATATGAATCACACGAAGATCTAGCCAGCCTATTCACTAAAAGGGACAACGAGCACAGAGTGGATGTCACAAAAGAATGCACAATGCAAAAAGACGTGTCTCCCTTTTTCAGCCGCCTCTACAGAGCTTCATCTGGGTAAAGACATTCTGAAAGGGAAATGTTATGCTGTCTTCCATAAGCAACAGTGAGAGGGCAGAGCGCTGAAATAGACCATTGTGAATGCTCTGTATTGCTTCGGGGTCGCAAGGTTACGCACAAGCATTTGCAGTTTTCTCAATGCATCCTTAGTTTTCTCTTGAGATAAAGCTTCATTCTGTCCCTTCTGTATCAGATTGGTACACATAAAAACCAGTCTAGTGCTGGTCCTGTAAATCTTGTAAGTGGCCATTAATGCTTTTTTTTTTTTTAAAGGCACCTATGCATATATTTTTTTTATCATACCAGCTCTTTGAGTTGACAAGTGACATATATTTATCAGTGAAACCAGTGGAAGGGTTTGCCTTCAGAAGTTGTGAGTGCTCCATCACTGGAGGCTTTTAAAAAGGGATTGGACAACCATTTGTCTGAAATGGTATATAGGATCTCTTGCTTGAGCCGGGAGTTAGACTGGAAGACCTCCATCATTCCTTCCAACTCTGTTATTCTGTTAAGTCAGAAACAGACACACAGGGAAAACTCCAATATAATTAGATGTTAGGACTTCTGCAATTCTTGCATTAACGCCAGATCTTTTCCAGAAAATCAGTTGGGTGAATTAATTAGCAGCACTGCAATTTGAAGATGGATAAATTTCTATGAAAACCAGCAGATCTGAGATCTGTTTATTAATTCCGGAAGCCTCTTTGCTGTTGAGAAAATTGATTGAAAAGCAGTCTTTACGCATTTCTGACAAAAAGTTTCAGGGATAATGCCATTGGCATGTGGCCATTGTTAAATAGATTACTACTGTTAACCAATCAGTAAACATTGAAAGACCGTAATAGGATACTGGTTGGGGAATTCTGGGTGTTGAAGTTCACAGGTCTTCCAGTGGTGGGTTGCTCCTGGTTCTGTCCGGTTCTGTAGAACTGGTAGTAAAACCGGCGGGAGGCTCCGCCCACCTGCCATGATGTCATCATGGGTCATCTGTGCATGTGCAGAAGCGCGCGTGTGCACGCGAGCAAAGCAAGCAAGTGCGCTCCCGCTGCGAACCGGTAGTAAAGGTAAGTAGAACCCACTCCTGAGGTCTTCAGAAATATTGGCTTAAAATACCCGAGAAGTATATGTGGTAATCCAGTGTAGAGGTTTGCAAAACTGGGGAGAAGGAATAGGCTTCTTTATATATCCTCTGAAGATAAAATACGCATGTAAAAAGGCAAGAAAGAATGTCATTTTTATTCATGTTCAAAGAATTTAATAATAAATAAAGTAATGGTAGCAAAACTAAGTCAATAACCGGTACATATTATAACACTAAATCTAAAATTTAGTGTTATAATATCTAAAGAAAATCTAAAATTTATTTTTTGAAAAAGATTAATTGCATTATCTGGAGGCAAACAACATACATGTCAATCAGAATACCATACAGTACTGGATATATCCTCAAATATACAGTGCACTACCTATATACAATTAAAGTTCAGTTTAGCAGACTCTGGGTTCAATCTTAAAAATGTTTATCTGGATCCACTTTCATTTAAAATAGAGGCTTTATTGTATCAATAGGGAGTTAAATTGAGGTAAGTAATGTCATTTATGACGGTATATTTATACATACATACATACGTATATACACATACATACATATGTATATCACAAATGACAAATTGATGCCAATGGTGTCAGTTTGGATTTAACCGGTATTTAGGCTGAAGATGCATCCTTGTTCCCTTATCACTGCACCTGTGAACTTAATAATTCAGAAGCATGTTCCACCACTCGTTGAAAATGTATGAATTGTTTACACAAGATGCAAAAACTCCGTAATTTGTTATACTCTGGTTGCTGAAATTAGTTAATGGGGGAGATTTTGTTCTGCATTGCCTGTTTCCCACTCCCCTCCAATACATTCACAATAGAATAGATTTAATAACGTTCAGAAGAGATGCTCATGCGGCTGAAGAAATTATTCTTTATTAGTAGGTGGTAACTATGCAAATGAAGGAATATTAGTCTTGTATTAAAAGCTGCATAACAAAAGCAGGTTCTGGAACTCAGCCCTGCATAGCTTTGGTTTAGATGCTTAAATGAGATGAAATACATTTTGGAATTATTTATTATAACGACTCCCCATTTAAATGGAAAATTCTAAGTGCCATCCAAGTGGGCTACATTTCAAGTCATGCTTGAAAAATAACGATACGGTTGAGGGAAATATATTGTCTACTCATCAACGACAGATTCCTTCAAGAGGCAAAGGAGTTTGGGGGGGGGGCGGCAGGGAAGTCTATATACGATTAGGCTGTTGTTTTTCTGCTAATGAAATAAACAGCAGATGGGATGAGATGAGCAGCCTCCGAGGTATTACTGCCTCGACTGCCATATTTATTTTCCTTTGGGAAACTGCACAATAATTATTGGATGCTAGTCAAATCAGAAACCAACAATGTGCCTTTGTGCTACCGCAGAGACAAATGAGCTGTGGGTAAAGTATATTTCAGTTCTCTGTAATTAAGATAATTTGTATGTGATTGGCCTAAATGTTGCTGATGCCAAGTATCGGCCAGTTGGTAGCGTGAACTCTGCAGGGCACATGCTAGAACAGGTTAACATAGTTCTTCCACCCTCTGTGCCAACTGTCCCCTTTCACACAGTCACACCTACGTGTGATGTGTATTCATGCATGCAGACCTCTGCTCTACCTATTTGATATTTTTGATTAGCCGGTGTTTCTGACGAGTCTCTTAACACTCCTGTATGTGTATAGGATGCCTTCCTTGTTAAAGAGTCAGAGGGGGAGGATTTGTGGCCTCTAAGTACATCCGAGTGGAAGGGATCTGGCACATTCTCTTGTGAATTCAAGGATTTACAACCCTCATGAAATGAGAGAATCTCTCTTTAAAAGGCAAGTGCCAAGAATGAAAGAATGGGCAGGACGGCTTGTGCCAAGATCAGCTTTCCTTCTCAAGTAGTTTGTGCTGTGTTGCCTTAATTGACTCAGCTATCCAGGACTCCATGGGGGCTCCCTCCCGCCCCCCCACCCCCAGATTAATACTTTCCATCTCTTGTCCTGATTCCACCCTGAGTTCAGCTTCAATTGCACAGCCATCTCATCTTTCGTGTTTGTTTGGAGTTGTATCATTATTCTTGAGGGTGGGCACCTGATGCCCTCTGGTTTTGCCCTAGGCACCAGGCATGTTCGTGAGTTTTAGCTAAATTGGAAGACTAACTTGGGTTTTGCCTGGACTGCAAAAAAGCTCTTTGTGGTCCTTTCTTGGCATGACCGTGCTTTCTGGCAAATGGCTTAGCCCTTATTTTGTTCTTGAATTATCCTGTTGCATTTCCTTCCCTGAATTGTCTTGTTGCCTCCTTGGCTCAGAAAGTTCTAGCTTTGTATGCTATTCAGGAGAGTTTTACCCACTTGTTTTAAAAAAACAAAACCAATGAGTCTAATTTATGATTTCATAAATGGCGTAGCAGAACTTGTGAACTCTCTATTTCAATTGCCCTTTGCAATTGGCCATGTTTTACATAGGAGCCTCGATTTGAGATGAATGAATGAATGAATGAATGAATGAATGAATGAATGAATGAATGAACAAAGAGACAGATAGGCAGGAATTTGGGACATTTTGGAAACTTTTGCTAAAGGATTTTGGTTAAGGACAATTTACCTACCTCTACAGTCACTTTTCCCCTATTTGTAAAATTGCCAATCTCAGTTTTCAAGAATCTGTTTTTATCCCAGACCAGCTTGAAGATAATCTCAAAATTTCTGTTGTATTGTCTTCACTGGTTTGTCAGTTCCATGGGACCTGACGACTAATAACATTTAAATCTCCATTCAGTTTCTCCATCCTTCTCACAAGCACAGGTAGTCCTTGGCTTACAACCACAATTGAACTCAACATTTCAGTTGCTAAGCAAGACAGTTGTTAAGTGAATTTTGTCCCATTTTCTTGCCACAGTTGTTAAGTGAATGATTGCAGTTGTTAATGATTGCAGATTTATTATGTGAATCTGGCTTCCCCATTGTCTTTGCTTGTCAGAAGGTCTCAAAAGGTGGTCACATGACCCCAGGACACTACAATTGTCATAAATATATGCCAGTTGCCAAGCTTCCAAATTTTGATCACATGACCATGGGAATGCTGCAACAATTGTGTGAAAAATGACCATGAGTCACTTTTTTCAGAGCCATTGTAAATTTGAATGGTCACTAAACAAATGGTTGTAGGTTGAGAACTACCTGTATATTTAACAGCAGAACTGTCTTCAAATATATAGTATCATCTATTTGGAGATCCTGGACAATGGAGTATTTATAGTGCTTATTATTCCTTTTCTATCTTTATAGATTGCTTAGTTTATTCTCATATAGAAAAGCAAGATAAAATGCTGGGTCAAAATATTCCAACTAAATAAGAAGGTGATGAAAGGAAGGAGTCAGGGGACTCCAAAGCTATACATGGTCAACTAAGACAACCTTCTAGAAGGATCTATATTTCTCATTATCTAAGTGGCCTTTCAGTGAATCTTCATAACAATGCTGACATTTGCAAACGTGATTATTCTATATCTGTGATGTTCGGATCACTAGTATGGATTTTTCTTCCCAATTCCTGCTAATATTCTGTTCCCAGAAATATGTAGAGCCCTTGCTTAACACTAAATGTTTTGACAGCAATTATATTGCTGCTGATCTATGTAGCAGTATGTGAGTTTCTGTCAGAAGTACTTGGGTTCAAGCATCAGTGTAACAATATAATTATCTGTGAAGAATTAGGGTGTGACTAGGCCACAGCTTCCCACATGGTCACTTTATGTGCTTATCCAAAAGCAGACAAAGTATTATTTGGCCTAGAAATGAGAGACAGAGAAGATACAGTACATCCACATAGATTTCCTTTTCTGCAATGGGGATAGGACAACCTGGTACCCTCCAGATATTTTGAGCTGCAAATTTCTGACCCTAGTAGTGGAATTGAGGAGAGTTTAACTTTTCTGAATACCTCCGTAGAAAAGTAGCACCCAGCCCCCTCCTAGAAGAATGAAATATTTTGAGAAATATTTAAAAAGGCAGGATAAAATATTTCCCCTATAAGTGAAATAAAAATCATAAGGGAGACAGAAACTCAGAGCCCCAGCTCCCTGCCCCTAGCAGATATTTTGTGCCCATTGAGAAAGATTGGGCCAACAAAACAAAAGACCTTCAGCTTCAGGATGATGGGATTAAGACATGACCTTTCAGGACATAATAGGATTAACCCACTACAATCTAGCAGCAGAGCTCACTACATTCCACAATCTCCTAAGGACATTGCATCACATAGCAAACTTCAACCAAACTTACACAGACAAACATGACCCCTACATGGCCCGATGGGAGTCTGATAACAGCCAATAGAATACATGTTCTTGCACAGGAACAGGAAGCTCAAGTTCAAAGCCCAAGACTCTCAGCTTCATGTGGTCAGCTACCCAGAATCACACGTGCTTGGTCGTTCTGTTTCATCAATAAATGGATCCTCTTTCCAATCAGCCTCCAGCCTCCATTTTGTCTCCAGTGCCTTTCTCCTGGCTTGGAATTGGACCTGTATATTTTTCCAACACCTTCATAGTCTAAAGTAGGTATTATCTTAATACTACTACTTAATAGGTTGCAGGAGTGGACAACTATGGGCCCTTTATAATATGTAGACTTGAAGGTCCAGAATTCCTGAATGCTGGCTCAAGAATTCTGGAAGTTGAAGTCCACAGGTTGTAAAGGGGCCATGTTGCCCACTCCTGGAATATAGCATGCTGTATGTCAAAACCTGATTCTTAACAAAAGATATCCCAACTCAATCTGGTTTCTTGGTCCAAATACTAAACCCATAGAACTAGAAATAAGATGCTACTTTTCTTCAAAACCTTTGAATGAACTGATATTATGCTTGCAGAAAGGAAAGCCAAATTCTGTGCCAGGAGAATATATAACGTGTTCTCCTCACGTATTTTGTTTTAATGGTAAACATGTTTAAATGGTTTAAACAGCAATAAGAGAATGAAAAGTATTTAATTATGAATAGCTCAGGGTGAAAACCCTATAAATTAAGAGACAATATGAGATCAAATCTATTGGACAAACTCAAGCAAAAAATATCGCAGCAGGAAAAAAAGATAGTTGAGACTTATACATTCACACTGTTATGAATTTAGAGTGACATCACTCAGTATTATGGTTATTTTTACATCTTTTACTGCATTAGTTTCTCTCTTGTCATTTTGCAAGAATTTTTTTTTCCACTGAATTATGAAAAAAATCTTCATGACAGACAAATGTGAATAAAAAGAATATCTGTGTAAAGAAACAGTGTTTTTTTAAAAAAAATATTTATGTTTCATATTTCTTAACTGCCCATCTCCCTTAGAGAAGGGCAATTTTAGTTATCTATACTATAGGATAGGATAGGATAGGATATAATAATAATATAATATAATATAATATAATATAATATAATATAATATAATATAATATAATATAATATAATATAATTAATATAATATAATATAATATAATATAATATAATATAATATAATATAATATAATATAATATAATAATATAATTAATATAATATAATATTTTCCCTAACCTAGAGTTCCCCAGTCGTGTTTAATCACAGAACACAGAATTCAGCCAGACAGGTTAATATATGGACATGTTGGTTAAACCTTGAGAGTTATAGCCTTGACATATCTGAAAGCATCAGGTTGGCTATGGCAGATGTTATTTTTTTCCCCTGGATCTGCTCTAATGCTTTGATTATTACTCTACCAGAGGTGGGTTTCAGCAGGTTCTGACCAGTTCTGGAGAAGCAGTAGTGGAAATTTTGAGTAGTTTGGAGAACAGGTAGTAAAAATTCTGACTGGTCCCACCCCCATCTATTCTCTGCCTCCCAAGTCGCAGATGATCAGGAGGAAATGGGGATTTTGCAGTAACCTTCCCCTGGATTGGGGTGGGAATGGAGATTTTACAGTATCCTTCCCCTGACCCACCCAACAAGCCACACCCAGCAAGCCATGCCACGCCCATCAAGCCAAACCCACAGAACCGGTACTAAAAAATTATGAAACCCACCACTGTACTCTACCATGGAGAAATTAACAGGAGATTCTTTTCTTGCCTGCTTATTTTCTGTAGATTGGAATGAACTTTAATAGCATAAGGATTCAGCTATAAGATACAATATGGTCATCCCCTACACCAGCTTCCCCCAACCTGACCTTTTAGACATGTGAATGAATGCTGGATCTCCAGATTTCATGGCCAGCCTGGTTAAAGAGGCTCAGGTGGCTTCCAGTACATCTGGAGGGCTTCGGTTCCTCTTGACACTGCCCACCCTTGCTGAAATTTATTCTGATGAAAGCGATCAAAAATACTGCTCTTATTCCCTTTGAAATTAAAATGGCCCTTGGTATGCTAAAGATAAAAGACAGCCAGAATCAACAATCAAATTAAACTAGACAGGGTTGATTTAACATTACCCAACCATAATAGAAGCAATAGCATATGTGGTTTTTTTTTCCTTTGTCCTCATAGTCTGGAAATTAATCTTGGTTTGAAAATGGGAGGTTTGCCTTTTTTTTGTTTGCCTCTTAGAATGAAGGAGGAATATTTGCTTTTTGGTTATGTTCTTTGAGCATTGTGAATGGTGTTTTTTTGTTTTTGTTTTTGTTTTAGCGTAGGAAAGGACACAGAGGCTTTCCTGAACATGCAGAGCTTTTCATAGAAAACAACGTTTAAATGTACGTAGGGGATGAAACCATAAACCTATAGTTAGAACTCCTTATTTGCATTACAAGATCTATATCTTAGTTTACCAATAGCCCAGGCACCCCATCGCTGTCCTGACACTTGGCAAAACAGACTCTATTTGACTAAAGTTTGACCATCTGAAGGTCTTGGTGGACCAAAAGGCAAAAAACAGATCAATCTAAAATATTTTTTATAGAACTCAGACTGATTCATATTTTCTGTGATGCAATTTTCTGAGTGCCGTAAGTTAGTTTTTACACACTTTTCTCAGATAGATTGCACTGGATGGAGGATTCTATGAATGTTATGAATTTTCCTACATTAGTGTACTATAATTCCTCACTGCCTCAATCTATATGGCCAATGAGGAGAGATACTGTGTCATTGAACACTGATTTTTTTTACATGTTTCCAGTTGCTGTCCTGTTGTCTTTTTCAGACTTTTTTTTAAAGATACAGTAGTGTATGCCACAGTATTAGTAGTTAATGGAACTGTTTTAAATTCCTTTTCTCAGTGATAGGGGAAAAAATCTAACTCAGTAATGAATAGTGGTATACTGGCTAGAAACTGGGCGACTGGGAGTTCTGGTTGATAGGCGCAAATCTAACAGGTTGACCTTGGTCTCTCTCAGCCCTAGAAAGCAGGCAGTGGCAAACTACTTCTGAAAATTCCTATCAAGAAAACTGCAGGGACTGGTCCAAGGAGTCAACACTAACTCAAAGCCATCTCAAACAAACATAATGTGTGTGTGTGTGTGTGTGTGTGTGTGTGTGTGTGTGTGAATACATATACACATACACATACATATACACATACATACATACATGTATGCATATATTCCTTAACAATATAAACATTCGGGGGAAAAGATAAGCAGTAGTAAGCAATACTAGAAATAAAAGGCAAAAAATAAAATAAAAATAATGAAGCAATTGTTACAGTTTGCTAGGATGTAGTCAGGAATTATGACCAGGATATTATATGGAATATTATGGTTTTAGGTCATAGTTCAGTATTATGGTCATAGTTCAGTATTACTGTCATGATTGAGTATTAATTATCTTTTGCTTTCTAAAGAATATAAGCCTCTTCATTCTCTTGTATTGTTATTATCTCAATAAAATATACCATTTCATTTTTTCCTCATGTCTGTCATTTTCTAAAATCAATATGTCATCAACAGTTTCCAACATTTTCATCTGCTTTTTTAACAAGGAAATCTCATCTTATTATATACCATATCCTTTCCCTCTTTTTACTAAAATTAATATGATATATCATAATTTTAGGGTACATGTATATGTATTCAATTAGAAAAAAAATTAAACAGGAAAAGTTCTGAGTAACCTATTTTATCACTTTGCAAACAACAGGAACAAGATATAGTTAGCATTACATAAAGTTTACACACAATTTTGTTCTTTGGGAATGTTTATTATCATGTTAGACTGGAGGCCACAATCATTATGTCATCTTTGCCCTAACTTGTTCAGTTCTAGATATTTATATTTTTAATGCTGCCACTATCATTGCAGCCAACTTTATATAAAATATTCTACTGTATTTTCCATATTTGTTAGAAATGTGTTTGTTTAAAAAGTATTCTGCCAATACCTGAATCATCAAAATACTGAAAATGAGGTCATATACAAAAATTGTAAAATAGAAGAGGGAGGGAGGGAGGGAGGGAGGGAGGGTAGGAAGGAAGGAAGGAAGGAAGGAAGGAAGGAAGGAAGGAAGGAAGGAAGGAAGGAATTAGCAGATGTCTTTTACAGCTTTGAATTGGCTTTAAATGGAGTTTAAATTTGTGCAATAGTGAACTAAATCTCTGAACTGTGCTCAAACACAGTTTTCCTACAACCTTAGGGAATGGAGAAGAATTTTTAAATGCTTTGCTTTCTCATTAAGGATACATGTATAGCTTGCCTTGAAAGGCAGAACGATAAGCAGGACCCACAGCTGTGAAATTTCTGTCCCAAGCATGCTGCAACTCACTTGGGAATGCTCTTTGCATTTAAGTAGGCTTTTTGGAAGTGGTTCAAAATCATTCCGCCAGAATTAATTTTGGAATGAGGTACAAATAGCTACATCCTATCTCCCCAAAAAGTTATGCTTGTGAAGTGGGATTTCTTTCTCTTGCCCTCAATAGCCCCATCTGTTGCACAGCCCTCTGGACCAGATTTGCGGATATGAATTGGGAAGATAATTCTATTATGAAAATGAAGAATCTGTTTCAGCTGCAGATTGACAGCACAGAAACACAAGCCAATGAAAATCAGCCTTTATTAAAAAAAAAAAAAAAGACTGTTTCTATGAGTGCTCTATCGGATATTTCTAAAATTTGCTCTATTTTCTCTCTCATTTTATCGTATCTCTTATTTATCATGAAATTGCAATTTTTACTGATTTACTTTCTAGAAAATCAAGAGTTTGCCTCTTGTTATTTTTACATCCTTACTTTTTCTCCTTTATTGTCTGTATTCACCTTTGATTGTCAGCTTATTTTAACTTCAAAGCTCTCTTGTCCTCCCAATTTTTTCATACCATCTTTCCTCGCTTGAGGGTATTTTTATAAAACTTTTTTTCATAAGCAGGAAGCTTTTATGTCTCTTTGGAAAGGTGGCTAAAATTTCTTCATTAAAAAAAAAGGCCATTTTGCTGTTCATTGATTTCATTTGTATTCTACTTTAGGCACAGACATTTTCCAGATTGGCAAGAATCTTTATCTTTATAGGAAGAAATAATGAGTAGATCTCATGTTTATACTACACAAATAATGTAATGCTTATCTAAACAGACAGTCGTGCTAGCTAGCTTGGTTTCATTTCATAGATTTTACATATTGGCTTATATATAGAATAATCATAATATATATTATCCTTTCTCTCTTTGCCAATGTTTTATCCCTTCTCTGTCACCATCATGTTCAGCCCATAATTGGGATATTTAGAAACTTGCCATGTGGCACTAGTGGAACCTTCCATAAAACAACACTCCAATCAAGAAACCATCAACTCAGACAAACTATCAAACAGTAAACAACAGTCTAATTGAAGAACCACCAAGAACCATCCCTATCAACACTGACTGGCAAGCCATATATATATAAAGAGAGCAAACCCTTCATCCTTCTAGCACTGATAATGTTATCTAATTGGGTAATGAAATGTCTGTAACAAAATAACCAAGTTCAGAGAGCATCAAGGACAAATCCTATTATCCTTTTTTTGCACCTGGCTCTTTATCACAAAAAGATTATTGTTATTCAGGAAGGCACCTGAATCCAGCCAAAATTACCAATGAAATGACATAAAAACTGAGTGGTTTGAAATTTACAAATGGGAACATTGCCAGACAGAAGGAATTTCTATATGTTACCCTTTAGTCAGTTGTTCCTAATGAATCCACAAATAGCCCCAAAGAGCTTATACTGTGATGCTGCAAAATATCTGGAATTCATCATCTTCAAAATGTATTAAAGATGAAGACATTATTTATAAAATTGTTTGTTTAGCTGTCATTTAATTTTGAATCTGCAGCTGCCGGAAGCAATTGCTTTCAAATCAGCTGCAATCTCATAAAATGAGAACAAAACACTCAAATGGGAATATTGAAAATTCACATTCATTTTGACAATGATTTTTAAAAACAATCTTTCCTTTTGATCACGAGTGGCAGTTTAAAAGAATGATAGATATATGAATGGCTACAAAATATACTGTAATTCTTTTGAAAAATACTCTGTGATAAGAAGTGATCAACGCAACTGGCTAATAGCCAAACCACATGCGCCAACGTCTCAATTTGTATTCCAGAAAGTTGAATCCCAATGATAGTAGCAAGAAATTAATTGACTTTTGTCCAGATAATTTGGATAAGACCTCCATATAATCCTGCAGAACTAAAGAATAAATCTATATTCAGCTCATCAATAAAGATCTTACTATTCTTCAGTCCACAAATCTTAAAGGTAAAGGTAAAGGTTCCCCTCGCACATATGTGCTAGTCGTTCCTGACTCTAGGGGACAGGGCTCATCTCCGTTTCAAAGCTGAAGAGCCAGCGCTGTCCAAAGACGTCTCCATGATCATGTGGCTGGCATGACTAAATGCCAAAGGCGCATGGAACACTGTTATCTTCCGACCTAAGGTGGTCCCTATTTTTCTACTTGCATTTTTTACATGCTTTTGAACTGCTAGGGTTTTGTTTTTTTTTTAAATTTGATTTATATGCCGCCCTTCTCTGGAGATTCAGGGCGGCTTACAATGCGTTAAGCAATAGCCTTCATACTTCTGTATATTTATACAAAGTCAGCTTATTGGTTGGCAGGGACAAGTAATGGGAGCTCACACCGTTATGTGGCACTAGGGATTTGAACCACTGAATTGTTGACCTTTTGATCAACAAGCTGAGCGTCTTAGCCACTGGGCCACCTTGTCCCTCTAAAAGGTAATTTAGCAGAGTTCAAGGACAAATAATGTGTTTGATCTCTAATTCATTGTTGATTATCTTCTTTGATTTAGAGATGGCTCCACCAACATACCCAGATCATAAAACATAGAACAACAGAGTGGAAGGACCTTTGAGGTCTTCTAGACCATCCTGTGATGTCTCCCTTGGACGACTCTCCAGATACCTCCTCAGATGTTAGGTCAGGGAAGAATGAGCCCATTCCTGGCACATAAGAAGCTGAGTTGATTGATGGCTCTGAATGGGCTGTCTGGAAGGGATTTGGAGGACGCTTCAGCTGGGGAAAGTTTGCAGTGGCAGACAGCCAGTGAAGAGGAGGAGGAGGAACTGCCTTCTGAACTCATCCAAGAATACATAGGGCAGAGAAAAGGCAGGAGCAGAGAAGGTCAGCCAGATTATTCAAGAGGAGAGGGCTCTGCCTGTCTTGATGGACTGCACTGGAACCTGGCTATTTATCACAGCAGACAGATGGAGGTGTTGCTGGGAACGTGTTTGTTTTCTACTGCTTGTTTGATCGTCATGATTCCTGCTTCACTCTGGATTGACTTCATGTGTTTGGAATTGTGCCTTGGAGACTCTGAACTTTTCTTGCCCCATGAGCTCTCTTGTCTGTGGATTTAAGTTTTGCCAGGTGGATTTAAGTTTGTCTGGTGGAGTTATTTTGTTTGAGCAACTTTCAAGTCAGGGATGAAATGTAAAATTTGTTACTACCGGTTCTGTGGGCGTGGCTTGGTGGTGGTGGTGGTAATGTGACTGGGTGGGCGTGGTCAACTTTTTTTTAAAAAAAATTTCAAAGCATTTTTTCTGCAAATGCAAAAAAATGCTTTGAAAAGCCTCTGCTGATCAGGAACACAGCTGGGATCATCAGAGCCTTTTCAAAGCATTTTTTTAACCACCTCTTCCGCTGAAGAGGTTGCAGAAAAAAATGCTTTAAAAGTCTCTCTGATGATCCCAGCTGAGTTGCCTGATCGTTTTAAAAAATGCTTTGAAAAGTCTCTCTGACGATCAGGCAACTCAGCTGGGATTGTTAGAGAGACTTTTAAAGCATTTTTTTCTGCAACTCTTCAGCGGAAGAGGTGGTTTAAAAATGCTTTGAAAAGCCTCTGAGATCCCAGCTGAGCCGTGCGATCATCAGAGGCTTTTTTTTTTACTTTTAAAAGCATTTTTTTGGTGGAAGAAGTTGTAGAAAAAATGCTTTTAAAAATAAAAAAAAAACCCTCTGATGATCGTGCGGCTCAGCTGGGCATGGGGGAGGGGCAGGGATTTTTGCTACCGGTTCTCCGAACCACCCGCCGCCATCGCTACCGGATCGGGCGATCTGGTCCGAACCAGGAGCATTTCACCTCTGTTTCAAGTGCTTTGTGGACTATTGGGCTCTTGCTCTGTGCACTAACCTTGGTCTGCTCATGGCTGGACTTGATTGGGACAGTTTTGGGTTTTTGGTGAAGGGAATTGCTGGGGAATATTAATAAACTCACTAAATCACAGTTACATCTGTGTGTGAATGAGAGGGGCAGCACACACACCCTTGCTCAGGCAGGAGCAGTGGTGGGTTGCCCCCAGTTCGGACTGGCTCGCAAGAACCGGTAGTAAAACTGGCGGGAGGCCCCTCCCACTACCCCAGATGTCATCATCGGTGATCTGCGCGATCCCGTTGCAAACCAGTAGTAAAGGTAAGTAGTCCCCACCCCTGGGCAGGAGACCCAATACCATTTTGGACATAACTGAATAATTATAAGATTGAGTAGAGAAATCCCCAGGTCAAGGAGGTGGAAATTGTTATTACCACAGGATGAGTTTAAACTGAAATGTCCAAAAGAATTGAAGAGTTTCTTTCAGACTGCCTGGATGTGAGCAACAAGCCAGGACACAGCCCTGGCATTAGAGGGATTCCTGTAAAACTGGGATTTTCATTTCTTGGATATTTGCATTCCTCATATATTGCTACCAAAATCACTGATCAGTAGGCACATTGTTTCTGTTAACATCAAGGTTTCCTTTTATTACAGCACTGGTTTGTATTGCGATATAATAGATTTGCCAGATCTGTTTCCATGAAGGCTAGATACAAATGTTATTTTGTAGTAGCTATGGCTATGATTGTTATTCTTCCACAGAGGTGAAAAAATAAGCTTAAAAGGCGAGAAGATGCAACCACTCTATATAGATAGCATATGTACCAATTGCAATGTATGTTGTATATACAGTGCAGCATTGAATTGATTGGATTATAGTTTGTGTGTTAGTGAGATTTGAATGGTGAGGTAAGTAATGCTGAGTACAATAGCTTTCCTGAGACAGAGAGGAAACGATTTATTATGAAACATGGAACAGATGGTCTGATTGGTTGGAAAAGGAATCTAAAACTAGTGGATAGTGTATAGCAAAAGAGAAGATATTATAATGAAATGTCATATTTAATGTGTAGTAGGTATGTATATAAAATGTATTGATTATATGAATAAGTATGTAACAAACAAAATGTGTATGTATATACAGTAGTTGGCTGAAAGATAAATTGGATATTACTAAAAATGCTGGTATTGGAAAGCTGTAAAAGTGTAACTAAGATTTAAAAGATGTAAACTAAGATTTAAAAGGTGTAACTAAGATTTAAAAGATAAAAACATTTTTTTAAAAAAAAACAGCTTTCCTGAGTTGACCAGAAGGATCTAAGAATATGTTTCTGCTTAGATACTACTTTTTTCCCCCAAATGTTATCTGGTGTCTTTGTTTCCCAGATCTCTCCTTGTTCTAAAGCTGAGCTATCAATTTATTTCCCCTCAGAAAATATATTTGAAGAGAGTAATTTGTCTAACCCAATGCTATTTTTCCTACTTCATGGCAAATGGCCTTGAAAGAGCCTGCCAGAACTTGAGTTCTGTGGACTTGTTTACCATGGAATATGAAGAAGATGGGAAATTCTGTTGACAGTCCAGCCTTAATATAATCTAATTATTTTTTTTAAATATAACATAGTAGTTTGAATCTGGCATATATCAAATTCATTATATTCAATATAGCCCTCTTATTTCCTGATGCTATATAGAGATAGTTCTCATAGTGAGTTTTCTTAGTTGACAAATGCTCTTTAGAAAAATCATGATGCGTCAAAAATTCTAATCAGCATGGTAATACGCACCCATAAATATAATCTACAGGCAGTCCTCGATTTAAGAACATAATTGAGCCCAAAATTTCTGCTGTTAAGTGAGACGTTTGTTAAGTGAGCTTTGCTTCACTTTATGACCTTTCTTGCCATAGTGATTAAGGGAAGCACTGAAGTTGTTAAGTTAGTAACAAGGTTTTTAAGTGGATTTGGCTTCCCCACTGACTTTCCTTGTCAGAAGGTTGCAAAAGGTGGTCACATGACCCCAGGACACTGCAACCGTCACAAATGTGAGTCAGTTGCCAAACATCTGAATTTTGATCACATGACCATGGGGATGCTGCAATGGTTGTAAGTGGGAAAAATAGTCACACGTCATTTTTATCGGTGCCATTGTAAGTTCGAACAGTCATTAAATGAGTTATTGTAAGTCAAGGACTACCTGTATAAATCCAAGTTAACCAGAGAGCAGGATTTGGGAAAGGATAGTCTTTTCTCAAACTCATAATAACAGGAAGACTCAGGTTGTCAGCATTAGTCATTTGGGCTTGCATGCTTGACTTCTTTTGAAGCTTTGGTTTCTCAGGTAATTCTCGACTTTTTCAGGTTGTCACTGACATTGCACAACGTAAATTAAATTTAACAGAATGTCACAAAGTGGGAACAGATATATGACTTCCCCCACCCCCACCCCCTTGGTGGCAACTGAGTTCTTACTTTAGCAACGTTCCCTCCGGTACCAGGTGACCTACTTCAAAGTAACAAGGTTAGTCAGGCAGAAGCAAATTCATTTTCTGTAGCAAGGAGATCTTCTACAATAGAAACAGGTGATGATCCTCTGAGGATTGATTTCCTGGATCACTTGCAGGGCAGCATTTAATATAAGCCTTGCATTGTAGATTGGATCTAGCTCGGAACGTACCCAATGTTTTTAGCTTTCCTTCAGGGAAGTACAACTTATCCTGCCTTTCGCATGCTTATAAATGGTAAGGTGCAATAAATCTCTGCAAATTCTTTTCTCAACAGTGGTGGAAAAACTGTGCCACCTAAAATTGAAAAGCTGACAGCACAGCTAGATCAAAGCACAGGAGTAAGATAATTGCATTAACTTAAACAAACTGGGACAGTTTCTCCCATCTCTCTGAATAAATAGTCTGATATATGAGATTTTTGAAAACGCTTTCCCTAGGCAGACCAGTTCTCTTGCTCTGATATTAAATACCATTTGTTTGAAGAAGAGCTTATTGGAAGGAAAACGAAAGGAAATTGGGCTGATAAAAGGTATCATCCTATGCAATTTTAGCTTTGCTAGGAATTCCCAGGGTAAAGCTGTCAGTAATACTAAGACAGCTGGGTATTTTTTTGTATTTATGTAGCAGAAATTTGGCTTGGAAATATTTTTCAAATTAGTGGTTTAAAATAACAGTTTTAAAACCACACACGCATGCTGGAAACTACAGTAGAAAAACAATGAGTGGGAAAGGCAGTGAGTTTAAAATAGCAATAGTTTTGCTAGTCAAATAGTTACTGCAATGCTTTACAATCTGTAGGAAGTGAGCACCCACCCCTTTCCTGGAAGAGTGAAATATTTTGGGAAATATTAAAAAGGCAGAATATTATGTTTCCCTGTATGAAAAATGGAGAAGCATGTTTTACAGACAAAGCAGCTCCCACCTTCCTGCCCCCCATCCTTTGTTAATGGGCCAGAGGCAGAAACCCAATCCTTTGTCAAAGGACATTTGCAACACAATAGCAACAGAAACTAACACAATGGGCCCCATCTAGCAACCAAAACTCACCAGTGACCTGGGAAGCACATGTGACCATCAACCAGCAAAGCTAGCTAAGACCCCCACCCCCAGGGAGTCTGATAACCAATCAGGATACTCTTTTGGGGCCCCAAGAAATGCAAAGCCAGAAAGAGCATAAAAACCCGTGGACTCGCTGTATTCCTCCCTTTTTCTGTTCAGGAACTCAAGCCATGTGATCCTGTCTACCATTAAACCATCTTTGCAAGCAGTCTCCATGTTTCCAGTGTCTTTTTCCCCACTTGGAGCAGAACCTAGAAGGAGATTTCTTCCAACAAATCTGTTAGAAGGCTCTTGTGGGGAGAGAGACAGACAGGGACCAGGGCTCAACTGTCCAGGAGTTCCATGGTCCAGATGTGACTAAAGATTCAAAAGAGGTATGAACACGATTCAGAACTGTGATTGATCAACTGATTGATTGATTGTACACCATCAGGTCATTGTCAGCTCTTAGCAATTGTACCGATCGATATTCTGTCAGGTTTTGATGTGTTCTTCACCAAAGAACAGATGCTTTAGATCAGCTGTGGGGAATGATGACCCTTTTATGACTTGTGGACTTCAACTCCCAGAATGGCTGGCTCAGGAATTCTGGGAGTTGAAGTCCACAAGTCATAAGGGGGCCATCGTTCCCCACCCTGCTTTAGATCATGGTTGTCTAACCTTTTGGCTTCGTGGGGCTGCACAGAATGAAGAAGAATTGTCTTGGGCCACATATAAAATATATAATATTGTTAATGTATATGTTGGAAGAAATGTCATCTGGGTTCAGTTTCTTCAAGTAGGGAAGAAAGACACTGGAAACATGGAGACTGCTTGGAAATATGGTTTTTAATGGTGGACAGGACCACATGGTTTGAGGTCCTGGGGGAAAAAAAGGGAAGAGATGCTGAGAGCGCCCTGGTTTTATGCCCTCTCTGGGCTTTTGAATTTGAACTTGTATTCTGATTGGTTGTCAGACTCCCATCGGGCCATGCAGGGGCAACTCTGTAGGCTGTCCTGAGTCCCAAGCTTGATTGACTCTTGCTGGGTGATGATGTAATGAAAAGGCTTTGGGCAATTCCTACTATGGCTCTGCCTGAAGGAGGTAGATTTTTTTTATGTAGAATAGACTGGCTCAGGCCTTAATGGCCCATTGACAAAGGTGAGGGGAGGCTGAGTTTCTACCTCCCTTTTAGGGGAAATATTCTGCCCTTTAATATTTCCCCAAATATCTCATTTTCCTAGGAGAGGGGTGGGTGCTAACTTCCTACATATATAAATAACAACTTCCTTTATTTTTTAATATTTTTTACAATCCTATGCAGTTGCATTACTAATTGTCCAGAGTCATAGTCATATTTACAAGACCGCCTTCTGCCACCGGTAGCCTCCCACCGACCAGTACGCTCCCACAGAGAGGGGCTCCTCAGGGTGCCGTCAGCCAAACAATGTCGGCTGGCGGCCCCCAGGGGGAGAGCCTTCTCAGTGGGGGCACCTACCGTCTGGAATGAGTTGCCCTCGGAGATACGGCGGATCCCAGATCTGTGCACTTTCCGCCGTGCCTTAAAGACGTTTCTGTTTCATCAAGCCGGGCTGACCTGACCTAACTTTTTAAATGGTTTTAATTTTAAATTATTAAATTATGGGTTTTAATATAGGGGTGTTTTAACTGTGGGCCAAATTAATTTAATTGGATTTTAATATTGTTTTAAATTTTGTATTTTCTGTATTTTATCTGCTGGCTGTTCACCGCCCCGAGTCCTTTGGGAGAAGGGCGGTATACAAATATAATAAACATAATGTAACGTAATGTAACGTAACATAACATAACATATGCGGCCACAGGCCGCAGGTTGGACACACCTGCTTGAGGTGATCTGTCTCTAAACTGGCCTTTTGATCTTCCAGCAGCGCATTGTAACTGAGTCTATCCACTGAGCTGCCACCTCTTCCTCTCTTTCCCTCCTCTTTTCCCAGAATTAGAGCTTTCTCCAGAGAATTAGGTCTTTCCATAATAAGTCCAAAATGTGATAATTTAAGCCTGGTCATTTATGCCTCAAATGAGAACTCTTGAGTTGATCTGTTCAATGTTTTATTGATTTCTTTTTTCTTGGCTGTCCACAATACCATTTCCAGTGTTCTCTGTTAAGCCGTTTCTGCTTAATTGTGTTTTGTCAGTATGCAAACTTCTTTCCTGAGGAGTTTCTAGGTTCTATGTGCAAGCCTCCAACAGGAAACTATTTTAATACTTTACAGAAGTATTTTAACACTTTATAGAAAAGAGCCTGCCGTCCAGGACCGATGGCCCATTGTCAAGGCTTTCAGATATATGTGCAAGTCGTTTTATTCTCCATCGGGTTATATCAAGAGCAAACTCACAAGCTCTTTTGGGCAGCAGCAAGCCCGATGCCCTGAGTATGGGAACTTCCCTGCCTCTCCTGGCAGCTGGACAGAAAAGGCCTGGCATAATAGAGCAGTCATTAAGTCTTTAACACTTGCTTCAGAACACAAAGCAAACAATGCAAGCAGAGAACAAAATGGCTTAATAGCAGACTGCCTGCTGAAAATATTTATATAGTTAACAAGTCCTTGTCGTTTGTTGCCAACTGGACCAAAAATGTTATTCATGGAATAGTTAAAACAGTGGCTTTTCTTTTATTACTCTCGTGGAAAAAAGACCGAACATTATCTTGCAGGCTGCTAGGAGTGCAGTTTTGAGACCTGTACTCCTCCCAGCTCATTTTGTTCCTTACACAAGAGAGCTGGAATCCATTCAGCGTCTATCTTGTTTAGCATGCCACAGTGCCCGAACATTCATAGACAATTAAATGGCTGGCTTGTTTGTGCCTTTTTCACACAAAATAGTTGCTGGAAAAAAAAGAAGGAACAATGCTTGAAGAATATTGATTTTCTTTCTTTCTTTCTTTCTTATAATGTTGAAGAATGACTGGCTTCTTTAGCAATCAGCTGCTCTATTATTCAGGAGCATGTTTAAAATTCAGTTATTCCCAGGTATTTGGGGGAGGAAAAAGGGAAACTTTTTTTAAAAAAAAATCACTGAATGTGCACCCAGTCAGGAAAACTGCATGACACCATCTGTTTGGCTTGCTATACTATTTACCTTTTTTTTTTAGTATGTTTGTTTTCCTAAATTTCATATCAGCTTATGTTGTGTTGAAAAGTCACGGGCATGTTTACATGCACAAAATTCATCGGCATTTTCATGCAGGTTCTTTTCTGAATAGTTCCTGTTGTGCAAAAGTTTCTCCCCATTATGTACCTTTTTACATTTATTTATTTATTTATTTATTTATTTATTTATTTATTTATTTATGCATAAAAATATAAAATATATTTTATAAAAATATAAAAAATAAATAAAAATATGCTTGCAAATTTCCAATGGACAGTCCCTCATTAAATCCTCTCACCCATCTCATCCTATCCCAGCACTTTGGTTTTCCATATTATGCATTCCTTGGTATGTACTATTTAATCAGCGAATTGCTATGCGAAATACAGAAACGTGAACAACAAAATGCAATTGAGTTCCAGTTTGCTTCATATTCTAGCAAAATTCGGGCCTTTGGTACAGACCATAGTCATTTACTATGAGAGCTCAGCATTCCAGCAGCTGATCCATCCAGTATAGTAATCGTCTTTGGGACCTGTCCAAGGTCCTGAAAAATATAACAGCTTTTTGTTTTGACTCCTTTGGTCTTTCATTGAAAATCTATACAGGTAGTCCTCAATTTATCACATTTGGGATCAGAACTTCCATTCTGGTCATTAAATGAGTTAGGCCCAATATTGCCATGGTCATTAAGCAATCACAGTAATTATTAAATAAAACAGGTGTTCATTAAGTGAATCCATCTTTTCCCAACACTTTGTTGGAAATCCCTTGGGAAGGTTGTACTGTATTTTCCGGAGTATAAGATGCACCTTAGTTTTTGGGGAGGAAAATAAGAAAAAAGCTGATTGATAGGTGGATCAGCCTCCCGAAATACCCCCAATCAGCTGTTCCTAGTGGTGAATTTTAGCAACAGGTTCCTTGGTTGTGAGCTCTGAAAACTTTTTTTTCTGCCTCTGAAAGGCTTTTTTTCTGAAGCTTCTTTCAGAGGCTTTTATTCTGAAGGACTATCTGTACTCTGTTCAATCTCCTTTCTTTGGTATTGGTATATAGATTAACCTCTTCTGATCTGTTGGTTATTGTGTCATTCTCCAGATTTGTTAGCATAGTTTGGTTAGAACCTTTACTGATTCTTCTTTTGTTGCTTGCCATATTATTTTAGATAAAAGCCTTTCTGCGGCTTTTTTTCTGAAGCTTCTTTCAGAGGCATTTTTCAGCCTCTGAAATCTCCATTTGGGAGGCTGAGCAGGGCTGCATTCAAAGTATAAGACGCACCCAGATTTTCACCCTCTTTTTGGGGGGGAAATGTGTGTCTTATACTCTGAAAAATACGGTAAGTGGCAATTATGTGTCCACAGGATGCTGCAAGTGTTGTAAATATACATACCTGTTGCCAAGTGCCTGGATTTTGGTCATGTGACTGTGGGGATGCTGTGATGGTCATAAGTGTGAAGACTGATCATAAGTCACTTTTTTCAGTTCCATTGAAACTTCAGACAGTTGCTAAATAAATAGTCTTAAGTCAGGGACTACATTGACTTATTCCTGCTTGAAATATGATGGTTTAATTCTCATGAGAACAGGACAGAACGAAGACATAAATTGAAGTGGCGTGAGGAAGTTTCTCATTAAACAAATTTCTAATTGATACAAATTCCAAAAGAATGGAATAGAACATTTATAAACTGGCATAGATAACTTACCAAATATTGTTCAATGGCAACATCTGATGAGCTCTCTAGATTTACCCGTTTCTGGCAGAGTACAACATGATGGATGATAGGTACAAATAAAAATGAGTGAAGTGAGAAAAAGTTTTATCCCTTATCTACTTTCTTCTGTGTAGAACAAAATGACAGGAAATCTACTATCACACATACTAGCATCGTAAAACCCTTCCATGCTATAAATTTATTATGAAGGGAAACAAATTTGCTAGAGAGAAATCCAATATGACAAATATAAATTTATTGGTATCTTCCTACAACTTTGTCCAAAGAGGTTTACTGTACTGAAAAAATGCAAGAGGGGGAGAAATCCTAATGATAAATTTCATGACTCTGTGTCCCCCACTAATGGCTGTTGCCTTTAAAAATACTCCGTGGGAGATTATCAGGAAATACTAGAGCTGCAGACCTAACTAGGAAGTAAAAAAGAAGTATGCAGAAAGAAGATAATGGCCAACCATTTTGTCAAGAAGAATATGCACATAATTCTGCAAACTCTCCAGGAATGAAGTTTATTTGTTTATTTATCACATTTCTATCACTTATATCATCTTACAGAATGTGTATGGGTGGGCAGCATGCAATAAAAACATATCATAAAAACTAACAATTCAAAAAGCATTCCATATTTAAAAACACCAGTCAGAGGTATCAACAACAGAGTAGCAGGGAGAGCTATCCTGATGCAATACAGCCATCTCATTCACCATTTGCTTGAGATCACAAGCCTGATGACACAACAAGTCTGTTTTAAAGGACTTCCAGAAGGATGTCAGAGATAGGCCCAGTCTCACCTTGGTGAGAATGATGTTCCAGAGTGGGAGCCATGGCAGAAAAGGCCTAACTCTGAGGCCCCATCAAATGTAAGTTATTTGCAGGTAGGTCCTATAGCATACCTCTTCTTTCAGACTTAATGGGACAGGCAGATGTAATTGGGTGGAGGCGGCCTTTTATGGAACCCAGACCCATGCCAGGAAAGATTTTAAAGGTCAAAACAGCACCTTGAACTGGATCTGGAAGCAAATTGGCACCTGACACTACTTGCAGAGCAGAGGTGTAACACAAGCCATTCTAGAGACACATCTAACTACAAGCATTGCTGTATTTTGTATGAGCTGAGTGTTCCAAATACACTTAAAGGACAGTCCCATGTAGAACATTTTGCAGTAGTCTACCTAGGAAATGATCAGGGTATGAGTCAGTGGTGGGTTTCAAAATTTTTTACTACCGGTTCTTTGGGTGTGGCTTGGTGGGCGTGGCATGGCTTGGTGGGCATGGCTTGGTGGGCATGGCAGGGGAAGGATACTGTAAAATCTCCATTCCCACCCCACTCCAGGGGAAAGATACTGTAAAATCTCCATTCTGTCCCCAATCCAGGAGAAGGTTACTGCAAAATCTCCATTTCCTCCCGATCAGCTGGGACTTAGGAGGCAGATAATAGATGGGGCCAGTCAGAATTTTTACTACTGGTTCTCCGAACTACTAAAAATTTCCACTACTGGTTCTCCAGAACTGGTCAGAACCTGCTGAAACCCACCTCTGGTATGAGTGACTATGAGGAGAGCCTCCCAGTCCAGGAATGTGCGCAACTGATGCACAACACAAAGCTGTGCAAAGGCCTTTCTAGCCACAGCTACAAACTACGCTTCAAGCAGGAATCATAGTCCAGGAAGATCCCCAGATTGCACACTAGATCTCTTTGGTATGATGTAACCCCATCTACTGCAAAGATGGCATAGTCCTCAAACCAGAGGGCCTCAACAAACCCAGAGCCACTCAATCTTGCCAGAGTTCAAGTGAAGCCTGTTGTTCTCCAGCCAGATCCTCATAGCCTCCAGGCACCAGGAAAGAACATCAACAGCATCACTTAGTCCATCAGGGAAGAAAGATATACTTGGATGTAATTGGATATCATCAGCATGTTAACCAGGGGTGGGTTTCAAAACCCATCACTACCGGTTTGCTTGTGGGTGCGCACACACTTGCATGTGCGTGCAACGCTTCTGTGCATGCCCAGAAGTGTCTGGGCAGACGGGCAGAGCCTGCTGCCACCGCCACTACCGGTTCGCCCGAACTGGGGGAACCGGTAGCAACCCACCACTGATATTAACACACTCCATGGCAGCAGATGATGTCCCCCAGCAGTTTCATGGTAGTGTTGAAGAGAAGAGAGAGCATCAAACTCTGTGCAGGAATGGTCAGATATCTTTTCCTAAACTGCCATTGATTTCTACTGATCCCAGAGAAAGAAGGGAGGAAAGAATGGCTATCTTTGGATGCAATAAGGATAAAGTAGTATTTCTACTTTGCTGCCCTTGCTGACCTGAGGTAGGCTTTAGCATATTTAGTCAAGTTCATCCCTCACTGAATATCAGCAGTCTCTTTTCTTGTATCATCTCTCTCAATTCTTCTATGAACCCACACAGGTTCCATGAGAGGGGAGAGGTAGCATAGGCATGATCTGATTCAAAGTCTTGATGGTCCTCTTGTTTCTAGTGGCCACCAGGGCTTTGGATTGAATGTGCATAGTGGTGGAATGTGACAGTTTAACAGCTGGTTCGGTGAGTGCGTGCTTGCACATAGCGCTGAAAATGGAGCATTTAGAAGCTCATCTGCTTACCTTCCAGGTCAGCAACAGTAAGTAGAGCAGTGAGGGGGGAGGGAAATCAGCTATGCTGCGCGATTGAGATGAGCTACAAAGCAGGAAATAAAGGACAGGATAGAGTGGGGGCGGGTGGGCTGGGCCAACTGATTGTCGGCGCTACTGGTTCACCTGAACCAGCTGAATTCCACTTCTGAATGTGCAGCAGACTAGCAGGAACAACTCCCAACTCCCTCTGAAAGCCATCATGGTCCATTGGTTGCTAAGGATCCAGCCATCATGGTCCATTGGTTGCTAAGGACTGTTACTAATGTAACAGTCCTGCCTTCCTGCAGGGGATTGTAGCAAGAGAGAATCCCATGGTAAGCAGTTTCCTCTCATTCCAGATCACATTGCCACTTCTCTAACAGGAAAATTAGATCTCTGTGTGAGACTGCTGTCCCACATCAGGCCCTGGGTGACCTGGGATAAGTCCATGGCTGTCACAGTAGCTATGAAATCCTGAACTACCTTAGATTCCACTCCTTGACAGACAAGGCAGACTGAAGTCCTCAAAGCCATAAGCCTTAGCAATTCCACTACTAAGCTGAACTCTAAAGAGACTTTATTTGTATCTTGCATGATAAACAATATGATACATCCGAATTTCAGATATTCGTTTTACCTCTATATGTACTTCCTTTCATTGAAAGTTATTGTTGGTCTGAAAGTTTATTTATCCAATTCAAAGCTATTTTTTTGCTATTCCTTTTACTCCTTCTCTCTTTCTCCTCTTCCTCCTTTCTGGTTCAATGTGTCAGGAAGTACGAATACAGATTCAAATGATTCACATCTGTATATCAATTCTGAAAAATTGCTGCAAAAATTCAAACAAAGAATTATCAGAACATTAAAAAAATAATGAACTACATTGAAAAACATGAGACTTTTTACTCAGACATAAACCAACTGTCTGGTTTGCTTACAAATTGCTGCAAAACTATTCAAGAACGGAGATTTTCAATTTTGCAGTGTTAATATCAAGTAAACTGTTCTCCATATTTGCGTATCTAATTGCATTAAGGAAAGCCCCTTTAATTCTTTTTCTGAGGAAATTACTAAGCATTATATATACATAATTGAGGCAATATTTTCATTTGGTAACTGAAGGTTTATGAAAGACTTATAATCTTTGACTTTTCAAGAACTGAAATAAGGCAAGCTATATTATTTTGATTATACATGTTAAGCTATCAGTTGCGTTACCTTCTAATATGAAGCTTTACTTTTGCTTGAAAATACCAGTGGAAAGAAACACATTTGGCTTTAGCAGAAGAGTTATTTTGTACTGCAAATTCAGCTTTGAAACTTCAAAGGGTTCCAGTAAAATTATTCAGAAGCAGTTAACCAAAACTGATTAATTTTGCAATCTAATTGGAGCATATCTAAAGGTAGGCAACAGTTTTATCTCTCTCAGCTCTGGCTTGTGTAAAATCCTCACAATGGTTTTACACAGATTATGTTTGGAAGAAGCAGAGGTATTAAAAATGTCGTGACAGAAAGAGCCCCCAAATTGTCAATTGACAAACAGAGGGGAACTATAAAACATAACATTTCCTGAAGCTAATTCTTGAATTAAAGAGATTACATGTTTCCTGTCTCAACTTTCTTTTTTAATTCAGTTCCCTATACATATTTACAGTGAAAATATTTAACTTGGCAATGGCTTTTTTTACTATTGGTCAGCATAGAACTAGGATAATTTTCCTGGGTCAGATCAAAGGCCTTTTAGTCATTGGGAACATACTGAAAAGATTGTTAAGAAAGCCTGAATCAGGTGCAGCCACTCTCTGGGCCACCATTTTGTTTTTCACAGTGGGTCATCCAGATACTTCTAGATTGTTCACAAATAGGAGATGGAGACATGCCCTTCTCCTGCCATTGCTTCTTTGCATATGGTACCAACCTGGAGATAATATTGATTCTTCAAAGCTCCATAAATTTATCCAATCTTTTTTAAAAATACAATCACATTCCTCGTGTGGAAATGAATTCACAGCTTAACTATATGCTGCTCCATCCGCCATCTTGACTACATGCTGTTAGACACCACTGAAGACTTGTCGGAAGGCAGCTCAAGCAGGCATTTTGATTTTATTTTATATTGAAGAGGAGAAGGAAGGGGAAACAAATATACCACCACCCCATATCTGATCATCTAATTTTAATAAAATGAACCAAAGCAAATATTTCTCAATGTCAGAAAAGGGGTTAAAATTGACATGAAAAGAAAAATATCCAGAAAATATCCAGAAGGGAAAGTCAGTTATTAATGGTTGATGAATGGCAGAGAACATTGTGTTAGTCTTCTAGACTGGCCCTTGTGCCTCTAGGATATGTTCTTCAATTTCATTTAAGCATTAACTACCCAGCATTATTCTATTCATTAGGGTAGGCTAAAAATAAAAGAAGGTCAAGTGGATTCTGAAAGGCAGCCATCCCTCAAAGTGCTCATCAAGAAAAAAAAAAGCTGTCAGATCACCAAAGGGAAATGCTCCTATCAGAGCCACACAACTCAGCGTGGAGCCTTCTTCTCAATCCACCTTCTTATGCAGTGGCAAAAGGCAGCCCATTAGCAAATGTTAGAAAAGTGAATAATTGCACCTACTCCAGGGGTGAAATGCTCCCAGTTCGGAGAACCAGTAGCAAAAATCCCTGCCCCCGCCCCATGCCCAGTTGATCATGTGCAATCATCAGAGGCTTTTTTTTTAAAGCATTTTTTCTACAACCTCTTCAACTGAAGTGGTTGTAGAAAAAATGGTTTTAAAAGTTAAAAAAAAAAAGTTGGCCACGCCCACCCAGTCACATTACCCCCCCAAGCCACACCCACAGAACTGGTAGTAACAAATTTTACATTTCACCACTGACCTACTCCATATTCTGATTTGCTCTCAAGAACTAGAATCTAGAAAAAGGACCACTAAACTTGCACTGCAGCTAGATAATAGGAAACCTTCAGTAAGCATTAATGGGAAATGTAGTAAAACCTCCTTCCAAGAAACCTAATTTTGAAAATACTAAAGGAGGTAGATAAGCTTGCATTTTTAGTAAGAGTCCAAATAATCATTTTTTGTGTACAGGTAGTCCTCGACTTACAACAGTTCATTTTCGTGACTGTTCAAAGTGACAAAAGCACTGAAAAAAATGTCACTTATGACCGTTTTTCACAGTTACAACCTTTGCAGTATCCCCGTGATGGTGTGATCAAAATTCAGATGCTTGGCAATGGATTCATATTTATGACCGTTGCTGTGTCTCAAGGTCATAGGATCACCCTTTGCAACCTTCTGACCAGGGAGTCAAAGGGGAAGCTAGATTCACTTAATAATCAGGTTACTAACTTATCAGCTGCAGTGATTCACTTAACAACTGTGACAAGAAAGGTCATAAAATGGGACAAAACTCACTTAACAAATGACTCACTTAACAACAGAAATTGTGGGCTTAGTTGTGGTCATAAGTCAAGGACCTGGCTATTATTGGAATGCAGAACTTGCATTCACATAGCCAAGTTTCTTTCTTTGGTATTCCTGTAGCAGATATAAGCCTAAGTGCTATTGCTATCAAGTGTCAGCAGTGCTCTACATGTCTCTTTTCTTCTATCATCTGTCTCAATTCTTCTATGAACCCTAGAGTGTGACAGGATCCATGAGAGGGGAAAGGTAGCATAGGCATGATCTGATCCAAAGCCTTGATGGTCCTCTTGTTTCTAGTGGCCACCAAGGTTTCAAATGGAATATGCAGCAGACTAGCAGGAACACCTCCCATCTCCCTTTGAAACCCATCAGAGTCCATCAGTTGCCAAGGATCGATTAAGGTCCTGCCTCCCCGCAGTGGATAGGTGCACGAGAGGATCCCATTGATAAGCTGTTCCCCCCATTCCAGGTCACATTGCCACTGCTCTAACAGGAAAGCTACGCCGCCTACAGTCTGACCTAAGCGTTGTACACAAAATTATCTGCTACAACCTCCTACCTGTCAGTGGCTACTTAGGTTTAGGTTTAGGTTTAGGTTTATTTGATTTGTATACCGCCCTACTCCCGAAGGACTCAGGGCGGTGAACAGCCAACAATAAAATACATAAATACAAAAAATTTAAAAACCAGATAAAATCAAATTAAATCATTTTGGCCCAGACAGATTAAAACACCCCAATAATTTAAAAACAGATTAAAATTTACATATTTAAAAAGGGAAGAAATTAGGCCAAGCTCGCCTGATGGAATAAAAAGGTCTTCACAGCACGGCGGAAGGAGCGCAGATCCGGGATCCTCCGTATCTCCGGGGGGAGCTCATTTCAGATGGTAGGTGCCCCCACAGAGAAGGCTCTCCCCCTAGGGGCCGCCAGTCGACACTGTTTCAGCTTCAACAGCAATAATACACGAGCACACAATAGATTCAAACTCAAGGTAAACCACTCCAAACTCGATTGCAGAAAATACGACTTCAGCAACAGAGTGGTCAATGCCTGGAATGCACTACCTGACTCTGTTGTTGCATCCCCAAACCCCCAGAATTTTAATCTTAAACTGTCTACTATTGATCTCACCCCATTCCTAAAAGGTCTGTAAGGGGCATGCATAAGCGCACCAACGTGCCTATCGTCCCTGTCCTACTGTCCCCATTTATTCGTATCCATTTCCTGTGTTCATATTCATCTTTATACTTATACCTATTATCTTGTACATGTTTGACAAATAAATAAAATAAATAATAATAATAATAAAAAAAACAGATCTCTGTGTGAGACTGCTGCCCCCTATCAGGCCCTGGGTGACCTGGAATAATCCCATGGCTGTCACAATAGCTATGAATTCCTGAACTACCTTAGATTCCACTTCTAGACAAGGCAGACAGAAGTCCCCAAAACCATAAGCCTGGGCAATTCCACTACTAAGTTAACAAATGTCTCACTTTACAACGGAAATTTTGGGCTCAGTTGTGGTCATAAGTCAAGGACCTGGCTATTATTGGAATGCAGAACTTGCATTCACATAGCCAAGTTTCTTTCTTTGGTATTCTTGTAGCATAAATAAACTTGTACTTGCAGCTTACCTAAAAATGCCAGTGTGTAGGTATTTATGGATATGAGTAGAACTCACTAGGCTCTGAGGCAGACCTCTCAGATGGGCCTCCTTTAATGAGAGGACTCAGCCCCAGGCTGTGGCAGTTGAGGGTAGGCCGGAGAAGTGAAGCAAGAGGTGCAACCAATTATCTCAGAGACTTGCACGGAAGTCAAAAATTAAATCTATCTGCTTCTTCTGGGTGTTAAAACTGGAAAAAAAATAACAAGCTTTCTGCACTAAACTGAGTTACTTCCATTTTATATCGCTGATACAGGCAAATACCTACTAAGTTGCCAGATCACCACCGAGCTAGCTACCCAAGAGGAAGACTGTAAACTTATTTATAAGTTTAAATTTATATAGATTTTAATTGTTTTTAATATTTGTATTTCATGTTTTTAATTCTGGCTGTGCACCGCCCTGAGTCCTCAGGGAGAAGGGCGGTATATAAATTGAAAAATAAATTGAAAAATAAAATAAAATAAATAATAAACAACCCAAAGCCTTATAGAAAAAAATGCCCCTCCTTTTAAGACAGATAGTCTCCCCTAGAGAACACGCATGATATCCATATCTAGTGATTCCATGGAGCATGACTTTTGTATTAGTCTGCCAGTCAACTCTATCTCGGTTCAATAACCAAAGAGCCTCCCTGAGGTGCTTTTTCATTTCTCAGAATGAAAGATATTTGCAGAGAGATAAAGCCTGTTCTAAATACGCATTAAGGCAGGGCAGCAATTCGGATTCAAAGGCAAAAATATATTTTGGAGTATGCAAACCTTAACGTAGATGTCTGTATTTTTCGGAGTATAATACGCACCTTTCCCCCCCCCAAAAAAGGGTGAAAATCTGGGTGCGTCTTATACTCCGAATGTAGCCCCACCCAGCTTCTCAAACGGAGGTTTCAGAGGCTGAAAAAAGTATCAGAAACGAAGCTTCAGGAAAGAAGCATCCAAACAGAGCTTCAGAGGCTTTTTTTTCTGAAGCTCTGTTTCGGAGGCTTTCAGAGGCAGGAAAATAAGTTTTTCTGAAACAGAGTTTCAGGAGTTTCAGAGGCAGGAAAAAAAGCAAAAAAAAGCAAGGCACAGAGCTCACAACCAAGGAACCTGTTGCTAAAATTCACCTCTGGGAACAGCTGATTGGGGGTATTCTGGGAGGCCGGTCCACCTGCCAATCAGCTTTTTTCTTATTTTCCTCCCCAAAAACTAAGATGTATTTTATACTCCGAAAAATATGGTACATATTTTTCCAAAACTATAGAGGTTTAAGGAGTTGCAAACAAATACTACATGGTGCCCTGGATGTTTTACAGTTCTGCATAGCCCTAGTAGCTATAGGTCTAAAAACTAAGCCAGAATAGAAGACCTTTTACTTAGGAAGTTTGAGTTATACATAAACCACTTTTTAAAAATGAAATATTCACATAAAATGTATTATTTATTCCGTATCTTGATGAGGAAATGTTGATGTTTATTAATTTTATTTATTCAATGTAAGTACCATCCAATTCCCAAAAGACTCTGGACATTCTTCTTTTCTTTCTTTTCTTGCATCTTTTTCTCTTTTTCTTGCTTTACTTTTTTCTTCAGGTTTGTCTTTTATTTCATGTAAAATTCTTAGTAAGTATATTTTTAAAATAGAGTTAAATACAGGCAGTCCTCGACTTACCACAGTTCATTTAGTGACCATTCAAAGTTGCAATAGCACTGAAAAAAGTAACTTGTGGCTGTTTTTCAGAGTTATGATCTTTGCAGCACCCCCACGATCATGTACCAGATGCTTGGAATCTGGTTCATATTTATGACAGTTGCTGTGTTCCAAGGTCATGTGATCCCCTCTTGCGACCTTCTGAGAAGCAAAGCCAATGGGGAAGCCATATTCACTTAACAACCAGGTTAATAACTTATCAACTGCAGTGATTCACCTACCAACTGAGGTAAGAAAGGTTGTAAAATGGGGCAAAACCCACTTAACAAAAGTCTCACTTAACAACAGAAATCTTGGGCTCAATCATAACTCGAGGACTACCTGTACCAAAAGATGGAATAAAATATTAATATGAATAATAAAAATACAATACAATAAACAAGATGGGAATCCAGTCAATCAATAGAAAAACATCTACACAATACATCCCACAAGGGATGGGTAATTCATATATTATGAAGGATGTTGTAATTAGACAATGGAAAGCTGAAATTTTAGGAAAAATCAACAGTTTTTGTTATTTTGTCTGACTGGTAAAGTAATCCTTGATTTATGACCCCGGATTGTTCAGTGACCATTCGAAATTACAATGGCACTGAACAAAGGAACTTAGTACCCTTGACCCAAGTTCTGACTGTTCCAGAACTCCTTGTGATCACATGATCAAAATTTGGGCACTAGGTAACACACCTGCCCTTATGATTGTGGGAGCACTACAACTCCCCCCCCATCCTGGGGGCTGAGAGGCCCCCCATTCTAGGGGTGGGTTCTACTTATCTTTACTACCGGTTTGCAATGGGGCCATAAGCGCACGCTTGCGCATGCTCACGCACACGTGCACTCTTCTGCGCTTGCGCAGAAGCATTTTGATGATGTTGGGGGTCAGTGGGCGGAGCCTCCCACCAGTTTTACTACCGGTTATATAGAACCGGTGCAAACCGGGGGCAACCCACCACTGCCCCATTCCCAAGAGACCTGGGCCCTTCTCCCTTCTCCACCATGTCTGAGTCTTTCCTTTTCCCTTTCCCTGCAGCTGCTGACAGGTACACCCATCCAATGAGAGGTGCTTCTAGAAAACCAGCAAGGGCAATCTTCCTCAAGGTTAGAAATGCAACCTTTCTGAAAGCTGATCAGCAACAGGAACTTCACTGGTTGACCTGTTGTTGGCCAGCCTTGAGAAAGATTGCCTCTCTAGCCTTGAGGAAGATTGTCAATGCTATCTTTCTGGCCAGAAAGCTAGCGAAGGCGATCTTTGTCAAGGCTGGAAAGAGACACACTAGGAAAGGCAAATCTTCCTCAAAGCTAGAGAGGCAATCATTTTCAAGGCTGGCCAGGAGCACAGATTTTGCTGACTGATTTCCTATTCCTGGCCAGGCTTGAGCAAGATTGCCTTTGCTAGCTTTCTAACTGAGTCTCGCATGACTGGGTGTGACTATTAGCAGCTAAAGGGAAAGGGAAATGAATTGGGCCATGGTGAGATAGGGAGAAGGCCCAGGCCTCTCGGGAGGGACAGCAGGAGGAGGGAGGAGGCCCCTGTGCCAGTTGGTCTAGCCAACCAGGGCATCTTGGCCCAGCAGCAGGTTTCGACATGCAACCCTTGGGCCTGCCCCATCCCAAAGCACCATATGCGGCAGTGGTGAAATCCAAATTTTTTTACTACCGGTTCTGTGGGTGTGGCTTGGTGGGCGTGGTGTGGCTTGGAGGGCATAGCTTGGTGGGCATGGCAGGGGAAGGATACTGCAAAATCTCCATTCCCACCCCACTCCAGGGGAAGGATACTGCAAAATCTCCATACCCACCCCACTCCAGGGGAAGGATATTGCAAAATCTCCATTCCCACCCCATTCTGGGGCCAGCCAGAGGTGGTATTTGCCGGATCTCTGAACTGCTCAAAGTTTCTGCTACCAGTTCTCTGAACTGCTCAAAATTTCCGCTACCGGTTCCCCAGAACCTGCTGGATTTCACCCTTGCTGTGCGGTGACTTAACAATGGAGAGTTGGGATTGTGGTCTCCTAATGGCCACAATGACTTAAAACTAAAATTCCATCCTCAACTGAGGTAAGTCTAGAACTAATTGTATACATTAATTAAAATGATGCATTTAAGTAACAAAATGTTGACAACATTTTTACTTTCCCTTCCTCCTTACCATTTGCTTTCAACCACAAGAATGATGACTTGAACTGGGGAAGTGAGCATTTATTTTCAAGCATATGGACTAGCTGCCAGAGGTCAGTCAGCAGATGTCTTGAGCCTGGAAAATTCAGAGAGTTGTTGACACAGGCTGTTTTTAACCCTTAGCGAGTAAGGGTCAAGTAAATCATCTATATTCACTTCAGTCAGTGAATATTAATAAGCAGAACATGGTGATTCATGCTTCTGTCTGGTTTGTTTGCCAGAAGCAGCACCATGTCAAGAATTTAGCATGTTGAATATCTGTGAAATTTAGCATGGGTCTCTTCTCTCTCTCTCTCTCTCTCTCTCTCCTTCCCTCCCTCCCTCTCTCTCTAACACATACACACAAACACACATATTCTTTCCTGAGAATGTGGATTTTGGATAATCCAAGAAAAGAAAAAATAGTCAATTCTTCATCCAGATAATTTGGATGAAATAATTAAAAAAAGCTGAACCCTGAAACTTGCCACACATTTTGCATATTGTACACATTGTACTGTACAAAAATTATTCTCCCTTTTATCTTGTAGAGTTTTTATGGCTTTACTTATCATACAGGGAGTACAATATGGCATTGAATTTGGCCTTCATTCACTTGCTCAAAGGGTTCAGAGATAGAGTTATAATTATAACTATCAATGACTAGAATCTTCTTTAAAAGGTAAAGTTGAAATTTGCCTGTATTTCAATTATACATTTAATGTTCTTTGATGGCTTTTCATGAAGCTGTAGCAGATAGAAGTCTGCCATTATTATTATATATCTAAAAATTTCATGCCTTGGAAATCACTCCCCCCTACATTGTAAATCATTTCCCTATTACTTGTGATGACTCTGGATGGCCATGGTCAGAACTTTATGGACTGTTGGTTTAACCCAAGGAAGACTCATTGGAATTCAGGAATATAAGAATAGGTCATACAAAATTCAGTGAGGCTTTCCTCTAGGTAAGAGAACAAAGAGATTGCAATTTAAAATACATCATAAATGTTACTTTAAATGTGAAGTTCCAATTCTAATAATGTCAGACATGGACCCTTAAGACCCCCCCCCACACACACACTTTCTGTCCACATTTCTGCCATTAATTTCAAGACATTGCACTTGCAGCTACCGTTTTGTTAACTGAAACTGGATGCCTAATAATTTTTCAGCATTGTAGAAAACTTGATCCAAACTGTAGGAATAACAGGCTCCAAAAGCACAACGTGATAAAATTGGACCAGAGATTTTCCAGCCTAATACATGTATTGATTGACCTTTTCTCTCTTCTGTAAAACCCAGATTGTCTTCTGCATAGCTCGGATAAAGATCACTTAGATTTCTCACACGCTCACATCTGCTGTATACTTCACTGTCCATTTCCATTCCACTTTGCAAACAGTGTCCTTGAAAATATGGACTGTGTTTGCATGAACAGATTTACCAACTGAACTAATGAGCAGTGAATGCATTGTGGAAGACTCTTCTCATGCTTTGCTAATGCATTTTCAGTATTCTGCCTTCTGAAAGAAACTTTCAGTATATAGGCAAACATGCAGATTGTTCGGATGCAAGTTCCTTGTGTAAAGGATTCCACCAAGGATTCCTGCTGTGCAGTTTGTGTAATTGTAGAGACTCCATGTAAAGCCTCTTGACTTTTACAAATGTGATGTCTATTGGAATTCACCCTAAATGATACCGAGATCAGCTTCAAAATCCACTCACGTATTTTAAAATTTGTTGGATTATTGTGACACTCAAAGGGTTGTAAATTTACGGTAATATACGTTTTTTTAATTTTTATGGTGCCACAATAGTCTGTTATTTTTGCTGGACTAGAACAATATGGTTGTGCCTCGACAAGAAATTAATAAAACTAGCTTATGATTTATCAAAGGTGTGTGTCAGCTTACAAGTAGTGGTATATAATGACTGATTTCTGTATTTATTATTTCCTCTTGCTCATGAAATGGGATGAAATAACAATGCCAAGATTCAAGCCTTTTTCTTTTTCCGCAAATATGCTGATACTTGCAGGATTGCTTCACTGAATTGATTGCCAACTCATTTTGTTTATTGGTGACAGCCCAACATTCTGGATAAAAAAATGTGTCCAAGGCTGAATGACAGCTGAAAGAATGTTTTTCTTCTGCTTCAGCAAAATAAAATTCAGTGTATTTCAGGTTTCGATGGAAGGATGACTTATAGATGGCACACTGTATTATGTGGTCAGTAATGGCCATATATAATGCCCATAAATATAGCATGGTGTGTATTCTGTCTTCAGTCACTGTATCAAAAAATCTAAACTCTCCAACCTTCATATGATGCCTCCCTTGTAGTGATTTTTAGCAGTCCAATTTTTGGAGGTTCTAGCAAAAAGAATTTTGGGGCCATATATAGTGTATATATTCTTCCATTCACAGTCCTATAGTGTCATCATCATGGTGTCTGAGATTTTGCCAAGTATTAATTTATTTTGTAGGCTACCAGAACAGAAGCATGTTCAGAGAATACCAATGCCTGTAATTTAGGCTAGCGCTTCTCAACTTTGCCAATTTGAAGATGTGTGGACTTCAACTCAACTTCAACTTCAAATTGTGGGCCAAAGCTGTATAATTCTTTTAATTGATTTTAAATTTTGTATTGGTATGTTTTTTATCCTTGGCTGTGCACCGCCCTGAGTCCAATAGGAGAAGGGCGGTATATAAATTGAATAAATAAATAAATAAACTCCCAGAATTCCCCAGCTACCATCCACACATCTTCAAGTTGTCCAGTCTGAGAAATCCTGCTTTTGGCATAATATTTTTGTACATGAAATCTATCCATGTAGATTTCCATGTATTCTGCAACTCTGAAATGTAGAATTTGGAGTCCTTCAGAAATCTGCATACATATGTTTCAGTCATACATGGACAGACTTTATTTGCTTATCTAGATTCGTTAAGATTACAACAACTCTTAAGAAAGTTTACAATATGTGCAAGAAGTCAAAAACACAACTAAAATCACATGACTACCCAGACTAAAGCAGAATTTGCAACATTAAAAAAAAAAAAGACTCAACAGGTGTTCCACAGCCATCCTAAAGCTCGGGCCTGGGAACAGAGCCAGACCTTAAGGACTTCCAGAATGCTTGGAGAATGGGATTGGTGTGGATCTCTGGGAAATGCTGTTCCTCAGCCCTATAAGATGACAGTATTTAATTGATTTCTGCTGTCAGGTGCATCTGCTGACTAATATTTTGAATTGCACCCAGAAGCCACTGGGAACCAATGCAGTTTGTGGAGCAGGGTAAGACAATGGTCATAAAAACTGCCCATGCCTTCATTCTGAGCCAGCTGCAACTATATGGTTTTGAAGGGCAGCCCCATTTAGAGGGCATTGTGGTAATCTAATCATGAGATGATTACAATGTCAATGACTATTTGAAGGGTCTTACAATCAAGGAAACAAACTAAAATGAGCCTTGGTGGCGCAGCAGACTAAAGCACTGTTAAGTAACACCAGCTGCCTGCAATTACTGCATGTTCAAATCTCACCAGGCTCAAAGTTGACTCAGCCTTCCATCCTTTTGAGGTAGGTAAAATGAGGATCCGGTTTGTGGGAGCAATAAGCTGACTTTGTATAAAAAAAGAACACCGCTTGGGGGGTGGGGCGAAAGCCCTACTAAACAGGTATATACAAAAGTATGAAGGCTTAGTTGCTTAATGCATTGTAAGCCGCCCTGAGTCTCCGGAAAAGGGCGGCATATAAATCGAACAAATAAATAAATAAATAAATAAATAAATAAATAAATAAATAAATAAATAAAAAATATTTTAATTTTTGCCATTCACATTTCCTTCTGTCCCTCCTTTTGCATCCTTTCTTTAATGATTCTATTCCACTATTTCTTTGATATTGTGTAACTCTAGTGCCGCAGTGAGTTGTCCTGCAGTGAATTGGCTGTGGCGAGTTGGCCGTGGCGAGTTGGCGGTGATGAATTGTCATAGATCCACTGCAAGCCCAGGAGAACCACCCACAAGTTGTAAATTAGACTTAAATGGGGAAGAGCAGCCAAATCTGAAGCCAAAGGTAAAAAAGTCCAACTCAGGGGGCCCAAACAGCCAGAACTCTTTAATCTTTTTAGGGTTGAGTCAGTTTGTCCCCCCCCTCCATTCAAACTCAAACAGCCTCCTGACTCTGGATCAGCACACTGACAGCATCATCTACACAGCCTGGTGTTGAGATGTACAATTGGATGTCCTCTGCATACTGATCATACCAAACCCTGAAGTGACAGGTGACCTCAATCTCAAGCAGTTTAATGTAGATATTAAACAGGCGAGAGCCTCACCTTATTCCTACAGAAAATTGGAAGCACACAGCCCCGAAGCTGCACTTTGCAGTTTATAAGTAAGCGTGAGTCATTTTTAATGGGGCAAAATAAGCTTGAGGATTATTCTTTTGGCTGGCTATCTTTCAATTCCATAAACTACATCTCATCCTCAATAATAACCTTCCCAAATAAAGAGCAATAGAAGATCCTATTTAAAAATTGAGTAATTTATACTACATGGGCTCTAAGAGAAAATTAAAAAAATAGAGATTCTTCCTACTCATTAATCTTTACATAGAAATGGAAATCACCTACAACATGCCCAGACAATCTTTTATGACTCATGTGACAGTGGAAGATTAGAATAGAATAGAATAACAGAGTTGGAAGGGACCTTGGAGGTCTTCTAGTCCAACCCCCTGCCCAGGCAGGAAACCCTACACCACTTCAGACAAATGGTTATCCAACATCTTCTTAAAAATTTCCAGTGTTGGAGCATTCACAACTTCTGCAGGCAAGTTGTTCCACTTATTAATTGTTCTAACTGTCAGGAAATTTCTCCTTAGTTCTAAGTTGCTCCTCTCCTTGATTAGTTTCCACCTGTTGCTTCTTGTTCTACCCTCACGTGCTTTGGAGAATAGTTTACTCCTTCTTCTTTGTGGCAATTAAGAAGTTTACTTGTCAGGCAGCTTTTAATGAAGGTTTTAATATCTTTGAATTGTTGGGAATATACATTAAAATAGCACTTCAAAATCATCTATCTTTTGGTTTTTCATGGTGATCACACACCCATCTTTGCCAGCCTGGTACCCTCCAAAGGTATTGACATAACAGCTCCCAGATTTTCTAAGGGTAGTTTGCTAACATTATTATATCTTTCTAAACAAAAACCAAATAATTATCTACTGGAGACTCCTGGAATCTCCTGATTATGGCTTTCTTCTGTCTTCCAGCATGTGCTGAAGTTCACCTTCAGATACTTTTCTCCTTTGTAGAATGTTCACTGCAGAGCTCAGCAAGATAAATTGCTCATTCTTCCTTCATTCTGCTTATAAATCTGTTTATTCCTCTCAGTGTCTCATTTCAGCTTGACCTGTCAGGTGTGAGAAATTTATTCTCTCGATGTATCAGTCACCATCTGAGCTTATTAACAATCTCATCATGACCCCGCTGGCTCTGAGATGGATGTTTAGCAACCATCGCAAATTTGACTTCCAGTTTGATAATTATATGTTTAAATTGACACTTCTCTGCATCATCCCTCAGTAATTAATTCAAATTGATTTGGAAATTATCTCTTCGAAAAGGTTTACAAGCTGCCTGAAGAACCATAAAACTTAGTAGTGATAAACAAGACTTTTCTGAGAGAACCAATCTATTACAATTTAGTGGGAATTATGTTAGATCTGTTTTTAGGTAGTCCTCAATTCACATCAGTAATTGAGCCTGGAATTATGGTCATAATTTGTGGCAGTTGTTAAGCAGAGCACCTTGTGATTGTGGTCAATTTTATGGTCTTTTTTTTTACAAACATGGCGGTTGTTAACCGAATTATTTTCTTGAATGGGCGGATTTTTTTGCCTGGAAACCAGAAATAAATGCTGGAAACTGGCAAACCTGCCCCCCCCACCCCAAAAATTATGATCACACAACCACAGGATGCTCCAAACAGCCATAAAAAGGAACCGGTTGCCAGGTGCCCAAAATGTGATCATATGACCACAGGTGTGTGTGTGTGTGTGTGTGTGTGTGTGTGTGTGTGTGTGTGTGTGTGTGTGTAGCATCAGAACTCTGGAACTGGATCAGAAGTAGCTCAGGGAAGTCCGTCATAACATTGAATGGTTGCTAAGCAACTAACTGTTAATCAAGGACTCTCCATACCATAATTATCATATATAATATGTTATGGAATATGGTGGAATGGAAACATTTGGGAGTGAGAAAGAGATACTAATTAGATGGATATCCTGAACATCATAAATACAGAGATATAAACTATCTCTGGCATCAGGGCACTTCAAAAAAAGGATTGCAGCAAAAAAAAAAACCTCAAAAAAGTACAAATAATCAGTAACAATGTTCCTGTGTTCAGTAAGGTTATCTGGAAAAATAACATAACTTTGAGAAATGTATCTTCATGTGGAAGAATAAGAGATAAAACGAGATCTCAGTGGTGACATGACAACTCCCTCCAGCTAAAATGTAGTAAGCTCCCTCATTATGATTTGTTTGTTTGAAATCTAAAACACACACACACACACACACACACACACACACACACACACCAGTTTTATAGGCAATCTTATTAAGTGAATGCTGGATTACGAAGCATATATGAAATGCGTCCATGCATGGCTTTTACCCCCCAATGTTTGTGCCAGCTTTATAAAAAAATGGAAAGCTGCTCACTGGGTGATTATGAATTATAAAAGAAGGAAGAGCCCTCTCTAAATCTCACCTAATTGTGCATAATAGAGCTGCTCAAACCAACCATCTATACGGAGTATGCAAATATCCATATAGATATCGTGCATTGGTGCTGCATTACTTCCAGTGGAGAAATGAGGCATGGAGGATAGGTTAGTAATACTTTGTCAAGATGAAAGGCTTTCTGTGGATCATGGGAAAACAAGTATCTGCATGGCATGATAAAATAGGAAGAAACCTGACTCCTTGGAGAAAATGAACAAAGGCTGAATTCAGAACCTTATTGAACTATTAAAATACTAGAAATGAATGAGTAAGGGACACATTCTGTGCTTACAGGCACTGCTGAACTGGTCACAATTTAAGAAAGAATACTTCCCTATCAGGGGTGAAATCCAGCAGGTTCTGACAGGTTCTGGAGAACTGGTAGCGGAAATTTTGAGTAGTTCGGCGAACCGGCAAATACCACCTCTGGCTGGCCTCAGAGTGGGGTGGGAATGGAGATTTTGCAGTATCCTTCCCCTGCCACGCCCACCAAGCCACGCCCACAGAGCCTGTAGTAAAAAAAAATTGATTTCACCACTGTTCCCTACTGCCCTTAGCTCTTCTTCCACGACAGCAGAAATCTGTCTAAAACAGCAAAAATTTTCAACATTGGCAACTTTAAGATGGGTGGACTTCAACTCCCAGAATTCCCCAGGTAGCATGCTGCCTGGGGAATACTGGGAGTTGAAGTCCACCCATCTTAGAGTTGCCAACATTGAAAAATGCTGCTCCAGAAAGTCGAAGAGGCTGCTGCAGGGCTGCTTTAGTGGATAAAGCCAATGTTTATAACGTACATGAACATCCTTAATGAGCCCATCTAATTAATTATGCTATTTTTTTATGCACTGAATGAAAATCTCTAACTATATATTTCGATGAATTATTTAACTGTAAATTCATTTATGTTATGAATAGCCACATCAGTGTAAAATGATATAGTAATATTATTCAGTATTCATATTAGCAATATCAGCAATCTATTCCTCATCACTACTTTCTCTTAACTTATGTCATCCTGATGAAAAATGAAAGGTGAGAGGATTGAGGGGACGAGAGAGAGAGAGAGAGAGAGAGAGAGAGAGAGAGAGAGAGAGAGAGAGAGTTCCAGCTGGCCAAAAATTCATTGTGGAAAAATGAGGGAATTCACTGGAGCCCAATATTTTCCTCTATTTTTATGCAAGGCACAGGGGCCAGGGAGAAGGTGAATTTAATTGCTATATTCAACTGCTGTTCTTAGCTATCTATGGTAATGCAATCTCCTGCAATAGTTCTTTAACAATGCACACTAATTAAAGTTATTTAAATGAGTAAACAGTCCTTTTTTATCAAATAAAGCAGTGTTGGAAGGGATCCAGAAAAGATTAAAGTGCCTGTGGGATTAATGAATGCCTGTGCCCTGAATTGTTATTGGCTCTGCAATCAAACTTCCCAGCATTAAGGAAAATACTAGTGGTTGAGTTATAATTACTGCTTAACTGCACATAGGAGCCCATACAAAGGTAAATTGAATGCAAAAATATCTGAAGTAATACCTGGAGCACACTGGATGGGCAAATATTTTAAGGCATCATGTCAGCTCCTATGGGATAAGTGAGGCAGAGACAGTATACCACATCCTCTTCTACTCAAGATGCAATCCTTTCTGCCATGATTCACTCCTTTTGGAAGGGCATTGCAGAAAGATAATTCAATTTTTATTTATTTTTTAATCACCTATGAAACCAAAAGTTAGGTGTCTGCAGCAACGTAGCCTCACATATAATCTGCTGGAAAACAATCTTTAACTTCTCCAACTTTTCATAAAATATTGAGTTTCCCTTGATATTGCAGTTCCAGAGGCCTTTGGGGACTTCAGAAAAGAGATCTGGAAATTTGTGTTACTTCTGGACCACAAGGATACAGAGAAAATGAATGCTTTTCTGATTATGATCCCTGAAAATAGATCTGATGGCTAGGAAGTGAGAGCATTTTTAATAGTTGTTTTGGAAGTAATATGAGCAAACCAGGTTAGGAAGGTACATAAGCACAAAAGAAAGTGTTTCCTTTTGGATGTGCTGTGTGCTGTGCACCACGTTCAGATGCACCTGAATATGTCTGTCATCCCATGTCAGCCAATCAATGCCATACGCCATGATTAATGTGTAGGAAACTGTATTTCTGATCCCACCCGTTTTACACTTGTGTTCCCTGAGCAGAATGTTCTTGTGTGGGTTTTTTCCTCTTTTCACACACACTTGTTTAGCCAGCAGTCTAGCTTAGCAGCAAGAGAGAATTTTTTTTTATTTTCATGCATTTTTCTACTTCTCAAAATAACAGATAAATATCTAGGCCACCTCCCTATTTATTACTTACGATATATAATGCTAGAACATTTAGGTCTTGGCACAACCTATGGATAAACAAGAAGTTTTCTAGTGTGCTCTCATGGAACACAAATGAGAAATTTTTGCTGACTTACAAAAATGCATTGCATGAAGCAGTTATATTGAAGACAAGTCTTCATGGCACTCCACAAAGACAGGCATTGCTAGAATCAATAGGCAGTGCTGAAATCAGCAAATGTCTTTCATATATTCAGTTGATAGACTGCTTACTGCTGGAGGTATGAATATATGCCAATTTCCCATTAAGAAAGATAGTCAGCTTCCCTAAGTCATATTGATTGTATATTTTGTGGTTTATTAAATGATTCAGAAAGTTTATGCATTTCATTAACAGACTCTTTGTGTACCATGGCTTTTTAAAAATGAAATAAGTATTTCTTAAACAACCCAATTTGAATAAAGAAGCCAATTGTTCATTTTGCTGTCTTTATAGACATTTGTTTTCTAAGGCTAATAATCAATTCCCATTTGTCCACAATCCAGACAAAGTCTGTTACTATCAGTTCATTATCACCTGGAAACATTTGTGCCACTTACTCTTAGTACAGGTTGTAGTGCAGAAATGCAAACAAAGTATAATTGAACAGCATGTAATTGAATGTAATTCTCGTTATTTAGAATTTGTATACATAATCAGTGCAGAAAATATGATATGGAGACCAACTGTAGCACATGAGATTAAGAGAAGGCACCACAAAATAACCAAATAACAGTAGTGATTTAAAGGCCATTTTAGATTCCATCAAGATCTCAGCATTTAAAGTCTTTTTTTCTCAAGCCGAAGAACATTTTTTTCTATGTAATATAATGAGCCATGATATGATCTCATTTTTAACATGTAGACTATCTCTAAGCCCCCTGAAACCCAAAAGAGCCCTGCCAATAAACAGCAGTGTTATTTATTTGATATATACAGATATATCAGTCTAAGAGAGTAGAGTATATTCTGGCTGATGACAGTACAGTTTAGGTCAGTCCTACTCACAATGTCATAGTGCAGGGTATATTTGTAGGAGCAGAAGCAATGGGTCGGTTGCCTCAGCTCCACACTTGCAATGGTGCCTCCAATTCCCAACCTTGGCAGGTGGCCCAGAAGGATACTGTGATTGACAGCACTAAAGGCTGCTGAGAGATCAAGAGACAAGAACAATCACCCTTGTCCTCCTTCCATCCCAGTCCCATCAATAGTTATCCATGAGAATGACCAATGCAGCTTCTGTCCTGCTTCCAGGCCTGAATCCAGACTACCAATATGTCTAGTTAATTTGTATCCTCCATAACCTTCCTTAGGAGCCTTCCCCAAGACAAAAAAGGTTGGAGATTAGGATGGGAGTTGTTCATTCCCACTGAATCCTACCAGGCCTTTTGATGAATGGGTGGATCAGCATCTCTGTCAGGGGTGCTGAAATGTCCCTTTCCCCTAAAAGCATTTACTTTGGCCTGGATCAACTTCTAGGTCCTCCTGTGTCGTTGGGGCAAGGGCCAATGCACAAGTGGCAGAGATCAGCAAAGATCAGAGAGAATTTTGTCTACTTCCTTGAGGTCCACCACTATACCAGTTTTCCTATCAGGAGCAAACCATTACACCTGGATCATCTTCAGGTTTATTATTCTTAAAAACATTTTTTCTCTATTTTACGTTTTATTTCTTAAGTCAAGGATCAAGTGGGGCAGCCATGGGCCTTTTTAAAAACATTCCACTATAGAAAGTCTCACAGTTACATTTGGGAAATGTGCATAACTGAGATTACAAAATGGATAGGAAGCTTGTACAGCAGAGCAGAGATGTGGGAGCATAAAATTTGTTTCATAGCTAAGGTATACATCTTATACAGACATCTGAGTCACTGAAGCTCTGTAGCCTTAAGGTGGGACTATAAGTGTTTGGTGCTCCTTCACTGATCCATTTAAAGGAACTTTTGTGGGAACAATGCATCATTGTGTTGATGTCTCATGAATTTTAAGCAGTTTTGCACTGACTGAGTTTTTAATCAAAAGATTATTTTATTAGAGATTTCCTTCCTGGGAAATCAATAGGGCTAATAGTAGCAAGTCTACAGATACTTTAATGGGTAATTGACATAGATGAATGCACATATTTCTCAGTGCATCAGGTTTGTTGGAAAGCAGGCAAAAATTTTGACTGTAATGATAATGTGTAATTTATTATTCAATCGTCTATTTGTCTTTATCGAAATATGAAGACTGCTGAATCTGAAATCAGCCTGTGTTTTAAAAAGAAAATCTTAGACTATTTCAACTCCTGACACTATTCAAAATTAAATAATACAACTAAATTCTCTTGTAAATTCTATCAAAAGCAATGGACTTAAATCAAAACTAGCATTTTCTACTTTCGCTTGTTAATTTTCTACTTTTTTTTTTTTTGCCTGCATCTGCATTTAAGCAAGACAATTCAAGATAATCAACAAAATAATTCTTTTAGTGGTAATCATCAGCCAAAATAACCAAAATTGTTTTGGTATCATATGTCTGAAGTCAGAAATGAGTATAGACAATCTATTTCTTTTGAAGAAGTACTTTTACATGAAAATCAACCTCTAACCTCTCTTTTGTTGTTTCTAAGAAAAATTATGTATAGGGCTACCCAATCTGGCCTGCAAAAATAAGTATAACCAGTAGATGACAGCAAAGAGGTACAAGACCTCTAATTCTGCTGTCATCTAGTGATCATTCCTCTCCAGTAACCAGAATGGATGAAGTTTATCCAAAAGCTCATTGGACCTTTGAAAAAGGATTCACTCCACCACTAGATCCTATCAGACAGAATAGGCAAGATTGAAAAAGGTAGGAACTTAGCCTAACTCCTACAAAAGTCTTATCCCTTTCAACAAGTAACATAAATTATATTTCTAAACATGGCCAGATGTTATCTCATTATCTTCACATTAAATTTGGGGTGCTTATGAGTGACTTACTCCTCAAAAGGCATCACAAATCTCTTTTAGTACACACTGTTGAACGATGCATTGAACTAAAGCTAGGTTTAAGCAGTCTTTTCAGCATTTACCAATAGCGAAAAGAGATCATTTATCCTTCATATGACAAGTATGATTAGACAATTAAACCTATTGTATTCATAACAAGCAATATGACACCTATATTTTAACTATCTTTTGACCTAATACACCAGGGGTGTCAAACTCATGGCCCACGGGCCAGATGCATCACATACTGGCCACCCCACCCCCATTTTAGCAAAGGGGGGAAAAGTTGCGATACGTCACGTGACGACAATGTGATGATGCGAGTTTGACACACTATTGCCTGGGTGTGTGTGGAAATCAAAGAATCTGGGTTTATCTGTGTCTTTCTCCTCTCACCAGTCTATAGATAACTAAGCCATATACAGAATTGCCTGCGAAGTCTGGATGAATTACTCTTAACTCTTGGGGCGATTTGGGATAAATAAGATGCTGTGGTAAATTTAGAAGTTGATTACAAGAACAGTTTGTTTACAGAGGGTTTTGAAACTTTAATCTTGCTTTTTTATTCTTCTCATTAACTATTTTGTCATTAATATAGTATATAGAGTACAGGTTAATAATAATATGCAAATAGATTTAGTACTTTAAAAAATTTGGAGGCCCTGTTTCTCAAGGGGGGGAGAAACTAATATTGTAGTAATGCAGGGATGTCAAACTCAAGGCCTGCGGACTGGGTCCAGCACAAGGGGTGCTTAGATCTGGCCCACAGGGCCACCCTTGAAACAGCTAAGGACTAGCCCATGGTGCCTCTGCCAGCGAAAATGGAACACAAGAGGGCCGCACAAGAAAATGCACGGGCTCCGTTTTCGGCTGGCAGAGGGCTAGCCAAACAAATTAAAAACAAAACAAAAGGAGAAATGTTTCCCCTTTTGCATTTGAGCAAAGAAGAAAGGACAGGAAAGGAGAAAGGGAAAGAGGAAAGACAAAGAAAAAGAAGGGAAGAGAACAAGAAAGGAAAAATAAAGAAAGAGAGGAAGGAAGAAGGAAGGAGAAGGAAGAGGAAAGGAAGGAAGGAAGGAAGGAAGGAAGGAAGGAAGGAAGGAAGGAAGGAAGGAAGGAAGGAAGGAAGAGAGATTATAATGAGTAGTGAGGGAGGGTCTGAGGGAAGTCCTACCTTAGCACTTGGCCACCATAGGTGCCCCCGACACGAGTGACATTGAGCTGGCCACGCCCACCCTGGCCACTCTCACCCCAGCCCCCTGAGGTCAAACACGATCCTGATGTGGCCCTCAATGAAATCGAGTCTGACACCCCTGTAGTAATGTATTAATCAGTAACTAGGGGCGATCATATGTGTATATGTATTAGGGTTTTTTCTTTTGTTAATATACTTTTTTGATGTCATATTTGTTTTTTGTTTGTTTTTTCAAAAAATTGAGTTTTGTATTTTAACCTTTTTTGAATAAAATAAAAAGAGAAAGAGAAGAGAAAGAAATGCCTGCTATGTCATCTTATAAATCAGGGCATCAAGCTCAATTTCATTGAGGGCTGCATCAGGGTTGTGTTTGACCTCAGGGGCTGGCGGGGCAGAGCCAGGGGGTGTGGCCAGCTTGATGTCGCTTGTTGAGGCTCTGTTATAGGCTGCAACGGTGTCCTGTAGCCTCTGCCAGCGAAAATGGTGCCTGGGGTGGGGGTGGGGGGCGCAAGCTCAGTTTTTGCTGACAGAGGCACCGCGGGCTGGTCCTTTGCTGTTTCCAGGGCGGCCCTGTGGGCCAGATATAAGTACCCCATGGACCTTGAGTTTGATACCCTGTTATAAATCCTTGTAATGCCAGAGATTTCCTGCTTAGGCCCTTTTCAGTATCATGTGATAAAAATCATATGTATCATATATATCAGCCTGAGAATTCTGGGAGTTAAAGTCTATGTGGGTATAGGGCATACAGTGATTAAAAACTGTATGTTTGTCTTTATTTCTTGACATTGTCTATATGGGTTCAGCCTATACCACTCTAATGGAAATTTATTCAGAAATAAGTCACTTTCTATTGATTAGTGTAGATTATTGTTCCTTTTACTGGTTTTATGTGTATTTTTGTTTTTTATGCCTTTATTAGCTTTATTAGAGTTTTTTAAGATGAGCAACCATATACATTTGCATAAATAAATAGAATTATCAGTGTGTAATTATGCATAAGATTGCTGTGCTAATTGTCTGCTATACTTTAAGTTTCAAAATTAGTAAATAACCAAATTGCTAAATGCAGAGCCCATTTATTACAATGAGGACAAGTTTATATTGACTCCAGTTTTTAATGTAACAGTGAAATTATTGTGAGAAACTAATTAGAAATAGTCAGATTTTTAATTGCAATATATATGACCCTCAGAGCAGTTCCAATTTCTAGTAACATCCCAGGTGAGATTGTTATAGAAAGGCATAACTGAAAAGAAATAGAGACTAATTGGAACAATTAATTGAAACAACACATAATTAATTTGGAAGATGACAACCTTGACTCTCTGGCTATGACAACAGAGTCTGATATGGAGCTTCTTTACAATAAAACATTTAATTGTATATCATTGTTATGATCCATCAAGTGGCCCATTCTATTCCAGTATCTCTATCCTCAAGGTGGAATTGTATACTCATCAAATCTCAACAGCAGCAAAACCCTGTATAATGAGGAATCTATATGGGTGTGAGTAAAATAAACAGCCTCTGTGCAAGATTGATCCTAACTGATTATGATCCTTTGCATGGTTATTGCTAATCAGGGACATATGGAGCATGAGACTAACATCTGTTCCTGAGTGTTTTAAAATCTATTGTGACAATCCCTAGATAAGGATGGCATTATTCACCTGATCTCATGCTAATCCTTTTGCTGGGCCTCAAATAGGCAGAGCTACAACAGCTGTGGATGCTGAACAAAATATATGAGAGGGAGACAAAATGGGGGCAGTGGTGGCATAGGTCTGCTTCATCACTGAGTCATGAGACTGGTTGGGAAGACTGCTTCTGAGAAGGGCACAAGCAGCATCATGCCAAGTATGTCATGCCAGATATGGCATTCACCTGAAAAAAAAAGCTGGAAAAGAATGGGCTGATGAGGAGCAGAATTACTAGTCCAATATATCAGACCAGGTGGAGACCCATTACAGGTAGTCCTTAACTTACAAACATCCATTTAGTGACCATTTGAAGTCATTCAAAAAAATCATTTTTATCCCATTCTCACAATTATGACCATCACAGCATCCCCACATTCATGTGAACAAAATTCATGCACTTGGCAACTGACATTTATGTCGGTTGAGATAATCTGAGGTCTCAAGATTGCCATTCACAACCTTCCCAGCAAGCACAATCAACAGGGGAAACCGGATTTGCTTAATGACTAACCTTATTCACTTAACAACTGCATTTGCTTAACAACTGTGGCCAAAAAGGTCATAAAATTGAGTGGTACTCACTTTGAACCCTCTTGTTTAGCAATCAATTCTGGTCCCAATTGTGTTCATAAGTCAAGGACCGCCTGTAAAAGCAGCCTTACAAAACAGGTTACAAAATTAAATGAAAGAAATATTTCTTATTGTAAAATGTAGGATGTTAGGCCTTTAAAAATATTTCCCTTCCCTCACTTCAGTGTCTCTCCCTTACCCCAGTATTTCTCAGCCTCAGTAACTTTAAGGGATGTGGACTTCACTCCCAGAATTCCCTAGACATTCCTACTCTGAAAGTATAAATTCATAACTTGTTGTACTGCAGGGGTATCAAACTGGTGGCCCATGGCTGGATGTGTTACACACAGGCCACTCCCATCCCAGCTCCGCAAAGGGAAAAAAGTTGCAATACGTCACGTGACAGCAACATGACGCTGTGAGTTTGACACCCGTGTAGTACGCTATTAAAGTGCTAATCATATTGTAATTCCTTTGGAAGGAAATGGATTGAGTTTATGGAATCCCTGAACTGCAATGGCTAATCTCTGAAAGTTGAACCAGCCGTCCATATAATAAACCTGGATATTCCACTATGTGTAGCTGAATATAAGAGGCTTGACTTCAAAAAGCGGTTGATTGAAGAGATCCCATTCATAGATAATTGTATACAGTATTTATCCCATTGTGCTATAAATAGTTCTATTCATAGTCATCCCCCTAATATAAATATATATTTTATACTTTAATCTCCCATTAAAACCGAGGATGGTTTCAGTGCCGGAAATGTATCACTGAGACATTTTTATAACAAAAGCTCAGGAAATGCACACATGTGGTTGTTTTTCTGCCTAGCTTTTTATAATTAACGTACATTAATTTAGTTCTAAGTTTTTTGTAATGTTTTCTAGCATGAATGTGCTTTTTTTTTTAAAAAAAAAATGAACTAAATTTAGTTGAGCGGCTGGAGCCCCATTCAGAACTGCTTTTGATTAATGCCTGCTGCACATCAGCAATTAAAACCCATTGCACAATCAGCTTCTCATCAACTCGTGAAAGAAAAATTCAATTAAAAAAATGAAGACAAATATTTTCAGTCCTTAATTTGGTTATACCGGTGGGGGCAGGGAAGCAGGAATTCAATGAAGTTCATTGGGGGAGAGAAATGTTCTGGTTTTCAAGTTTAAACAAGCACCTCAGAAATTTTACAATTATAGTGGTTATCTGGGTCATCTTAAGCACCATTTTCAGTATTAGTGAAGTACTGTGTGCTCATGAATGGAGCATTGTTCATTCATTCAGGTCTGTTTGGTCAGTACATTTTTTTTCTTCCTAAACTAGCATACGCATTGAAAAATACATTGTTAGCTGCTGCTGTGTAGCCTGTTTTGCTTCCCAGAGAACTAAAATGGCAATATTGATTCTCCAAAGTCTGCTGACTCTTCAGAAATCGGCAGTGCTGAGTCATTATACAATTAGCACAATTAACTTTATTCCGATTAAGGCGGAAGTAAACAGGTCTTGAAGTTGTGAGCACTATTCTTCACATGTGTGTATATGCACACACAATCATTCATATCAGTGGTGAAATCCGGCCGGATCTATCCGGCTCGTGCGAACCGGTAGGGCCAGCTGCGGAAGCCTCCGCCCACCCGCCAGGATGTCATTATGTCCTGTTTTTGACTCTCTGTGCATGTGCAGAAGAGACGCAAGCGAGCGTAGTGAGCGCATTTGCACTTGCACTCACATTTCTGAACCGGTAGCGAAGGTAAGTGCATTTCACCACTGATTCATATATATGAGTGTGTATGATTCTGCTTTTATCAGCTTGATTCCTGCAGACCCCTTCCTGCTAATATCATTTGCTTCAAGAGGGGCGTGGGAATTTTTTTTTCTCAATTTGGCTGCCTTTGCTGGGCTGGTATGAGGTATCAGTATGGGGGATAAATTAAACATCCCCAAATAAAACCCCTGTAGGCATTATAAAATGCCTTGACCTTACCAATGAGTCAGGTATGAAAACCTTCCTATATATGGTAGAGTGCACTTGGATGTTTGTTACCAGCTTCTAAAACAGAAACTGGTTCAGTTGGACATGGGCCTCAGGAAGAATTATTTTAGCATTGGATTTCTGCTTGCGTGAAATTTTTACAGTAGAAATGCAGATGTAAATGTGGACAAAAGTATCAGCATCACTTCATTTGTGGCCCTGAGAATTGGATGTGAAATCTAGGACACTGCATTTAACCCTAGCAGGCATATTTTGTTTTGTTCTTTATAAGTTAAAGTTAACGCACAGACCTTGTGATCTATTTTGTTCCTGCTGAAGGGAATGGAAATGTTAATAGCTTGTCTATGTCATCCTCTATGTTAATAGATGTGCTATTTATAAAAGGATCCTATCACTGAGAAGTGTTTAAAGCCTTCCCCCCCCCCCGACTCTGAAAAAAGTGTTTAGCCTAAGAGAGGTACCAACAGATGACCTTTGAATGCTCTATGCACTTTTTCCCTTTTGACTCTGTGAAATTAAATAAAAAATCATACCTTTATAAAATGTTTACAAGAAAAAATCCTGATGACTAGAACAGTAGGAATTGGCAAAAGATTTACTCCTACACACCTCTGGAATATTAATGTGTAATTTTTAAAAAATGTTTATCAAAAAAAAACCCTAATGGACTGCATTAAAATCAGAAAAACATATATTTAGAGAAGGAACCTGCCACAGCTTGAATGGCTTGGCACAATGGAGTACTGTATATGCATGCATAGGAGAGCCATCAAACGCAACAAGGCCAGCTTACTGTATTTTGAAGGAATGAACATAACAATACCATCAAAAGAGCTCAATAGAATATTCCAGAATTTGTAGAAGAAAAAGGGTTTCCTATTTCCACAGTTCTGCTCGTGAATATTTTTTTCTTGCAAACATTTTGTAAAATAAGAAATTTTATTTTATTGATGTTCAAATGCAGCGTCTAAAATGATCCAGTACTATTTCGGATAGATGTCCACCCACCAAAGGCTATGCTTCATGCTTATCTGGATTGATGTGTTCAAAGCTGGGGAAGGTTCCAAGGAGAGTTTTGCTGCCTACAATTTTTCGGTTATTACAGAAAAGAGCAGCCAGCTTGCTCTCTGATAAAAAAAGAAACTGAAAAAGTCTCAGCCTCGACAGATGGAAAGAGAAATTGAGTTTGAAAATGAAAATAATCCAGCATCTGAAATTTCTGTAACTTTACGCTATTTTCTTTCAATAACTCTTGGAAGAAGACTTTATGAAGATCTTGTTGGTTGAACTGGCTACAACAGGCCTGACCCATGGAACTCTGGCATGTTCCAGGATTCTCATTTAATTCACAGTAAGCTGTTTGTAAAGATATTGTAAAATATATTTATAAAATACATTTTAGGAATTCTCCAGCATTCGGGATCATTTGAAAGGGGAAAAATTTGTGATGGAAGGAAATGTCAATCTTCTACTGTATAAAAGGAATCAAGATAGGTGCTCACTGCTCATATGAGTAAGTAAAAAATGCTGGTTGGGGAATTCTGGGAGTTGAAGTCCACAACTCTTAAAGTTTCCAAGGTTGCGGACCCTGAGCTAAAGAATCTGTTGAGTGATCCCCATCACATCTGTTCCTGGTCTTTTACTCATTCCTCAAACTTACATTTTCACTTCCTTTTTCTTGTCTTCCTTGTCTGTCATTCTATCCTGCTAGGGCCAGTCAAAGACTATTTCTACAGCTGCTATCAGCATTTCTTTGTCGTATTTTAGCTTCCCCAATGGACAACTGCCACCACATCATTCTTCTGTATCATCTTTTCTTGCTAAATAGCTACATTTTACTTCCTTTTTGGTTTTATTTTGTTTATCTTGTGGTTTATTCCAATAGAGGCATATACTGGCCTTCTGCTATCACTGAATCTATTGCCCAGCTTCCTTCCTGATTAAAGATGCCAAACGATGACACACATACCCTGTGTTATTTCTTAATCAGGACACTTTTTATGCACTCAGCAAAATTTTGCAATGGCAAAATCATGATCCAGATGATATAGTCAGCAATGAGGGCTTTAAAAGCCAGCTGCGGGTCACGCAACACACCTATTGACTGGCTTTATAATTTAAGAGAGATCATTTCAAACAAAACAGGAACTAACCTTCCTAAAGTCCACGTTGCTACTGAACTTTTATTGCCATTTGTTTCTACTAATGATGTCCTTTAAAGTTGTTAGAACATTCAAATGTATTTAAGGAAGTAACAGAAACAATGAAATTAGGAGTCAGAAATCAATTTAAGAAAGCATTTAAAATTAATGAGCGATTTGTGTTTTGCCTGCAGTATTCGAGATCGTTTAGTTACCTACGACTCAGTGGAGGAAGTGAAATAATCGATACTATTCTAATCAATTTTTACTGAGAGTGGATATTATATTAGAACCAACATTTGATATATTGCTCAAATTAGGTTAGTTATCATGGTTTTCAAACATGATTAGATGTTGGAAATAGGAGATTCTTCACAGAGAACGTCAGTAATATCAACTACCTCTGCTTACAACAAGTAGTCCTTGATTCTTTGACTTATAACAAGTAGGACCAGAATTTCTATTGCCAAGAAAGGCAGTTAAGTGAGTTCAGCCTCACAAGCATGTCCTCAGGTCCCTGTATCAACTCTGCCACCTTCTTCTGGGTGCTTCTTGGGAAACATGAAATTTCCTTATGCCTCCAGGCTGCATTTGGCCCATAATGTATAGTACAAACAAAACAAAGGTTATGTGGGAGTAGGAGGAAAACAGAATAGAAGAGTCAAAATCAAAACATAACCAAAATGGTAACATGCATTATGTATGCTTTACAACAATATAATTAAAACACACAAACATAATTAGTTGTTGACATTATTTAATAAGTCTGCAGTGATTAGACTCATAAGGGAAAATATGATTTGGCGTGCTTGGAGGCTACACCTGTCAGCAGCTACTTTAAAAAAACGTCTTTGATGTCTCTCTTCTTAGATGGGGAAAATAACTGTAACACTCAATAGGAAGGTAATACAAAATCTGAGTTTCCGTGAAAATGCCATCAAATGTGGATGGCACAATTGCTGAATAGTTCTAATTCTTCTCCATCTCATTTCTAGTTCTGGTTTTAAATTTCCCAGCTACCAGTTTAGACAGATATGGCAACCACACTCCAGTCTGGAAAATATCCTGCACTGGAGTGCATTTGATGTGCAGGATGGACTCTCTAACCAGAACATTTCCAAAAGAGTGTCCATTTTGAACTTCGAAGGGTGAAATGAACTGAGGCCAAAGTACTTGCAAAATCCTCTCCGTCCATATCAGCCTGCTGACATAGGCTTTAGGGAACCATCTCAAAAAACCTCTTTTGTTCAGTCTCTTCAGTATCCTTGGCTTTTAGCTGCAGTTAACGGGTTTACATTTGAGTAATGTCTACAGGTGGATTCTTTTAACTGTCCCTTTTATTGTTTTTTTAAAAACATTTTTTAAAAATATATAAAGTAATCTAGATATATTTAAAGGAATCAAATCAAAATTAGATACAGGGATTTTTCTTAGGCTGTTCAGCGAATGTTTATAAGTTTTAAGAGTTGTCAGAAAGTCTTGCATCTTTACGCTACCGTGCTGCAAACGTCATGTTTGAGGAAGGGGTTGGGTGGGCAGCCTTTTTGTTTGTTTGGCTTCCCTTCAGGACGTCTCTCCTGAAGTTTTTGCATTCAACGCTGACAAAAGTGTAGCTTCAATCTTAAATGGTAGCTAGCAGTCAGTGACATCCCTGGTGCTATATGATACAGATTTTCACAAATCATTGCCAATAAAAAAAAGGAATAAAGATTCGGAATCCCGGAAGATATCAGGATGGGGACAATTGCTGTTATTAAGTCATTTCTCATTAGTATTTTGCTAATTAATTTTCTGAGAATAGAAAAAGTTAGATTTGATAGCAGAAAATCATTCTCCAGTCATTCTAATGATTGATAATTCCCCACTTGGGAAAAACATAGCTCCATTAGAAGTTTTAGACCTTCAGTATTTTACTGTAGCTAAGATTTACAGTATCTATTTCAAATTGTAACATTCTACAGGTAGTCCTCAATTTACAACCGTTCGTTTAGTTGACTGTTCGAAGTTATAATGGCACTAAAAAAAATAACCTATGATTGTTTTTCACACTTATGACTGTTGCAGCATCTCCATGGTCACATGATGAAAATTCAGACATTTGGCAACTGGCTCATATTTATGGCGGTTGCAGTGTCCCAGGGACATGTAAATCACCTTTTGTGAACTTCTGGCAAGCAAAGTCAATGGGGAAGCCAGATTCATTTAACAACTGTGTTACTAACTTAACAACTGCAGTGGTACACTTAACAATTGTGGCAAAAGAGATAATAAAATGGAGCAAACCTCACATAACAACTGCCTCGCTTAGCAATAGAAATTTTGGGCTTAATTGCAGTCGTCAGTCAAGGACTACCTGTACAGAGCACTATTATTTCCCTATGCCAATCTAGTTCATGGGTATTCAAAGTCATATAATATTTTTATTACTCCATTAATTAAATACAGTAAAAAAACAACAAAAATGCACAATGCATAAACTTATAAAGAATAAAAAATAGATTAAAACCACAGGCTATATATTTATAGCAGATGCATCTTAATATGTAAAACATTTACAGTTTCAATAAAGAGTAGCTATATTTCATTAAAATCATCCATAATTAATCTATGTGAAAAAGAAATTTGTTCATCTGTTGTTAATAAAACCAACTCTGTAACCCACCAAGTAATTGGAGCCATATATTTATCCATCTAATGTTAAATAACAAGGATTTTTTTTGCTATAAGTGAGATAGATAATATTTCTTTGTCTGATGTCAATCTCCATGCAATAGGGGTAATGACAAGGGGAATATGAACAGTTGAGAATATAAAAACTCCATTTTATCTGACAGTTCAGTTAATAAATGTAATAACTTTTTCCCTGGAAAGATAAACTATAGTCAATTGTACAAACTTGTGTTTACAATATTAATCTCATTGATTTCCAGTTGCAGGATGATTTACTCCTACACTGATCAATAAATCTGAAGTATTATTTTTGTTGCAGAAGATGTAGTTTAATATTTATTGAAGTTTTTGATATTGTTAATACCTTTTCCTATTGCCAAATGCCTTTTTAAGATTCCAGGGATATAATTGCTGTTTGTTCTTCCCTATCCTTATTCAAATCCATCCAATCTACTGTAGGAAGTTAGCACCCACCCCTTTCCTGGAAGAGTGAAATATTTTAGGAAATATGAAAAAGGCAGAAATATGAGAAGCATATTTTACAGACAAAGCAGCTCCCACCTTCCTGCCCCCCACCCTTTGTCAATGGGCCATTAAGGCCTGGGCCAGTCTATTCTACATAACAAACATCTGCCTCCTTCAGGCAGAGCCATAGTAGGAATTGCGAAAGATAGGATTAGCCCTCTACACAATAGCAGCAGAGACTCACCACATGTGACCTGGGAAGCACATGTGACCATCAGCCAGCAAGACCCCCACCCCCTGGGAGTCTGACAACCAATCAGAGTACTCTTTCTGGGCCCCAGGAAGTTCAAAGCCAGAGAGAGTATAAAACCTGAAAAACTCGCTGTATCTCCCCTTTTCTGTTCAGGAACTCAAGCCATGTGATCCTGTCCACCATTAAACCATCTTTCCAAGCAGTCTCCATGTTTCCAGTGTCTGTTTCCCCACTTGGAGCAGAACCCAGAAGGATGTTTCTTCCAACACTACCATAAATTGAATACTGTCTGATCAGTGTTTTTTTTAAAAAAAGCTAATTTAACAATTCTTAATTACAAAAGGTATAACTTTTTGCAATCTATTTACTGGAATTATTTGGATATTAATCAATAAATAAGCTGACAATTAGAAGTTAAAGTATGAGGTTACTTGGATGAGTATAACTGTAATATAAGCTTCATTAAATGATAAAAAGCTTCTCCCAATTTTTTTCTTCCATTCAATGATGTCTGATTCTCTGAGGACAAGTCCCTGTAGTTTTCTTGGCAAGGTTTTTCAAAAGTAGTTTGCCATTGCCTTCTTCCTAGGGCTAATTGCTAATTGCAGGTGATCCATTTTAGTAAAAGAGGCCTCTACATCCTCATGAGAGTCTCAGGCTGTACAGATTTTAGAATTTATGTGCAAATGAACTATAGCATATTTTATTCCTTACTAACTCTAATAATTTAATAGCTATAATAATTCTTTTCTTCTTTAAGCAATTTACAAAGATTTGGCTAGGTTTTCTATTATCTCCCAAATACATTTAACATAAACATTAACACAGATCTTTGTGATAAGGGATTATTTCACTCTAATCTAATATTCTGCATCTCTCTATTTAAACTATTAGTAGGACTCTTAGTCATCTGTGCTCAGAGTTTTACCTTATTTTTCAAACTGTAGGCTGCTCCTGAGCAAACTGTATTTTCCTTGGGTTAATCCAATCCAGTTTACAAATGTGCATGGTCTCCATTAATTTAGTTTACTTTATTGTCATTGCACCTCATACAACAGAATTAAATGCCATCTTCAGTATACATTATAACTGTTGAATATGTAAATAGGGAGTGAAGCCAGGAGCAAAGGCTTCACTCCAGTCCGAGTAAACAGTAGAGTTAGCATGCCGCTGCTCATAGGTGTACTCGAGCGGCGGGGAAAATAAGACTATGTCAGTGGCCAGACTGTCGAACAGAGCCCTTTAAAAGAGAGTGCTGTCGGCCAAGCCTGGCTGAGTTGTATTGCCTATACTACAATAAAGAGCTGAAGTCACTATGCTGGAGTCCTGCCTCTTCAATCAACTCCAGATCTAACAATAACTATAAAAATAAAACACAAACATACATCCTTCACATTCTATACAATTGAATTGAAAACCCCTGATATTGCATTAATATTTTATTATATTACATAACAACAACAATAATAATAATACACTATTTGTGGGGAAGATATTGAAATTACTGAGAGAACATATTCTGTCCACTTACTGTACAAAATATAATTCTATAAACTTTGCAGGGGATAAGTCCCATCTATTTAAATGGCACTCAGTTGTAAGGAGACATGTCATTTTGCTATATGCATATTTAATTGATGTATCATCAAGTAGGTGTCAACTCTTGGAAGAGATTTTTGATGATTGTCCCTAACCCAGTTTTTCTATCTTGTTGCTGGTCATTCTCTTCTTCCATTTCACTTTACCCTTCTCAGCAGTAGAACCTTCTTATAAAGCTAGATCTTTGCATAATATATCCAAAGTAGGATAATTTGAATGTGGTCATTTGTGCCCGAGTGAGACTTCTAGGTTGATTTATTTGATAATCCATTTCTGTTTTCTTGGCTGTTCACGGTTTTCCGAGAAATTTTCTCCAGCACCAAAAGGATTATCACACTTTAGTGACAACAGCCCCATTCATCCTGGGTAGAAGACAGTAACTAACTACCCCCGTATTTTTATCAAGAGAAGCACCCATCTTTTTTTTAGCACATTTTCTTCACAGAAGTTAAAAAATCATGCAGTCTTCCTGTCATGTTGGCTTTGAATTTTAAATATGTTCCTGCAAATCAAAAATGGAAGCCATCTAAATTCAGATGACCTGATTAATCATTGGTAACATTCCTAACCTGGTTAAAAAACCACCCACTGCAAAGGTGAGAAGAAAAGAAAGAAAACAAAATGTGCATCTCAAACCAAGCTTTTCAGTATACTGTAGCTTATATAAAGAAACATCTAAATCAGGGGTGTTCAGTTTTGGCAGCTTTAAGACTTGCGGACTTCAGCTCCCAGAATTCCCTATGCATGGCTGGCTGGGAATTCTGGGAATTGAAGTCCACAAGTCTTAAAGTTGCCAAGGTTGCCACCTCTGATCTAAACGGTCCCAAGAATCAAATAGGTTTTCTCTCTGGGTGACAAGATACTGGCCTCTGTGGCCCTCTCATATTCTCAATGTGGACTTTTAATGAGAAGGATGCAAATGAGAAAACGTCCTCAACACTGTAGTTACCACATATTTTGTATTTATATACATTTTCTCTTTGTAGAGACTTTTCGCAAGCCAATTGGTTATTTGTAATTAATCAGTAATATTTAACAAAAGCAGACCGGGAAGTTGTATGCCACAAACCTATTTATAAATCAAATTTGTTCTTATACTAGTTCACCGTTGCTATTCCAGTAATTTTTAATGCCTTATATGGAACTCGCTACTAAAATATCTCACTCAGGATTTCTTTAAGGTTTCCAGCAGAAATCTGAGCATTTAATTCAAGATAGGCAACTCGCGGCTCCCGGTTTAAGATCCACCTTTGTAAGGATTTTACGCAGCTCTCCGCCCAGCGTGAAACCGCCTTCCAGCCAAAATAAAATAAAATAAAATCGGGACAGGCGGCTGGGATTGGAGGAGGCCGCAGCCAACCAGCGATCGCATGGTCTCGTCTGAGCGCGGAGAAAGCTATAAATGCTTCAAGAACAGAGTTGCCGCCGCTTTTTGCCCTTTGGTCGGTTTCTTCTCACTTGCACTTGCCAGCCGGGGCCTCAGGTCGGGTAGGCGCATCGTGCGAGCCTCCCTTGCACAGCGCCCCCTGGAGTTCTCATCGCTTTTGCCGCCCGCTTTCTCTCCGCCTTACCCGGCGTGGTTTTGCACACTTGTCAGTGAACAAAATCATTAATAGTTATTGTATTTTAAAGGGAGAGATGAACGAGCCTGCCCCTCCCGATTTCACTTTTTCCTTCCTGAATGTTGCAACTGGTGAACGGGCGCCGCGAGCGCCGGTTTAGTGAGATGAGGGGGCTCCGTCCGAGCCCTCTCCAGGGGAAACAGTTGGCGACCGTGAAGGCGCAAGAGGCGGATCCGGGTTTGCTTCACTCCCGTGAGGACGTAGGAGGACTTGAGGATTCCCTTGTTCCTCAATTGCAATAATTCTTCTAAAGAAGGGCTGCGAGTATTGCGTCTTTAAGCAAAGCCCATCTTTCTTGCCCTCCGCCTTGCTGAGGCGCAGGGTGGAAAGGAGGAGGCGCACCGCTTTCCCGTCGGTGTTGCAGGGCCGCGGGGGGAAGACAAGGGAAGCCTGGATGCTTGCTGGGGAGCCCCACGTGGGGAAAGGAGTAACCAAGTTTCCTCCGGAGGGTTTCCCGCCTTTCTTTTTTGGGGCTGCTTCGCGGCCTTTGATCGCAGCCCACGTAATTGCCAGATTTTCCCATTTATCCTCGAAGAAAGAACTGGGAGGCAGCTTTTGAGGAATGTGAAACATGGCATAAGAATACATTTATATATGTGTGTGTGTGTGTGCAGTTAATGTTTCGGATTTCTTCCTTAATCCTTATTTATTATTTATTCCTTATTTATTATTATCCAACTTACATAGACGTATATATATACATGTACATGTACATATACATATACATATACATATACATACATACATACATACATATATATATATATATATATATATTATAAAGTTTATAAATTTTACAAATTTATATAATTACACATTTATAAATAAATACAAACATGGTATTAGGCTCTTCCCATATTGATAGAAGGTAATATTTGGAGCTCAGAGTTGAACTGTGGGGTCCTTTTGGTGCTCTTTGAGCTTGGGGTTTTCTTTCCATATTGTTGGGTTTGTGAACTTTTAACTTTGATTTATTACAATAAATTATATGTTCCGCTTAATGGCAGTTGGGATCAGTTTGTGGTATTGGTGTAGGATTAAAAACAAAAATAAAGACAATTGTTTTCAATCATTCACACACCATTGGGAAGTGGGGAGAGATGATGGTCTCAAATGCATTTCTGAAGTATTTCTACAGTTTGGTTCTCTGAAAATGTAGTAATGAAGGGGTTCTTTGGATATCTGGGGAATAAACTGCTCCCAAGGAGGTTAGCCATTACCAGGAAGTATTGAGTGCTTGACACTGCATTTCTTCAGCAAACCTCTCTTCCAGATTTCACTTGATGAACAGGTTCAGTTTTGAGAAGGTAGTGGGGCCCCTTGCTCTGTAGGGCTCTAAAGATGACAATGAATACTGTTAATGGATAGACATTGATACACTTAGAACCATTTGGGCTGGTGTATGCTGTAGCACTAAAGTTTCCAGGTGATCTTCAAGAGCATTCTCATGCAAATGTTGCAATGTGACAAAGATCATGACTGACTGAGAAAAGGCCTCTTGATCCTAGGAAAGTAGAAATTGGTGCACAAGGTGCAGTTGTGTAAAAGATCACAGCTTCCGTTTTCTGAAAATAGGAACTATGAATCTAAAAAGACTCCATTGATGTTGGCGAACACCATCTGGAGAGGGATTCCTCAACCAGAGTTTTCCAATCCATAGCATCTGTGCCTTATACAGTAGTGCTAACATCTTTCAGGCACTGCATTAAGACCCCAAATACATCTCCTACCCAGCATAAGGTAGAGATAATTAACTGAACATCCCCAGCATACTAAGGTTACCTCATCCTAGGCCACTGATGTAGATTAGATGCTAAACAGTAAAAGGGAGAGGACCAAGACCCAGAAGATTTAAAATACCCGTGGCAGAAACTAATGGTTCTAGGTGAGCAAACTAGTGGAGAAAGCCAGAGAAGATAACTGCTGTATTCATAAATACTAAAAGTTCAACCCTGAGAGAGTTGGGGCCCTGCCCACAATGAAAAATGCCAAGGCTACTGTGATGCTAATTGTGAAGACCCTCAATGTTTTTACTTAACACTTGGAAGTGTTTGAGTTCTTTAATCATGAAGCAGTTATCCTTTAAACATGCATTTATTTTTCCAAGTTTGCCTCACTTGAATTGCATACCTAAGAGAAACTCAAGAGCTCACATACAATTAAATATAAAAACTCCCAGTGCTTCATATTTCTGCTGGTTCCTTGGTTTCTTTTCTGGGTTGATTTAAAATGCTGGTTATTAACTACAAAGTCCTATGTTTTCCATAGTATCTTCCTGACTAATCTTGCAGGGGTTGCTGTGAATCTTGGTTGCTTTGATTAATGTCATATTTTGAGACTCTGGAAGTGCACCTTCTCTGTTGTAACAGCATCTGCCCTCTGAATGAGATCTCTCCCTCCCCTTCTGGAGGGAGGGTCTGGATATTCCCCATCCTGCTCTTATTTAGAAGAGCCATGAACACCTTGCTCTTCATCCAGGCTTTTGGTAAGGGAGAGTGAGAGTCCTCACTTCATTCCATCTGCTCTGTCATTCTTGCCATCTTTTATCTTTGTTTATCCTCAAATAATTAGGTCCTATGTCACCCAGAGTGTTGGGAATCAGGAGATGTACAACTTTAATAAATTATGATTACATAAAACCACTCTGTCACTAATAATTTGGATTGCATTTGCAATTAGGATGATGACATCCATCTGATTCCTTGGCCAATTGGTAGCCACAATATTAATTTTCCATTTATGCCTGAACAATATTTAAAGCAATATTTCTCTTAACTCTTAAGATGAATTCTAGTCTGTATTATTAAGAACTGTAGTTGCATTGTTTTGTTTACTGGAACAAATTCCTGGAAGTTTATAGGCATTATGTTTACTGCAGAGTGGCCTACTTACCCAAATCAGTTATTTGCTGATTTTCCACAAGTCTGATTTGCATCCTTATTAGGGATTAGAGCTTTCATAGAATAATGTGAGCATGTTTATGGTAAAACTGGGCTTTGTTTGGACTTGTAACATACAGAGTGAAAATGGATACTAGCCAAAGCTGATTGGTGTTGTCTTTTTTTAACATATCATATCATACAGTAGATATGATTAAGCCTAGTAACCCAGTCTAGGCTTCACTGTCTTTCTGTTAAGGAAGACATGAGAGTCTTGATTGAACAAAGCCATATCAGATAGCAGAGATCAACATATGTGGTCCTCCTTGGTGATGTCGGTCATTTGAAAAATTACATCTTAGACTGGAAATGAATTAATGGATGAAATAAAGGAATATACATATGAATTTGTGAAAGGATATAGCATCTGAATAGCAGAGGTCTGCTCTTATGGAGGTATAAGCTTGAATGAATGAATGAAAAGGCTGAAATAGTGTGGAAGTCAATATGTTGCTCTGTAGAATGAACTCTACCACCTGAGAGGTAAATCCATGCTTCTGGGTCTTTAGGGCAGCTAGAAAGGGATTACAGAAGAATTTCACTCCAAGCAGATGGGCCTTGGTTTCTCTTACATGGAGTTAATGGGTTACATACCTTGTTGATATCTGAAAGGGGCAAGTGCAGCTTCTTAGAAAAGGTAGCCCAATCTTATGCAGTGAGCAACATAAAACACTGAGATTCAGTAGCTATAAAGCTTTATTGATTTCAACGTTTAAGAAAAAGATCAACTGTATGTTCATTCACTCATACCACTTACATGTCTCCTGCTTGTAGCTGAATTAACCAGCTCAACCTGGGTTAAAGGGTGGGGAAGAGGAAAGATTTATAGTTCAGATGGAAGGTGTGGAGCAGGGGTGGGTTCTACTTACCTTTACTACCGGTTCACATCGCGCCGGCATCCGCAGATCACCTATGATGACGTCCAGGTCAGTGGGCGGAGCCTCCTGCCGATTTTACTACTGGTTCTTGTGAACTGGTTCAAACCGGGGGCAACCCACCACTGGTGTAGAGTCTTCCAAAAGGAACGGTATAGGTTCTTTCTGTATTTTTACTCACCAGTATATATTATTTTACAACTTCAGATTTTTTTTAATCTGTTAGGTTAAACCTGATTTGCTGCATGTCAGATAACTTGTTCTTATCTCTGGTTGCTGTCCTCTGGTCTCAATGAATTATTTGAGTGTACAACTAATGTGTCCAGCTAGAGATCCCATTCTTCCATTCCCAGATAGTGATAACATTGAGATTTTTTGCTTATTACTTTAACTATCACACTTGCAATCTCTGGCTGCTTAGTCATTGTAGTTCGAATGGGAAAATGGAAAGCGTAGACCAAAAATATCTGGGTCTAGTTGTTATCTCATTCCCTTCCCCACCAGCTGCTTTTTATATTTTGGTTCAGAGCTAGGTTACATCACCATCATGCATTTTGGATGCAGACATCAAATCTAGCTTGAACCTTCTACTCTTGGTCAGTTTCTTGCATCCTTTCCCACTGGGAAGAAATTCAACTTAGCCTATTAAGTGTGAAGGGGGGGGGATCCATTGTGCTGCATTCATTCGTTACTGTGCCCAACAATTTTGAACAAGTTCCAAGAACTGTAGTAAGCCAAGAACTAAACCTCAAAGCGCATTTTGTCCACTTGAGCACCATAAGTTGATTAGTACTGAAATGACCTTGTCCAGTTGTGGGTCAGTGCTTATGTGAAAACAGTAGACTGTCATTTTTCTGTAGCTTCTATATACATTGTTGAGCAGTGCCGTGTTTTATATAAAGACAGTATAGAGAAGTTACGATTTATAATAGAAGATACCCATTTGCCTATCTGTATTGTTATTTACGATGATGAAAGGAACATGCAGAGCTTTTCTTCCTGTAAGAAACTAAGTCATTTTTTTGTTCCTTTGTACTTCAGAATGCATCCAACTACTAAGCAGGTCTGCATGTCACAATCTGTTAACCTTGGAATGTTATAGAATTCTTCGGTCTGCTGCAAGATATTAATCCAGCTTTTGTATTGAAAATCATCACTGACAGTGTTATACAACAGGCTTCCCACAGTTACAGAGGAGTAAACCAGGAGTTTGCATCTAGTATTTTTATTGACCTCATCATGGTGCTGTGGCAGAAGAAGTCTTTCTATATTACAAAAGGTAGCAAAACTAGAATCTTGGCAAGTTTGTTTAGATTTATATAATGGACCAACTTTTGAAACTCTGACTCTGGGTAATGTATATCAGGTTAAAAAAACACAGAAGAATATAATTGCAAATAAAAGACCATACAAAATTAGAAAGAAAATCCATAAGAAACACAGAAAATTGGGTCAACCAAAAACATGTTCCATTTTCAAAGATGGGCTCATATATTATCCTAATCTAATTCGTGGAAGAAACTACTAGGCGTTTAAAACTTTCAGAAAGGCTAAGAGTTGGAACCAGCCAAGTATTAGGAATGGGTGGGGAGGAATCTGTCTTAAAGGGGCAAGAGCTGCCACAGAAAAGGCATTCTTTCAGATGATATCAAGTAGTAATCGAAGTAGGGATCTGGAACATGTTCATCCGGTTGGATGGGCAGAGATAGATACTCCTGCAAATAACCTGTCCTTTTGCCATGTAGGGCTTTATAGGTGACAATCAGAATGTTGAGTTGCAATGAAAAGCCTTTTAGAAGTTCATAAAATAATGGTGTTACATAGTCACAACCTCGTGCACCCATGACTAAGTGCATTGCCACCTTCTGGACCAACTGGCACTTGAAGCCAGTTCTTCACCATTTTAGGCCGTCAAAGCTGGCTGGGGTATTCTGGGAGTTGAGGTCCAGACATTTTAAAATTGCCATGTTAAGAACTCCTGCTTCAGACACTAGAAATGGGTTTTGATAGCTTCACTTGGTTAGCAAGGGGTAAAGATGTACAACCAAGTATTAACTGATAATTCAATGCATGTGGATTCAAGACATGAAGATTCAACTTCATGTGGATGTTTTAAGAAAAAAGTGTGAACCCTCAAGCATCTCGAGAAATAGGGATCCAGGCTAGACTTTTCTGCCAACACTCATTCCTGTCCAGAGGAATTGACGAGCCAATTCCAGAGGAAAAACACTATGCCTCCTATTCTAAACCCCTCGTTTGGTCCAGAAGAATGCCATAACTGATGTATCAAAGATCACTCAGAAATCAAGGAAGACAAGGATGCACTGCCCCATCTCAAGTCCCCCCATAGGCTATCAACAAGTGAGACCAGTGCTACCTAAGTACCATATCCTAGTCTGAACTCAGACTAAAAGAAGCCGAATAATCCATTTCCTCCAGGATGCAATAAATACGCAACTCAATTATCTACTTTCTCCATTGATTAAATCATTTCTCCCCTTAAAACCACATATTCATTTAAAAAAGCGATAATTACGTCATTTAGCTAGCTAACATAGGGGATATCTGTAAAATGGCCATTCCATTCCTTGATAGGAAATACCATTACATTCTGAAGCATTCCCACCATAGGACAGCTCTTTCGGTGCCATCTGGGTGTCCCTCAGAATATCTTTGCTTTGCACAGCAGTCTGGAAATGCCAGCTTCTCCTCTTGCAACGTACCTTCTAGTCACAAGTATAAAACCGTCCCTTAACCAGCAATTCAACTGTCTGCTGAAGAATCTGTTGGGCGATTCCTATCACTTTGGTTCCTGGTCAAACCTCAATAATTTACTTAGTGTTCTAACTTACATTTTCACTTCCTTTTTCTTCTATTGTCTGTCATTCTATCTTGCTAGAGTCTGAAAAAATATTTCTTCAGATGGTGTACTTTAGCTTCTCTAATGTACAGATGCACCACTATACCACATTATCTTTTTATGTGATGTGTACCCATTCTTGCTAAATACGTTTCACTTCCTGCTTTTTTGGTTATTCTACTGGTTCATTTCCTTAAAGCAGAGGCATGTATTGGCCTTCTGCTGTCATTGACTCTATTGCTTAGATCTGCTCCAGTTTGATTCTTGTTGATTAAGGAAGCCAAATGATGAATTCCCATTTAACTGATGCCTAGGATTTTGCTCTGCCATATAAGCCCTATATTTTGGCATCAGATAAATTTATAAAATAAGATAAAGACTTTTGCTTCATAAATATATAACAGCAATGAACATATGTAATAGTGCTTTCAGATGCTAGGATCTCTCAGCTACGATCACAACAAATGGGCTACCACAGAATTGTGGACTTGGAAGGGCATTTAAATTTGGTCTCCTTTCCTAGCTTTATATGCTAATTCTACTCTGAAAAATATTCATTAATCTTTGTCTTTATATTCATAATTCTCTTTGTCTTAACCTTATATTCTTGTAGCAGAATTTTTTTCTTTCTCCCCGTGATTCATTATTAACATTTCTATGTGTCGGGCTTCTTTGAGATGCAGCAAGCGGAATATAAATTGATTAAATGAATGCGATAATACTTTTAAAAATTGTAAAGGACAAGCATGAGTCACACAAACTGTTCTCACACAAAGATGATAAAAGAGAACAAGTTCTTTAATTCGTAAAGCAGGAGAAGTAGACTGAAATTCCTGTATCTCCTATCATATGCTCTGTTTATTTTTCATCCTTACCTTGTTCTTTGCAGGCTTAACCTTACTCGCAAATATTAGAGCCTGTTTTTCCACTCGGAGGGAGCTGGTTGTCACCTGCTGTAATTTGGTTATAGTAGGACAAGACTACTGAAGTTATTCTCATAGTTGCATCTTCTGTTGCTGTTCTAGTGAATTCCTGGTAAAATGAAAAGAGCTGATGTGGAAGGTAGTTTCAGAGGTATTGTTGTAACCACAGTTCTGTATATGGTAAATGGACATCATAGACAGAGAACAAAAATATAGCTTATGCAGAAGTATAGATATTAAAAATGGGATATTTCAACTAAATTGTTAATATAAATGAACAACACGGTTGCTTTTATTATATGAGGCTGGGTTGGGATTCAAAAGAGGCCTGTATATTTCATGGCTAATGTAGGATAATTCTGGAGGGAATCCTGATGAATTAGAAGAGGATTGTTGCAGTGTGGCTCTCTACCTTTGGGCAGCTTCTTGAGCAGAAAGTTTCTCCTTGTTGGTGGAAGAAAGTAAGGGAGGGAAGGAATGCCTTTGCAATCCACCTGTTTCCTTCACAAAAACTGGCAGGAAATGATGCTTCTTGGAAAACCCAAATCAATACTTTAAAAGTCATCTTTGGCAGCCAGGATATCATACATGTATGGCTTTTATCTGGCATGCACACATCAAAAAGGCAAACACAGCAATCCCATAAGAGAAGAGGGTATGTCATGTCAATTTTGTAAGCAAAGGGAACCATTCACCAGGATTCTCAATGGACCAATCACTCTGCAAGGTTCTTCTTCATTATTATTATTTGATACTAACTGGGAGAAAATTTTCTCAGTCATCTTGGCCAGATCCTTCTGCCTGATAGGTCTAAAGTTGGTAAACTAGTTTCAATTGATGTTAGTAGCAGGATGGATTTGATTTAAATTGACTCGATTTAAATCACAATTTAAAATCACACTAGTAAAAAGGCTTGATTTAAATCAACTCAATTTAAATCATAATTTTTAAAGAACAACTGTCATCTCTGTCCCACAGCGACTGCTCCTCTGACCCGCTGTTGACTCACAAACAGTTCCATTCACTTTAATGGGACAGCTGGTGATGCGGCAGTGACACAACAAGGTGAGGGACATGGCAGGCAGCAGGTGAGTGGATGCCCGCTAACAGGCACTGCCATGATGGATCTGAAATGACAGGTGCTCTTTAAATGTAAGGACTCATTCTTGCTGGTAGTTAGAATCTTTAATAATATTTGCAAACAAAATGAAGGTTTCCTATTTGGCTTGCACAGCTTGGATTCATTGAATGAGTTTACCAAAAATGTAAATATTTCAGAATATACAGCCTCATGCTACATAACTAAACTCCATTTCATGCTTTATAAACTAAATTATTAATGTATCTTAAAAAGAAAACTATCTTTAGATAGATTTTTACTCCAAAAGAATTTTATTAAAATAAATTTGATAAAAATAAAAAAAACATTTAAATAAAAATCCGATTTAATTTTTTTTAAAAAAAAATCATCTATTTTTATCCACCCTGGGTAGGAAAGGGAAACTTCTTCTCTCAAGACTCCCTGAGGCTTCCAGAGGCTCAGTCAGTGGCTCTTAATACTTCCTCAGTTCATCCCAGCTCCTAGATTACTTTAATATTTTACAAAGGAAAGGCAGCCAGAGTCAAATCCAGAGAATACACCTTGCCTTGATTATTTCATCCTGGCACTGTTGAGGCCTAGACTGGATGACTGTAATATGCTCCATATATACAGTATATTGGCCTTTCATTTAATGACACCTCAGAAACTCCACTGGTTCAAAGTGGGACCAATTGGGTGTTGGAGGCAAGGCATTCAGTTTATAGGATACTAATATCGTAATAGCCATATTTCTTACCAAGTGTTTTCAATCCCAAAGGCTTGACTTTAAACTTCAAAGCCTTAAATAGGTTGGAACTAAGTTACTTGAAGGAATATCATCACTGGCCAGATTTTAAGATGGCCTCCTTTCATTTATTGCTGTGAGCAGGGCAGATTAGCAGATATAATGGAGGTGACCTATTCCACACCTGGCTGTTGTATGGGGCCCGGTTGATTCCATTGTTACAGGGCTTTAGGTAATCATCTCAAGAACTCTTGTTGGGTCATTTCTTAAAGCGTGCTCTTGGTTTTTACCTGCAATTTTGAGTTTACATTTTACTTTCATCTGCAGTGGATCCTTCTTACTGTTCCTTCTATTTATTTATTTGAAGAATCTTGTTGTCAGCTTTTTTTCTATGAAGCTGAGCTAGAAACACCTAAATAAATCAAACTATTTTTTTTAGACAGTAGGGTGAACTTTTTATAAGCTTCAACTGTTGTTGGGAAGTTTTGTATCTTTACACTTCCATGCTGCAACTTTTTATGTTAATTCCTGGATTTCCATTGTTTGAGGGTGATGATGGAACCGCCTTTTTTGGGTGGAGGGGAGGGGGGTGTCTATTTCAATGCTTGCAAAACTGTAGCTTCATTCTTAATGGTGGCTAGCAATCAGTGACATCCCTGGTGCTAAGCAGTGAATCTGTTCCATAAATCCTTGCCAATAAAAAGGGATAAAGACTCCAGTACGCATTGGGAGTACTGGAGATGTCAAGCCTGGAACAGCTGCTATTATTAAGTCATTTCTCATCAGTAATCTGCTAATTAACCTTCTGAAAATAGAAACAATTTTGCTTAGTGGGAAATAATTTTCCAGTCATTGTAATGACACAGGATTCCCCACTTGGGAACAAGACTGACATCATTACAAATTTCAATCATTCAGTGTTTAATTGTAGCAGAGTATTTCAAGTTATAAGCTTCTCTTGAGTAATATTATTTGCCTTTCGCCAATCTAACCCGCTTGACATATGTGCAGAGTGTGACCTCCATAAACTGAACTATTCAGGTGGAAGACAGGGCAAAGTTACCGTAACTGAAATGTATTCAATGCTCATAGTGTTATACTGCAACTACAGTTCTATATAGGTTGCTGGGTTCAGGCTCTTCAATCTGAAAGCTACTTTTTTTAAAAGGTAAACATTTTTTTATATGACTGTATAATTATTTATTTTATTAATGGCAGTTTGGTATAGGTATTAAGGCATCAGGCTACATACCAGGAGACTGTGAGTTCTAGTCCCACCTTAGGCTCAAAGCCAGCTGGGTGATCTTGGACAAGTCAGTTTCTCCCAGCCATAGGAAGGAGGTAATGACAAACCACTTCTAAAAAAAAACTTGCCAAGAAAACTGCAAGGACCTGTGTCCAGGCAGTCTCCAAAAACCACACACAACTGAACAGAAGGGGGAAAAAAATATCCAAGCAGGTCAAAGCACCATTGTTTTTCCTGAAATGTTGATTTTATCACAGTTTTAAATTTTAATTGTTGCAAATCACAAACAGTAATCATTTTGAGTTCATGTGACCTGATCAACCACTGGTAACATTCCAAAAAACTGAACGGTGGAAAAACCATGGACAACAGAGGCGAGAGTAATATGGCAAAGATGCAGTCCATTAACCAGGGGTTTTAGTAGAGTGCACTGTATAAATAATACATTGTTGGTGCAAATGATCTGGTGAGTTTTGTGCTTGGGCGTTGATATGAATCTAGTCTCAGCAATCTTCCAACGCAGGCTCTTAATGAAAATGTTACAAAAGAGAAAAAGATACCATTACAGCATCAGATTTTGAACATATAATTTATACATCTCTCCTTTGAAGAATTCTGGCATTCAGCCTCAACACATACTAATTCATTACCTATAATTCAACTTGAAACCTGAAAGATAGTTGAAATTTAGCTAGAGCATGGGTGTCAAATGCACATCACATTGTTGTCATGTGACATTTTGCAACATTTTTTCCAGTCGCGGAGCTGGGATTGGCATGGCCTGCACGTGACACATCCAGCTCATAGGCTGTCAGTTTTGACACCCCTGAGCTAGAGAAAATTACAATTTTATTTGGCAAAGTTTTGTTTATAAATTACATGCATTCTTATGTTGTGCACCTGTGTGATATTTTAATTATCTCATAATTTCTAATGCTGCTAAAATGGAACTAGATCATTTGGTCTATGTAATCCAATATCATCTTCTCCAATTGCAAGCAGCTTTGTATGCTTTTGGGTAGGGACTTCTTCCATCATTTTGGCTACTGCAATGTGCTCTATGTGGGGCTGCCTCTGAAAAATAGAATCTTCAATTGGTTCAAAAATGTGTTGACACATGTGGTTTTGTGCAAGACTAGATTTAGTCACATCTATCACTTTTCTTATTGCTGCCAATTTGCTTCCTGGTCCAACTCAAGGTGCTGGTTGTCTTCTTTAAAGCTCTCCTTGGCCTGGGGCCAGTTATATCTACCCAATCCACCAGAGCCAAGGTAGGCAAGGGATATTATGGGTCCCTTCTCCTAAGGAGATCCATGTACTGGAACTCTCTCCCTGTAAAAACTATCCTTGCAGAAATAAAATTGGCCCCGACTTGACCCTTTTTTGAAAGGCTCTAAACATGGGCCTGGGGACTCCAGGATGATATGGAACCCATCAAATGATTGAATGTTGTTGCTAGGGGGGGTGAGGCATCGGGGTTTATTGGGTCTTGTATTGGGGTTTTATTTCTGAAAGCCACCTGGGACCACAAAGAGTTAGGTGGGCAGCCATATAAATTTTCTTAATAAAAAATCATCTACATCTCAGCATTTAACTGGTTTATGCAGTGGTGGCATTAACATGAAACACACGTACATTATGCAAGAGTTCAATTTAGACCTTATGTACCATGTTTCATATCTTCTGATGTGTGGCTAAGAAAGAGCAAGACATATGAGAGAAATGTTTGCACCATTTGCATTAGACTTGTCATCTATTGACAATCCACAACAAAATCAAAATGATGGCTTATATCTTGATGTCATGTTATATAATTTGTCTTATGAAATCTCAAGTACATAGAGTATTGGCATGATGTTACAAGACACGTGCCACCTTTTACTCCCCTTTGGACTCCCATACTTCACAACTCCATCTATCACACAGCTGTCAGGAATTACTCTACTAGACACAGCCATTGATGGAAATAACTTTTCCTCTTTGATTTAACTAAATTGCAAAGGGTGGACCTTTGGCATGTAAAAATGCTATCAGAGCAAGGCTCAAACAATTAGCATTGCTAATGACTTGGATTTGCTCCTTCCCCATGTTGTTTTTTTACAAACATGAGAAGGGTGCAGTGCATGTATTTTTTATTACAAATTTTATTAGTTTATTGAAATATAAAATACAAAGAAAAATTAAATAATGGAAAAGTAGGGGAGGAAAGAGGAAAAAGTGGGTAAAACAGGAAAGAGAAAAGCATTGACTTCCAACTCTTAGTGCAATAGAATAAGGTAATAACGTACAACCTCAATGTTTTACTTTTACATAGTAATATATACTAGTCATTTCTATACTGACAAACCTATCTAATCAGCAAAACCCCAAATCAAAGTTTCAGTTTTTTTCCATCTCAAACACCAGAAGTGGTTTCCAAGTAAAAGTAACTTGTCTTCTAAAGAGTCAATTTAAATAACACCATCAGTTTTTACAGCCAGTTCTCAGTTGTGCAGTGCCTGTATTTCTGATGTCAATCCAAGAAAGTCCAATGATCCAAAGCATATGAGAGGAAATGGGGGTTTCTGATGGTAACGAGCACACAGGATGCACTACATTGAGCAATTTCCATACTAGTGAATCAATATCCCAGGGAAATGAAGTCATTGTTTGAAGACTGGATGTTAAAGACTGGTGAGAAAGCTAGATCACCTTTGTGCACATGGAGGAATGTGCATCCAAGATTAGTATTCCTCTATCAGATGACTGCATTGTATCTTAGCAGTTTTATATCAGGGTCATTTTAACATTTTAGATTCACATTATGAATCTCAACAGTGAAAAAGACCAAACATTTAGTTTCTCTTTCATTTGTAGGAGTTAGACCCAGGATCTAAGTTGAACTCTTCTTCCTATTATTTTTCTTTTGTTTTCATTTATAGCAACTAGTTCTGGAACATCTCTCTTGAAAGACCGAATAATTTAAGAACTGTCCTTTAAATTCTCTTTCCTCTTAATTATTCATATAATCTGTAATTATTTTTGTGCTCTTGAAAAACAGGAAAGTTTAAGTCATAGCAAATACAAAAGATGGCCTATGATCCTTTAAGACTTCCTTTTAGGAGATATATGGCTGGCCACATCTGTGACTACTTTAAAGGTTTTAAAAACTCATCTGTTCTCTCTGCATTTTAATTGAAAAAATTTATTGTATTTGTTGATGACAGGCATTCCAAGGTTGTGTTTTATTGCAACAGGCTGCACTTGAAACTGTTTACAATTAATATCACTGAACTAGTTTTATGGTCTTACCTGCCCAGAAAAGATGCTGATTTTGAAAATAAATTTAAAATAAATACATGGCATGAAATAAAAATATACCCAACAGGGAGATTTGCGGTCAGATTGCTTCTGTTGAAGCAACAGATACGGATGATGTTGAATTGTCTGTAAGTCATAAAATCTTTGCTACTGAATATGTAAAGCAGAGATTTGTATATCACTCCAGCAATGAGAAACAAGTCTCACGCAAATCAAACATAGTGGGAGATGTCCATGTCCCTATTTTTCATGCAGGAAACAAACATTAAATACTTACAGCTGCTTGACCATATATTCTTTAATATGGGACACAGTTTTGATCAATTGATCAAACTGATAAATAATTACTGGTAAGTGAAGCTATAAAACAGAAAAGGTGCCTGGACCAGATAGTTTACAATTGTCACTGTTGGGGGAGAATCTCTGTGGCAAAAATTGGTGTTTTGTATGGCAAGGAAAAATGCTACAAGTTAAATATAAGATATACAAGATGCAAGAAAAAGAACTGGGTTTACCTGATCTGAAATAAGATATTACAGCTTGTCTGGATGAGAGGACAGATATTGCTAAGAAATAAAAGACTGTTAGAATTAGAGGAACATAAATAATCTGAGATTAAGTTAACTATAGCTACATTTCAAATGTTTATTTGTATTCCTCCTGTATTATTTTTACAAATATCTCAAAGCAGCAAATATACGTGACACACCTTCTTCCTCCTATTTTCCCAACAACAACTCTGTGAGGCGAGAGTGACAGTCCCAAAGTCACCCAGTTGGCTTTCATGGCTAAGGCATGACTGGAACTCATTATCTCCTGCCGTCTAGCCTGCAGCCTTAACCACTAAACCAAACTGGCTCTCATGAAATCTAGTGTAATACTTATAAGAATCCAGAATGAAAACTGCCGCACCAATTTAACAATTATAATGCATTTTATTTTAGAACTTTCGAACAATTATTAAACACTCTAATCAATCTAAGAGTTTGAGTAATATTTGTTACAATCTCCCCCCAACTTAATGGTTAATTAAATAGCCTCTCCTGTACTATTTTTTTACCACCAAAAACTGTCACCTGAATTGCCTTGAGAGTTTGCTTAATTCATTTTAAGTGAAACTCCTCTAACAGATAATAGCAGTTTTGCTTCTTTCATGTGAAAAATTCTGTATAGGGTTCTGTTTCTATATTTATATGCCTCACCATCTTTCTATAGTTGGATGTAAGAATTCAGGAAGCAAAGTGAAAAATTATTATACATTTCTCAGATGATGCAATATTTCCCCGTTAATTTCCAAAATGTTTCCTCTGCCCAACTTGTTCCATCTTGTTCTTTGTCGATTTCATCTATGATCTGCAAAAAGGTTTTATTAAACATCTAAAAGAAAAGATGGATCATTCATAATGCCAAGTTATACTTTAAAAACCCATCAACTTCTGTGGACTAGGAACAAGGAGAATTTTGAACCCTTGAAGATTTGGCGTGTCAGTTCAGAGATTTTGCATGATGCATGCTGACAGCTCTCTCTCAACACATACACATATACAAAGGTTATCTCTCCTAAGGTGAAAAGCATACCAACAACTAATATCACATATTCTACCTCCAACTGAACAACTTTTTTTTAAGGAGGAAGGAATGCCCTGGACTAGTTGGCAGACATGTGTTTCACTTAAAATACTTATTTGATTTCTATAGCCACTCATGTCAACAAATGGCTCTGGGTGGCAAACAGGTAATCCTTGATTTACAACCATTTGTTTAGTGACTGCTTGAAGTTACAATGGCACTGAAAAAGACGTATGACCATTTTTCACACGACCACTGCAACATCCCTATGGTCATGTGATCAAAATTTCGGTGCTTGGCAACTGGCATGTATTTATGATGGTTGCCCTGTCCTGGGGTCATGTGGTCACCATTTGTAACTTTCCCAGCTGGCTTCCAACAAGCTAAGTCAATGGGGGAAGCCAGATTCCCTTAATGATATGATTCATTTAAAACTACAGTGATTCACTTAACAACTGTGGCAATAAGGTTATAAAATGAAACAAAATTCACTTAACCCCTTTGCTTAGCAATGGAAATTTTGGGCTCAATTGTGATTGTAAGGCAAATTCTAATTTCTGTACATTCTAAAATGTAAGAAAAGCAATTAAAAACAATACAAAATAAATATATGGTTGCCAAATAAAACCTACTGCCATAGATGTTAATACATGCAAGAAATAGTGCCCTTAACACATTTGTGGTGCCAGACCTGAGCGCATAACCAAGTCTTCACAGCCTTATGAAAGTCCAGCAGGGTCATCCTGATCTCCGAAGGGAGAATATCCAGAGACAGTGGCTATGGCAGAGAAGGCATGTCTCCTGGCCCCCTCCAGCCAACATTTCTTGGATGACAGGGCCTGCAACATGTCTAAGCTGTCAGACTGAATTGGACAAGTAGAAACGACTGGGAGAAGATAGTCCCTTAGATAACCTGGCCTCAAAGACATGAAGGTTTTAGAAAGCTTAATTAAAACTTATGAATCAAGCACTGTTCTTCTTGGCAATGCCTCAACTGCATGCCATGCCCGTACTCATTAAGAAAATATTTTGTTTATATATCTAATTTTTAGCTATCCCCAAACTGGCTCTGTGTTTAATGCTAACATCTAATTGTTAGCATTATTCTGCAAATGGAAAGCTTTTATATTTTCTCTATAAAATAGAGGGGGAAAATTGTGTCACAGAGTTGGAACAAAAGTCTAAACAAGCTGCGAGACAACACCCTTTCCTGCCTCTCTCCTCATCATGCAGTCTTATGTACGAATGTTGTTATACCATCCTATGAAACATAAAAGTCTGGGCTGAAAAACCTGCCAGCAGAAGGCAGAGTTGGTGTTAACTTTAGGCAAAGTGGAAAAAAAGTCTCAGTAATAAGTGAGTCGCACTCTCTGAGTGGCATCAGAGGAGACGGCTGTGTATCACAGGCCTTCCCTGAACCTAAGTTAGCTACTGCCTTCAAATGCAGAAACATGCCAAGGCTGTGTCATGTGTGTATCCGTCCCCCCCGGTCCGTCTGTTGCCCCCCCCCCCGGGTTAATGCAGAAAGAAAACTGAATTGCTAGTCTATTGGCTTTTGTAACATGGAGGATCTGTCAAGCAACAATTTGTTATGGACCAGGTCTAGCAGCCAGGTGTTCATGCATTAAGTAATGAATTCAGAATTCTTGTTTGCTCTGGCACCAAAATGCTCCAGCATCCACTGGGTGAGGATGTGAACAAGAATGGTTTCCTCAAACTATTCTAGGCCTCCACAAAGTTCCTCTTATTTCCATGCATTTCAGAAAACCAATTTTTCCAGAACAGCCAGTACAAATCACATTAAGGGGTCGGTCTGATGCAATTTACTCAAATTTCAGGAATGGATGGCCTAGCATACTGTAGGCACATTGTGGCCATCTGTGGGCACATCATGTTTTGAACTTGGAGAAGCAGCTGAGGGAAACGGTAAGAAAACCCACTTCCCTTGTTTCTCCATGGGTGTTGGTAGGAGGAGCAGATAATGGCTCCTCTGGTGCCAGTTCTCTTCTTCCACCACAGGACTTCTGCTGCTGGTAATTGGCATCAGAGGTGTTCCTCATTCCAACCCAGTCATCTCTTGGGGCTTGGGTGATGGTAGGAGCCCTATTTTGCTTCATTACTCAAAGTGGTCAACGCTTTCTGAGCTAGCTCAACTTTGTGCAGCTCCTACATGGGATGACAGCACTTTAGAGCTGCCATGAGGAAGAACCCATGAACTGAAAGTTTTCTTTCCACATTGCATTACTCCTTTGCCGCATTTTGATGTTCATGGGCTAGCCTCAGTACTTTTGAAAGATCTCAGAATACCAGAATTGAATAACCCAAAGGATTCTTTTTGGACGACAGGTTTCATAACCCCCAGCAATTAATTCTTGCTATGGAGACTGAAGAAAAGAGTTCCTTTCTAAAGACATCTCTACTTATTCATGACGGTCCCAAAATGACAAGTGTCAATGACATCACAATGCAAATTTTAATCATTTATTTAATGCTTTTTTTCCCTTCCATTTCATTACAGTTTGATTCTCCAACACTACCTGCACAAGTCCCTGCAGTTTTTGTGGCAAGGTTTTTCAGAAGTTGTTTGCCACTGCCTCTTCTCTGGGGTTGAAACAAAGTGACTGGTCCAAAGTTATTCAGTTTGCTTCAGGCTAAAGCGGGATTAGAACTCACAGTCTCCCAGTTTCTAGCCTGATGCTTTAACTACCACAACCAAACTGGTTCTGAATTTAATGGATAGACTACCCCAATTTGTTAAGGGAATTCTGATGCCCCAATTGTGCAGGTCACAAAATGCAACACTATAAATCATATTTTAATAAGTTTATATGCAAGTTCAAAGGCCTAAGGGATCCTTGTTGCTCTCTGAGCTTGGTTGTTTTCTTGCAGACATTTTATTACCCAAACAAGGTAACATCAACAGAGTGCTGATGGTGTTATCTAGTTTGGGTAATGAAATATCTTCAAGAAAACAACCAAGTTCAGAGAACACCAACGACCCCTCATTTCAACCCTGAGCTACAAATATTCTCCTTTATCAATATCAAAGCCTGAGCGGCGCAGCAGACTAATGCTACTGTTAAAGGTAGTATTTAGCTTCCAGCTGCCTGCAATTACTGCGAGTTCAATTCTCACAAGGCTCAAGGTTGACTCAGTCTTCCATCCTTTCTAAGGTAGGTAAAATGAGGACCCAGTTTGTGGGAGCAATAAGCTGACTTTGTATAAAATATACAAAAGTATGAAGGCTATTGCTTAACGCATTGTAAGCTGCCCTGAGTCTCCGGAGAAAGGCGGCATATAAATAAATAAATAAATAAATAAAAAGGCCAGAGTTTATATTATGTTGATGCTGCCCCCAAGCCCTCCTTTCCCAATATTTCTTTCATTACTCTTAGAATTTGGCCAAAGTTTTCTGTTTTTCCCCAAATTACTTTCACATAGGTACAAAAATAAGTGAATGAAACAACATAGAGAAGAAAGCAAATATGTGCTAATCCTGACCTCAGGATGCTTCTAAATTCTCAAGCCATTTTAGAAATTATGTGTTCTATAAGTATGCTATGCATACAACTTCATTTTTATTAGTTGTGTTTATTGTACCACCAGATGCCATTGGGGGAAATTCAATTAAAAGGAATTTTGCACTTTATGTATTGTTATGCCAATAACTGCTTTACTGATCACATCTAATTACTGGCTATAAACAAGTAAGCATAAAGTTATCTATAAACATGCAGTTAAGACACATCAAAGGAGGTAACTGGTTATTCTTGAATTTTTGAAGATGTTTGGCTCTTTCATGTATTACATGTTTATTGAAGTACACTGGCACTGTAGCTCTAGCACAGAATGGTTGTTGCAAGTACAGTGTGCCTCTAATTCAGAGTATAGTGGAATCTAATTCCACCTAATATGTAAAGACCAGAATTGTTCAATATAATTTAGCAAACTCACTTCAAACTTTAATTTTGTGCTTTTCTATATGCCTTAATAAAACCCAATGGTTCTTCTATTATATGCCTTAGGAGTAAGACACTAACAATGTAGTGGCAAGGCATATTCTTTCTATACTTTTCAATCCTTCAATAAGTTCAGAATTTGCCAACACAAAATACAGTGGCTGTGTTTAAATGATATACTATAAACTATAGTTTGATTAGCCATGGTTTACTACATAAGCCACAATTACATTCACATGATACACCAGAAATCCATAATTTTCAGGCAATGGCTGGGTTCATACAACTTGCTGATTGACAAACCTTAGAGAACAATTAACCAGTGGAACGACTTGGCTCCAGAAGTTGTGAGTGCTCCATCACTGGAAGTTTTTAAGAAGAGATTGGATGGACATTTGTCTGGAATGATAACGTCTCCTGCTTAAGCAGGGGGTTGGACTAGAAGACTCCAAGGCCCTTCCAAGTCTTACTCTGAAAAATCACAATTTGGCATATTGTATTATGTCAACTCACCTAATGGAGTACAGGATAAACACGTGCCAATCTCTTGTCTGCAAGAAACAGTCAGCTGAAAAATTCCACCAAAAGGAGAGGGAAATTTTGCAATTTTCCATCACAGCATTTTCTCCTGAATTTCAGGTCCATGCTTAATCCATAAGGACCTGAATTGCTAAAGTCTATAGGAGACAATCAATGGCTTACCAAACTCCAGAATCTTACTCCTCAGTTGTGAAAGCCATATCCTGTCTAAAATAGAACAATCCTATGAACTTATTTTTCAGATCTAAACTAAATTCAAGAGATTTACTACCAAAAGCAGCTGCCCTTTAATTTTAAGGATGCAATTGCTGAGGCTTTTTAAGTAGACCGCCTTCTAAGTAAGCCTCCATTAAAAATAGAAAACACTTACCGGATTCCCAGTAGGATCGCCATGGCATTCTTTAGGGAGAATTACGCGCTAGTGCAGTGGCCAAGATTCTCCTCGGAGAAAATGCCCGAAGCATCGCGCTCCTGCGTAGCAGCAATCCTGTGCAATACTCACCAGGAAGTAAAAACAAGACGGGTTGGAAATCGCTTCCCTGGAAACCCGCTTCGGACCCCTCCTGCGTTGGCACGTCCGCCGACATTAATACCAGCGGCACATACCAGTGAAGATCATGCCCCGAGTGCCATCCTGCACAGCCCCAAGAAACAGCCGCAAACAGCGCGCAGGCGGCGGCGGCGGCAGATCAAACACCCCTCACCTGCGTGCCTCGCCACCAACCTCCACCTCATCCTCATCAGCTGGTCCAGAGGGGCGTCGTCGGCGTCGCTGGTTCGGCCGAGGACTGGAGCGCAGGCAACAAGGCAGCGTCTGGTTGCCGGGCGAAACGCTCCCAGCTGCGGCGGCAGGTTGCGTGGATCAGGAAATTAGGGCAGCCGGTTGGGATTGGAGGCGCTCGCGAGCCAACCAGAGGCCGCCCAGGCGTCCGTGAGTCACCGGCGGCAGCGGCGCGCAAGGAGAGCGGAGCGGGGAGGCTGGTATAAGAGCGGCGCCGAGCTGCCCTCCCCTTTGTGTACGTTCTTCGGCTCTTCCTTCACCGGCACGACCGGTGTGTGTGCGTGCGCGGGTGCACGCGCGCCGCCTTGCCCGGCACCTCCTGGATTTCTGCTTCTACCCCCCCCACCCCTCCCCACCGCCCGCAACCTTCCCCCCTCCCTCCCTCCTTCCCCCCCCGCCGCGCGCGTTTTTGCCTCGGACTGGAATTGCCTCCTCGCATCGCCGCTGCATTGTCTGCTTCTGGCCGCCCTACCTGGAGCCTTTCCCCCCCCTCCTCCACCCACCCACCTACCTACCTACCTACCCTCCGGCGGACGCTCTTTACCTTTCTCAGAAGGGGGAGGGCAGCGAGGAAACAGTCCCCCCCCTCCCCGCCTGCGCGTCCGCCTTCTGCCCCGAACTTGTACAGTGAGGAGGCGCTGCACGATGGACACGTTCTGGCGGCGGGGACTGAGGCCGGGGCTGCTGCTGGTGCTGCTGGCGCTGGCTTGCCTGCGAGGAGCGCGTGGTGAGTAAGGGGGCTCCGTTAGCTCGGAAGCTGCCGCGGCTCCCGGCTGTCTCCCCGGGGACGCCTGGCAACCGGGTAGGCGGCTGGGCGAGGGCGGCGGGACGCGAGCGAGCCGGCGCGGTGGCTTTGCCTCTGGGGAGCGGCGGACTCCTTCGTTTCTCCAGAAATGCCTCCCGAAGAGCAGGGATTCTAACGCACACGCATATACACGAAGGGCTACGTGCTCTTGCGCTCGTAGTCAACATCCCTTTTTTTTTTTTTTCCCTCTTGCCCGTCCGCCTTGCCCAGACGTCGGGTGGAAAGGCGGCGGCGGGGAGGGGGTGCCGCTTTCCACTTGGTCTCGGGTGGCAGTCGTGGAAAGCCTCGCTGCTGCCGGAGAAGAGTGCGTGGTGAGAGGAGCAACCTGGCCTCCTGCGGAGGGTGTCCCGGCCTTTCTTTGTTCTGACAGCTGTTGTGGGCTCCGCCGTAGCTTTGACCCTGAAGTTGAGCCCTTTTGCTCAAAGGGGAAGCTCCTCAAGTGCTCCCTTGCTCCCCCCCCCTTTCCCGTGGTTTGGTACATCTGAAGGGAACCTCTTCAGTGTTGGCCGTAGAACTTTCCATCTGCCTCTAGTGGGGGAGGGCAGGACCTTGAAGAGTTCTGTGTCGCACCATATTGTTGGTGGGGCTCTCAAGAGGACACTAGTGTAATATGTTTGTGTGCTCCCTCTCTGTGTCACTAATCAGGAACTGTAACTGTGGTTTAATGGCATTTATAACTGTAACTGTAACTTAATGGCTGGGGGGGACAGCATTAGGCTCCCAAGTGAGAATGGGGTCAGCGGAGGAGTTACACAGAAGAGGAAGGCTGTAGTAGCAGATGCTGAGAATGCTGTCCCTAAAAAGAGATCAGGGAGCTACTTCAAATGAAAAATGCAGATAGATACTAGTGATAGATCCGGGGAACATAGTTTGGGCAATGTTACATGGCCTGCAGGGACCAGAGACACACAGTGCATTGTTCTCTGCAGTATTTTAGTTGGCATATGGAGCTGGTTTTGAAGGCCAGTGATGTTTTTAATTAATGCTTGAAGATGTGTTTGAGTGGTTTAATCATGAAATAGCTACTCCCTTAAATAATAATCCTGGTCTGCTTTCCTCTGCTTGCCTAACTTTCTTGAACTGTGCAGCTGGAGAAGATAAAAACTGGGAGAAACTCCCCCACTCAATTAAGAACTGCCCAATCCTTCATGGTTCTGCTAGTTCCTAGTACTATAAGTCTACGCAAAGCAATTATTACGAATAGGATTGCACTGTAAGTGCTGTAGGATGGTGACTTGCAATAGTTGTTGGCAAATGTTAATTTTATGGCTGGGGGAGGCCATTTAAAGCCAAGCTAAAATTCCAGGGGTGTCTTAACTAGGAACACGTAGGTGAGATTGTTTTGTTTATTAGAACAAATTCTTTGGACTCAGCTACATTATGACTAGGATTATTGCAGATGGATTTGCAGTACTTGGCCACATCACGGTTTGCTTCCTTTCTGTAACTTGAATAACCTTTTAACTTTAGCGCTTGAGAAGCAAAATGCCAATCCACCAAAACAGTAATCCTCCTTCCCTGCCAATTATTCCATTGTAAACATGCTGTGTGTGTAAAACTTACAATACTTGTAAAACTTACAATACTTGACTGGTGTAAACATTTCTAGACTACAGTCTTTCATCAGATATAGAAAGGAATGGAATCTTACATTGTATTTGTTTCCTAGTGTTTTTTTTAATCCCTGCTTAATAGGAAATCATTAAGGCCTGAAAGATTCCAAATATACATTGATAAGTTTACTTTGTGATGGTTTTAAAATATAAGTTCCTGCTGAAGCAAGCTTTCCTCATCATGCCACTTAAGAACTTTCTTCTTTTTCAAGCATTAGTAATTTGGCCAAGAAACTAAGTTTCAAGGCCAAGTAATGCCAATACCAAGTTACACGTGTATCTTCCAAAGGCATTAGAGTAGGTGTGTTCTGCATTGCTATCAGTGGAAAGGACAGGCAGGGCATCCAATTTTTAATGTAGTTCTAGCCCTAAAGTGGAAAATCCACAGGATTCCAGTAAGCATAGATAATGGTCAGGAGATCATAGGAATTACAGTTCTTCATTTTTGTTTTTAGTGTATTTGTTAATGTAAAAGAAAATATTGGATGTGAAAGAATTCTGGTTAGGAGTGTTCAAAACTGCGTTCAAAATGGGTATTCCAATATTTCCACAATTGTGATGGTATTTCAACCATACAAGTAGTAGTAATTATTATTATTATTATTATTATTATTATTATTATTATTATTATTATTATTTATTAAATTTATATCCCACCCTTCTCCCCGAAGGGACTCAGGGCAGTGAACAGCCGAGAATTAAAAATAACATACAATATAAAAGTTAAAATAATTAAAAATAAATTAAATTAAATGGCCGCCCCAATTTAAAACCCCTAGCTATACAGTTAAAAAACTAACCCATAAAACCTATTCAGGCCAGGCCGGCTTGCTGAAATAAAAACGCCTTCAGGGCCTTATGGAAAGTGCGGAGATCCGGAATCAGCTGTATTCCGGGAGGTAGCTCGTTCCAGAGGGCGGGTGCTCCCACAGAGAAGGCTTTCCCCCTGAGGGCCGCCAGCCGACATTGCTTGAACGATGGCAACCTGAGGAGGCCCTCTCTGTGAGAGCGTATTGGCCGGTGGAAGGTTATCGGTAGCAGAAGGCGGTCTCGTAAATACCCTGGCCCTAAACCATGGAGCGCTTTAAAGGTGAGAACCAACACCTTGAAGCGCACCCGGAAGACCACCGGGAGCCAGTGCAGCTCACGCAGGAGAGGTGTTATATGGGAGCACCATGTCGCTCCCGTAATCACCCGCGCGGCCGCATTCTGGACCAGTTGGAGCCTCCGGGTGCTCCTCAAGGGGAGCCCCATGTAGAGAGCATTGGCGTAGTCCAGGCGAGAAGTGACGAGAGCATGAGCGACTGTGCATAAGGAATCCCGACTCAGAAAGGGGTGCAACTGATGTATCAGGCGAACCTGATAAAAAGCCCCCCTGGCCACGGCCATTCGTTTAGTACCAAAGTTACAACAGCACTGAAAAAAGTGACTTATGACCAGTTTTCACATTTGTGACAATTGCAGCATCTCCATAGTCACATGACAAAAATTTGGGTGCTTGGCAACAGGCATGTTCTTATGGCAGTTATACTGTCCTGGAGTCATCTGATTACCATTTATAACCGTCCCATCTGACTTCCAGCAAAGTCAATGTGGGAAACTTCGTTTAACAACTGCATGGTTTACTGTACTTAATAATCTTGGCTAAAAAAAAGTTGTAAAATAGGGCAAGCTCACTTAATCACCTTACTCAGCAATGGAAATGTTGGGTTTCATTGAGGTAAGTTGAAGACTACATGTACTGGAAAGTTTCAAGATGTCAAATGGGGTGTTTTAAAGTTGGAATACTTATGGTGGAGTCAAGATAGTTTTGGCACTCTTTGATAAGTTCAATACAGCCATCTTGACCAGACCTACCACCAATCACAGTAAACTAATAAAATGAAATATATCAAATAGGTAAAAACATATTTAAAACAGCTCTCCTGCTTGTGATTAAATTTGGAATACAAGAGTTGCCCTTTGCAGCATTGAATATCATGAGCTAAAGTGTCAGTTTGGGCATTAGATTTGGCATGAACCTTCGCATTGGGTATTGGCCATCTTTAACTTTTGTGATGTCCAAAACCATATGAGCTGCAGAAGCCTTTCATACATGTATGTTTGTCATGTTATTTCCTTACGAAGTAAATGATGCTATAAAAAGTGCTGAAAGAGTAGCTAGTAAGCAAAAAAAAAAAAAAAAACACCTAAAGGAAAAGAACAAATAAAATCTTACTAAATTACTCCATTGTGTTTATCTTGCCATGTATGACTATCCTTGCTTCCACTATACTAATTCATTGCTTTGTTCTTTAAGCTTATCTCTCTCTCTCTCTCTCTCTTTTTTTTTTTTTTTTTTGGAGAATCAACTTTCTCCAATCATGACTTTCTTGGTTTTTCTTTCCTTGCAAGTCATTTTTCTTCATGTATGTATTTATTATACAATTTAATCCTTATACATCTATATACTCTAAAGGTATTTATAGACAATACTTTATATAACAAGGTGGACATACACTTGTTTACATATATGACTACATATTTTCAGTTCTTTCAAGTTTAATTCATTCCTCACAATAAGCCATATTTTACGAGTACCTTTTTACTAGACTATTTCAGGATTTAGAACAATGTTTTTCAAACTTGGCAAGTTTCAAACTTGGCCTTCAACTCCCAGAATTCTCCAGGGAGAATTGTTCAGCATGCTGGTTGGGGAATTCTAGGAGTTTGAAAAACACTGCTTTAGAATCACTCCTTCATTCTCTAAAAGTATACAAATTCATCCATTTCCTTGCATTTCTACCATTGTACTGATAATTGTTCACTTCCCTTTTCTTGTCAAATGCAAACTGTTTGAGAGGAGATTTTCAGAGAGAAAAATGAAAGCCACACTTATTGTTTCATCTCACATTGCAAGCTGCATTTATTCATAGCACTTACTCTGAAACAAGTGAAGTTAAAGTGAGGATTGTGCATTTTGCAAATCTTTGCTTGTTGGGATTATTCCAATTAATTACACATTCAGAGCTTTACACATCAGGGGAAGGAAGATCAAGACTAGGTCCTTATATGTGCTACTCAGCATATATAAACACTTACTGACTTTCTTCTAGCAGTTTTTGTAATTTAAATTTGGTTTTGACAAGCACATTCCACAAGAGTGGCATTTAAGGAAAGCTATTTAAATTGTGGAGATTAATGCATTCATTGGTTTTCTATTCAGGGAGAAGCAGAGATCTAGCTCACAGTTTTAATAATAATCAATTTTGAAACAAGCTTATGTATTATGACAAAAGATGTCTATGCTGAATGTCTTAACTTTAATTTTAATTCCATCTACCTAATGCTTTACTCAAGAGAGAGGTTGTTTTAAAAGTCTAAACTTCTAATATTTTAAAACTTTAAAAACTCCTTAATCTTGGGCCTCATGAGGTGGGATTTGTCCAGTATAACTTTTCCCAGATCTCCATCCTTCAATTCTGGAGAATAACCACAAGTAATTCTTAACTTGCATCTTGTAACAGTTCAAACTTACAGTGGCACTGAAAATTATTTTGACTAGTCCTCACACTTATGACCAAAGCAATATCTCCATGGCCATGTGATCAAAATATGGACACTTGAAAATGGGCATGTACTTCCAATGGTTGCAGCATCCTGGGATTACATGATTGCCATTTGCAAGATTCCCAGTTGGCTTTTGGACAAGGAATGTCAATGGGAACAGCTGGATTTGCTTAAGGACTGTGTGATTCATTTAAGGACCACAGTGATTCGCTAATTGACCATTGCAAAAAAGGTCACAAAATTGGACACAACTGCATCATTCTATAATGGAAGTTCTGGTCTCCAATTATGATCACAAATTGAGGACTATCTGTACCATGTATGTTGACCTTTTCCTAAGTACTTGGTGTGCAAGAAAAGTAGAAGAATCTTAAGCTGGACCTTGCCAAAAATCAGCTTAAAGATAACTTGCTGTTTTAGTGAATGCTAAAAATAAATACAGCCTTGTTAACCTTCAGGTGACAAAAGTAAATATCTACATGATGCAACAAATTAGGAAAGGCTTGCATCATGCTGTATACTTCCTTGGCCTTTAAAATATTAAATTTCAAGGAATTCCAGACAGATAACCCTGACTGAAAACCAGGGTGGATAAAAATCAATGATTTTTTTTAAAAAATCAAAAAAATCTGATTTTTTTTATTTAAATCGGATTCTTTTTATTTTTATTGAATTTATTTTAATAAAAAACTTTTGGGGTAAAAATCTATCGTAAGATAGTTTTCTATTTAAGATACATAAATAATTTAGTTTATTCAGCATGAAATGGAGCTTAGTTATATAGCATGAGGCTGTATATTCTGCAACACAGACTATCGGTGAGTCAACAGTAGGTCAAAGGAGTAGCAGAGATGACAGTTGCTCTTTAAAAATTATGATTTAAATCAGTTGATTTAAATCAAGCCTTTTTACTAGTGATTTAAATCATGATTTAAATTGTGATTTAAATCAACTCGATTTAAATCAAATCCACCCTGCTGAAAACCATGTCTTATTGTATTTCATTCAGATTATTTTAATATCTTAATTATGCCCTGGGTGTAGAAAGCCGAAGCACAAATCCATTCTAAGTTTCACTGTATTAAAAAACAATATTTTTTATTATTATGGTTAGTTGCCCAGTGAGCCAGACGTTTAGACTGAATTTGGCATTTTTATCCACCTGTTGAATTCTTCCCAAGGATTTGAGATAGGCAGATGTTGATGTTTGATGGTGTTACAGATATTGTTGCAGGATATAAGTCGCTCCAAATAAAGCTACCTTTTGCAATTGATGGTGATTTTGTCAATATCAGTGTTCAAGTCACGGTCCAGATATTTCGAGATTGCACCCAAGGCACCTGTTACCATTATCTTTGCTTTCTTTTGCCATAGTTGTTCTATTTCTATTTGCAGCTTTTTCTATTTTGTGATTTTCTCTAGTTATTTCTTTTCTCTTCTGCGGTCTGTGAGAACTGCCATGTCTACTATCCAGACTATTTTGTGTTTTTTTATTGACAGTTGTTAAGTTTGGGGGATTATGTGACAAGTGCTTATCTGCTTGAATTTTAATATTGTTTGTCGCACAGTCAGCCAGATGTTTAGACTGGGTTTGACATTTTTATCCACCTATCAAGGCCTTCCCAAGGTGGTGGTATTAAACTTTTTAGGGATTACACACTAGGTAGATCTTTTTCTGCCAGTGTTTTATAGGTAAGATATGAGCAAGCAATAGCTGTTCCACCCCAAGGAAATGAAACTTGTAATTTTGCTTTATTGGAAGGACTGTTGCCTCCGTGGCGGATACATGCTTCAATTTTATCTGTGAGATGTCTCAATTTAGTCTCTGGTATCTTCATATGGAATGGGAAGTTTTATCATAAGAGATTCTGTAAAACTGCTGCCAGTTTGAGGTCAGTAATCAGTGATCTAAAATTGCTAAGGCAATTTTCTCTTATTCTTGTATATGATGAAACAACAAACTTGTGTTGTGCCAGATATCAAGCATCCATGTAATATGGAATTGTGTCCTTGATAAATTTATTGCTCTTAACAGAATAACAGAGTTGGAAGGGATCTTGGATGTCTTCTTGTCTAACCTCCTGCTCAGGCAGGAAACCCTATACCCGTGATGGCGAACCTATGGCACGTGTGCCACAGATGGCATGCGGAGCCACATCTGTGGGCACACGAGCATTGCCCTAGCTCAGCACCAGCATACATGCACCTGCCAGCCAGCTGATTTTTGGGCCTTCCGGGCCCACCGGAAGTCAGGAAGCCCACCCAACTTCCGGTGGGCCTAGAAGGCCCGTTTTTTTAACTTTCCCAGGCTCCAGAGGCGTTCTGGGAGACTGGCGAGGGTGAAAAACAGGGCTTCCGGGCCAACTGGAAGTCAGGAAACAGGCCATTTCCAGCCTCCAGAGGGCCTCCAGGGGGGTGGAGAAGGCTGTTTTTGCCCTCCCTAGGCTCCAAGAAAGCCTCTGGAGCCTGGGGAGGGTGAAAAACAGGCCTACTGGGCCCACCGTGCCATTGTGTGCCAAAAGTGGGGGGAGCGCAGAGGGGGGGTCACACACACATGCGGGGGGGTTGGGATGCATTGAATTATGGGTTGGGCACACGTGCACAAGAGCCCGCACTCTCCCCGTTTTTGGCACATGATGGCAAAAAGGTTAGCCATCACTGCCCTATACCATTTCAGACAATAGTTGCTACTCAATAGTTGCTACTATTGAGCCAAGTACCACCTATTCTATACCTGTGTGTTTGTTTATTCTTGCCTAAATGTAGAACCTTACTTTTTTACCATTGAATTTCATTTTGTTAGATAGGGCTCAGTGTTCAAGTTTGTCAAGATCCTTCTGTATCTTAAGCCTACCTTCTGGAGTGTTGGCTATTCCTGCTAGCATGGCATCATCTGCAAATTTGATGAGTTCCCCTCTATCCCCTCATCTAAATTATTGATGAAGATATTGGAGTACTGGGCCTAAGACAGAGCCTTGGGGTACCCCGCTGTATACTTCCCTTGATGTAGATGCAGTTCCATTAAGGATTGCATATTGAGTGCGATTTGTCAGCCAGTTACGAATCCATCTGGTGGCGATACTGTCTAATCCACATTATCCTATCTTATCAAATAGTAGATTGTGGTCTATTTTATCAGATATGCCTTTCTGAAGGCCAAGTAAATTATATCGACAGCATTTCTCTGGTTTGTTAATTTTGCCACTTTGTCAAAGAATGCAGTAGACTTCTCTGGCATGATCTATTTTTGGCAAACCCATGTTGGCTTCTGGTTATGACTTGCTTTGCTTCTAGGTGTTCACAGATTTGTTGCTTGATTATCTTTTTCCAAAATCTTCCCAGGTATTGATGTCAGGCTGATAGGTCTGTAATTTCCTGGATACATTTTTTTTCCTTTTTTGGAGATGGGAACTACATCAGCCCTTTTCCAGTTATTTTATTATTCTATCATAGTCTTATAAATAATAGTAGTTGGTTTTTTTTCCTTTAGCAGTAATGTATATGGATATCTCTGTAATTAAAATCTGAAAAAAGGGGGGGGGTTAGCACCTCTTTCAAGATCAAAGAAGGGAACAGTTCTTAAGTCTACAAAGACAATATATTTGATGTCCAATTTATATTTGTACAACAGTGTTGCAGCTATATTTTTTCCTCCGGTGCAGTTTGCTTTCAGCATCAAAAGATAAGTTCTTAAATACTTTTCTGTTTAATCTTTCAAAATGACCTCTTAGTTTTTAGTACTTACTGCTAGAGTACACTTGAAGTACAATTTTGCAAAACAGTTTCTCCATTTTTGTACCAATCACTGACAAATTATGTTACTGGATTCCTTACTTGGCTTAATTTACTTTCCCATTGCTGAGGAAAGAAAAAAATTGTTTTTTTTTTAAACCTTCAGTAATTTGTTATCTTTATCCCAGGATGAATGGGGTACTTTATAGAATATAAATCTTCTTAAAACCCAGGAGTAGGCAGAAGATATATTTAGATTTGCTATTTATCCCTTGGATGATGCTTTGGTTTATGTTCTGAAGTAGCTTTTTCTCGATTGATGTGGAAATGAATGATTTAACTTGAATATCTGAATAAGATTGATTTTCTAAATAAGATCAATTTTCCAAATTGAAAAAAAGATTATTTGAATCAGATTTTGCTTGATTTACAGAAGTCTAATGGTTCATTCATAATGAACTCTAATTTTATTCTCTTATTCGAATGTCATTTCCAGTATTTTAAAATATTCTCTGCATTTTTTACAAATACATAATTGTATTGTTTATTTGGTCAGTGATCAGCCAAAATACAACTATGTTTTATACAGTTTCTCCAAGGTAATTAAAACCTTTCTCTCTCTTTTTTTTTTTTTTTTAAAAATTGATTTATATGCTGCCCTTCTCCGGAGACTCAGGGCAGCTTACAGTGCATTAAGCAATAGCCTTCATACTTTTGTATATTTTTATATAAAGTCAGCTTATTGCCCCCACAAACTGGGTCCTCAATTTACTTACCTTAGAAAGGATGGAAGGCCGAGTCAACCTTGAGCCTGGCGAGATTCGATCTTACTTTAATTGCAGACAGCTGGTGTTAAATTACGGTGCTTAGTCTGTTGAGCTATCCAGGCTCCTTAAATGACATGTCACTTTCTCAGCTCTTGGAGTTTTATCAAGTTTTGAGACTGGGTGCTAAGCATTCCTTGTACTGTATATACAAGTTTAGAATTTAGAAAGGAAATTGTATTTGATTTGAAAAAAGCTTAGTTTTCTGAGTTCTCCAAATATTTCATAGATATCATCCTCAGTGTTGCATGTAAGATTCCTTAATAGATTAATACTTTACCTAACTCATTTTTTAAGTGTTTAGGTATCTTCTCTTGGAAATGGGGTGATCTAGAATTGCTGTATAGATAGATAAATAGAAGTATGTACATATGCCTCCATCCATATGTGAAGCTGTTTTATAAAAATGCTTTAAAAAGTAAGTCTCTCGAAATTTCCTTATATTATCTCACATTGATTATTTGCCCAACATATTGATTCTACTAACTTTTAGAAATAGCTATGTCAATCTTAGCCTAAATCAAGTCTAATAAATAATAGTAATAAATAATGTATCAGAGCTGCTCTTTTTTCAAAACTGCAGTATTAACTGAGATGCATGAATAATTGCATTTTAGGAGCAATCACTTCATAATCACTTGAAAAACTTTACTTTAGTTCCTAGATGACTGGAATTGTCATTCTTAAACTTTGACATGTTCTGCTGCTTCAAAGTCTATTAAATCTAATTGTGATCTATTTCTTAATCCAAGGTACAAGGGTAACATGTGATGAATCACAATTTCAATGTCACAATGGCCGCTGCATAACTCTGGTGTGGCGATGTGATGGGGATGAAGATTGCTCTGATGGCAGTGATGAACTAGCATGCGGTAAGCTTAACATGGCCACAATGACCCAGTCTCTTAGTAGTAGGGTTTGGTTTTATATATGTCTTTAAGTCATCTTAACTCTGATGACTTCCTGGACAAGTCCCTGCAGTTTTCTTGGCAAGGTTTTTCAGAAGTGGTTTGCCATTTCCTCCTTCCTAGGTTTGAGACAGAGAGTGACTGACCCAAGGTCACTCAGCTGGCTTTGTGCCTGAGGTGGGACTATGACTCACACTAATCACTACACTAAACTGGCTCAATCCTACTAGCAAGATATTCTTATAAATAAGCATGGCTCGGACAGACAGCCAGAAAGAACAATTATAACAACAACAATAGTGGTTCAAACTTTAAGAAGAGTTATCAAAGCATCTAACCATGTAAAGCAACTGTGAAAATAGTAGCCATAATCTGAATAGTTTAGGATAGAACTGCTAGTTATATCAAGAGTTTCATATTGACCTTGGCATTGAAGCCCACAAGCAGAACTGGGCTTCTTGTAATGCCATTTCTTTGACCTGAATTAGACAGAAAGAGCAGACATTTTTAAAAATCTACTCCTAATTTATGTACTTATTTATTTATTTATTTATTTATTGAATTTATATTGCTACCTATTAGCCTATGGCAACTCAAGGCGGCTTACAGAATATAAAACCACATTTAAAACAATAAAACTAATAAAAAGAATTAAATAAATTAATAAAATATAATATAATAAAATCACCACCACCACCCCATGACAGCAGATCAAACAAGCCATTTAATGGGCTCCATCCCACTCTAGGTACCCCAGGCCCGCTGGCAGAACCAGGTCTTCAGTGCCTTCTGGAAGAGTATTAGAGTGGGGGCCGTTCTAATCTCTGGGGGAATGATATTCCAGAGAGAGGGACGCACCACAGAGAAGACCCTTCTTTTGGTTCCCACCAGGTGTATATCCCTCGGGGATGGGACCCGCAGCATTCCCTGCCTCCCCGCTCTGATGGGTCGGGTAGACCGACAAGAGACAGATACCCTCAGATACCCTCAGATACAATTGCTACAAAAACTTCTTTGCTTCTTAGTGTCTTTGCTTCTCAGATCTCAGACCCAATTAAAAAGGGTTCTGTGTAGTGAGTTGAGGCTAACTTAATTCTGCCCTTACGATTCTCCAGGATGCGGCTGGAAATGCAAGATATTGAAAATCTGATTTCCTTCTCATTGTAGATAGAGATAGAAGAATTGAACATACATCCCCTTTTTAAAAAGGATCATAGATGTTCATATTTTACACAATTGCTTTTCCATGATGCTGTTAGACTCTTGTTATAATATTATCTAATATCTAGCATACACAACTGTGCCTGTGTTATCTAAGCATTGTAGGATGATTATTATATTAGTCTATAGGAGCGAAAAACTAGAGTTTGGCAATGCCTTTTCCAACTAACAAGTAATATTTAAAGGTATAACCTCATGAGCTGTGGTTAAAAGAGTTTAACAATATTGAGTGATAATTTACTGTACTCGTAGGTATCAAAGTTTTCAGGCTATTGCTAAAAGTCTCAACAAACAATGGGTTTTGAATAAATTGTTAACCGAATAGGCACTTACATAACTGTCTCGTATTTATTTTTATCCTGCCTTTTTTACAAATAACTTCAAGGCAGTGAGAATATATCCAATGTACCTTTCTCCTATTTTTCCCTCAACAACAGTCCTGTGAGGTGACTTGGGCTGAAACAGAGTGGCTGACCCAAAGTCACCTAGTTGCCTTTTATGACTACGGCAGGACTAGAACTCGCAACCTCCCAGTGTCTAGCCTGGTGCCTTAACAACTAGACCAAACCAGCTCTCATATATAATCTGTATCTTCATAACTAATCTGTGCTCCGTATCTTACCTCAGTTTAAATCCTACATCAGTTTAGCTATTCTGTAAATCTGATAATGTAAATTTTAGCTCATGAAAACTTATGCCTTTTAATAATATCTGTTAATAAAAAAAGGTGCTATTAGACTCCTGTGTAGTAACTATGATAAAATTGACATATGACTTTCTGAGAAATGAAGCTGTCCCAACAATTTTAAAAAAATCTGACTCTTGCTTGTTTTCAGAGTCCTAGGACTGCTATGCTATCAAATAGGGGTGAGGCTTTGAACAGTTCTGGAAGGGAAAATTTGAAATAACTTTTAAGCAGAGCACTTGAAACTATGTAGCAGAGTTCTTCCTGTATTTTAGGCAAATTTAACAATCTTACTCTTATACAGTGAAGAAGACATGTTCTGCAACAAATTTTGTTTGCCAGAATGGACAGTGTATACCAAACAGGTGGCAGTGTGATGGAGATCCCGACTGTGAAGATGGCTCCGATGAAGGTTCTGAGATTTGCTGTGAGTAGGCTGACATCTATGCAGCAAGTCGACTGCACCATCTTCCCTTTTAAAGGCGGAACTAAACTGCCTATGCATCAATACATAATTCATCTGCATAAAGTAGGCCGTCAGTAAAGATCTATTGTTAGATTTATGTCCCTCCTTTCCTTCAGAATTCACATTCTTCAGATTGAGCTGGCCCACAGATAGCAGATAGGTAGGCCGGAAATAATTTCAGGTTCAAACGTCTATGGCATTATTCAATCAAAACTACTTCTTTCAATTGAAAGTACAGCTTTACCATTCTAACATTCTTTGGATTACTTGGTTATGCAAATTTTGTTTGTTTATCTCGCTATCAAACTTCGAGACTGCCCATCTCATTCACAGAATTGGAAGGGACCAGACTGAAAATAGTATTTGAGAACTTTTAATTTAACAGAGAAACCATAGTAATATGATATTTTGTTTTATGATAGAGAGAAAAACAACCACTAAATATGATTATATATAAATCTTAATAACCTAACAAACTGACAGATCCCGAAGAGAATTTCTACTTGGCATAATTAGTTCTGATAGCTTATTATTTTAAATGTCTATAGAGCATCACACATTTCAAATAGATCCATTCAATACTATATTAAATGAAGATATGTTCTCACCATAGAGATTATCCCAAAGTATCCTGAAATAGTTAGTATAATGCTACATGGTTTATTTGCCTCTGAATGGGCAATTCCTGCACTTCTGTAGCGGATAATATGCACAGTATTGTGTAGCTTTGCTTTCATGCTTAAAACTGTAAAGAAGTCGCAAACACCACCATTTAAATGAAGGACGGAAAACCTTTTGGGGATTGAAGGTAACATTTAATATTTTGAAGGTAGACTAATAGAACAAAATGTGTGGGGATGGAATATACAAAGGTTGAGGTAAATTTGGAGACTCTCCTAAATAATTTAGGTATATTTTATGGGTATGTTTGGCCCCAGAATTGTGAGAAGCTGCTGCAACTTCCAAACTTCCAAGTTGTGGCAGATCGGGCTCTAGAGAGTTTGAGAAAAGGGTTTGTGGCTCTGCATATAGGTCACCCTTGATTTGAGCAAATGCCCTGACTCCTCAGACTTAACTGTCTTCAAAAAGCACCTAAGCAAACTCTTAATCACTTCTCAATAGATAGAAGAAAATGTACGTTAGGTGAAATCAGCTGTGGTCCTCTATCAACTCAATGCATTCCTGTATCCTGGAAATGTGATGGAGAAAATGACTGTGGTGATGGTACAGATGAAGAAGGCTGTGGTAAGCCATAGTTACTGGGGATGAAAGGGCGGGTTTAGCTAGCTATGCTATGCCATAATTTCCCCATAAAAATTAGAAAGTGTTTAGTTTCACTAATAGATTCTGAACAGAGATATTATTCCCCCTTCTTTAGTTCCTGTAACTCCTAAAAGTAAACATTGCTTTGGTTCCCTTGAGTCAGTGTTAACTCTTGAACTAGTCCTTGCAGTTTACCTGGCAAGATTTCAGAAGTGGTTTGTCACTGCCTCCTTCCTAGGGCTGAAAGAGAATGACTGGCTCATAGTCAGCCAGCTGGTTCTGTGCTTAAGGCAGTGGGACTAAAACTCAGTCTCTCAGTTTTTAGCCTCCTGCCTTAACCACTACATTAAACTAGCTTAGAGTGCAACTAGGTCTTGCTAAATTCCCATTAATGTTTTGAGGAACTGTGACATCTTAAGGAGATATGACATCAGTGCCTAATATAGCAAGGATGTTAGCTTAAATATTATGTAAAAATTGGGCCTTCTATACGAGGCCTAAACCACTTGAAAGAAAACTAAAACACAATGCTATATCCATTAGAAATATTCCTTCTTTCAAAATGCTATTTTATAGTAAGTTAAGCTATCTTAAAAACGGACATTTTCACTGTATAGGACAGATAGATCATAAATTAGGCAGTTTCATCAGTCATGCAGTTTCTGTGTTGCATACAGTTCTTCCAGTATCTAGTAGCTTGAACCCTGATTGCTGCTCAGCTTGGGCACAGACCTAGAAATTAATCTCACCAGGATAGCAATATTCTGTTTATGTTTTTTACTGGCTTCCCAAGAGGCAGCGCTGTTTACTAAATCAAATTATTTCAACTGTTCCTTAGCCAACATAACATGTAACCCTGAAGAATTCACATGTGCTAATGGGCAGTGCATCTCAAAATACTTTGCCTGCAACGGGCAGGAGGACTGCAGTGATGGGACCGATGAGGAGGGCTGCGCCACTTCTACCTGTGGAGCAGGGGACTTCCAGTGCACAAGCGAAAGCGACATCTGCATCCCAATTAATTGGGTGTGCGATGGGGAAGCTGACTGCACCGACAGGTCAGACGAATCTCCAGAACAGTGTGGTCATCAGCCTATCCAAACGGCGAAGTGTGGGGACAGTGAAATGCTTTGCGATTCGGGGGATGAGTGTTTTCACAAGAAATGGCGCTGCGATGGTGATACAGACTGTAAGGATGGAAGCGATGAAATCAATTGCCGTAAGTAAGAAGCTGTCACTTGGCAGCAGAGGTTTTATTGGAAACCGAAATGATTTTTTAAAATTTATTAGACTTGTTTCCCACTTTTCCTTAAGAAGCTTAAGGCAAAGTACATAGCCTCTTTTTTGACCCGCAACAACCTTATAAGATCAGCTGGGTTGGGATAGTAATTTGTTTAAGGCCTCCTTACAAACTTTCATGGAGGCAGAACTACGACTAAGGACTTTCCAGCCAGATCCACACCTTAGGCAGTGCTCACTATTTTCACACTAAAACAGAATTTAAACAAAAAAGTAAATAGTGACAGAATCATAAGGCTCTGAAGAAAAATGTTATTGCTTCTTTACATTGATCTTGAGAAGTACAAACATTTAAAACATCTCTCTTCATTGTTTTGGTAGAATGGATTTCTATAGAAAACCTAAATAACTATTGGGCAAAAAAATTCAATGGCTCCACAAAGGTTCCACAAAGATGAATTTATTTATAGTTTTCAGAACTCTTTTCAAATATCACTGACTGTATTTTAATTTTCCAGAGTTTTGTGATAATAAATCTAGTAGCTAATACCAGGAATTGAGTAAGTTTGTACATAAAATAAATTTATATCATTGAGGAAGTACAGTTTATAAGCAGCATGAATCATTGGTGGTTGGTTTTTCCAGTTAAACAAATAAAAAGACTTGACTAATTTGGCATTATCATTAAAGATGGCAAAGTATGATAATTTGCTTGTCTTTTGGTTAATACTATCTGGAATAGTACAATTTATGTTGTGAAATTATAGGAGTGGTGTTACCTATCAAAAATCTCCATAATTGGTTCTGATTATCATAAGACATTTAAAATGAATTCTGGGATGACATTCATCACATTCAAATCCAAATAATCTTCCAAGAATGTTTTAACTTTCAAGTACTGTATAAAAGTGTTCTATCATGGTGAAAAGAATCGTTCGTTTTAATGTATATATGTATTTTTTGGGAGGAAACCTAAAAATGTTCTGTGATGTTAAATTATATAGCAAAATTTCAGAATTTGACTATCAGTCCAACAATTATGGTTATATCTCTGTTTGTGGGGGATAGCTAAAAGAATGTATTTTTTGATATATTGTACTTCTCTAAGAAAAAAAGATTAATTTTAAGAAAGGTTCCTTTCTTAGTAAATTAAGTAGAGATAATCTATTAAAATTTTCTTAATGGTTTGAATTGAGACATACTGTAGATATTTTATGAAGGAATGAATCTGGCTTATTTGGAACTCAGTTGGTATTGATAACCATTCTTTTTGCAAATATATTTAGTAAGTTTTCACTTGTTGTTCAGTCTCTTAATTCCACAAAATTAATTTTGTTCCCATTGTGTGTAGTGAATATCCTTGTCCTCAAATTCAAATCCTTGGAAAAGGAGATAAAAAGCCAGAAATTGGTGTTTGTACCATTTCCAAAGTTCTGCAGAATGATGGAACACTTTTAAATGCGTACTTGAGATAATAGGTACTAATTTCTTAACTGTAGGATATAAATGCCACTCTGATCCTAAGGAATCTCATATTAGCACATAGAAGACATTTAATTTTCTAACGAATAAATTGTTTCAGTTAAAACTTAGATCATCAATACTTATTTGATAGAAGTGTGGTCCTTAAAACAGTATGTCCTCTATTCAGCTTCTCGGACCTGCAGACCTGACCAATTCAGATGTGAGGATGGCAACTGTATTCATGGAACCAGACAGTGTAATGGTGTAAGAGATTGCGTAGATGGGACTGATGAAGTGAACTGTCATGTTGGTAAGCAACGAGAACTTTAAGAGTTTGCAGATGTCAGTATGTAACCTGAATATGTAGCAGCCATATTCCTTATGCTTGCTGGCTGGGGAATTCTAGGCGTTGAACTCCATAAGTTTTAAAGTTGCCAAGGTTGGAGACCTCTGTTCTAGAGAATCTTGTGGTAATTTCCATGAGATATTTCTTCAGTTGGTTATATTTGCTCCCTGGATCATGCCCTTTGAGACATTTATATTACTGCAGATCACTGTCACAACTTTCCTGATTTATCATAAATTAGTATTGATTCCCTGAAATGGATACTTGAGTTATGCCTCAAGGAGACACTAAGTTGGGCATGGAGCTATTTATTTAACTCTGGCTTTTCTTTCCATCCTCAGTTAACCAGTGCACTGGACCCGGAAAATTCTTGTGTGGTAGTGGTGAGTGCGTAGATTTCAACAAAGTGTGCAACCAGAAACAGGATTGCAGGGACTGGAGTGATGAGCCGCTCACCGAATGCAGTAAGTTGTAGTTAAGAAAGCCAACTATAAATAAAAATCTTTTCATCTGATTCTAATTAAACAATTTTTTATCTCAAGGAATAATGCAGCACCTATTGTAATAGGCCACATTCCAATCTGGAAGCTCTATAGTTGCACACAGTTGTACAGTTTTTCCTCTTCGAAAAATTTGCATCTCTGAGTCATCCAAATAAATAACAACTTGAATGGCATTACTAGTTCTTCTCTTTTCCAGATGTAAATGAATGTTTGGTGAACAATGGAGGCTGCTCTCACATCTGCAGAGATCTGGTTTTAAGTTACGAATGTGATTGTCCAGCTGGCTTTGAACTGATAGACAGAAAAACATGTGGAGGTAAAGATCCTGAAAAAGAAAACATTTCTGAAGTTACTCTTTGTTCATATTATGTTGCACTATGAGTATCTTTTTTTCCCCCTAGACATTGATGAATGCCAGAATCCAGGTATCTGCAGTCAGATTTGTGTCAATACCAAACTGGGCTATAAATGTGAATGTAGTCGAGGCTACCGAATGGATCCACAAACAGGAGTATGCAAAGCAATTGGTAAGTAGTTGGAAACGAATACTCAACTCAAATTCTGTCGTAGGGTCTTAGAAAGGCATGGCTAACACTTCTTAGACTGATAACTGTTGATCAGATAGGTCTGTTTGCCCAATCCAGATCTATTGAAATTATAACTCCAGAATTGCCAGCTAGCATGGTCAAATGTGAGAGTCCCATCCAGGCTAACATGTTAAACTTGCATTGTGACTCTCTCTAGAGCATTATCAGCTGGCATTTGGACTCTAGAATACACGGTTCTAGTTAAGATGGCTGAATACATGAATGGTTAAGCCGACTCCTGCATAAGGCTTGCAACTTTCTTTCAAGAGCTTTTGGGAGGAGCTGTTTCTTCAGCAACTGGCTGTAGGTTTTTATTGCCTAGCTTTACACAAATTTACTCTTGCAGGAGGAGAACCAAGTCTGCTTTTTACAAATCGTTGGAACATCAGGCAGTTTGCTCTCGAAAGGCAGGACTACACCCAACTCATAGGAGACCTAAGAAATGTGGTTGCTCTGGATGCCGACATGGCTGAGCATAAAATCTTTTGGGCTGACGTTGGACCAAATGCAATCCTCAGGTAAACTAACTGTTTAAGCTCTTTCTGTGTGATGGTAAAAACTTAACATATCTGCCATATCTTAAAAACCAATCTCTGGGTTTTTATCTGTATGATAAAAATGCTTCTGATTCAGGGTTAACATACAACCTTCTTGCTTCCCTTGGGGTAACCCTTGGACTTCCCCAAGCTTATTCTACTGAAATTTAGTAACACGTTTTCAATCTTTGCAGCACAAGTGTTCTTTTTAAAAGGGAATAATGCACATAAAAGTAAGCATATCAAACTTCCAATAGCTTACCAGTAAAGCACCTATTTTGACTAGAGGGAGTAAGTCAGAGCTCCCCTTCCAATTTAAAAAGGACTAAAGAAATTGACCCTTCCACCTTCACTGCTTTGCCTTGGAATACCTTTCTTAATTCAGTCTCTAAACAGAAACGAATTCCTGCCACTCTTTAAAAGTTTATGGCCTTTCTTAGAGACACCGTACAACATTTGATCTGCAACTAGGTCTGGTCAGTAGTCTGAAGTGGGCTATGTAACTCATTTATAGCTCTAGTTTTTATAGGTCCAAGCAGAGAGGGTAACATTTTGGTTTCTTCTTGGCAGTGGAGTGAAGGCAGCTGCTACTGGTGGGACAGGATCTAAATAGTTCTGTGGAAAATGACATGCTTGGCTTTTAGCTGCTAGCAGTCTGGGTTAATCTAAATCAGGCATGTTCAGCCTTTTGGCTTGCCTGGGCTGCATTGCGTGAAGAGGGATTATCTTGGGCTTCATATAAAATATGTAATATAGTTAATGGATATAAATGCACAAAATAATGTTAAAAGTTTATGATCTTGGGGGCCATATTACTAGCTGTCCAGGGCCACATGCCGCCCAAGGACTGGAGGTTGGACATGCCTGATCTAAATAGAAACACCTGCAATGTTCTCCTTGCTTTCTCCTAAAATCTTGCTTTGTACCCAGTTTCCCAATGTCTTTTGCATTAACCAGCCATCACTAAAATAAAAATCAACAATATGCCTTGTTTCAACTGCTGTTATGTTTGATGAGCTCTTTACGCTGATCTAGGAGAACTAGCTGTAATAATTGTCTAGGAAAACGTTGAAAGCACCATAGAAACTCTGGGCCAACTATATTCCTGACAGATTTTATCCTAAAAAGCCTCGTTTGAACACAACTATCTGAATTTCGTAAGAAGCAATTTTGGTGGCAAAAAAAAAAAAAAGGTAGGAAAAAATTGAACAGTGGCTGAAGCTAAACTTCCAGGCAAGATTTAGGATTAACATAAAACCAGACATGACCTGTTCTTTGTGCCTTTGCCATATGCTTAAATATAGGATGTTGCATTCCCTAGTGACTGCATTTAATGAAATGTTTCTCCCTAGTGCCTCAATTACTTCTAGTAACAAACCAGTGCGACATCGCCGGATTGTAGACAATGTACCAAGTCCTGGAGGAATTGCTGTTGATTGGATTTACAAGAACATCTATTGGACTGATTCATCCCTGAAGTCCATTTTGGTGGCCAGCCTTGATGGCATTAAAAGGAAAGTCTTATTAAACACTAACTTAAGGGAGCCAGCGTGTGTGGCTGTGGATCCACTTTCTGGGTAAGCCCATATTTACATACTTGGTATGGAAGTATCTGAGCATTAATTCTGAGAACCTTTAAGCCTCTTTAGTAGAATTGTCCTTCAGACACCCTCCTGAAATTAAATCACTCCTGGATTCCTGTGAGACTTGAATCACATGATTTGAGGAGTGACAGTGGAGGGTCTTCTGAGGAAGAGCCCATGCAGCTCAGAAGAAATCCTAAAGTGATTGTAATTTCACTTCAGAATCTCTTTCACAGCTGTGCTAACACTAGCAGCAATGTTGACAAAGACATAGCAGGAGGTGGCATAGCAAGAATTGCTAGTTTGTAATATTAGAAACTTGCCAGTGATGTCTACACATCTTACTTGAGTGTCTCTATTAATAGCTGCTGAGAAAGCAATGTGTCTCTTCGGAACATAAAACAATGCACCTACACAATAGAAAACCCTAAGAGAAGTGAACTTTGTCATTCAGATTCTATAAGTGATATTTGAGCCCTAAGGATAAATAATATATTGGAGGGGGAGGTCCAATTATTCTGGCAAGGTAGCCCAAATTTAAGGTCAAAACTTAAGGTTCAGTTGAAGAAGAAACATGTTTGAAAGGAGACGGTAGAAATAAAATAACTGTCTCACAAGAGTAGACTTATGACAGCTCTTACCTGGTTTCTCTTACAGCTTCATGTATTGGTCTGATTGGGGTGAACCAGCCAAAATTGAGAAAGCAGGGATGAATGGACTTGACAGGCAGCAACTTGTGACAACAGATATTGAAAGGCCCAATGGGATTGCACTAGGTATATTAATGTTATTCATACCACATTGGAATTCCTTTCTTAAGGAATTCTTGGAGTTATTGGTTAAATTAGACCAGTATATTAAGGGTTGAAGGCAAGTGACCTCCTGTAATGAAATTCCATGTTAAAATGTTCTCTTTCCTTCCCATCCAAAATATCACTAATACCTAGCTAGGTGGTATTGACCTACCTGTATCTTGGCTTCTGAATGGCCATGTCCATCATCTTCTGGCCATGATAAGAATTCTTTCAATCACTGTTTGTCATGGCTTTTATTTACCCATTGTGTAGTCAGGAATGCTACTTCATAACTTCCCTAGACCTCCAGGTTTAAAGAGAGTTGAAACAAGTAGGGAAGTTCTTGGTAAATCATGGTTCTTCTGCCCTAATTACTGACATGTGTTTTTGTTTAGATCGTGTAAAAAATCGTGTTTACTGGGTTGACTCCAAACTGCATAAGCTTTCCAGCGTGGATATGAATGGGCAAGACCGCAGGATTATATTTGCATCCCATGAATTTCTTGCTCATCCTCTTAGTTTGACAATATTTGAGGTAAGAATCAAAGTTTGCAGACATGTATTTTGAGAGGTTGCAAGATCATATTGAAGGGGTAGTTTACTACTCAGCTGCCTCTAATTCTTTTGAGGGATGGGGAAATTGCATTGCTAAAATTGAATAGACACATTGTGAAATCCTGGCATCATAATTTTATTTTTTTTTTCACATAAGAATTTCAAGGAAAAGAAGTTGGAGAAGCTAGACTTAATATAGGTATTTTTCTTTTTTAAAAAAACACGCACCCCAAAAAATAGCCTTCCGTCCTGTCTCGTTTTATGATATTACTTCTGTATTTCCTACAACCTTTAGGGTTGGTCTGGGTGGGGCAGGAAATAAAGTATGGGAGACAAAGTATGCCCCAGGTCACAAAAAGGTAGCAAATGTATAAGCTGGTGGAGGAAGAAAGATAAGTTCATTTGGAAGAGGTTTCTTTTTTTAACCTATAACTTGTAGTAATGAAATGCATGCTCTTTAGTGTACTTTCCATTACTAAAATATGAGGAAGTTAAAAAATAATCCTTCAGTTTGAAATGCTCACTCTTTTCTTCCTAGGACACGGTTTACTGGACAGACTGGGAAAACGAAGCCGTGTACAGCGCCAACAAATTTACAGGATCTGAGCTGCAAACAGTAGTAAACAATCTCTATGATGCTCGAGACATCATTGTGTATCATGAACTTGTTCAGCAGTCAGGTAATAGCAGGGGCACAGGAGTAAAATTCCAAGCAAAAACTGAGTTCTCAAGTTACAGGTGGGAGGACAACACAGTACAGGTAGTCTTCCACTTACGACCATAGCTGAGCACGGAATTATGGTTGTAAATCATGTCTGTCATTAGGTGGATCACCAGTGAGTCCTTATGATTTTATGACTTTTTTATGGTGATCATAAAATGCCACAGTTTTTAAGTGATAGAAGTTCAAATCCAGATCATAAGTAGCCCTGGAAGTCCGTTGTAGCTTTGGTTGCTAAGCAACCAATCATAAATCAATGATGGCCTGTATTGTTTAAGCCTCCCTGAGGAGAAAACATTTGGATGATTTCAATCTGTCCTTTGGACTTGGTATCATCATTTCAAAGTGCCTTGCAAAGGCCATCTAGTATTAAAAATAGAAATAGTGCCTTTAGGTGGGCAACTTTGGCAATTGAAGTCCATTGGTCACAAATTTACCATAGTTGCCCTCTCCTGCTTTATAACATAAAGATTGGGTAACTCGATAGAAGCAATATTGATGATTATATTATCTGAATAAGATGAAGTATATTTTGTAATCCTGAAAATGTAAAGAAAATGTATTAATACTGGGACTAAAAATTGAATTATAAAAAAGGAATTATTTGAAGGGGAAAGTTGGAATGAATTTGAAATAGAAGTTGGGTTTACTTAAAAAGGGGGTTATAAAAATAAATGAGAAGAATCGTATTTCGGGTAAAATGGCAAAATGATTAATTTTTAGAGAAAGATGATGTAAAACAAATATAAGGAAATATATGTTTAAAAGGGTAAAATAACGGGTAAAGTAATGATAAGATAAAATTTGGCCCATCTTTGGGAAAAATTGATACTAAAGAAAAAATTGTGAAAAATTAATGATCGAATGACTGTTTAAAGTAAAGGGTTTCAATAGATTAAAAAATTGTGATAGGTGAAGATAAGCGAGGGAGGATGGTAATATTGATTATATATTCTATAAAAAATATAGATAAAAGGGGAAAAGTAGAATACTGGCAGAAATTGGAGTATATATACAGTAGTAAATATGGAGAAAATAAGCTGTATGAATTTTTGACTCGGTCAATACTCTATTCAGAAAATATGTATTTTATGTTTGTGTGTCTGAAAAAAAATAAATTGTTTTTTTAAAAAAAGATTGGGTAACTCATCTTGAGCACGGGATGTCCTGGAAGGGGGAAGGGAATAGGGCATTCCTGTAGTGCCTTTGTAACCTGATCTGAAGTGGAAAGCCAAGTAAGACATCGTAATTATTTCAAATAGTAAGTAGGCCTCAGCTTTTGCTGCTTTGTTAGAAATTGTAGTCCATCCTAGGAGACCTATGTCTGAAAACTCTTCTACCCACAGGGAAAAACTGGTGTGAAGACGAGAACATGACAAACGGAGGCTGTGAATACCTTTGCCTGCCTGCACCCCAGATAAACAGTCGTTCCCCAAAGTATACTTGCATATGTCCCGATGGAGATGCCCTGCAAGACAATGGCTTGAAATGCAAAGGTATAGTCTGTGATTCTCTTTGTCGTAGTGTAGGAAGCGCTTCCGTCCTGCCATCTCATGCATACAACTCTTGCTAAAGTATTAAGTTTGGCCATTAAACAGCATCCCGACTGCCTGGCTTCTGCATTTCATGGATACTGCATGCTGTGTAGAACATTAAATCTGAACATCAGCCTGATTTAATTATCAGCCATGATGTACCTGGACACAAGCCATAAAAAGCTTCTTCTCTGCCAGGGGCTCATAAGCTCCTTGCCTCAAACGCTGATTGGCAATCATATAATTGTAATCTATAAAGAGGCAAGATGTTTTGAATAATCAAATTCTATGTAAATACTAATCCAGGGTCTTGGATTGCATAATTGCAGATAGCATTCTGATTTGAATGTAAAAGCACAATAATATGCAAGTCAGCTATGGCACACTAAAGGACACTGTGTTTTGTGTGCTGGTGGTGATAGATTTGCAGCTTGATTCAAACAAACTTACAGTAACCCTTGATTGAGTAGATCTTTCCATTCTGTTGAATTGAAACTGCAATCCTTGCTTTTGTTTTCCGCAATGATTCTGCTTACCCAACTGGCTAAGAAGTGATTCCTAGCATTACAATACCTGACCATAATGATATCCTTGCTTGTTGGCTACATCTTCATAGCACAATAAATCTAACACCTTTCAGGGCCAGATTAACTAAGCCTGCATGACCATACTCATCTGCTGTGGGTATTCCACTTCCACCCCAAAAATGGGGGGTGGAAATGAAAAAGAGCCAATGCAGAGCTTCAAAGTTACCGATCTGTAATTTCAGGTACAGGAACTGCTGTGGCTTTCACTGAGACAAAAGAGAGCAGCAGAACAGACAAACCACCTGGACCACTTTCTGGAGGTATTGGTCCTGATCCAAGGCAGCTCAAAAGAGTTGGTGGTAAAGCAGGATAAATTAAGCCAAAGCTTTGACCTCGGAAACAGTAATGAGCAGCTTCTAGTCTTGCTGGGATTATTTCAAGGAATGTGGATCTAGAGTGACTTGGCTTGATTTGGCAAACCATTTAAATTCTTAGAGAATATCTAGCAAAACTTTTGGTAAAGTTGTACCTTAGGCCTTGTTTGCAGTGTTCCTCACTGCCTAGGTAAAACATTCAAAGCAGCTAGTTAAAAGAAACCATTTTAGCAATCCAAAAGGAACAAAAAGCAGGAGGAAAAAAAATAAATTCCAGACTCCTGCAGAAAAAGGCCCTGAATTAGAATCAACAGTTTTTTAACTAAAGCAAACCAATTTCAGTAGGAAGTTTGAATACCTTGGAAGCAAAGTCACATCTAGTTAGACTTCCTGCAGTCATGGGATGTGGAGCAGTGCTTTGTAAGGAGTTGAGCAGCTTTATGGTCCTAAGTATTTGATCCTTCAGATTTAAAAGCAAAACCCAATTTAAACTCTGAAACAAATGAGCAATGAAGCTGCTGAATTACCTGTACACAATTCAGGTAGAGCTGCTAGGTCATATAATAGCTATGTGGGCACTCCAAGTTCTGATAATCCAAAAACAAGGCTGGGTCCAAAAATAATCTCAGGGTGCAAACATACGATGATCCTTCAGTCATGTCAAAGGTTCATTACTTATTGCTGAGACTAGAATATCCGATTTCATATTGTCTGGGTTTTCAGTTCTTTTAAAAGTATTTGTGGATGCTCATTGGGTGGAGCTTAGCTGTCCTGCAATGTCCGTCCATCTCTGTTGGTCCAATCTGTTCTTGTTATAGCAAGGAAGATGGTCATGTCAGAAGAATGATGAAATATTTTTGAACAGATAATGAAGTGATTGTGAACTGAGCAGAAACTGCTGATATACAGCTGATATAAATCAAGGCCATTTCCTGAATTACGTAATTTCTTTACTGGGCAATGCTATGTTCTAGATAGCAAATTTGATCAGACTATCCATAATGATAAATATATTGTACTGTAAATTGTACATTGTAAACATATTGTAATTGTTTTCTTTCCTTAGGTCAAAATCAGAGCAGTCCAGTATCAGAAGAACTAGCTTCCTCAAGAAGTACGTCAGCAGCATGGGCTATTCTTCCTATCTGTAAGTATGAGGTGGTGCCCTGAAATCAGGAGAAAACATTTTCAGCATGGGTTTTTTTTACACCACCACCATGTTTTCCTTTGGGATATAAAATTATTTTTGAAAAAAGCAATATATAGAGGTAGCGGGAAGAGCATAGTGGTCAGAGAGCCCAAATAGCGTTAGAAGAAACCACATCTAGATCCTGACTTGGTAGTAATGCCCAGTGGATAGTCTCCCCCTCATCTTCCTTTCTCAGCCTAACTGGCCTCACGTGATTATTGTGAAGAAACAAAATGGAAGGAGAGACCATCATGAGATTCTTGAGGAAAAGGCATAATACAAGTAATGAAGTCTTAGTCTTTAAGTCTTACTTAAAACAGAATAGGCTTTCCAGTTGAATTTTTAAAATCTCACAATTTCTCATAGTACTATTAGTAACAGCAGCAGCAGGAGGCTACTTCATGTGGCGCAACTGGCAACAGAAGAATATGAAAAGCATGAACTTTGACAACCCAGTGTATCTGAAAACCACAGAGGAAGATCTCTCTATAGATATTGGAAGACACAGCAGTACAGTTGGGCACACGTATCCAGCAGTAAGTGAACTCCTACTATTTTACTGATAGAAAATAGAGTTAATAGAGTTAACTCTATCAATTTCCTTACTGATAGAGTTAAAACAGGCGACTGTCTTGGTACCCAAAATATAAAGAATGATTTTTGGAAAATCATGAAAAAGCTTTTCACAGTTCTTCTGGCATCTGATTAGGGATCCCAACAAGTGTTGTAGTCTGTATTTATTCCAGGATATGGATTTTTAAAGATTAATCCAAATCTCAAATCCTGACACTTGGGATAGATTGTCATGGAGAAGATCAATCAATATGGTCACTAAGAGTCAACAATGACTTGATAGCCTATAATCAGTCAATAAGTTTCAAAATCCCAACCAGTTTCTGCCAAGAACTGCTTTTCAATTGAAGGCTTTAGGGCACCTAATCAACATGTTTGAATTTACATGTTTAAAGCTTAACAATGGCACTTGATGTAAAACTATCAGACTCGAGCTTCAGCAGTGTTTTCCTCAGCTTCACTCCTTGGTTAAAAGGATATATGGGGTTTGTCAATGAGAACTGATGGCACAGACAAGCTTGTGTTCATATAGTTTGCAGGGGTGGGGTAGAAGAGAGATTCCTGGTGGCATGGGCCACATTTCACATTTGGAAGAAAGTGAGCAGAATGTGCAGTTCTGGATAAGGAATATGTTGCAGCACTCGGTGGTATGGTCAATTTGTTAAGCTACAGTTGCATTTAGAATGCAGTTTTTATGTGCTTTTGTCTTCAAATGAAGGGATGTACATTACTGAAATGTAGTGGAAAGCTTGGAGTTTTCAGGTTACCCTCAGCAATAAACAACTGATCCCTAAACCTTACCTACCTGAAACACAGGTGCATTCATCTGGGATATAACTTTTCTTTTCTTCACAGATATCAGTTGTAAGCACAGAGGATGATTTATCATGAATCTAGTCTACACTTGCATTCTACACTTTTGCATGGTAGCCAGACAGTGGCTGAAGAGATCCTTGATGAATGAAGGCACAGGTGGAACAAGTTCACAAAAAACACATTTTCATACAAAGTTATAAAGATCTGTGTTCACTATCAACTTTTGATGGTTCTTACTTACCTGTAACCCTTGAATAAACTTAAGTATTCCCACCACTGGCTATGTATAAAGCACTTTCCAAGAAGCCATATTATAGTAAGTGCTTCAAAAGTACTAGCTGTAAATAATTGTACAGGCCCAATTGTAAATCATCCGGGGAAGGGATAGTTTATTAAGCACTTTGGAATAACATTTCAATGTAAATTATTGTATAATTTTTTTTCAATGTTTGGAAAATGGCAATAGGAGAAAACGGGTTACTCAAGATTAATTGCCAAAAATTTGTAAACTAACTTTTGTATGAATTGTGAATTTGTCCTCCCTGAACCACCTACAGGGGTGTGCAGAGGACAACTGCTCTGTATCAGAAATCACTGTAAATTTCAACACTGAAATGAAAAGAGGCAAAACTCTGTATTATGACTCGACTCATTCTTCTTAAGATCGCTTGGTACATGGGTGGAACTTCAGTTGAGCTGATCTAAGCAACAAGGCAAAATTAAACTCCATTCCCATAAAGGACTCCGATATGGTACTTAAAAGTCAGGTAGTAGATATATCTAACTTCTTAAAGAAATTGCCTCCATATCACTAATCCAGTGAATCAGTCAACAAACCGTATTTATACAGTGGTACCCCGTATGATGGTACTCAATTGCTTTGCAACACATCTAATTTGGTACTCAGCGCATTTTGACACAAAAATTATGTCCTGGTATTCATCATTTGTTTGGTGCTCAACGCACAAGCTAGAACTTATCATTTGTCTGCTGCCTTGTGACTCATTACATTATTCCGTATGGGAAAAATTTGATGCTCATTTTTGCATCTACCAGAACCAATTAACAATGGATAGGAAGGTACCATGGTAATGAGAAAAGGCGCTTGAAATCTTAACTTTAATAATCTCATTAAGGGTGCCCATAAAGGGCTGCCCACTGTTGCATTTGACTTCAAATATAATGATGTTTTGCTATTTGGAGGATGCAGAGATTTTTAGTGTACATGTTATCTGTCTGCTATTCTTTTTGACAGCTTAACACAAAAAATTTACTTACAGGATTTTGTCATGTGAAAAATCTCAACAGGAAACTTAAAATGCTTCCAGAAGGCAGGCAAACAAACAAACATACTGAACACTGAGTACTTGAACTCAGTTAATATTTTTGCACAAAGTTACAAAGAGCATAACTGAGCAAACAACTCCTGTAATAAAATACTGCAGTATAAACACATTTATCTTGCTCCAAACGGGTTAAAAGATAAGGTACTTGATAGTACAAAAGAGATAGAAATCTCGTTATTTTTCCCTGGAGTTGTGTAAATATTTTCAGTCAAATTAATGGGGTTAATCCTGGGACATTGTGCATGCATATAAGCAGATGCTTGTATAAATTGGTTTAAGTATGAGAGGAGAGAGAAAAGGCGTTGAGAAACACTCAAAGCAATAATTTTCTCAGACCTGATGCTTTCTAGATCTTCAGCCGTTCTAACTAACAATCCCCTAGCACTGATGTTACCTAATCAGGTAATGAAATGTCTGCAAGAATACAACCAGGCTCAGAGAGCACTAAGGATCTTAACAGTTCCATGCTGACCTTTGATGGAAACGGTATCTGATGGGCATCAGAATGGGGGAATCGCTCAAGGAGTGCTGCAGAAAGACATTTAGCAGCAGACCCATCCAAGTAGCCAATAGGGAGATTGAAAAGTTTGCTTTGCTTTGCTGGATTCAATTGCTGGTACCCACATAATCTAAGTTCCTTGATGGCAAACCTATGGAACGCATGCCAGAGGTGGCACACAGAGCCCTGTCTGCTGACACATGCACCGTCACCCCAGGTCAGATCTTCATGGTGTTTCTTTCATGAGCTATTTCCCTGCAAATGACGAAACAAGCTCACAAAAGAAAAAGATCTTACCTCTTGCGGCGCTGCCAGTGTTGGGATGCCCTATCTCCCATCGGCCAGCTGGTCTTCGGGGGTCTGCTGCGTATGTGTGCATGTCTGCGCATGTGCACATTTGTGCATGTCTGTGCAAGTATGCCCACGCACCTTTCACTTTGGCCATGCATGCGCACAGTTTGGACACTCGGTGTCTAAAAGGTTCACCATCACTGATCTAAGCCAAGGTCTGCTTATCCTTTTTCCTTCATCTTTGATGGTATGTTGTAGAGCAGCAATCCCAAACCTAACCCTAACCCAGGAGAAAAAATTTGATTTCCTTTCACATTTAATTAAAATCTCATTGTTCTCCAGTCATACATTTAATGTTTTCGGCAACATTAACATTTTTAATTTGGCAAAAATTATAAAGGATTTCTACCTTTAGTCAGGCTATCCTTCCCCAGCATATAACCCAGGGGTATCTAACCTTGGCAATTTTAAGACTTGTGGACTTCAATTCCAAAAATGTATGGCTTGGAATTCAGATTGGAAGTCTCTGCCCTGGACTCCCAGTTTCTTACCAACTTTTGTTTAATTGAGCATTTTTCTTTTATAAAACTGATACTGGAAAATATCGTACCTTTGGAATTCTTTGATTATACTGAATCTTTTTCAATTATATTGAATCTTTCATTTATATTGAATATTTTCCTTAAATAATCAGGTGACTTTTCAGCCAAATAATATATATGTAACCTTCCATTAATTGTTAGGTAACATGCATCCCTTGTTCACAAAAGTATTGAGTAGTTATTCTCAAAATAGTATGCATAAATAGAAAATGCCATTCTATTGTGAAGCTTGCCTTGGTGAATTGCACTGTTTCAATTCCAATGAAAACTTGGGATTTGTTTTAGGTCTGTAATTGAAAGGCGAGAGTGTGTATTCAGTCAACTGGGTTTACTCTGCAAAATACCAGAAAAGTATTTAAAGAGGCAAAACGTTCCAGGATTGCAAATCAGATGCCTGTCTTTCTCCTCTGGCTTGAATTCTCTTCCTCAATGTGGTGTGTCATTAACACAAGTACATATGGGAAATCAGCCATGTAACCCAGAGGTGTCCAACCTTGGCAACTTTAAGACTTATGGACTTGTGGAGCATGCTGGCTGGGGATTTCTGGAACTTGAAGTCCACAAGTCATAAAGTTGCCAAGATTGGACACCCCTCATGTAACCTCAGAAACAGCCAGCTTGGAGATAGATTTATGGCTCAGGAAGCTAATTCTAAGAACACAAGACAGGTGAATGGCTGCAGATGAATCTTTCCTGGTTTTTTTTCACTTGTGTTTTTCCTCCTTGGCTGAGTTCAGATATTAAGTGGCTACAGCTGAATGAAAAAAAGGCGCATTGTGAACATAAGCAGTCATTCTCAAGGATTGATGCCGTGCATCGATTTCCTTTTGGCTTTTAAAAATCAGGAACCCCTGCTAATTCCTTTGTGAATGAAGCATTCATTCAGCTAAACCTACAGAAAAAGCTATTGTCTAAGTATAAGAAGTATATTTTGAGTCAACAAAGCCTCACATTAGTAAGGGTTTTTAAAACTTGCTGTTTAGACACAAAAAAAGGAATAATCTTTTACAGATGTATATTTTCATGATGGTTGGTGAGCACAAGACTCTTAACCTTCAAAACTCTCCCTTGCCATATACTCATAGCCTGACATTAGCTGACAATTTCTTAGTCTGTCAGGAAGTAAGAATACCGTGGTGTTAGCTTTCAATCACTTCATACTGGTGTTTGATCTGCTGAAAGCATAAGCAGTAATGGCAAGATATATAGAAGCAAAGACTCCTTCAAATCCCATTTAACTCCTTTGACTACACAGACTTTGGCAACAGTAGTAGTATTTTGCTTCTTTCCCATTTTTTTTTCAACACCTAATCTAGCCTACAGTCTCCCATCCAAGTATTCACCAGGTCCAACTCTGCATCAGTTGGCCCAAATTAAAAAAAAAAAAAAATAGTGGAAGTATTCTAAATTCAAGCAGCATACTGAAACTATTTGGCCTTATGAGATCGTATTATTTACCTTAAACAGGATTGTAGTCTTTTTATCAATAAATTCCATCTAATTTATATTCCTAGAAACAAGTGTACAAAAACTCTGTGCCAGATTTAGAAAATGTACACCTTTGACCCAACCCAAAAAGCTGCAGGATGAAACATGTCTCTAAAGTCTGAGAGGTAACTAATATGCGCTTTGTGCCTTTAAATGCAATAATAAGGATACAAGATCTTTTGGGACAGAAAACTGCATCAGACTTTTAAGCAACATGATGGGCTTTTTGCTATATAAAGCTTTTAATCCTGCAATTACTATTTTTATAAATAACTCAAGGTGATGACCATACCTAATGCTCCTTCCTCCTCCTATTTTCCCCACAACAGAACCTTGTGACGTAGGTTGGGTTGATAGTGAGTGGCTGGCTGGCTTTCATACCTAAGGCGGGACTAGAACTCATCATCTCCTGTTGATTGGCCCAAAGTCGTCACTCAGCTGTCTTTCATGCCCAAGATGGGACTGGAACTCACAATCCCCTGTTTCTGAGAACAGCGCAGAAGGAACTATCTGTTCCCAGCAATCAGATGTGATCCTGCAAATAAATGAGGCACCCTGCAAAGCAGTCAACAACTGTGATATGGTGTGTGTGTTGGTTCAGGGAGAATATATTTGCTAGCTTTACAAATACGAGTTATGGAATGTGCTCCCTCTGGAGTTGTGCTCAAGTCTCATTCTCTCCTTTTCATGAACAGAGCCCACACCTTCGTCTTTAACTGGGTTTTTAATTTAAATCAACGATTGTGTGGACTGGGTTTAATCAGATCTTAACTGTCTAAGCTTTATGGCTTACTCTTAGCTGTGTCAAGTCTAAATTGAATAAATAGGAACAGCGGGCAAGATACCTAGTAGAAGGTAGCATTCAGCTCCTTCTCCCTGGGTGAACAGATGCCTGCAGCAAATTCATTTCTCATCACAGAATGATCCAGATGGCATGTTCTAGGTGGATAGTTTCATTGGTCGTTCCAAAGGAAAATGAGCTTGAAGGGTACAGAACCAACACTGGAGATTCGACAGATGTTTGTTCAACTCTGTACCCTCCTAGGTTTCACACCATCCAGCCACAGGCAGGGGTACCTAGAATAAAGCAAAGGCCACTTGAGAGAGTAAAACACACCTGCCTGAATTTAAGATTATTTTGGATTTAGCATGAGATTAAAAAGCTGGGAGCCAGATCATTGACTTAACATTAATGTAAAGCCACAATGTTTCTGCGTGGTGTAGCAGGATAAATGGATTTTCATCCTTCTCGCCATCTGTTTATTATTGTCACTAGTATTATCAGTCAGCAGTGTGTCCCGAAATACCTAAAGTACCTCATTTGTTAGTTTGTGGCTAAAGCCATTTTGGCAAAGTAGTGATGCAAAGGAAGGTCAGGAAGACACTATTATATCAATGCATTTTTTATTGTGAATTCCAATGAAACAATTATTAGGATTAAAAAACATGCATTGTTTTCACATTGATTTTATAGCTCAATTCCAATATAAAACTACAAGTGTGCTCTAAAAGGGAACATTTTAAAGTACACAAAGGTTGGCAGAAAAGCATTTTAATGAATGGAGTTGATTTCTGTATAACCTCCCCTTCCATAGGGGTCTCTTTACTTCTGTTCACTCACTCGCCATTTTTACAACACCACAGTTTATATGGGGCTAAATGCAGAAATAGCAACTCCATTTCTTGTGATTAACACTGACAGAAAAGCAGTTTTTCATTGCCACATCTCCCCCCAGCCCCTACTTCTGTGGTTTATAAATTCAGATTTTGGTATGATCTGCTGCTGTAAGATCTCTTCTGTTTATTCTCAGGCTTCGAATCAAATAAAATGTTTAGGAATGCTCTTGGAAGTGTTCTGAGGGAATGCCTCATTGAACATTTGAATTTTCTTTTTTTTAATCTATGGGCATTTCAACTGCATTTTGAACCTAAGGCTGTCAGAACCAGGCTGCGAAAATCTAAACCACATTAGAAAAAGCAAAGAGTTATAGATTTCTGCAACCCCTATACAGGGGTGGGCTTCAAAAATTTTATCAAGAGGTTCTCTGCCTGGTTGCTGGGTGGGCATGGCCATGGTGGGCATGGCCTAGTCAACCTCCTGCACCATGGTGGGGAGGCATTTTTGCCCTCCCCAGGCTCCAGAGTCTTTCCTCGAGCCTCTGGGAGGGCGAAAACGGCCTCCCCAGGCTCTGGAGACCCTCTGGAGGGAACTTCTGGTAGGCCTGTTTTTTGTCCTCCCCGAGCCTCTGTACATGCCCTGCACATACCTGCATCCAAAACGAGCCACATGGGGACTCCTAGGAAGGGTGGGCGGGGCCAGCCAGGAGTGGGATTTGGGGGTTCTCTGAACTGCACAGAATCTTAGCTAGAGGTTCTCCCGAACCCCTGCAAACCCCAGCAGCCCACCCCTGTCCATATAGCTCATAATTATATGGACCCACATGTGTGGGTTTATTGTTTTAAAGCTGTAATTCTAGATATACCTGCATGAGAAAAAGTATACTTTTGTATTCGAATCCCCAATTCGCTTCGCATCATTCACGGAGAATGTTAAAAATTTTTTGATTATGTTTCAAACCTGATTTATGTTTATGTTCCCTACTGAAAAATTAATTTCAGCATCGGAATCTGTTGGTGTTTTTAAAGGCCGACTGAAGGAATATTTTTATTTAATTAGTTAAAAGCTTCCTTTTGTCATATTCACTCCTTTTTTATCAGTAGAGCTCCTTTACTGATTTTTCATTACTCTGTCTGTTCTTCCTGAGAAAGAAAATCAATAATGAAAATATTGAATGGCTTAGTTACTGCTTTTCTTTATATTCTCTTTAAAACAAAAAGCTACTATTTTGTTACAATACAAAAAGACAGGGAAGATAAAAAGTAATTAAATTCTTTATGGCAATGAAAACTGCTTAAGGATGATGTAATGATAATATCCCAGTTGGGCTTAACAGGAAACAATAAAGAGACAAAATCTTTAAGCAGGAAGCTACTAATTAGAAATGTACGGGACCTTTGATAAATGACATTTGTAAATAACCATTATAAAGAAATCTGGGCTTGGAAATGCTTTACAGGATAATACAGTGTTGTTTGAAGTCACTGTTTTAATAATCAACAGACATGCTCTTGACAGTATAATTAGAGTGCAATTTATCATTCATTCAGTTTGGAACTTAACACAATATTAGGCATGACTGCTATAAAGCTATAGATTACATCATAATTGCAGTAGTATATTTAGGGCTAATTTAAGACCTGAGCTCAGCAGGAATATGTTACACAAATCAAGATAATACACTGATCACTATTATTATTTCAATTAAATTAAGTCACATTTTTGGAATAAAACATTTCAATGTATTTCCTTGTTGGCATATCACTTAGAGATTTTGACAGAAGAGAATATTTACATCTCACGGTTGAACTGTCTGAGCTTGATTTTTTCTTTGCAGACATTTCATTAACAAACTCAGTAACATGTTAGTAAATGTTAGAAGGTAGTGGGATTTGCTCTTATTTTTATATACTAGTTGCCAGTATTGGTGGAGTATATCTTGGTGGTTCCTTGATTAGGCAGTTGTTTACTGTTTGTTGGTCTGCATTGGTAGTTTCTTCACTGGGGTATTTGTTTACTTGATTTCTTGTTAATCTTGGTGTTGATCTCTGTTCATGAGGGTGTTGATTGCTGGTGTTCTGTTCACCCTCTGTTCATGAGGGTGTTTGGGTCTTTTTGTTTCCTCTTGGGCTTTTTGAGTGGTATGTAGATGTTGTTTATCTCTATGTGCCTATTCATAGCTAATTTGTCTGAGTGCCGGGCTTCCAGGAATTCTTTGACATTCTTGGTCTTGGCTTGATTCTAGGATGTTCACAGTTTCCCAGTTGAAACTATAGTTGAGATTGCCATGTGCATTTGTGAAATTTTTCACAAATTTAGACAAATTCAGCCCTCCACAGATTTGGTTTGCCTACTTTGGTAATGAAATGTCTATAAGAAAACCACTAAGCTCAGAGAGCACCAACGATCCCACTTGGAGGCTTAGCAAGGGTGGGATAGTTAGTTAACTGGCACAGCTGAAGTATTAAAGGTTCCTTGTCTAAACCCTAATTCAAGAAATTTCATCCAGCAGTTGAATAGCGTGGGTGAGGGAACAGCATTTCCAGTAAGAAGAACTAGTCTAGATGGACTAAAGTGTAACCCTTAAGGTGCAACAATCATTTAGATTCGTTTTATATTTGTGGCACATTTGCATTCCCAGATTTATCTAGGCCATGATGAGTGTGCACCCCTGTGATACGATATGAATCTGTCAGGTCTCTCAAGTGCTGCTTATTTTTCCATCAGTCTCCCCTGGACAAAGAAGCAAGACATTTTCAAGTATTTCAAGCAAGTGGATGTACTCTACCATTAACTTAGAGTGACTCATCCATTTCTCTAAGAAATCTTTTCTGAGAGCTGGAAGATTAAAGGAGTGAACATCTTGGTTGGGATTGCAGGGTAAATAAAATTTGGCACAAGTTGCCTCCCTGCCTTTTTACTAAATCCGATTGCATCTGTAGAAGGACCAAACTACATCATTGCCTTTTGCTGACTTCCTAGACCCTAAAATGCTCTCTCACCTGACAGCTGTTAATTATATATACATATTGATGCATAATTATTTGATAGATGATAGATAGACAGACAGACAGACAGACAGACAGATGATAGACAGATAGAGATAGGCAGATAGATAGACAGACAATGATATATGGTAAACAGATGATAGATGGTACAGTAGATAGATGGGAGATAAAGAGATGATAGATAGATAATAGATAGATAGACAAATAGACACAGGCAGGCAGGCAGATGATAGATGAGAGGGAGGGAGGGAGGGAGGGAGAGATACTAGCAGCATACGTGCAGATATGCTTAAATTCCATCTCCATGACCACAAGGCTGCCTGGTCATTGGAACCAGCAATATCTGGAATAGGACAGGTTGCTCACCTTATTATTTTAGATCTTGGTGTCAATATCCTTGACAGAGGACACTCCCTTGTGTTTCTGGAGATGAGACACTATCTTAATCTTTTGCAAGCCTACATGGTTAACTTCATAACTATTAGCATGTCATTCATGTATTTGTGCTCTCATAGATATACATGGTGTGCTTTTTGGAATAATGGTGTCCCAGATGGCCTAAAACCTTGAGAGTATAAATTTCTACAAGAGAGATATTATGCAAATAAGATCCTCACGGTCCGAAGAATGACAGCACATCCCCTTGGATTATAAAGTTTTAGAATTTTATTATAAAATAAATTTTACCGCACAAGCTTTCTGTCTTCTTTAATGATAAAGAATCCTTCTGACCATCTTGCCTCATGCAACATTGGATGATGAGGAGCAATTATCCGGGATGCCTGCAGGCTGGGATTCTTTGCATAACAAACAAAAATGATTTATTAATATTGTGCCTCCAGCCAGAAAACAAACCATCCCCAATAAAAAAATCAATAACCAAAGAACAGTTAAAAGCACATAAAAGCAATGAAATGGGCATGCATCATGACATACTGTACAGGTAGTCCTCGACTTACGACCCCAATTGAGCCCAAACTTATGTTGTTGTTAAGTGAGATATTTCTTAAATGGGTTTTGCCCCACTTTATGACCTTTCTTGCCCCAGCTGTTAAGCGAATCGATGCAGTTGATAAGTTAGTAACCCGGTTGTTAAGTGAATCTGGCTTCCCCATTGACTTTGCTTGTCAGAAGGTTGCAAAAGGGAATCTCATGATCTTGGGGCAGAGCAACGGTCATAAATATGAGTCAGTTGCCAAGCATCTGAATTTTGATCACATGATCATGGGGATGTGGCAAAGGTTGTAACTGTGAAAAACATTCATAAGTCACTTTTTTCAGTGCCGTTGTACGGCACTGAACAAACTGTTGTAAGTCAAGGACTACTTGTATTTACAGGACCAATATAAATTCTAGAAACACACTTCAAAAATTGCATCTCTTTCGGTATACTGTAGATTTAATAATATATTTTAGGAATTTATCCTGTATTGATATTACATAGGTCTTTTCCCCCCTCTTTTTCCTTCTTTCTTTTTTCCCCCCTTTCTACTTTTTTCCATTATTGTGAGGTATGGTTACTTCACTGTCCAGTCACTGGTGTATTTTTATTTATTTAGTATACATCGATAATAAAAAATATTTTTAAAAAGCAACTGAGCACCAAGAGGAATATAACAACTCAATCTGTCTGTGGCATTGGTACTCCAGCCAGTAATTAAGTTAAATCTTTTTTCTTTCATAATCAGAGTCTGATTACCTCCCACTAGTGTATTTTAAAGCCATAAAGATATTGATAAGGTGCAATCTGGGCAGTGTTTTTATCTTTCCCATCAATATCAATATCAATACATTTTTACACCATTTCAGGAAATGGAGCGATAACCTAATGAACCCTGGGCTATCACTCCATTTCCTGAAATGGTGTAAAAATGTGTCGATACACACACACACACACACAAAGTGACTTATGACCATTTTTCACACTTGCGACCGTTGCAGAATCCCCATGGTCAGGTGATCAAAATTCAGAAGGTGGCTAACTGACTCATTTATGACGGTCGCAGTGTCCCGAGGACAAGTAACATCAATAAGGAAGCCAGATTCACTTTACAATTGTGTTACTGACTTAACAAGTCCAATATTTCATATATATATATATATATATAATTTTTATTAAATTACATGATAATACAATTCAAGAGTTTTCAGTTTAGCGGTGTTCATGAATATATACAAATTATATACATGGTGTTCCCTGATTTACTTAATTGTTATTAATAGTTGCACCCTCCCTTATTCTACCTTTTACTTTTATCTTCCATCCACTTATACCACATTTCCCACACCGTGTAATATTCCATGTTCTCTTTTTCGTTTACCACATATGTTAATTTACTCATCTCTGCGCATTCTAATATTTTTCTAATTACATGCTCTTCTGGTGGCAGTCCTTTCTCTTTCCAATACTGTGCATATATTATTCTGGCAGCTGTAATAATATGCATAATTAGGTACTTCCCCCCCCCCCCATATGTCCTTTTTAGTATTCCCAGGAGAAAGGTTTCAGGTGCCAAATCGATATTTTCCTCTGTTATTTCTTGTATCCATCTTCAAATCGTTTTCCAAAATTTCATCGCTTTGGGGCATGTCCACCACATATGATAGAAGGTATCATGATGGTGGCCACATTTCCAACAATTTGGGCTCGTGTTTGGGTAAATTTTCGCTATCCTAGTAGGGGCTAAATGCCCCTACATTTAACAAGTCCAATGTTTCACTTAAGAACTCTGGCAAGAAAGGTCATAAAGTGGAGAAAAAGTCACTTAACAACTGTCTCGCTTAGCAACAAATTTTGGGTTTAATTGTCATAAGTTGAGGTCTACCTGTATGTGTATGTGTAATGTGTAATGTGTATGTGTATGTGTATATGTATATGTATATGTATATGTATATGTATATGTATATGTATATGTATATGTATATGTATATGTATATGTATATGTATACATACGCATACACATTTTGCAGAGTGATTGCTTCAGCAGTTTGTCCTGGCATTAAGCTTCCAGCAGAGAACAAAATGGGTTAATGAAACTCAAAGTGTTCCTAGGTTTAACTGTGGCCGGGGGGAGTAAAAAAAAAAACAGGAATTTTTCCACCAGTCTCTTTTTGCTAACCACAACTTGTACATAGTCAATGTTTCTTTGGGGAGGGGAGCAAGTTAGAAGATTTCTGGGACAAACTTTCACTGCTGACAGAGCAGCATAGAACATCCACATCAGTGATATAATGAAAGATACAAAGTGAAAGCATGCATTAGGGAATAATAAATGAATAGATGTGAGCAGAAAATAATGAAAAGGTTAAGAATGGCTATTACTGGACTAGAACGTAACTCTTAGAATATTGCAATAGTGGTGGTTGGAAAATTACTGTATAGGAATTGTATTTATATCCAGTGGAGGATAAGAAGCATCCTTAAAGTTGCTTGTTTGATATTTTGGAATGTATCTCTCTGTTCTCCATCATTTTCTCAAGCCCACTGAGCTCACTGTAGTTCTATATCCGGGTTCAAGGAGAAGAGCCTTTTCCGCTGCGGCCCCATCCTTGGCCCCAACTTTGTGCAACACTCCACCACCAGAGGTAAGAAATGCTCCCACCCTTTGGACCTTCAGAAAGGGTATTAAAATTTGGCTTTGCCAGTTGACCTGGAGTCTCACGGGGAATACTCATCATTCAAGGTGGTTTACAGGGTAAGAAGACCTCGTGTCATCTGTCTCTTAGTCTTGGTGTTTTGTATAGTTTTACATTTTTAATTTGCATTTTAATAATTCATATTTTAATTATTAAGGCCCAGAGTTGCCTTATAAAGGAGACGGGCAGCATAAAAACTTAATAAACAAATAATAAAGGTTCACAAACTCAGTATGTTTTTCTATACCATTTGCATCTATAGGGTTTGCTCCATAAGCCACCTAATACTAGCAATGTAAATGTATATTTCCACCTAATTACTAGCCATCAAATGGAACAATTTGTTCAGCAAATACAGCAACCTTCCCATTGAAGCCTCCTTCCTTTAACCCCACCTACTTGTATTCTTCTGGGAGTTGATTGCAGAGAGAAATTTATGGAAATTTATGGAAAATTTTTGGACTATGTCAGGTGAAGGGGATCCGCTCAAGGGGAAAGGTTATATCCAGCTCGACTCCAATCCAGATGCTCTTGAGGGCAATATAAACATCCCTTTTCCCAGACTAAACTCAATCCATCAACCGTTAACTCTTCTCACAAAATTCTCAGCATCAATCATTTTCACAACTGGTGTTCTTCCCTTCAAGAGTCCTACAGATACCAAAGAAAATCCTGCAGCCAAAACTCCTCAGGTGTTTTTCTGTGGATTCCCACAATGGCACCTTTTCTTGTAGCCATTTCATTCTGGGGCGTCCTTTACCCGCTTGGTGTGTTTGCTCGCAGCAAAAGCTGCACAAGGTCAGTTGAGATTGCTCAAACTTGACTTAGCATTGTGAACTTTGGCCCACGATAACTCTTTGGAGTACCAAAACAGAGATTTCTTCTCTCTCTCTCTCTCTCTCTCTCTCTCTCTCTCTCTCTCTCTCTCTCTCTCTCTCTCTCTCTCTCTCTCTCTCTCCCTCCCTCCCTCCCTCCCTCCCTCTCTCTCTCTCTCTCTCTCTCCATCTCTCTCTCCCCCCCCTCCCTTCCTCTCTCTTGTGATCTGCCTTCCCAGGGAGTAAGCTTCATGCGTTGAACAAGGTGTACAGAAGAGATAAACAAAATAACAAAATAAATAGGAAGGGATCTTGAAGCAGGAGACTCTATAACATTTCGGACAAGGATAAAAGCACTGCTCAGTTGTTAGAAAAGGGGAAAAATTCAAACACACAAATAACATGGATGAAACCGAGTTGAGGTAACTGGAAGGTTGTGCATAAAAATCTGGCTGTGTTCAGAATATCACCTGGAGATAATGAGGCTGATTGGCCAAAACAATCTGGGATCCAGAGTCTAGTCAAAAGATTTTACTTTTGTTCCTATAGCTCTCTCATTGTTTACAAGAACTTTGGGATACAGTGATAAGCAATTCAGTAAGCAGTATCAGATCCTCCTCCTTCTGCCTGTGACCAAACTGAACAGGAGGACTGCATCGGTATCTATCATCTCTTCAACACATGAAAATTGTGCAATATTTGGGTGGAAGAAGTACAATTAAACAAGATCAGATTAACTCGTCAGAGACTTGATATAATCATTCAGAGACACCGGCATTTGCTACTGTTGCTCGTTCACAACCCAGTGATTAATATAATTGACACAGAGCAGTTTATAATAATTTCCTGCCTCTCCCATTCCATCTAGTTAGGCCTACACGGGCTAACATCTGCTAGATTTGTTAACCTGTTGATGTTCTTACTTTTGGATGGAGTATTTCATATCAGGTGCTCCATTCGTTTAGTGACCATTTGAAGTTATGATAGCACTGAAAAAAGTGACAAAGGATCTGTCTGTGGAGATTCTCAGTCATCCAGCCATCTTTCATGCCTAAAGTGGGACTAAAACTCACAATCTTCCAGTTTCTATCCTGATGCCTTAATCACTAGATCAAACTGGCTTTTTTTTTGGAATTTTTTTTTCTTTTACTTTCTAATAAAACGTGGATCAAAATGTGGATTTTGCATAAACTAAAAAAATACTGCGGCACAAAATTGGCAAATATTCTGCAATGTATGTATATGCCATAGCCCCTACACTATTTGAGCTCTTCATACATTTGATTCTTCAAACCTTGACTATACGTCATCACTAGATGGCACAACCTGGTTTGTTTTATCTGATCACTGCTAAGTCTTCAGGAAATTATTACCGGTATATTGTATCATATGGATTTCTTAAACTTCAATTTTTAAATCTAAGGTGGCCTGAGAGTTTACTGAAGACCAATTTAATGAAAGGATTGGGAGCTAGTTCCTCAAAACAACACATGAAAGAAATGTCACTGAATTCTGAGATTTGCTGTAATGCAAACCTATCATTTGTATTTAGTTTCTCATTTTTCTTTATTCTATATTAAAAGGGAATAGAACCCAGTTTAGAACCCAGTTTGGAAATAAAATAATAAACACTAGTAAAAGATTAACCTTAAAACTGTTCAGTAGGGAAAACAATCCTATTTATCCATTCGAATGTCCCAAATTTGAGCATTCAGATGAATACTAAAGTCCAGCTGGCTTTAGAACAGTATTTTCTGTCCACACTAATTTGACTGTAACAACAAGAATACCTTCTGTCATTTCAAGTGGGAGAAAATGTAAACTTAGGCATAAAAGTCTTCTTATAATATGATATGGCAAAGAATTAAAAGATTCAGGATCCTCCTTGAATTCTTGCCTGCTTGCTCTATTTGGGTACCTTCAGAATATCCCGATTCCAAAGAAGTCCTGTTGACATGCTATCAGAGAACAGGGATCCAGTGTTGGATTCCGGATTCGCCCCTTTGTGTTCAAATATCTGTGTCTGGAAGGGAAATGCAGAGAAATTGAATACATTTATTTATTTATTCAATTTCTACAGCCGCCGATCTCAAAGAAGTGACTCTGGGTGAAGAACAATTATGAAGCAATTAAAAACAGTTACAACATAGTACAAAATTAAATATATATGACAGCCATGAAAAAATGTAATCACAATTGCCAATGTAGCCATGAAATGGGCCCCTTCACACATACAGAGGCACAGGCAGTGGGGGGGGTTCAGCCAGTTCTTATCACTTCGGGAGAACCGGTTGTTAACTTTCTGAGCAGTTTGGCAAACTGGTTGTTGGAAGAAATCATTAGGGCAGAGAACCGGTTGTTAAATTACTTGAATCCCACCACTGGGCACAGGCCTAGGTAATGTAGGTAATGCAGGTCCAGCTAGATGATCACTGAAGGGCCCTCTTTATTCATAGTATTGTAAGAAAGGAAATGTGCTTGTTTAAGAGAAGCCAATTATCCAGTTGAGACAGTACAAAGGCAGAACAAAGTTCCTTTGAAGTAGAAACATTCAGAAGAGGGGCCTCTCAGTTGTCAGAGATAGAGACATTTGGTGATATACAGTTTGAAGGTTAAAAGAGATCAAGGATGACCACATGAAATATCAACAAGAGATAATTTGAATCTATGCTTCAGTGATTTACAAGAAGAATTATGTCTGTTTGGCAAAGATAATGTAAAACTTAGTAATTAGGAAATGTCAATTAAATATAACAAATGTATATGACCATATAAACTGCTGTGTTAGCAGAATCCTTTGTTTGAAACTGTATAAAACTGGAGTCTCATGATCATAACTTTGTTCAGATCTTGAGATATCAATACCTATCTGATCCTTATTGCAATAATAAACTGACTCTGTCTGCCCCGAAGGGATGTCTCTTAATTCCTTCCTTCCATAACATAGGCACAAAGCCAAATCTTCAAGGCCTTACAACAGAGCTGTCAAATTTGATTTCATTGAGAGTCACATCAGGGTTGTCTTTGACCTCGAGAAGTGGGGTGGGGGGGGCATGGCCGTGGGGGGTGGTCAGCTCAACATCCCTCGTGTCAGTGTGTGTGGTGGCCTGAGTGCTCTGTCAGTGAAAATGAAGCTCGGAAGGGCCACATGCAGCCCTCCTGAGCTCCATTTTCGCTGGCAGAGGGTTGCAGGAGGCTGTCACACCCGGAAACAGAGCTAGGGAGGGCCGTGCGCAGCCCTCTCAAGCTCCGTTTTGCTGGCAGAGGCACTGCGTGGTGGTCCTTCACTGTTTCTAGGGCAGCCCCATGGGTGAGATCCAAGCACCCCGTGGGCTGGATCCAGCTCGTGGGCCTTGAGTTTGACACCCCTGCCTTACAAGAAGCCAACAGGCTTAGGGTCAACCTGGATTCTGAGGCAAGAATGTTCCAGAGGGCAGAGAAGGCACATCTTCTAGTCTTCACCTGCCCAAACTCTGTGGCTTATGTCCAGCCTGCAGGACCAAATTAGATGGGTAGCAAGAAACCATTGGGAGAATATAATCACTCAGAATGCTATTTTAGAAGTTAGGTCTGGTGGGCATTCATGCTTTGCAGTATTTCAGATAGGATTTCAAAAAGGCATTTCAAAACACCCAAAGGTGCAATTATAGTACAGCACCTCACTACAATCCCTAAAAAAGTAACCACATCTTTTTTCAAGATCAAATGCAGAGGCACCAGTAGGATCCCAGGAAAAGTTTCAGCTGCTTTAATAGATTGCAGATCATGCTTCTAGGTGTTTCAAAACCCTTTTCCAAATTATTCTGAAGTGCTGCATATCTCTGTTCGCTTCAGTTGAACCTTATTACTTGAGTGGATGGTAGCAAGCGCCATAAAGCAGCACTGTGTAACATTCATTAAACGTTTATGGTTAGGATCTATAGGGCTAGAACTATATTTTTTCTTCGTAGATGGACAACTGGTTCACTAAGCCAGGTGGAAATTATAGCTTTTAAGCTTGGTGGAAATTATAGCTTTTCCACAGGAGGAGAAGGAGAAGCATGCTACATTAGATGAAAGAAAATAAATCATCATCTAACTAATGATTATCCAGCTGTCTTCTCCTATATCCAAAAATAGGACATAAAGGCTGTTGGTTCCTGATATTTACAGATTCTGAAGATAGAATGATTAGCTGTGAAATTGTCTAGTCTGTAGAGAGCAATCAGAAGCCATATTCACCCAATATGTGCTTATCAAATAAATAGGAAAAATGGATGTGATATTCCCAATTTATGAACATTCAACTCAACTGCAGAATAGAATCTATGCATATATGACATAAATGAGAAGTGTCCAGGAAATATGTATTTTCCTGATTGGGCATATACACTGTAGGAAGAAATATCCTTATGGGTTCAGCTCCAAGTGGGGAAAAAGACACTGGAAATATGGAGACTGCTTGGAAAGATGGTTTAATGGTGGACAGGATCACATGGCTTGAGTTCCTGAACAGAAAAAAAGGGCGAGATACAGCAAGTCCCTGGGTTTTATGCTCTCTCTGGCTTTGAACTTCCGGGGGCCCTGAAAGAGTATCCTGATTGGTTGTCAGACTCCCAGGGGGTGGGGGGTCTTAGCTAGCCTTGCTGGCTGATGTAATCTTCCCAGGTGCCATGTGGTGAGTTTATGTCCTAGATGGGTCCTATTGTGTTGCAGATGAGTTTCAAAGATTGAAAGATTGAGTTTCTGCTTCTGGCCCATTGACAAAGGGTGGGGGCAGGAAGGTGGGAGTTGCTTTGTCTTTAAAACATGCTTCTCTATTTCTCATACAGGGAAACATAATATTCTGCCTTTTTAATATTTCCCAAAATATTTCATTCCTCTAGGAAAGGGGTGAGTGCTAACTTCCTACAACACACTATACATGGTGTTTGTGTGCATGTGTATGCATATGCCTCCTTCCCTCCCTCCCTCCTTCTCTCTCTCTCTCCTCCCCCCCACCCCCCATATATATGATACATGAACTCAGTCTGCTCAGGACTTAGGCAAAAAGTATGAAAATAAGTTTGGTAATGCTGATTTCCTCTTTTTGCAAATCCAGTATCCCATACCAGATCCACATAGAAAAATCTCAGACCTTTTGTCAATGTATCTTACAATTCTTTGTCATTTTCCTCCTCTCTTGCAGTTTATTCCTTTCATCAGAAGAAGCCACCAGTTACTTTTCATACCTGAACACAAGATTTAAACAAGCATATTAGGCAGTGAGGATTTTTAAATCATGTAGAAAATGTCCTGAATAAACCCTGTTTAGTTTCAACAACAAAGTGAATTTTTAAAGAGCCATTTCAGGCTTCAGATCTGTTTTCTGACCCTTCAGCAATTAAACAGCAAACTTACAAAAATGTAAGCAGCAGCTTACTGCATTTGTTTACAGCCGCTAATTCTAAATTTATTTGAGGGGTGTTTTTTTCAGTGAAATATTACTTTGGGGTCCTTGGAACTCTCTGAGCTTGGTTATTTTCTTGCAGACATTTTATTAGCAAACTAGGTAATGAAAAGTCTGCAAGAAAACCGCCATGCTCAGAGAGCACCAAGGATCCCACAGTTCAATCCTGAGCTACAAATATTCTCTTCTATCCATAAACGGCACTTTGGCATTTGCCGTCAATTCTATGATGAGACTTTAAGTTATAATATTGCAAGAACAGAATATGGTTCTATCTATTCTATTCTCCTTTCATTATTCTTTTCTTAAAACCAAAATCATTTTGGTGAGTCGTTTGCTTCTGTTTGAGTTCTGCCTCATCACATGATCAGAAGTCTAGAAAATATTTGAACTGTGGCTGCCCCATAGATTCGGATTGTCTTTTCCCTTCTTTCGCATCTGATTTTGCATTTGTCCATCTCTACTCCAAGTTTCCTTCCCTGGATTCCCAGAGCTATTTCAGATTACAACTCTAAGTTTATGGAGCTGTGATTTTTCTTGTCCTGATTAGTGTTAGCTTGTGCTGTACTTAAGTTGCCATTATACTTATTTAATATCACTTCTCTTGGCTTCAATATTGAGCATAAGAATCAAGAAACATCATTTCATCACTACCTTTCTCTAGGCTGCTCGAGCTCTTGGAGCGATGACAATTCCTCACCCTTATTTTACACAAAGGGACATAAAATAGCTTACACATGCACCATCCACATTTGTGCTTCATGTCTTTCTCTAGCCATCTTAAAAAAAAACACCATTTATGATGGGAATCTCCCTAAGACACTCTCTTAAGAGTGGTAATTGAAATAATACTATTGTGTTTGAGAGGGGGGAGGGGAGGGAGGGAGAAGAGAGGGAGGGAGAGAGAGTGGAGGCTAGAATTCTGACAAATGCCCACAAGCTCCACAGAACTTCAGCATTTCAAAGAAACTTTGAAATTTTGTTCTGTTTTCAAACATCTGGCAGCTGCACTTGAAATAAATTGGCTGAGCTGGTAAACCCCAGAGGAGGATATGAGATCACACAGAAGTGGATCTAATCCGAAGAAGTGTGAAAGTTCTGTGTGAAAGGATCACCTCATTCAGAGGGATCTTCTTGGAGTCCGTAAACTCACTAAATTTCATCAGCCATCCTGAATAATTTAGCGTCAATCACAATTTTACTTCTTCCCTAACAAAAAGGTTTGACTTTTTGCAGTCTGGTGCCCTATGGAAGTGCTAAATAGCCTGATGGGGATGTTTGAGGGTAACTTATATATGAATAAACTGAACAATGCAGTCCTGTTAAACTATATTGCATATCTAACATTGTTTTTGTGGCTTCTTTTAAGCCTTCAGTTAAAAGGAGCATTTGCTGAGCCTCTTCCCTTCTCTTTGCATAAACCTCTCCAGTTAATTAAATTCTAACAATCTCAGTGTTATAGCCATGAGAGCATACATCCATTTGGTGTCTCTCAACAGGGGGCGTGCCGGGAAAGCATTTCATTTGGGAGTCAATTCTTCAACGCTTCCAGAAAGTGGGGCATCCTTTTGATCTGAAAGGCACCGTTCAGTTTCTAAAGCAATCAAGAACCGAGTTGAACAAACTTCCACGTAGGTGTTAGTTAGATTAACTAACAGGTATTTTGACATGCAGAATGAGATGTAGACCCTGAGAATTTGCCTCTGCTGAATTCAGAAGGCTGCGATTCAAAGATGATGGTGCCATTTGTCACAGTATTCTAAGGGATGCAGAACAAATCCCATTTTCTTCAAATGTTGCTCAGAAGCTGTTGTAGCATGTCTACGCCATCTGGCTTTAGATTATATCTGCTTCCTGCTCCATATTCAGCAACTTTGATTGTTGTAACACGTATTTCACGATTCTGTAGAAATGGATTCCTCATTTAAATAATGATCAGATGGAAAATAAGGTGGGATCGCTTAGACTTCAGTGGCTTGGCTACTCACGGTATCTTTAGATAAACAGCAGACCAACTTGTAAGTCTGAAAAATCAGTGAGAATGAAACAAGAGGCACAGGTCAAGTAGGCCCATCAGAAAATGCCTTATGCTGAGTCAGGTCATGGGCCAATTTGACTCCAGAAGAGTAACACTGACTCTTAAGGCAGGGGTGGGCAACTATGGCAATTTTACGACCTTAGGACTTCAACTCCCAGAATTCCTTAGCCAGCCATGCTGACTTAGGAATTCTGGGAGTTGAAGCCCACAGATCATAAAATTGCCATAGTTGCCTACCCTTGCTCTAGGATTTCTGATAGGGCTGAATCTGATAGCTTCTGTATGCTAGAACCATATAAATAGAGGGATGACACCATACACTGATTTAGGTTGGAAGTTCAAGGAAAGCATTTCATATTTTCCAACGTGTACAATTCTAGAATATTCCTCCACTCCTAAAAAAAAATTAATTGTGTGGAATCAGGATCTACTTTCATTTACCTCAAGCCTGAATAAATCGACAAATATTCTCATTTGTGATTTCTCTCCATTTTTTTCTTGCAGGGTTTGCTCTGGAGGTAGCCTTGCTTCATATAGAACTAGGTGGTAGTTTTGGTGCTCATAATTGGGACATACAGTCTGCTCAAATAAAATTGCTCCAGGGCCAAGAAACCACCTAGAGAGAATTTGCTCTTCCAATGATGTTTGGTAAGCCCTTGGTCACTGGTCAAACCATTGTAGTGGTCTCCTCCTTAGAATATGGCTATGATAATAATGTAGTTATTAATCATTTGTGAGAGAGGAAGAAGAGAAAGCAAGTAGAGGGAAGCAAGAAAAAAGGGGATAACAGAAATCAGCTATGATAATAATGCTGATTGATAGGTAGTCCTCAACTTACGACCGCAATTGAACCTAACATTCCTGTGACTAAGCGAGACAGTTATTAAGTGAATTTTGCCCTGTTTTACAACCTTTTTTTGCCACAATTGTTAAGTGAATCACTGTAGTTGTTAAGTTAGTAGCCCAGTTTTTAAGTGAATCTGGTTTTCCCAAGGTTGATCCCATGGCCTTGGGACACTGCAACGGTCATAAATACATACCAGTTGCCAATCATCCAAATTTTGATCACGTAACCATGGGGATGCTGCAATGGTTATAAGTGTGAAAAATAGTCATAAGTCACTTTTTCAATGCCATTGTATTTTCAAATGGTCACTAAAGAGATACCGGTAGTTCTAAGTTGGGGACTACAAGTACTGATTTACTCCAAAGGTTTTAAAACTATAAATAACCACAAGTGGTATTTTGAAGTAGAATTTCCCCATTGCTCTCCTCCTCCCCTTCCATCCTGCCCCTCAAAACTAAGAACATTCAATTCCCCACCCGATTAATTCCTCTCACCACATTTACTCAGTCAACCTGGGTGAGAAAAAAGCTGTTGGGTCTCATCAGCACATTAAGTGTTTCATTGCTCTGTGTACAGTATAATTCTAGGGTGATTAATTAGCTGGAGTACTTCAGATCTCAGAAACAGAGCAAACCGTTAATGTAATTGAATTTTACAGTCGACACAACAAATTAAGAGAGAGAAGCAACCCACCACATAACAACTTTTTTTTTTGCAGTTCATTACAAAGGCATAAATACTCCTAAACACAAGGTGGCTAAATAGATTTTCCTTATGAAATGGAGCAATGCTGCATTTTCACGGGACACTTCAGATAAGTGTAACAGTATATCTTGATCACTTGTTTCTCTCAGGTTAAAGCCATTCGTAGATTTATTTTCTCTTAGGGTTATTTTTTTGTCTTCTTGTGTTAGACTTGTGTTAGGAATCAGTCAGGTCAAGGAAGAGGTAGTAGGCTATTTGGAGAATGTCTTCTTAGAGGATTAGCCATTTGTTTGGGTTAATAAGAAAAGGGAAAGTATCAGATGGGGGTGTTACTGAAAGAAGGGAGCCATGTTAGTGGCAAAATTATCTGGATGAATCTGGTAGCACCTTTTTCAACTAATGCATTTTATTACAAAGCGCCAGCTTTTCCCTGCATGATCTGATTAAGTGAACGGCAACTCACAAAAACTTCTGCTTTCTAGAAAAAGAACTACCAAATTCCTCTTGATTGCTTATCAGTTGAGGGGCAGCTTCTAGATCAGGGTGTCAAACTCAAGGCCTGCAGACCAGATCCAGCTGGCTGGCTGCTTAGATCTGGCCCATGGACGCCCCCCCCCCCCGCAAACAGCAAAGGACCGTTTCGCGGTGCCTCTGCCAACAAAAATGGAGCTCAAGCTCCATTGTCACTGGCAGAGGACTGCAGGAGGCTGTCATGGCCAAAAATGGAACCTCGATGAGTGACGTCAAACTGGCCATGCCCCCTGGCCACACACACCAAACCCCCTTGAGGTCAAACACAACTCTGATGTGACCCTCAATGAAATTGAGTTTGACACCCCTGTTAGTCTAGAACAGGGGCATTGCCAGCATATCTAGAGTGCCAGTAGAGTGGGGCTGGATGAGATTTTGGAGACCATTCTGTACCATTGCTGTGGCCTATAAATACCATTAATTAAAAAGTTAAAACTAAACAAGTACAGCAGAAGACAAACTTTCTTGACTTTCCAATTTTATTCAGTAGATCAAGTGTTAGTTTATAATGCCTTGGTAAGACCACGCTGGGAATATTGCATCCAGTTTTAGTTGCCAAAATATAAAAAAGATGTTGAGACTCTAGAAAGAGTGCAGAGAAGAGCAACCAAGATGATTAGGGGACTGGAGGCTAAAACATATAACGAATGGTTTGTGGAATTGGGTATGTTTAGTTTAATGAAAAGAAGGACCTGATAGCAGTTTTCCAATATCTAAAGGGCTGTCACAAAGAAGGGGGAGATATCAACCTATTTTCCAAAGTACCTGAAAGCAGGTCAAGAAGCAATGGATGGAAACTAATCAAGGAGAGAACCAACCTAGAACTAAGGAGAAATTTCCTGACAGCGAGAACAATTAACTAGTGGAACAGCTTGCCTCCAGAAGTCATAGTTGCTCCATCACTGGAGTTTTTAAAAAGAGACTAGATAGACATTTGCCCGGAGTGATATAAGGTCTCCTGCTTGAGCAGGAGGTTGGACTAGAAGGTGGCTTCCAACTCTGTTATTATGTTATCAGGAGAACATTTTGCTTCTTCTAGGAGTTTTCATGCACTTACTCTCGACCACTCCTTTCTTCCTGTCAGTCATCCTGCTCATTCTTGCTAGTTCCCTTGGAGATAGATCTGAAGGCCACATGAATTCTTGTGAAGAGAAATGTAAATATATTTCCCTGCTGTAAAATATCAGCAGGACTTCTTTTATCCCAAATCCTGCTTACCCTCATTGAATATTGCAGTAAAACTACTAGGTATACTGGTTATCAAGGATATTGTAGCGTGAAGGAACAGGAGAAAAGATTTTTAGTTGATTAAAAAACAGCTTCGATACAACTTGATTTCTGTACTGTGGTTCAATCAATACATGTGACTTTAAGAAAGTTCTATTGATTTTAATAGGTCTTATTTCTCAGTAAATGAGCTCAGAATTGTAGCCCTTAAGTCAGGGGCGGGTTTCAAAACCCATCACTACCGGTTCACTTGTGGGCGCGTGCATGCTCATGCACGATGCGTCTGCACATGCACAGAAGTGTCCGGGGGGGTGGAGCCTCCCGCCGCCACTACTGGCTCGCCCGATCCGAGGCGAACCGGTAGCAACCCACCACTGCCTTAAGTCCTTCTTAAGGAAATAACCTTCTTAACCATGAGAATTTTGAATCAAATTATTTTTGCCAATCAAAATTTGCTGCCTTTTCTTGCATGATCTCACATAGAAAGCCTTTGCTGTTTTGAAATTTATCAGATGATCTGATCTGTCTGGGGAAGGAAGGGGGGCTGGTATGCTAATCAGGTGTTTTCTAATAAATTGAATATGATCAGTGCTGCAGAAAAGTGTTTGAATTAGTTTATTATCTCAGAGGATGACTCAGGGGTGAAATCTACTTACCTTTCTTACCAGTTTGGAAGCGCATGCGCCATGCACATCATGTGCACGCGCAGACCTTCTGCACATGCGCAAAACCTTCTGTGCATGCGCAGAAGGTAAAAAAACATTACTTCCTGGTTAAAACCAGGAAGTAATGACACCCGGGTGGGTGGGCGGAGCTTCGCTCCGCCATCGCTACCAGATCGCCAAACCACCAGCCAAGATCGCTACCGGACTGGGCGATCCGGTCCAATCCGGGAGCATTTCACCCCTGGGATGACTACATTCTGGTTGAATGTCCTGGCCACCAAACATTGCTTAAACATTGTTAGAGCTTTTAGAAGAATTCTTGAAGCTATAACTGAGCGAAAAAGAGGACTTCAATGAATGCCTTTCTAATTTTATATGGAGGTCTGTTAGGCCAAGGATGTATGATTATTAATACCTTACCACTAGGTAAGTGCATAGAAGATTGCAGAATAAATTATGCTCATTAGCTTTGCTGACCAACCTACTTGGTGAAATACAATCAAGAGTGTATAACATGGAGTCCCAGGGCCTACCATATGAAAATTTAACCATATGATTTGTTGTACATTAACAATTATTGGGCTATACATTGATGAGTAGAGCTTCTGATTCTGATGTGTAAATTTTAGGAGCAACCCTTGATATTGCTTCATGCAATTTTTCACCTTCCGTTTTGCTGTTTGTGTACCGTTGCCTTTCTCTCTTAATTGTGCTTGTCTTGTCCACAATTCCCTGGATAGGTTTTCCACTTTTGGCTTTCCATTTCAGATCTGTCTAACACAGCTTGGCAATTCCAAGCACAGGAAAAGTGCCTAATCCAAACCATTTTTGTGTGTGTGTGTGCAAAGCACCCTACAGCTGTTAAACAATATTCTCCACCAGCTTTTCCAATGCTATATGGCAGGGGTGTCAAACTTGATTTCATTGAGGGCCACATCAGGGTTGTGTTTGAACTCAGGGAGTCAGGGTGGGCATGGCTAGGGTGGGCGTGGCCAGCTTGACATCATTTATGTTCATCATTTATGCCTGTGGTGGCCTGAGCGCTCTGCCAGCGAAAATGGGCTCCCGAGTGTGTTTTCACTGGCAGAAGCACCGCGGGCTGGTCCTTCGCTGTTTCTAGGGCAGGTCTACGGGCCAGATCTACTGTAAGTACCCTGCTGACCAGGTCCGGCCCCTGGGCCTTGAGTTTGACACCCCTGCTATAGGGTCTCCAGCTTGAGCTGGGGGTTGGACTTGAAGACCTTCAAGATCCCTTCCAACTGTTAAGTCTATATTCTATTCTGTATACAGGTAGTTCATGGCTTACAACTATTCATTCAGTGGTGGGTTGCCACCGGTTCGCCCCAGTTCTGGCAAACCAGTAGCAGCAGTGGCGGGAGGCTCCGCCCACTCACCTAGACATCATCAAATACGATCTGTGCATGCGCAGAAGCTTTGCAAGCGAACCGGTAGCAAAGGTAACCCACCCACCCCTGAAACCCACCCCTGCATTCATTTAATGACCATTTGATGGCAGTGAAAAAAATGACTTATGAACTCAACTGTGGTTGTAAGTCAAGGACTACTTGTACCATCTTCCTATTCTTTGATACCAGAGAGATCTTCCCAATCAGCCCATCTTTATCTCTCATTCACTTTTCTTTCTTGCCTTCTGAAGTGATACTGGCTTAGACGGGCTTTCTATTCTCCTGAAACCCTGTCTCTTGTATACCATTATTCCTACCTTAATGGAATTTGGTCAGTATATTTTCTATCGACCCACAGCTGCCTGATATATCTCTTTGGACATCTTATTTTCCTTTCTCTCAGAAAGCAACAAGCTCCGTTTCAAAATATAGCTTGCAGTTCTGTTAACAGTTAAGGTAGTTCATATCCCAATAGAATTCTTTACTCTTTTTGCTTTTACACCCACATACTAATAAAAGGGAAGAGCAAATGTAGAACATCCCCTGCATATCAAGTTTTTAATGCATTATCTATGTAAAATAAGAGAGTGGAATTGATTAAAGCTTGAACTGGAAAAGAGTTAATCCAAGGCCAACATAGGGTAGTAGTTAATGTGTTTGATTAGCAAGCTTTAAATTTCACTCCTCCACTGGCCTAGCTAGATGACCTTGGCCTATTCGCTAATGTTTAGGCTAGCCTAGCTCTAAGGCAGGGGTGGGTAACTATGGCAACTTTACAACCTGTGGACTTCAACTCCCAGATCTCCTGAGCCAGCATGGCTGGTTTGGGAATATTGGGAGTTGAAGTCCACAAATCATATAGTTGCCATAGTTGTCCACTTTGCTCTAAGGTTTGTTATGATGAAGATGAAGAAGAGAGAAGAATGTTTTGTATCTTCAACTGCTGAAAGAAAGCTGAGATAGAAGCACACTGCACAAACCATTTGCTTTGAAGCTCATTAGGAAAAGATTCCAATGCTTCTTTTCATGAAGCAAAAACTTCAGATTGAACATGATGCTTGGGGATTTCATGGACATGTCCCTGTAGTTTTCTTGGTCCAGGATTAGCCCACAGCCCTGATAGGTCTTGATAGTCTCCTAAAAACCTGCTTAATTTTCTGATACCAGTCAAAATGCAGCATAAATACTCTATATGTCATGCTACATATTAAACGTGGCTGGAGTTTCCATTATCTTGTCATGGTTGCCACCTCAACTATTTCTACTGACCTTTTTGGTGCCTCCTTCTACAATTATTCCTATCCCATTATCTATTAATGAAAAGAAGGGCTGGGGTGACATGATAGCAGTGTTCCAATATCTCAGGAGTTGCCAAAAAAAGAGGGAGTCAAGCTATTCACTAAAGAACCTGAAGGTAGGACAAGAAGCAATAGATGGAAGCTAATCAAGGAGAGAAGCAACCTAGAACTAAGGAGAAATTTCTTGACATTTAGAACAATTAACCAGTGGAACAACTTGCCTCCATAAATTGTGAATTCACCAACACTGGAAGTTTTAAAGAAGAGAAGAGATAACCATTTGTCTTAAATGGTATAGGGCTTCCTGCCTGAGCTGGGAGTTGGACTAGAAGACATTCAAGGTTTCTTCCAACTCGTCTAGTCTAGTCTAGTCTAGTCTAGTCTAGTCTAGTCTAGTCTAGTCTAGTCTAGTCTAGTCTAGTCTAGTCTTAATTCAGACATGTCACTAAAAGACAAAATCGTGAAACTATGTCTCACTTACTTTGACCATGGGAAAATTCACTGGAGAAAGCAATTATATTTGGTGGCTGGATACCATCAAAACTGACACCATCCAGAGCATAGAACAATTTCAAAGAAGTAGTGCAAGTTTGGAAGACGTGGAGAGACCTGACCCATAGAATCGCCAAGAATCAGACATGACTGAATGGATAATATCATCATCATTATATCTATTAAAGAAATGAAAAATAAATAAGAAGGCTTGTTGGGGTGGGATTTTAAAGCTTTTCCAAGGTTGGTCTGCTTCATATCATAATATTTGTCTTCTGATAGATTGCTCTTGCTTTGGTGACATACATTAGTTACTGGATTGGGGAGATTCAAATGCAGGTCCTGATTAACCATGGAACATGCTGTGGGATTTGTGGATTTCAACTCAACCTAATACCCTCCCCTGAGAGGGTATAAATGCAATGCAATGCAATGCAATATGTGCATGAATGCATGGATGCATGAACGAATGAATAAGTGAGTGAATGAATGAATGAATGATATTCTGTTTATTAGAATTGTAAGCCACTTGGGAGGTTTTTTGGCCATTAAAAGTGATGTAATTTAAAACTCAAGATCTGGAATTTTAGGCTAATCCTAGAAGATACTGTATCTCCCTCAAAATGTGATCCCAGAGTCCTTGTTGCTTATTTGATACAATCAGCCCAAGTTCTCTGGACCTCAAAAAAAGAACTGTTTCCTGACTTGACCTTTAAAAACTAAGTTCTTACTCGATTGGTCTTTTTGCATTTACCTGACATTTTCAAATGATCCTATTTTAAACCCAAAGATGTACATTCAGAAACCAGTATTGACATTTGTGGATTTAGTAGTTAATCTTCCCCCCGATAATAGCATTCTGTAATTTTCAGCTGACTGGCAACCCTGGAATGTCCCATTAACTCTCAGCCTTAATTTAGAAAGAGCCGCAAGTTTCTTCCTTGCTTGTCTCCCAAGTGGTCCTTGGCTCTTTCTTCTGATTCGTTGGCCATTTGTTTTGCGTCACCATGCAGACAACCAACATTCTTGGGGACCTCTCATGCAGTGAATGATAGATTACAGCTCCCTGACAAGGCTCATTTAAGACACACACTCTCTCCCCAGGGCATTGGCTGGTTGCGTCTACCGAAATACCTGCACCGTTTAAAAATAAAATATTTGAAAATAACAGAGGGAAATTATTACAGGGGTAATTAAGTGGCATTGTGTCTGGAGAAATGGGCAGGCTCTCTCTTTGGTACTGGGCTTTACATAAGAAGCAAGGAACTAATTTCTGCAAATGTTTTCTCCTCTCATAATGGTGGAACTGTGTGTGCAAATTATTCAGTTTTTTAATGATGTTTTGCCTTACGGAAAGGTTCTGTTAAGCTCTTGCCTAAACAACAAATCTATCGTTTATTGCAGTACAGTTACTCCTGGACTCAAGACTACAATTTTGAACCCAAAATGTCTGTTGTTAAGTGCGACGTAAGTGAGTTTTATTCCATTTTATGACCTTTCTTGCCACAGTTGTTAAGTGAATCACTCCAGTGGATAAGTTAGTAACCCGATTATTAAGTGAATCTGGCTTCTTCATGGACTTGCAAAAAGAGATCACATGACCTTGGGACACAAGCAATGGTCATAAATATGAGCCTGCATTTTGATTCAGGATGATGCAAAGGTCCTAACTGTGAAAAACAGTCATGTCACTTTTGTCTGTGCTGTCGTAACTTTGAACGATCGCGAAACAAACTGTTGTAAATCAAGGACTACCTGTACTAAACTTTTGTTCATTTTAAGGCAGCATTAAATGGACTTTGCTTGGACAGAATTTTGTGGATGGAGTTGTGTGACTTGCTGAGAATTACCTGCCAACATGGACAGAGCCAAAAGGGGAGGTGGCCTAACCAGAGCAAAACAAAAATGATATGTATTGTGACATATTTGTAATCAATTAATTTCCTTAAATGGTTGATCGATTTCTTGAAACCTTGTTCTTTTTTACGCACCCATTTTTTTTTTTTAAACTATCATCTGGCCCTAAAAGAGCCCAAAGAGAGCCTCCCCAGTGGTGGAATTCAATTTTTTTTTACTATCAGTTCTGTGGACGTGACTTGGTGGGCGTGGCAGGGGAAGGATACTGCAAAATCTCCATTCCCACCCCACTCCAGGGGAAGGTTACTACAAAATCCCCATTTCCTCCCCACTCCTGGGGGAAGGATATTGCTAAGGTGACCAACTTTTTTACAATGAAAAGGAGGACACAAATAAATTGGAAAAAAAATATTGTAAATAAAAGAAACATTTTATTCATTGCAACAATAATACAGAATAGTAAACAAAGCCACTTGCGCACAGCACACTCTCTCAAAACAATTCTGTGCTGAGCGCATGCGTTTCATAATCGCGTCTTGCCACACTGTACCGAGCCTTGAAGAATCGTCATGTCAAATACAAATACGTCACATCACACGCAACGGATCGGATTGGCATCGATCGAATACGGAGATTTACAGATTAGTCTTCAAATATCGAAAAGGAGGACATGCGGGAGGACACTTTTCGAGAGAGGACAGAACTTACAAAAGAAGGACTGTCCTCCCTAAAGGAGGACGATTGGTCACCTTAATATTCAAAATCTCCATTCCCACCCCCACTCTGGGGCCAGCCAGAGGTGGTATTTGCTGGTTCTCCGAACTACTCAAAATTTCCGCTACCGGTTCTCCAGAACCTGTCAGAACCTGCTGAATAGCACCCCTGGACTCCCCCCACCTTAATATCTTGTATGTTACACACACACACAAATAATATAGAATGCTTTTCCATCATTGACTGATGTCATTTTACAACGACAAGTGAAGTGGCAGTCACCTGGAACTGGCAGTGATATAATTTGTAGCCAACCTCTGGCATCAACCTCAAGAGAAGAGACACCACATTTCATGATGTTCCGAGCCTGGAAAAGCTAGTTAAGATCCACGGCCTATTTCCATCTTCTCAAAGCACATCTGACTGTGCCTATTATGCTGCACCTGGAATATCTTATTCCCAATATCAGCAAGTCATGCATTAGCCCCTCTAGCCAAATATTGCTTATCTACATGCATTCTAATTACTACAGAGACATCAGAAACACAGCAAAAGGGAGCGATCCATTTACCAATCCCCTTTTCAATCCCAATTCCACGCCAAAATCAAAGATCATCCCAGGAAGAGTTTTCATCCGAATGGGAAAGAAACATCCCACAAATGAATTGCAAGGCAGAATTCAAAGCCTGCACACCAGAGGGGGTGGGGTGGGGGAGGAATTAAACAAAAAGGTCAGGTGATCACCCATCTTATCAAGTTCTCTGTTGTTTATTCATGGCAAGCGTTCAGGAGTTTGTGCCAATACATATTTGACATTCACTCCAACCCATAAGTCAGATTTAAGCTGTTGGACAGCCTAATACCCGTCAAGCAGCTGTGGAAATTCATGTGGGGGGGAGGGAAAGAGAAAACCTGCATGTGACATACAAATATGGGGCTTTATCTAGAGCAGGGGTCTCCAACCTTGGCAACTTTAAGCCTGGAGGACTTCATCGACCCTCTGGAATGGGTTGACCACCGGGCTCCGGACAGCCCCCGACCTCCGCACCTTCTGCGCCAACCTAAAGACATGGCTCTTTCAGCAACTTCCCTGATCTGCCATGGATTTTAACTTGGGGATTTGGGGATTTTAAATTGGTTTTTAATATTATTTAATCTTTATCTATTGTTGGGTTGTTTTATTGTTGTGAGCCACCTCGAGTCCTACGGGAGAAGGGCAGCATATAAATCTGATAAACAAACAAACAAACAAACAAACAAACAAACAAACAAACAAACTTTAAGCCTGGAGAACTTCAACTTCCAGAATTCCCCAGCCAGCTTTGCTGGCTGGGGAATTCTGGGAGTTGAAGTCCACCAGGCTTAAAGTTGCCAACGTTGGAGACCCCTGATATAGAGAACATGCCATTGAAATCAATGGGTCTTAAAAAAACACTTCCACAGGCCAGTCCTACAATGCCCCATAAGCAGCAGAACGATGTTCATAAAGAGTTTATTACAAAATGCCTTCTTCCCTTTGAGGAAAGACAAAGCAAAACACATGGCCATACGCCACACGTATGTGATGTTCAACCTCTGGGATCTCTACTTAAAAAAATCAAGCAGAAAGATTCCTATCCTGAGACTTCGAAGCAGAGGTGGGGAAATCTGTTATGTTCTAGTTAGGGGTGAACTACAACTGCCAGCAATCCAGTTTGTGTGGCCAGTGGTGAACAAGGAAGTCCAGTTGCCTCCTGAAAAAAAGCACCTTTGGGACAACCATGACCTGGATGACTGAGAATCTCATCAGACTTTTAGCTATACAATTTGGGATGGACACCCTTTGAATGGTGTGGGAGTAGGAATGGATTTCCAGAGGAAAAATTGCAGACTACAGGAACCAGGAGCACTACTCAGGTGACCCTGAGGACACAGATAAACCTTCAAGTGCTTCAACAACCATCTAAAAGGATGCAAATGACCAGCTGTGCTGCAAGGAACATAAATCCTTTCATTCCCCACTATCCTGTCAGAGCTGAAGAAGCTTCTTGGATGAGAAGTGAAATGTCTTCAGAAGAAAAAAGGAAGTCCAGTTGCCTCCTGAAAAAAGCACCTTTGAGACAACCATGATCTGGATAATTGAGAATCTCTATAGACATTTCAGTGGTGAGTCATTCAACATCTGGAGAGCTACAGGTGTTTCTCCTTTAGAGATACAATTTGCAGGCATGGAAACACTAATGGACTGTAATATGTTTGTGGTTACAAGTCTAAAGGCAGGTACATCAACATTCGTGAAAAGTGTTGCTTCACTAAAGATTAAACTACTACAACTGGGGTGAGAAACATATTTTGCTCTAAATTTTGCCTGAGCAAATACAGCAATGATCGCCAGATGACAATGATTGGGGTCAAAGGCAAACGGTAGGGTCATTTCACTTACTACAATAAATCATTCCATATTCTGTTCCCAAAGGCACCCAGTTAGTAATTGTACAAATTAAGCTGGTGTGCATATTATGTTGTGTTTTGCCTAAAGTTCTGCCTTTGTTAAAGCAATAAGCAAAAAAAAAAACCACCATGCAGAGCACTAGAGTCCATTGCATTGAATCGGGTACTGAAAGCTTGAAATAGTTGGCATCTAGCTTTTGAGGTCTGACCAGGCATAATCCACCTTCTGTCTTCATGGATGTAGGGACCAGAACCTGGCTTTGAAACAAAACAATGGTAAGATTTCCAAACTAAGGTTCGTCATCCAGTGTCCCTTTCTCTGTGTCTAGTGATAAGGAAGATGTGACACAATTACTTTTATATTCTGGGTCAGTGTTTCTCAAATTTGGGAACTTTAGGATGGGTGAACTTCAACTCGAGGAATTCTCCCTCCATCTTAAAGTAGCTAAGTTTGAGAAAGTCTGCTCTGAATGAACCTGAATCTCTGCGCTACCACCGAACTGACAATTTGGAGCATTAACAGAAATTGGTGTTAGCTTTGCTCGCTGTAAAATCTGCTCTAGCCAATAGAACAGCTCTACAAGCGTGGATGGATCACACTTTGAGGAGGGGCAGAGGAAACCGAGGGCAAGACAAACATTTGAAAGGAGGGATTTCATGGGAGAACCCCTAGGCTCTCCTTCATTCTGGAAACATACTGAAAGGATCCCAATAGTGATATATTGATTTTGATATACTTACATTTTGAAAAAATTATTATCCAAAGATTATTGGCTCTGTAGACCTTCACGTCACAGATAAAGGGAGCTGAAGCTAAAATAGGATAATAGCCTTTAAATCCCCTTCTGTAACTACTCAGTTCTTCCCTGTCAGCAAGATTAAAGCGATCAACAACAGTGTCTCCTTCCCCGCCCCCCTTTCCCATGCCTGCATCCCATCCTGAGTTTTAGCAACAACTGGAGTGAGTGAAGAGTGACTGGAGTGAAATGTGAGGCTGCAGCTCTAGTCGCGAATGCTCCAAGCAGGAAGAAGCAGAGCCGGAAAACCGTGGCAAGAAACACCTCTGAAAACGTGGGTGGTGGGCTAGAGAGTGTCACCCATGAGAAATTTCAGTCAAAAGAAGCAACTTTCCATCTCGGATGGAAAAGCAGCTGAAACGCCACTGGAGTCTTCTGCAGAATGCAAGGCAGCCGAGCACATAGACACCCAAGCGACTATTCCCTATGGATTGCAGTTGTTCCAGGAAACTGAGAAGTACTTGGGTGAGGAAGAGGAGGAGGAAGAGCAGAAGAGACTCCTTTCAATATTTGCATTTGACCCCACTTTGGCTTCTGGAACATTAGCTCCCTCCTCAGTGCTCAACATTAATGTTGGTGGCCGAACCTACCATCTCACATACCAGGCAGTGGCCACCTATCCCAACACCCGCCTCGGACGCTTGGTTACTTCCACTGATCGCCATTGCCAGCTAGGCCTCTGTGATGACTACGCGGTTCAGGGGGATGAGTATTTCTTTGACCGAGACCCTGCGGTTTTCCAGCTGGTCTACAACTTCTATGCTTCCGGGGTGTTACAGGTACAAAATGAGCTGTGCCCCCACAGCTTCTTGGAAGAGTTGAGCTACTGGGGGGTCCGTCTCAAATACACGCCCCGCTGCTGCCGGATCTGCTTCGAAGAGAGATGCGATGAGCTGAATGACCAACTGAAAGTGCAAGAGGAGCTCCGTGCTCAGGCAGCCGTCCAGGAGAGCGAGGCTCTCTTCTGCCACATGCGCTATGCCGCGCAACGGTGGCGCCTTTGGAACCTCATGGAGAAGCCCTTCTCTTCCACCATGGCCAAAGCAGTGGGGGTTGCCTCCAGTTTCTTTGTTCTCATATCCGTGGTGGCCCTTGCTCTCAACACAGTCGAGGACTTGCAGCAGAAGGACAAAGTCACTGGAGAGCTACGGCCAGTGTTGGAACACGTGGAGACCTTCTGCGTGGCCTTCTTCACTCTAGAGTACATACTGCGACTGCTCTCTACCCCTGACTTACACCGCTTTGCTAGTAGCGCTCTCAATGCTGTGGACCTCATTGCTATTCTGCCCCTCTACCTTCAGCTGTTGCTGGAGCTTTTTATCGATGAAACCCACACTGGTGGGCATGGGTCCCAACATGAACATGAGATTGAGAAAGTGGGGCGAGTGGGCAAAGTAGGGCAAGTGCTACGCATCATGCGCCTGATGCGCATTTTTCGCATTCTGAAGCTAGCCCGCCATTCCACAGGGCTCCGAGCCTTTGGCTTCACTCTGCGCCAGTGTTACCAGCAGGTGGGTTGTCTCCTGCTCTTCATCGTCCTGGGCATCTCTGCCTTTTCAGCCATGGTCTACACTGTGGAGCATGACGTTGTTAGCACAAACTTCACCAGCATTCCTCAGGCCTGGTGGTGGGCTGCCGTAAGTACCTGCTGTACTCTTTTGAGACCTGACCCTCTCTTCTTGCTCTTTATTTAGAAAAGCTGCTTGTTATGAAAGCAGCAGGATATGCCCAGATTTTGAACATCTGTTCTGAGACTTTGGTTTTAGAGGAGATGTAAATGCAGACACCCCACCCCACTTCCTACTGTAAGCTTCAGTACATCTGTTTCAGTAGATCAGTCTGTAATCAGTGAAGCTCAGCTTGAACTGGATGTCTTTTTGTGGCAGTGTTCTGCACGGGTGGTCTTCTTGCAGCGCTCAAGGCTACTGCATGAGAAAGAAGAAAGCAGAGAAAGGAAAACATATTGGAAGCCTGAAATTTGCAGAGCTTTCTGCATGCTTTTTTAAAAAAAATTCAGAGGTTTCTATATGCCAACTGACAGCTAGCTATTACTTATTTATGGAGGTAGTAAGGATGATTTCAGTCGGGGCTCAGTGGCTAAAACGCTGAGCTTGTCAATCGAAAGGTCGGCAGTTCAGTGGTTTGAATCCCTAGTGCCATGTAATGGGGTGAGCTCCCGTTACTTGTCCCAGCTTCTGCCAACCTAGCAGTCCGAAAGTACGTAAAAAATGCAAGTAGAAAAATAGGAACCACCTTTGGTGGGAAGGTAACAGCATTCTGTGAGCCTTTGCTATTGAGTCATGCTGGCCACAGGGCCACAGAGACGTCTTCGGACAGCACTGGCTCTTCGGCTTTGAAATGGAGATGAGCACTGCCCCCTAGAGTCGGGAACAACTAGCATATATGTGCGAGAGGAACCTTTATCTTTTAAAGGATGGTTTCACCTAATAATGTATCAAGAATAAATGAGATTGATGCCCACAAAACATGTAGAACTTATAGTTGGCACGGCCCTT